>NC_140583.1:1028316215-1029516215 GCF_964204655.1 Triturus cristatus
TAATTATCAAGGTCACGCTAAAGCGTGAAACCTTGCTTTAGCGCACAAAATCTTAACGCCTAGCTTTGCATCTCTAATGAGATGCAAAGTGGGTGTTCCTGACCTAACATGACAGGAGAAATGTCATCAAGCTCCACGCTATGAAGCATAGCAGCAAGAAAAGTAGCGATAACCCCTGTTATCGCTACTTTCCTTACGCCTGCTTCAGGACTGACTTAGCCATGATATCCTATGGAGGGTGGATATCATGGCTAAGTTTGTGAGCCCCACGCTATAAGGCATAGTGGCAAGAAAAGTAGCGATAACCCCTGTTATCGCTACTTTCCTTACGCCTGCTTCAGGACTGACTTAGCCATGATATCCTATGGAGGGTGGATATCATGGCTTAGTTTGTGAGGCCCTATCAACAAGCTAACGCCACATTTCGTGAGATTATCGCTGGGTTTCCAGCGATAACCTCACGTTAGGCAGTTAGCGCTAGGATTTTTATCGCTTTTGAGATAAGCGTTGCTAATAGCACGCTATCTCAGCGATACAAATCCACGCTAGCCGACGATAATTATCCTAGCGCTAAGTGCGCTTAGTGATAGTTATTGCCGGTTGTTGTTGATATGCCCCAGAGTGTTTTAGCCTAAAAGCATTTGAATACCAAATTAACTTTGCAAGGAAACTTAGGACAGGTGCAAAGATAGTAAATTAGCAAAACAAAAAGGGTGGAGCAGTGGGAAAAGGTAGAATGCTTTGTAGGTGAGCAATGCTATAAAGACTGCTATCGTCCTTCGATGAAGCATGTCTGTGTTTGGTCGAACAGAAGACAGTTGTCTCCAAAACGTATCAATATGAAAACACATGGTGGTGGGCTGGTGGGCATGTAGGAGGGAACGCAGAAGAGTGGAGCTTGGGGACTTTCTGTATTAACTATGTTGGGGTAATTGAACATGGTGTGCTGAATACGTTGCGTGCACTGCATTTATGTGCTTATTTTAGGGTGGTTTAAAAGTTGCTGCTAGGTGTTGTGCAAACTAAGGGGCATATCTACAAGGCGGCGATAAAAAATTATCGCCACTTTTGCAGCTGTTTTCGGACGAAAAGCGGCGATAATTTTATCGCTATACCAGCAAGGTCACACTATCGCGTGAATCCTTGCCTTAGCTCCTGTTTTCAGAACGCTCAGCTTTGCATCGTTAATGAGATGCAAAGTGGGCGTTCCTTCCCAAAATAACTGGAGAAATGTCGCTAACCGACATTTCTCCAATTATCAAGGGAATCGCTAACAAGCATAGCGATAAGAAAAGTAGCGCTAACCATAGTTATCGCTACTTTCCTTCTGCCTGCTTTTCAACTGACTCAGCAATGATATCCTATGGAAGGTGGATGTCATGGCTAAGTCTGCCTTGCCCTATCAGCAAGCTTTCGCCAAACGTTTGGCGATTATCGCTGGATTTCCAGCGATAATCGCAGAGTTGGCAGCTTGCATGTTGATTTTTATCGCTTTGGAGATAAGCGTTGCTGATAGCACGCTATCTCCATGATAAAATTCAGCGTTGGCCGGCGATAATTATCCTCGCGCTAAGAGCGCTGAGCGATAATTATCGCCTGGCCTTGTAGATATGCCCCTAAGTTAGGTTGCTTGCATATGAGTCTTTTTTTGGGCGGGAGTAAGGAATTGCTAAGTGTATATATGTACCTACTGGTTACAGTTGTAAATAATGTTAAACATATTAGAGTAAGAGTAAAAGTAATCTTTATTGCACAGTTAATTAAAACTCACATTTTAAAACATTCAAACATTAAAATACATAAATCAGCCTTGTCTCTCTTTATACATTAGTGATTAAGATACGCACTTCCAGGTTAGCTTGTTGATGTTGTGCTATGAGCCAGAGTCCCAGTTCCATATCTTTACTGTCCTTCCAATATATAAGTCATGGAGGAGACGCGTTGAGTTTCGTGTTGCTTATTCAGGCCCTTTTCAAAAAATGAATAAGAAATAGGATATAATAAAGTGCTTGTGCTTCAAGATGCCAAAACTTGGGCAAAGCAATCCCGCTTTGGATTGGCTGTTGGCGTGCTCTATTAGGTATGCTAGCCACCTGCTATTCTGTTTCCATGTCTTTCTGGTGTAATTGGTTACAGTTGTAAATAATGTTAAAGATATTGGCCTTAGATCACCAAGTATTTTTTGCAGGTTCGTTAACAGATACACCCAGGAAAAATAACATGGTTAAGGCACAGAGTGCACCAAACAGTACATATCTTTCACAAAATGTGCTGTAGGGCCATTGGGTTTAACATTACTTGCAACAGTAATCAGTAGGTAAATTTATATACTTACAAATATTCCCAAACCTAGAAAAGTATGGAAATAACATACAGTATTCCTCAGAAGACATGCTCCTTCCAGCCTTCTTTACACTACCCCAAAGGTGTGCATCTCACCACCAAGTACTTTTCATAGCATGAATTTTCCGTCCTACCTCGTGAGATAGCACCCATGGGAGAAGTGAACAGTTGAATATGTTTAAGGACTGGACATGATTATAGTGTCAGCAACATCGACAACGCAGGAGTTATGTTTCCCTAGAAACATGCACAAATGGCTTTCATCATGACAGTGAATTCAAAATGAAATTCGTACTAAACAATGTTAAAAATATGGCACAAATGTAACCTTTGATGAATGGTTTAACTTCGTTTTTTTAAAAAAAAGATAAAGTCTTGCATACTGTTGGGTTCAGAGTATTAGTAGTATACAGCCTCATGGGTGAGATCGCTAGTTTAAGCATTAGTGTTATATTAGCAGGGGCATTATGGGTAATGGAGTTTTAATCAGAATGATTTTCAGTTATCCTGCAATCCAGTACATAGTTTAGTGCGTGCTCCATGGCACGTGACAGTTTAGCTCAGGGCAGCTGGGGTGATTAAGGGGAGCGCGAACTCGTAGTAGTTGAACACAGTTTTTGGTGAAAAGACGTGTTGGAGCAGTGCGCAGGATTCCCCGCGTTATGGAAATTAATAAAGCAGAAAATGAGAGGACATTCAGTAAAGCTTCGTATTTGGAGGTGTAACTTGCACTTGTCACGGTAAGCGCGTTGTAGAGCACTATTGCTAATTAAGATTAAAAGCAGGCGCCATGGGTGAATAGAAGGTTAGTAACATTTAAGCATTGTGCACGCCGAGATTCTTAGACATTTGAGGTGTGTGCCCATTGATAGTTTATATGGATTAGTGTTTAGAGTCATGACAGCAGAATTAAATGGTGCAGAAGGATTGAAAACAGTACAATTGCAAAGTTGAAATATTTAGGAAATTTGGTTGCGTTTGGCTTATTTATTGCACTTTAAATATCATGATGGAACTGATGATGATTATGTTTGTATTTTAGAAACCCCTGAAGAAGGGATTTTTTCCCGAAATGCATTGGGTGATTTTAAATAAAGCGTGGCATGTGGAAACATCTAGTATCCTGCGTTTATATGAACAGCGAATGAACGAAAACGAAAATGAGTAAAATGAATTGAATAATAAAGAGAAAGAAGGATGAATATATTTTTGGACAAAATTGAGGATTAATAATCATGAATTTAATTCATTGGATTCGTTGGCGAGAAGGCTGTGCAGCTTGATGGGGATCGGAACGTGGTGCCCTTGTGTTCCTATTATAAGGCACAGAGTGCACCAAACAGTACATATCTTTCACAAAATGTGCTGTAGGGCCATTGGGTTTAACATTACTTGCAACAGTAATCAGTAGGTACATTTATATACTTACAAATATTCCCAAACCTAGAAAAGTATGGAAATAACATACAGTATTCCTCAGAAGACATGCTCCTTCCAGCCTTCTTTACACTACCCCAAAAAATAAACATAAAAATATAATAAACGCAATGTATTTAGTACAACATGTGCAGTCACAGCAATATATTTAACACACAGGGCTCGATTCCGATCCGGGTCGGACAACTCTTCGAGAACTGTCCATAGCCTTACCTTGCGACCGACACATACCCGTAGCCGGTCCGTACTGTTGATGAAGTACGATACGCATAACTGCCAAAAACCCGATCGACACATAGGCTGTGATTCAAGCTCCATTGTCCGTCCGAGCCGTAACTCCTAACACAGAACCGAGTCGCCCGGAAGCAGTATCCATAGCAGTTTCTGCCCTGACAAGTACGATGCATACTTCCTACGCGCTGGACGGGTCGCCACGTCACAGCATCCGGAAAAGAAGCATATCAGCTACGATTCGTGCCACAACTCAATCCACGGCTGCGAGATGGGCCAGCTTGCAATGGGTACGAGACGGAGCAACAAGCAGCGTGTACGAGACAAACACATCACGAATTCCATTGCGCAGGTCATACCAGTATCCGGATCAGGAACAGACGCGGATGGTGCAGACGGTAAGTCAGAGACCTACCACACAAACAAACGACACGTACCCGCAAAATGGCACACACACACAGGGGATCCACATCCTGGCCACCAACAACAGGCCACCATAGTGGTTGTATGGCCAGCACCACTACCACCCCCACCCCTAGGGCTCATGTTGACCATCACTAATGCCACCCACACTCATAGGGGACCTGTTGCCCATCACCCCTGCCAACCCCAGCCATAGGGCTTATGTTGCCCATCACTACTGCCACCCCTAGTCATAGGGCTTATGTTGCCCATCACTACTGCCACCCCCAGCCATAGGGCTTATGTTGCCCATCACTACTGCCACCCTCAGCCATAGGGCTTATGTTGCCCATCCCCCCTGCCACCCCCACTCATAGGGCTTATGTTGCCCATCACCCCTGCCACCCCACTCATAGGGGACCTGTTGCCCATCACCCGTGCCACCCCCACTCATAGAGAACCTGTTGCCCATCACCCCTGCCACCCCCACTCATAGGGCTAAGGGCTTATGTTGCCATCACCCCTGCCACCCCCACTCATAGGGGACCTGTTGCCCATAACCCCTGCCACCCCCACTCATAGGGCTTATGTTGTCCATCACCCCTGCCACCCCCACTCATAGGGGACCTGTTGC
The DNA here is from genome assembly GCF_964204655.1 of Triturus cristatus. NCBI lineage: Eukaryota > Metazoa > Chordata > Amphibia > Caudata > Salamandridae > Triturus > Triturus cristatus. Next base: position 1,028,321,263 of record NC_140583.1, read on the forward strand.
CCATCACCCCTACCACCCCCACTCATAGGGGACCTGTTGCCCATCAACCCTGCCACCCCCACTCTTAGGGCTTATGTTGCCCATCACCCCTGCCACCCCCACTCATAATGCTTATGTTGCCCATCACCCCTGCCACCCACACTCATGGGGCTTATGTTGCCCATCACCCCTGCCACCCCCACCCATACGATGGGTCATGCGCCACACATCCATCATACTCCAACATTCGGTATGTCAGCAAAATACATCCCCCCTAACATCATGACAACAGTGTGTAGTCTGTGACAAATGCCCACACCAGTGATTATGACTTTGAACATACAATGTGACCAAAAACTGAGTGTGGCCTACACAAGGCAAGCATCACTACAGCACTGTGCCAATGTAAAAATAACACCCCCTCACTGTGTAGAACAAAAGTTAAGTGTGGGGTTTCAGACTGCAGCAAATGTCGAGCATTGTGGTGATGGGGTCTAAACCCCCCCTTATCACAGTGACCAAAAGGTAAGTGTCATCATGGTCAAAGCTGCAAATGCCAAACAGCATGTATGATTCTTGGTCCCAACACATTAAACACTTGTGGGACAAACTAGTGGTTGTGTCCCATACCCACAGAGACATGGTGAGGATAACAGTGCTGTGAAAACAAAACATACTCTCGGCCATGTGCAGACAAGCTCCACACATGGGGGCTGACAATGCATACAGTGTACAATGACACAAGAGCAGAAGTGACCATCACAAAGCATACACACATCTCAAAATAGACACACTAATCAAAACAACCTGTGTAGACTGTAGGTGTCAGGTCACAAACTCCCATTCCATGCCAGCAATGGTACCTAACAACCAGGATGAATGTGCAGAATGATGTGATATGACTCACAGGGACAGCAGGGAAAATCACAGAAACAGCATCCAGACAATGGCCCACAACAGCAATACCAATGCACTGATGCAGATGCACAAACACAAACAGGCAACCTCACACTGCACATCTGACACAACATGTGTGTGTGTGTGTGTCTGTGTGTGTGTGTGTGTCTCAGTATCCCCAGGCAACTACACAACACATGAGGGGGGCTGAACCACAGTGACACAGATGTGGACACAGTACCATACAAAAGTAAACCATCATTGGGACACCCTTAGTGGGCAATCAGGCATTGTGAGATGAGAGGGAGCACAACAGACACATGTGACACAAGCTGGAATGAACACAAACTATCACAGCAAGAGACTGACACACAACAGCACTACCCCCAGGGACCAGACATTGGGGTGACACAAGCTTGCATGACACGTCCACTGTGCTGACAAAGGTAGATGTCTTACAAACTGTGAAAAACAGACATGTGTCCTGTGCCACAAACGTACATCACATCTACACAAACACAAATCACTCAGCATGGCCCGTCATCCAAGGAAAAACAGGAGCTAGGGGCCCATCCATGCAAACATTTACATCAGTCCACCCTCAACACCACACACCCTGAACTGCACCAATGTGCATCTGTGAAGCCCACATGGACAGGTGACATTCCACATGCACCCTTGACAAACACAGTAATGTTGGGAGGAACTAAGGTGCACAGACTCATCAAACAAGGACAGTTCACAACCCTGGGGAATGACAGACATACTGCACAGTATGCGGTACCTAGCCATGATGTCACAGCTCACGTAACCATCAGAATACCTCCCACAGTCCCAGGACAATGCAGAAGCCAAGGAGAACCACAAGGCACACATGCTCACACCTGCAAACATTGCAGCCCTGAACCGGACAAGTGGGAGCAGTCACACACAAATACACATGTCTCAATCACTGAAAGGTACCACCTAGGGACAACTACATGATATTGTGAACTAACAAGTGCCTTGGGGACCCCTGACTGTGTCCCATCTCCGTCTGACAAAATCCCCACAACTCAGAACTTAAAAATACCAATGATGAAACACCAATTAACAGTAGTGTGTCATGCACCCACACATCTGGTAGCCCATGGCAAAGTTGTGGGATGAACACAGTACCACTCAGCAAGCATAAACAACAGGAACATATCAAAGGAATTCTGTGTATGAAAAGTGATGTGGACGCACACAAACATGCTCACACAACACACACCATGGGCCCAGGCTGTGTCACGGAACAACACATCCGTTATATAGCGTGAGGGGACCCAACTACTGTGGAAGCCCAGCTGTGCCAAACATAGTCACAGCACGTCTCACTCATGTCAGCAGAACACTTGGTCAGTCAGCCATCAGTTACCACACAATGAAGGCTCTGGTCACAACAGCCTGGGTACGTGAGTCTCACCAAGTCATCTACACATACTCAACACATATGTACAGCAAGTTGCACAGAGGACCCAGTTGCTCCTATACCAATGATGCCCACACCTGTAGGTCCAGTGGAGATGCGCCCAAATTCAGGGAAATAGACAAATTGGACAATGGGAAGCACATCATATGTGCATGGGTGCAAGCCACAGATGTGACCATGCAAATGAAATGTTCACAGAGATGCCCACAAATTGTTGATCATGACACACCCAGTTAGCTGCAAAGGATGACATGGATACTGACCAGAATAGGATACATATCTCATGGACCACATGGAGTACCTCACATCAACACCTCAGTATTCAACATTGGAATGGAAACCAAGCATTACAGGTGCGAGGGCATGCTAAACATCATCAACCTAATGTACAGCTAAATCAAGTTCACAAGGATAAAGAAAAAAGCTTTATTCAGCATATGAAAATGTAAACGTCCGTTCAAACAAAAGGCCAATGGCCAGTCCATTATCAAATGACAAGGAGTGAACTTGAGTGACAACTGTCACACGTTGCTTGCCTGCACTGGTAAGGACAGGGGACATCCCCTCAGAGGGGCACACATGGGGTCAGGCCAGGCACCGCAGGGACAGGATCAGGGTGCAGCAGAAGGAGGCAGTGAAGGGGTGGTGGATGCAGGAGAGTCACTTGCAACTGCAGTGGAGCTGACTGAAGTGGTGGGTGCAGTCACAACTGTGGGGCACAAGTCAGATGGGGTGGGTGCCGGCACAACTTCAGTGGGCAGGTCAGATGGAGTGGATTGGGTCCCCACTGCAGTTCCCAAGTCAGACGGGGTGGTCGTGGACTCCACTGCAGTGCCTAAATCCATGTGAGCGGAATGGGGTGCAGGTGAGGTCAGCAGGACAGAGGGGGGACACGCCCCCACATCAGTGGCACTAACCGTCTGACCGGGTGTGGAGGAGCAAGTGGAAGGGGGCGGGGGCCACAGCATTTTGGGGACGGTGTATCTGAGGGTGGGGGAACCCGGGGCAGGGTGTGGCGGGGGAACCTCTGGAATGGTGGCCTGGGGGATGGAGGACGGAGACTTTGCCTTGGAGCTGCGTGGCGGCGGTGGGGTCTTGCTCTTCTGGCTCCAGGGGGACTTGCGGGTGGGGGCCTCAGTCTGACTGTGCCTGGGGGAGGGTGTCCGGGTGTGAGGGGCACTCCCCTCTGTGTGTGGGGACTTCCTCTTCCCCTTGTAATCTGGATCTGCTGGATCGGTGGGGAAGAGGTCAAGGTCACAGAGGAAGAGCTTCTGGGGAGATGGGGTTGCAGGTGAGGCAAGGGAAGGGGGCTGGGAGGGAGAGGTTTCGGAGGACTGCAGAGTGGTTGTGGATGACTGTGTGTGTGCAAATCAGACATATGAGTCTCTGCAAACACAACTCCCTGTACATTAGCACATCACAGTCTGCTGTGCATGTAACCTAGCTGCCTGAAGTACACAGTTGCATACACCTTTGTGTGCTGTCAGATGATCACACACCTATATGTCACACAGGTCTTGTCTCTCACAGTCACATCTCAGATGTCCTGCTGACCCTCAATATCATGAACTCCCCAGTTGTACGTAACAGGAAGCCAAACCATTATGACACAGAGGCAGACACCTGAAGGCTCATGTCACTAAGCACAACCTGTAAGTTGATACACAGGAGTGGGATTACAGAGTGTTTCTAAATGCCCTTGAGGAGGCATGACTGCCCAGGTCTACGTGAAACAGTGTTTGGCCCTGGACAGTAGTCAGGTGGCTAAGCAAGTGTGACATACTTTATATACATACTCCTGAGGCCCACAAATTGGAGTCCCCTGCTGCATGGGTTTGTTTGACATACCCCAGCCACATGTGGCTAGTCAGACCAGCAATTGGAACACATATCAAGGGCACACACAGATCACATGTCAGATCCCAGGCATTGGGTAAACAATTGAACCAACCATGAAACACACAACAGAGTCAAGGGAACAGATGCTGTCCGGAATGTGATGCATAGCTGACTGCAGGGACACAGTGCCCTAGTGACACAAGCAACAGACTGTAGGGGCCATACCTGTGGAACAGATGAGGAGGGTGCATCACACAATTGAGGGACCTGAGTATTGGACTACAAGACCTACGTAATGTGGAAGTGTGACTAGGCCAAAAGACTGCAATTAGCACATCAGACATAGTACACAGATTAGGCATTGACTTACCCCCTCCTTCCTGCTGTATGGCCTTCAGCTGCCTGTCCAGGTCTGGGAATACCACCGCCAGGATCCGGAGCACGTGGGGGGGTCAGGGTCCATTGTCCGCCCCTCCTGCGTGGAGGTGACAGCTTCAGCTGGACTCTAGCGATCCTCCGGGTCCAGCCACGAAGGTCCTGCCACCTCTTTTGGCAGTTGCGGATCCGGCGCTTGTAGACCCCCACCGAACGAACTGCCCGGGCGATGGTCAGCCATATCTCCTGCTTCTGGTGGCATCAACCTGTGAGGATGACAAAGTTAAAAGTCCATTAACACACATGCCCCATATTTGTGCTACACACATTTGGATATACATGTCATCATCACAAAGGAAAATGAGTTACACAGGTAGTGCAACCATGGGAATGGACAAATAACCTGCATGTCTGACATGTTAACAATGCCTGGGAACTTTAAGCTTGCACTAATGCACTTTAGCAGAAGAACACCTGTTCATTACATGTACCTACACACTTTGGGGGATGAAAGTAGTCAGTGAGAATGCTTGCCACTGGTGTACACACTGCTAGTACTGCTAGTCAGACAACATGCACAATTAGGAAGGCAGTGGACTGCACACTCACCTGCTCCCCTGGTTTCCCATACAGCTTGCTATACTGTGGAAGGAGCCCATCCAGCAGGGCCTGGTTCTCCTCCTCAGTGAAGGCTGTGTCCCTCTCCAGAGTACGTGCCATAGCAGTAGCCAGAGGATGCAGAGACAGCAACAGTGGTAGCAGGGATGTGGTCCAGTAGCATGTAGTGCAGGCAAGTGAGCTCCCTGGGGTCCCGCCAGCCTTATATCTGTGCTGCAGAGGCAGACTCTGTGCCATGTGTCCCCAGTGATAGGTCCAACACGGTTGCATTCTATGAATCTGGCCAATCCATGGAAAAGTAAGACTTGTACACGTCTTCCGCATCATTCAAACCTTCACCTTCATGAAACACTAGGAATTGCAACATTGTTGTACATATTCAACTGAATTTCCAGCGCACAACTCGTACAAGTTTTGAATCCGCATCTGTCTCCATGACAGTCCAGAGCCAATGGGTGCACCCGGCTCAGTCAACTGACTTGTACAACGCGTATTTTTGAAAATACACATGCACCCGTCTCCATATGATTCAATGGCCAAGGCATGCGCCTGTCTCGGACCATGCCTGCCCGACGCGCATGCATGATAGTCACCCGCATCGGACCTCATTGCAGTCAATGGCAAAGTGTACGCACGGCTCGGTCATGAACCGTGCAATGTGTACGCATTGTCACCCGTGTCGGACCTCATTGCAGTCAATGGCAAAGCATACGCACAGCTCGGTCATGAACCGTGCAATGCGTATGCATTGTCACCCGCGTCAGACCTCATTGCAGTCAATAGCAAAGCGTACACACGGCGCAGTCATAAACCGTGCAATGCGTACGCATTGTCACCCGTGTCGGACCTCATTGCAGTCAAAGGCAAAGCGTACGCACGACTCGGTCATGAACCGTGCAATGCGTATGCATTGTCACCCGTGTCGAACCTCGTTGCAGTCAATGGCAAAGCATACGCATGGCTCGGTCATGAACCGTGCAATGCGTACGCATTGTCACCCTCGTCGGACCTCATTGGTGTGACTATTTGACAGATTAAACACACAATTACTTGCCAGGGACACCTGTTCACACCTACCACACTACAGCATTGGCCACCCAGTGTCCCATGGCATGTACGGCTGCATTCCTTATGTGTTGGGAGGGGGGCAACATTTGGTTTGTTGGGTGGCACTTTTGTTCAGCCACTCCCAGGATGTGCACATGTACATGGGGTCAGACTCCTTTGTGTGTTGTGCACATTCCAACTGTGATGTGCAAATGTACAGTAATGGGCATGAGTCACGGATACAGTTGCATGTTGGATATGTTTAGGACATGTCACATACACCCTGAGTCCTGGGGGTGATGTCATGTACGTCACAGTGAGACCTGTAGCCACAATTCAGATGTGCACCCACAGTCTGTGTGCATGTTGTGTCTCAGATGTGTGTGTTCAAATGTGCCCAATGGGAGACAGTCTCCACATCCATGTGGTATATGCAGCAACCTTGATGGTGTGTGTGTCTAAGAGACGTACATGTAGGGCCTGCAGGGACAACAGTGGCCACTACCTGTGGGACTCATGATTGCCTTGTGGTGTATACGTGATACGCCATGTCCATGCCAGTGTCGATGTGGCAATACAGGGACCCTGGGTATCTGCATGGCAAAGATCTGTGATGCCTGGGAGACATCAGGCCTCAATTGTCACTGTGGTGTGTGTTTGTAACGTCACAGCAGTACATAGGTTGGGTGACACAGCCAAATGATTGGCCATTGCACTACATGGGACTTATGTGGACATTTAGAATTGAGATGTGAGGTGATGGTCATGTAGGTGACATATGTGTCCATGCCCAACAGCACACACCTCAGTATATTGTGTAATGTCATGATGTATCATGTGATTTTGAGCCTGGTCATGGTCACATGGGTGGATGGACTGACAATCTTCCTTCGTTCATCTCTGTTCTGCAGGGCACCAGCTGTCCATCGACCGCTCCCAGACCTTGAAACCATGCAGGAACGCAACTGCATCCGATGGTACCGCTTCACCAGGCCACTGATTGAGGAGTTGGCGGAGCAGTTGGTGCCACATCTGCTACCTGGCCGGACATACCCTACAGCACTGACCCCAGAGGTGAAGGTGATGGCAGCCCTGCACTTCTTTGCTACTGGTACCTTCCAGTACACTGTGGCTACAGCAGGTGGTATGTCGCAAACTATGTTTAGTCGTGTGCTACACAATGTCTTGGAGGGGATGTTGCATTTCCTTGACCTGTACATCAAGTTCCCTAGCCCAACTGAACTCCCAGAAATAAAGGATGCCTTTTATACACTAGGGAGGATGCCGAACATCATCGGATCTATTGATGGGACACATGTGGCCCTGGTACCACCGCAGGCACATGAGCAGGCATACCGTAACAGGAAACATTTCCACTCAATCAATGCTCTGGTGGTATGTCTTGCAGACATGTGTATCACACATGTGTGTGCACGGTTCTCTGGTTCTGTGCACGATGCATACATAATGAGGAGTAGTCGCATTGCAACGCTGATGTCACCGTTGCCAGCTCAGCGTGCTAGGCTTGTCGGTGTGTACTGACCGTTTATCATTGTGTGTGTTTGTCAATGTTGTATTCCGCACTCCTACAAAACTCAGCTACTTGTTCATTTTTGTGTGTGTAGGTGACTCCGGCTACCCCAACATGCCGTGGTTGCAGACACCCCTCAGGGACCCTCTGACACCAGCAGAGATGCATTACAAGGAGGCACATGGTTGGAGCAGGAGGGTGATTGAGCGGACATTCGGCCTCCTGAAAAGCCACTTTCGCTGCCTGGACTTGACCGGAGGGGCCCTCCCATATGAGCCTGCAAAGGTGTGAAAATTATCCTTGTATGCTGCATGCTACACAACATGGCAGTGCAGAAGAAGGTGCCTCTCATCTAGGATGACGTTGACCAACCTCCAGCACCTGTGGAGGATCCTGGCCTGGGCCACGATGCCAGTGATGATGAGGGTGAGAGTGACATCCGCTCCCAGCTCATCAACAACTTCTTCACCTGAATGTGAGTTTCCAGGGTTGTTATGTCAATGTATGAAGTTAGCCTGGAATATGTTGAGGCTGCTCTGTAGCTGAATGAGTGTGTCTGTGTGCCACTTGACTGGATGCATGCAGTGCTGTGTCCATTCAGGTGGTGTGTACTCCACAATAGGGTAGTACTGCTAACTTGTTTTTGTATAGGTTTCTTGTGACATGTTTTGTGCATGTGTATTGCATTTCTCTCCTGTTCTGCTGTGCTTTTGACTTTGTCTTGTGTCTGTCCTTCACAGGGTAATTTGCCTGTTGTTTGGTCAACACTGACCCCCAACACCCAGAATCCGACACCAGTGTGGGTGTAGTCAATTGACATCAAGTGATGTGCCACACACCCCTGGACTACAATTCTCAGACACTCTGTGACAGTGTGTCCACCATAACGTACAATTGCCTTGCAACTATTTCTGAATAAACATGTTGCTGATGTGTAATGAACCTGTGCTATGCTTTGTTAGGTGTGTTGTCTGTCTTCCCACATCTGAGTGACATTTGCTTACCTCACCTATGGACTTTTTACCAATGACTGTGGATAGGTTTTGTGTTTGGGCATACCTATGTGTTTTAGGTCAACAACATTGTGTGGGATGAGTAACATGGCCATGGTGAGTATGTGTTGTGTTGCCATAGTGGTGTGTCTCCCTCACATGTGTCACATCACCATGACTCACCTAACGTTGGTCACATTGTTGCAGTATTTGGCATGCACTGTGTTGTGTAGCAGATCGACATCTCCATGACACATAGCAAGTTGGAATCACAACAGAGGCAAGTATGGTGTACTGGTGAGTTTATTTTTGAACATGTGTGAGGAAAGTGCACAGGATGGTGGGTGCTGTACATTGGTTTTGGAATCCAAAGTTCACATTAGAGTTGGAAGTGCTGGTAGATGAAAAGTCCAGAGTAAAGTCCACAGTCATCTGCTACATTGGACCAACATGAACCCTCCATGTCATGTGGGCGAGTTTTGTGCGATTGAACAAGGTGAACGGGTTGCGCACAAAAAACATTGTCCAGAACAGGTTTAGAGGCCCTCAGGGATGTGCTGGGACATCTGCCTCTCACATGTCCTTCTTCGGATGACCCCTCTTCTTCTTGGGGGGGATCCTCAGGTGCAGGCCTCTGCGGTGCAGGGGACTCTCGGCCAGAGTCCACCTCCCTCCCTGTGGTGCTGGCAGATGGTGTTGCAACAGATATTGTGGCCACACAGGGAGGTGTGGACAGGTTTGTGTTGATCTGGCGGAGGCATTGGAGTATGTCCCAATGCACTGCAGTAAGGGCATCCCACTTTGCCTCCATGCGGGCATGGTGGGCAGCCTGCTCTTGTTGCATGTCCTTGAGGATCCCCACTACCTGGCCAAATCCTCCGGTGCTATCCTGGTACGCATCTATGATGCGTGCCAGTTGGGGGTCATCATGCAGTCCAGACCCTCTGCAAGGCATGCCCTCTGCCTCCCACCCCTCCCAGCACCCCTATCCACATGGGCAGGACCAGCGGCGGGACGCACAGCTGACACTGGGACTTCTTGGGTGGTGTTGCTGGTGGTGTTTGCAGTAGCTTCCAGGGGGTCCTGTGTCCCTGTGCTGTGGGTGTTCAGTGGCCTTGGTCTGTCCATGTTGGTGGGGGTACCCTGCCGGTTTCCAGATGCTGGAGGCGTGGGTACAGGGGGAGATGTTGATGCTACAGGTGCTGCACGATGACTCACACTGGAGGGGCCAGGTTGGTCGTCATCCTCCGAAGGGGACAGAGACAGAATCAAACAGAGAGCTCAGTTTCCACCAGAATCTGGGACTGGGAATCCTCTTCATTTGGTGCTGGGTCCCCAGCACCACCTGTGTTTGGAAGAGACACACAATGTAAGTTATGTTTCTACAGGCATCAATGGTTCACAAACATGACATTTTCTACTGTACGAACAGATGCCTGCCTGTACACTGCTTTTTTCCAGCTTATCACATACAGAGTTTGATATTGTTGTTGCCCATTTACCAGCATGGCCTTGTGCTCCCCACAACAGAGCCCAGTGTCAGACATCTTGTCAGTCCCTTCCCACTCCCTGTGAGGCGAGCATGGTTCAGTGTATGCTTGCTGGGCCATGTGGGTGGGTGTGGATTGTCTGTGACTGGAACTCCCATCATACTCTTGGCTACACCCCCCTTCCCAGCATGCCCATACTTCCTCCCTCTTGACTCTGCTTCCCTGTGAGGGGGTGTGACAGCAATGGCAAGATGGCTGACTGTGAAATCCTGGTGTTTGTTTGGCTACAAGTCCAAAGAGAACCCCTGTGCTTCACAGAGCAGCACCCAGTACGGGGTATCTTTTGCTGATATTTCACAGAGGTGTGGGTCAATGCATTCTACCCGGTGAGTTGTGTGGAGTTTGTGTTGAGGGGTGTGTGTGTCTCCACATGCTGGTAAGTATGGTCAGAGCTGTCAGTCCTCCTTCCCACCCGGCCAGACATCCCACCATGAAACGTGCTTCCATTGTAGGGCGTGCAAGTTGTCTTTCAGGATGTCAGTCAGTGGTGTCCTGTTTCTGATTTGCGCACAAGCCCTACCAGGGCCTTGTGCTCCCCACAGCAGGACCCAGTGTCAGCCATCTTGTCAGTCATTTTCCACTCCCTGTGATCTGGGCATGGTTCAGAGAGGTCTTGATGGGCCAATCAGGAGGGGGAGCATTATCTGTGACTACAAACCCCATCATGCTTTTGGCTACACTCACTTCACCTGCATCCCCACTATTCCTTCCTGTCAGTCAGCTGCACTGTGAGGTAGTGTGTTTGTGGTGGCAAACTATCTGGCAGTGTTTATTTAGCTTTGTGCCACTGCCTTTGTCTATTTGTTTGTAGGTTGGTGCATGTCATGACACAGTTCCAAATCACTATGAGATGGCAGGTATTGTGTTTGTCTGACTGGCATACACATCTTGGGATGATTATCTATTGGTTACTGTGGCTTTGCTTGCGGTGCATGGTTTCACTGTCCCCTTGCCACACAATATTGGGTATGTTGTTTGTGTACTCACCAGGCTCCGGTATGTCTGTTAGACCATGGACGCTCTCTCGTGGTAGGATGTCCCGCACCTTCTCCTCCCAGGTCCTGAAGTAGACTGGTTTGGCAGGAGGGCCACCGCCGGTGCACTGACTCAGGGCGTGATCTTTTTCGATGAGTTTCTTGACCCTCCTGCGCACGTCATACAACCTGTTCCGGTTATCGTCCTTTGTGCACCTTGCTGGTGCTTGAGCGTTCACCTTGTCGTCAATCCTCGCCCACATCTTGGTTTTCTGTGACATGGGGGTCCTTTGAACCAATGTACCAAACAAATGTGGCTCTACTCTGATGATCTCGTCTACCAGCACTTCTAACTCACTATCTGTGAACTTAGGATTCTTCTTTGGGGGCATGGTGATGGGTTGTGGTGGTGAGTGATGTGTGTTTGAGGGTGCAAGTGAGGGTGGGTTAGTGTTGGTTTAGCTAGCTGTATACTAACTGCTAAACCATTGTGTTGCAGTGAGTACAAAGCTGTCTTAAAGTGTACTATGGACAATTCTTTGAAAAACACCCACATTTCCTGTGCTACAAATTGTACACCATTGTCCGTTATCAATCATTTTGGTACACCTTCAGGAGAGAATTATATCTCAGTAAGAAACTCAATCACTGTTCTAGTGTTCACAGAAGCTACAAACTTTGTGACAACTCATTTGGAAGTATAGTCAAATAACAAAAAACATAACGTTCATCACAAGCTAAAAGTTAAAAAGGCCCTGCAATATCTAGTCCAAGCTTAGTCCAAGGACTACTGGAATTTCAAGGGTAGACAATAGAGCTGATCTCCTCTTTCTGCATTTGTTATTGTTATCACACTGTCAACAATCTTTCACCAACTCCTCCACTTGGCGTTCCATTCCAGGCCACCAATATAATTCCCTTAATCTGGCCTTAGTCACATGACTCCCCAAGTGTTCCACGTTTGCCCAATTTATTGACTTGTTTTCCAGTTCACAGGGTGGGATAGCTCTGTTTCCCCTCAGGATTTCCCCCTTCACAATCCACAACTCATCCTTCACATTCATAAAACCTTTTCGTGGTTCAGGTATTTTCTTATTATCTGCCCACCCATTGACAATGTACTCCCTTAGAGTCACAAACTTTGTATCCTTGGAATTCACATCTGACTATTCCTTATCATCAGCTGTGGACTCACATACCCAACCAACCATCAAATTGTCACTACAAGAATCATTTTGATTGATCAGTTACCTTGACAAGCAGTCTTCCATACTATTCTTAGATTCCTGAACATACTCTACACCAAATTTGAACTCTGACAAACCAACCATCCGTTGTTATACTTTGGGAGATAAATTCTCCACTTCTCTGCAAGTGAATATCTGAGAAAGTGGTTGATGGTCAGATTTAATTACAAAAGGTATGCCCCACAAGTAAAACTTAAAAAGAAGAATGGCCCAGTACAAAGCCAACACTTCCCATTCTATCACTGAGTACCTTTCCTCAGCACTTTTCAAAGAGCAAGAAGCAAATGCCACTGCCATCACTTTGCCATCCACCACTTGTGACAACACTGCTCTCAACCCCTTGATGCTAGCATGAGTAGATACAATGGTTCTCTTACAGGCATCAAAATGACCCAGTGTAGGAAGTTTCCCAATGCTGTTCTTATTCTCAGCAAACGATGCCCCTTGGCTTGCATTAAATACAGCACAGACTTAAAGTGTACTATAGACAATTCTTTGAGAAACACATACATTTCCTGAGATACAAATTGTACACCATTGTCTGTTATTAACCATTTAGGTACACCTTCACGAGAGAATTTCTCAGTAAGAAACTCAATCACCATTCTAGTGTTCACAGAAGCTACACATTGTGACAACACATTTGGAAGTATAGTCAACAAAACCTAACGTTTATCACTAGCAAAAAGTTCAAAAGGCCTTGCAATATCTAGTCGAAGCTTGGTTTGAGGCTCTACCATCTTTCTGCATTTGTCATTGTTAGCACACTGCCAATAACTGTTTACCAACTCCTCCACTTGGTGATCCATTCCTGGCCACTACTACAATTCCTTGTTCTCTGGCATCGGTGCTTTCACAATAACGCTAGCCAAATCCATTTTGGGACTCATCCCTTCTCCCGAAATAGTGTGACCCAAATATGTTACTGAAGTCCAGCTTCTTGCAACCACTTTAACACTTGCCACAACCACTCATCGTACTCACGTTGATCTGTACCATAGACTAGAATATAGTCCAAAAGGAATGTTGCTAAACGATAAGTGCCCAATGGGGTTACAAATAATCTTTGATGTCTGTACTCATCCAGCCATGGTGATCTGGTTATGATTGACTGGTACCTAGCCACAAGTTAAGGCAGTGATGGAAGGCGGGTCAGATAGAAAAACCAGGTTCAACCCGGTGACAGGTTTTACCTTCGGACTTAGGTCTTGATTTCTTTGTTGGCAGTATTTTTACTCTGTCGAAACAGAGCTGAAATATACATACCACCAACATGAAGATCTGCCAACCCAATTTAAATGCAGGCAGATATTTGGTTAGGCTACGGCGGTGAATACTCCATCGCCGCCAAACCTCTCCAGTGGCACAACAGAGAAACAGCCATCGGAAAGATGGCTACATGACTGCCCGCCCAACCAGGATGGGCAGACATGTAGCCATGCTAGGAGGAGTATATCTTGACACATTCCAGCAAAGACCAGAAGCAGGGTCTTGGGCAGGTCTAGCTGGAACTGTGTCCTGCTGTAGCTTTAACAAGGGGGCAGCCTTCTGAGCATTAGAGTCCACTCCTTTCTCCTGGGTACAAAAGGGACAGCATGTCCAGACTTATAGGCTCTTCTCATATCACTGACAGCAGGTATAGTTATTTTCTATTCTTCCAATGGTTCAAGAAAGGTTCTGATGAGGGTATTGTTGATGCCACATTTATGCCTGTCAACAGCCTGTGTGTGGTGGTGACTTCTGGCCGCTCCCTAACCAATAGGGTTGATGTTCCCGGGGGCAACCCAACCCATTTTTGCAGCCCTTCCTGTGTGCTCTACTGCAAACAATCCCACAGTGGCCCTCTTTATAAATCAAGGAAGGTGTAACCCTTCTCTATTGGGCAGAGCCTGCATGGATGCTGAGACAGAATATTGAGTTGGAAATGTCGACTTATACAAACTTCGAGTTGGAAATATCATGATTTAGAAATATTGACAGCAAGAATATTGTGGTCAAGAATAGCAAATTTAAGGTAAGAAATTTCATTTTTTTATAGTCATTAATATTTTTTGCAAAAATATAGATGTTTAAAATATAGATTTGTTAATTAGTGTTAGGTATTTTAGTTTTTATTTTAAATGTATGTGATGTATGTTTTTTGTATAGGCATTGTTTATGTTTTTTAATATATGCGTTACATTTTTAGTAATTATGAATTTTATTTTTAATTAAATTTTGCATTTGTTAGTTCCATAGCGGGTTGTGGGTTTATAGGGCAATAGAGTGGAAAGTAATTTAATTATAATATATGAATGATTATTTTGTATTTATTTAATTTAGATTTTGTATCGTTAATTGTGGGAAGTAATTTATTTGTAATTAATTATTAATTGGTTGTTAATTAATATTAATTCATTAATTGATAATTAATTAAGGTAATTGTGTATTTGTTGGGGTGGGGACTGTGGGGTTTATAGGAGTAAAGGGTGGGAACTAATTTATTTTTGATTAATTAAGAATTAGGGGGTCTATTAGAATGTCGGGCGGATCACCACCGCCCGCATGGCGGTGGCGATCCGCCTGATATTCTCCTCCACCCACATGCCATTTTCCCCCGCCATATTAGTATGGCGGGGGGACCCCGGTGGATGGAAAGACCGTCCGTCGGTTTTCCGCTGGTCACACAGGTGACCGGGCGGAAAAGGGGCCTGATATGGTGGCGGTGTCTGCTAGACACCGCCATCCATATAATGATGGCAGCGGGAAGCAGCCTTTCTGTGGAAGCGTTGCCACCACGGAAAGGCAAGCGGATTTCGCTAATGGGGGCCTGTTGGGGGGGCACATGGGTGGTACCTATGGTACCCCCTGCATTGGCACGGACAAAGTGGCAGGCACCGCGTGGTGCCTGTCACCTAGTGTATGCCAATGCACGACGTGCATTCCCAGCATTGTGGCGGGCTAATGAAATGCGTCCTTCCACCTGTGATCAAGGCCAGCAAAGGCAGAAACGTTGGGTTTAAGAAGGATTCTGCAGTGTTAAGACGTGAAATTAAACGCAGATTTTACCGGTATTGAGCCTCTTGTGTGCAGTGATGTTAAGTAGATGGGCTGCTCCGTGCCCATTGTGAAGAGGCTGCGGTTATGTAGGGAGAGCACTCCAATGATGAACCAATTTTATCAAATGTTCTGACGGGATTTGTTAACAACGGTGCTACAGTTATGTAGGAGTTTGTCCTCTCCTACTGTGCTAAAGACCAGATACTGACAGGGTGAGAGCCTGTGTATAACTGTGCACTGTTCGCGAAGTGTCTAGTCTGACACTATACAATCTTTGAAATCATATTGTACTTTAATTTTCAGCAAAGAAACATCACATTGTCTGAAACATTTCACGTTTTTTTAGGTATGAAACAACAAATAAGTATATTGCGGTTTGTGTCAAAAGATAATTCATTGAATGTTTGCGTAAAGAACGCGGTGTCATACAAAAATCATATATAGCATTGCGTAAATTACATGTTACAAACATATAATAATGCAACAAAATTACATCACAACAGAAATGTAAATGCCCAATGCATTTCCGAACCAGCCGGTTCCTTCGTCAGGGGCCAATCTGAAAGATATAAAGTAAACCATGTTGCTTGTAAGTGCAATGTGTTTTTGGCTCAATCTCTCGACAACTGATAACGAGCTAACGTCACTCTAAAAGTTACCTGTTGGTGTGTGCGATTTGGTATGTTCTGTTTAAATGAAACCTCGTGACTCTGAAAATAGAAAATAGTGGACTGTGTTGAGTACATGAGGCTAACGTTGCATGAAACAGATGAAGTTTACCAGAGAATAATGCGTTTCCAAGAGGATAGTGATCTTACCTCTAAGGAGATGCTTTGAAAGCTAAAGAGAGAGTAAACAGAGAGTATAACATAGCGCGCCGTGTTGAGTAAAAGGGGCTAACAAAGCCTAAGCCAGATAAAATATACAACATCTTAATGCTTTTCCAAAGGCATAGAAGTCTTACCTCTAAGGAGATGCTTGAGGGACTGAGGAGAGAGTAAACATAGCGGGGTGTTAAAACGAAGCGTAACAAAAAGAAGACAAGTAAATCGGTAAACGGCAAAAACTCGTAGCATGACCCTTACCTAAAGAGTAGCTCGTGAAGAGGCTGCCATGAAGGGTCGGGGGCTCCAGTAACAGGAGGCTTTGTTTTGGATGTGAATCGAGGAGCATGACCCACTCACGCGCCCCAGCCTACCAAGGAGAGGCCAATGTGGCGAATGGGCACGCGTGTTGGAATGGATTCAGGGCAAACTATTTTGCCTATGATCGTGCCGGCTGAACTGGGATGAACTCACGTCAAAAAAAAAAAAAAAAAAAAAGGTATACAGTTACAACAACATGCCTATGAACTTGTACTCACCTGACCTTTTGAGCATTTTCCTTAAGGAGCAGCACCGCAATGAAAGTACTGTTTGTGACCAACTGTGAATTATGTGGACTTCCAGCTGCTACTAAAATCATATGGGTGGTGCACTCTGGGACTGGTATTTTTAAAGTATGTCACGTGAGTTTCAGTAACTTTTAAAAGCAAGCAACGGAATGCAATATGCTAATGAAATGCGTCCTTCCACCTGTGATCAAGGGCAGCAAAGGCAGAAACGTTGGGTTTAAGAAGGATTTTGCAGTGTTAAGACGTGAAATTAAACGCAGATTTTACCGGTATTGAGCCTCTTGTGTGCAGTGATATATATATATATATATATATATATATTACCCCACCGAGGGTAATATATGGCAATGACAATGATGTTTCCATTGAGGACAACCCACTTGGGATATATTTATGCACGTTGGAGATTCTGGCGGCACCCACCGAGGGTAATGAAGGGACCACAAGAACCAAGATGCAACGGGGCAGGTGAAGCCCACTGAGGCGTGTCCATTAAGTATTTAAGTGTTCCTCACATGCTGCCAAGATCTACATGTGCTCAGCCAGTGAACAAGGGTGTTCTGCTGCCCGAAACGCATATGGCGAACTCTTTCAATTGAGAGCACTTTTCATTGCTGGCCACAATAAAGGAGGTGTTTGCTTCAAAGTGTGCAGGCGTATTCAATGAGGGCAACCTTTGTGTGTATGGATTAAATAGCGGCGCGCCTCGCCGCAAATATGCCCCGCCGCGGATGAAGCGGACCTGCAGCACTGACGAAAATTAGGTGCTGCGAGGACTTTGAAGCCCGAATATTGTGGGGTTTGATTTGGCAGTGACAATGATGTTTCCATTGAGGAGAACCCACTTGGGATATATTTATGCACGTTGGAGATTCTAGCGGCACCCACCGAGGGTAATGAAGGGACCACAAGTACCAAGATGCAACGGGGCAGGTGAAGCCCACTGAGGCGTGTCCATTAAGTATTTAAGTGTTCCTCACAGGCTGCCAAGATCTACATGTGCTCAGCCAGTGAACAAGGGCATTCTGCTGCCCGAAACGCGTATGTCGAACTCTTTCAATTGAGAGCACTTTTCATTGCTGGCCACAATAAAGGAGGTGTTTGCTTCAAAGTGTGCAGGCGTATTCAACGAGGGCAACCTTTGTGTGTATATATTTATATATATATTACATTCAATTCAATATTTTGTACAACTATATTTTTTACATCGATATTTTTTTCTGATATTTTTGTACTTACCTGTTTAAGTATAGGGAGTCGATATTTTTGCATTCTGTATTTTTACATCAATATTTTTTACTTCTATATTTTTCACTTCAATAGTTTGTCAGTGAACCACCTGCATGCCCACTCTCCTGTCATCACTCTAAAGCATTTCTGGGGCCAGTCCCTAAGACTGAGATTGAAGCCTGTCTTGATGCTGGGACAAAAGAAGGGCGTTGTCCAGATGGCAGCTAACAATTGCCTATGACAGGGCAGGCATCTTTGAAGTTAAGCAAGTTGCTGAGCATAACCCAAATGGTCATCCTACCAGAGGAAAAGAACACCTCCCCACGCTGAAGCCGTTTGTCTCTGCTCTGGCAGAAAGTTCACACCTTACCAAAGGAGCTTTTCAGCTGCTAGGTGACAGGTAAACAGAAAGCCTTCCCACCCACCAAAGGCTATTGTCTCAGCTCTGGGAGCAAGTTCATACCTCATCAAGGAAGCTATTCAGCTGCCAGGTGACATTTGGGCTCATAGAAATGAGCATCTAGAGGCTATAGGCATGGAACAGTTAAATTTGTGGAGGTACCTTTTCCAAAATATGTATCACATATCTGACTTCAACAGAGAATTTGGCTTCTAATAAACATTTTTAAAAAATCCAAGAATGAATGTTGAAGCTGCTTCCAAGCCAGTGATGACATTATTAAATTGTGTATTGTATACCAATGGTTTCCTGTGGAACAGCCACCCTCCTACAGTTAAAATAGCTTTTAGGGATTTCTCACTGTAAGGATAAGAAACTTTTAGATGTTCTACTTTCAAATACCATGCACTCTGCCTTATGGTCAGGTAGGCCTAGTTAGGGGTGAATTATTTATTTATTCAGTGTTTTATAGAGCGCTTACATGACCCGTTAGGGTATCAGAGCGCTTTACAGAGATAACAAGCTATTGACAATGATTAAGAACAAGCCATCAGGAGTACACTTGAGGGAGATAATACAAACGTCAGCAAGAGCAGAGGAAGACTGCACAACACCAGCCTCTGCCCATTAAAGTGACAGTGAAGTACGAATTATGCAATATGCTAAGCATCGTTCATGATATAAGAAGCACATAAGTTACATCTATGAAATCTAGACAGGCTTAAATGGGCTTAAATTATTAATGTTCATGTGAAGAGCAATAGAGTATTGGTAAGCCGTTAATCTGTATATGCTAAGAGAGCGTTTATGGAAGGAATTTGCCCATGAGGAAAGTCTTAGCTTCTATTTTGAATCTTGACAAAGATGGTATTCTTTTGATGTTTGGTGGCAGCGAGTTCCAGATTCTAGGTGTGGCCCCAGAGAAAGCTCTGTTGTATGTTTTCTTCTTCTGTAAGAGGGGTGATTTCAGCAAAAAATCCTTGGCACGCCGCAAGTGTCTGCCTCTTCTGGATACCACAATTTTATGAGCAAGATTCGAAGGTGAGTTCGTGTGTAAGGCTGTGTGTGTGCTACAGGCCAATTTGAGTTGAAGTCTGGCTTCGTAAGGAAGCCAGTCCAGTGCCTTCTGGTGTGGTGAGATGTGGCAGAATTTTTTTGAACCTGTTAAGAATCTTGCGGCTGCATTCAGATAGGAGATCTTTGGTAGGCCAGAGAGGGTTGTGCATCCGTATTCGATCCTAGAGATAACTAATGCCTGTACAGCCATTTTAAGGTCAGATATATCTGGGAATGGTTTTAGTTTTCCAAAGTAGCGAAGGTAAAACCTGGCATTTTTGGCAAGTGTGTTGATGTGGGCTCACATGTTCAGGTTCTTGTCCAGTGTGATTCCTAGTGATTTGGCAGAGTCCACTATGATCGGGATGCAGTTCAGCATAGTGATTGATTTGGTCCATTCAAGTATGTCAGTGGAACTGTTAGGAGGGTAAATTAGTAAGAATTCTATTTTTTGCGCATTAAGGGGCCTATTAGGATGGCGGGCGGATAGCCCCCGCCTGGCTGGTCGTAGCTACCGCCAGCCCGGCGGGGGCGATCCACCTGCCATCCACTCCTGAATGACCCCCTGCCATATTAGGACGGCTGTGGGGTCCGCGGTGGACAGGAATACCTTCTGCCGCTTTTCCGCCCGTTGTCCGGGCGGAAAAAGGGCTTAATATGGCGGCGGTGATTGGCCTTTCCATGGCGGCATTGCCACCATGGAAAGGCATGTGGTCTTTGCTGTTGGGGGCCTGTTGCAGGCCCCCAGGATGTTTGGGAGGTGGGAGGTGCACATGGGGGGTACCTATGGTACCCCCCTGCATTTGCATGCACAAGGTGGCAGGCACTGCGCAGTGCCTGTCACGTTGTGCATGCAAATGCACTACATGGATTTTTTACATTGCGGCAGGTGCTGCTTACGGCACCGCCTGCCGCAATGTAAAAAATGCGGGATGCGCCCTCCAGTGTGGCGGGAGCATCTTAATTTGTATGGCGGGACCACCGCAACAATGGAGGGCGTTCCAATTTCCCAGTACGGTGGTGGGCGGGCAGTACGCCCACCATCGTAATAGACCCCTAAGTTTGAGCTGGTTGCTAGCTAGCCATTGCATGTCAGCTTTAGAGCCTCGTTCATTGTTTTGATCTCCTCAAGGGAGGATATTTTGATATAGATCCGATGGTGTCATCTACATACACATGGAAGGAGATCTTGGTGATTCACAATATTTCAGTTAAACGTTCCACATAGAGGGCAAAATGAGTTGGGGAGAGAGTTGAGTCTTACGGGACAATTCGCATTCGGAGAAGGAGAGGATTAATTTAGATTAACTATGAATCTTTGGGAGCAGTTCTGTGAGAAAGATTTCAACTATTCGAGAATGGTTCCCCCTAATCTCATCCTGTTTTTGAGACAAATTATTAATATTTAAAAGGAAAGTTTAGGCCTCACAACAGGGGATATTTTGACAGATCAAATGTTCAGTTTTTAACCTGTGCAGCCAGGTTACAGAGGTTAGGGCCATAGTCAATTTTCTATTGGTATTGCAGTGGGTGGCACAATGGGTGCTGCAGCCCACTGGTAAATTTTAACTTACAGGGCCCAGGTACAGGTACACTTTGAAGCATATTCTAGGGACTTCTAAGTTAGTTAAATATGACAATTAGGGGTATGCTAATTTCATCATGTTGAAGTACTTTACCACTGGTTAGCAGGAATAAAGTACACAGATCCACAGTCAGCAAAAAC
This sequence comes from Triturus cristatus, assembly GCF_964204655.1. Taxonomy (NCBI): domain Eukaryota; kingdom Metazoa; phylum Chordata; class Amphibia; order Caudata; family Salamandridae; genus Triturus; species Triturus cristatus. The sequence goes on from NC_140583.1 coordinate 1,028,342,609, forward strand.
AGTTAAGTCAAAAATCTTTGGGTAGACAATGCAATGGATGGTTATTTCCAACACACCCCACTTGCTTCTTTACCTCCTCGCAGAGCCTCGCAGAGTCTACCTCAACCCACCACTGTATCTCTTGCAATACCTCTCAGTCATCCAAACCCAAGGATTGCATTCAATCAAAATTCCAGGATTAACCCACCAGCCGGTTACTATGCTTATCTATAAATTCTATAGGTGAGGAGAAAATTGAGCCTATACCTTTTGGTCATATTGTTTTTTCTTTAGGATAAACTTGTTTTCATAATCTGCAACATTTGGGACTATCCGAAATTACAATTCTATAAAAACTTTATTGTTAAACAACTAATGCTCATGTTCAAGTTTCAGGAACAAGGGTATGTGCAGGCTTCATGTGGAATTATACATGACAATTTATATTGCAAAAGGGCTGCATATACACAGGTAAGGGGAAATTATGCTCATTCATACAGAGCCTGATGAAGACAATTGGGGGCATATTATCAAGAAATAGCGTTAAAATTATCGCCGCTTTGGCTAAAGCGGCGATAATGGGCTTGATAATATGCTGCAGAGAATTCCCATAGTAGCCCATGTTCTGGTGTCAACATGGGCTTCTATGGAAATTCTCTGCGGCATATTATCAAGCCGATTATCGCCGCTTTAACGGCAGTTTTCTTCCACTAAAACGGCGATAATTTTAACGCAGTGCTTGATAATATGCCCCGCCCTTTGTTTACTTTTGTGTAATATCTTTACTCCGATTCTACTTCCTCATAGCAGTACTTGCATCATGAGATAAATGAGACAGGGACCCTGCTTTCCACCTAGGAGAAAATAATCAAACTCTTCTCCTTTCATGTGAGCCTATAAAAGCTCAACTCTGCCTAGAAACCTCCTTGGTTAAATACCAAAGCAGTCCAACTGACTGCGATCAAAGTGTGGGCACATAATTGGGGGGATTTATAAGGGGGTTTATAAGGGCTTGGAAGAGGACTTGTAACAGGTGTAAGCGTATTAGTGACAATTGAAACATTACCTCGCCACATCTTCCTTTTTCCTGTCCTTAATCATGAGAATCTACCAAATCAGATATACCTGTATAGATCTCCACAAAGATAGCCAGAGAGGGCAAAGTCAAGACACAAAGCATGAAAGGACTGACAACAGAAGGACAACAATGGCCAAGCTACCTATATTTGGAAGCCCATTAGGCAGAAGGCACCCTCAGTGTACCAAGAAGAGAAAAAACCCAAAAGAGGGACCCTCCAAAATAGCTAACATTAAAAGGCAATAGGAGATCGAAGGAAGCCAAAGGCTGCACAGCAAACCCACACACAGCAACGAAGGGAAATTGTGCCAGTAAAGACTGAAAGGCAGCGGCTCAAAGACTCTCCAGCAGACCAGTCATACCCCCAATCAAAATAAAAGCAAGAGTCCAAAAGGAGATTGTCCAGAGCCTCCACTGTGGGGAGAGGAGTCAGGAACTGTAACGCCAAAACAACTTGGTCCAGATCTGGGAGTGGAGCTGAAGCCTCCTAAACCAAACCCAAAATACGCACGCTTGAAAGAATGGGTAGGTTAGTTCTCAGGCATCACAACACACCCACATGAGGGCACAATGGAACACTCTCATAACTGTTCGAGGCAGGTACCAGAGGTAAATCAAAAGGGTAGCCAGTGGTATGGCTACCAGTTAATCACAATGCAGCATATCGGTCTCCAACACACAGAAGAGGAAGACTCAGCTCAGAAAAAAGGCAACGGAGAAGGAGATAAACATGCACAACTTACAGCTTGGCATACCCACTAACACCAGCCAATGCAAGGCCTGTGTTGTGCAGGACCTCAGGAAAAGAAGCAAACAGGTCCAAGAAGAATTAGGGAACTTGATACAAGGAACCAAATAGTCCCAGCAAAAAATGCAGCCAGTGCCTATTCAGAAGCACAGGGCAAAAATCATAACAAGTCCCCACTTAAAAAAAGGTTGGGTAGAGTGAGCCAAAGCGACAACAAGAAGAAACACAAGAGTAGACAAATTAGGCCCCTGTAGTGAAAGATGCTACAAAAGGAAAAGCATGGGGGAATCAAGATGAACAGGAATTCAAGTCTGAAGCTCGAAGGCCTAGCTGGCAGCCAGGCACCGAACCCAGGAAGAACCACCAAAGATCCTAGAAGGGCATATGGAAAACCCATTAAAGTGGCATCATGTCTGGTCACCAGAATTAAGTCAACCCTTGTGCAAAGATCATAGAAGCACCTCACAGCAGGAAATGCAAAACCATCAAATACAATATTAACACTACAACCCCAGCATACTCTAATCCTCTAATCCAAACATTAGAAGTCTTTTTGATCATGCGTAAGCTCCTGGTAGTCCCACCCGCTACCCCGGCATATATCTTATACGAAGAACTAGGGGTGGGGTACAACTCGGATTTGATAGCAGTAGCCCTCCTGCTGCGTTGGCTAAAAATATGGGCCTGTCCCATTACTAACCTAAATCAACTTATAATTATGGACTGCACAGCGCTGAAGGGAGCTTTACACATTCCCTGGCTAAAATATATAATGGAACAGACAAAATGGCTCAGCTGCCCTGACCTGTACCTGAGCCCTAAGCCGTTGGGCAAAGTAGCTGTTGGAAACATCAAAAAGCAGTTCCTGGATAAACGGCAGAGGTTCAGGGAAGAGAAGGAGTTAGCAAAGCCCACTGTTAGAAGGTTTGTCACACTGACCTTGAGCCAACAGGTCCAACCATATCTACTCTTTGTTAATAATGCGCACCACCGTTTTGTGTTGACTAGATTACGTCTGCAATTGGTCCCTTGGCTATTGGCATTGCCGCAAGGATTTATGAAACCAGGCACTTTAAAACCCTGCCCATGTGACAACTTCTCGGAGCAAGATACCCTGCACTTTATCTTTTTCTGTGATTTTTATAATCCATTGTGCAGAAAGTTTATACTCCCGTTGCTCAGAGATCGCCAATTTACCCAAGTCAGGCCCGCACTATTGTACCTTCAAATGCCATCCTCTCCTATGGTCTGTTTTGAAGTTGCAAGCTTCTTAACAGGGGCTATTAGACACAGGAAAAAGCTGTCCTTGCAGTAGCTAGCCTGTTTCTCCTGTTTCATGCTCAGGGCTCTCATCATGTTAGTATGTGCACTTTATGTTACTTTGCCCATAGTATCGGGTTTTATCATTAGCACTTTTGCCCTTTATTTAATGTATTTCCTGTAAGTTTAAAACTTGAACCCTGGCCGCTTTTACTGACACAAAAAGATGTTCATATTTTATCTCTTTATATGATTCTGGTTTTATAAATGTAATATACCCTGATGAAATGTATTCTTTTATCATGTCTGCTTTTATGGCTTTTAGTCTGCAAATAAAGTACCTTTTGACTTGACTTGACTTGATCATTGTCTTTGTAATACTCATACCAGTATGCTGTTCATACTCAAACTGTATTATTTTGTCTCTAAATGCATACCAAAGAGCAAACAACTGATCTCTTTGTACACTCCATTATAACTGATAACCCTCAATAACTCCCGAATGAATGTGTGTTTTCATTCACATGACCCTTGTATGACCATCCATTGGACATGTACATTACTTTTTGCAATACTGTAACCTGCAGCAATTTGTCTTTAGAATTGCTACCACTAAGCCATGATCACAACATTGCTGGAGTTTAGTCCAGGGAAGCATGAGGCTAGGAATCACAAATTTCAGCCAGTATCCTGTACATAATATTTAGGGATTCAAGTTTTTTCTCCTTAGAGTAACCACATGGACCCTGAAAAATCTGGTCATTTGTACGTGTGGTTTTCTCCAATCCTAGAGAGAAAACGAATGATATTGTGTGGTCAAGGGCTGATGGTGGTCAATGGGTGCCTTGAGATATGGGTGGTCAGGATAAGTTTGAGTCAGACCAGGGGTGAGGGTTGACTGCCTCTCCAATGATGCTATAGGGACCAGGTGAGTTTGACTTGTCCTCTTGTCTGCAGCCGGTGCCCCTACAGTGGTTTCATCTGGTGCAAATCTGCAATTTCATCTGGTGCAAATCTGCAATCAGGAAATCATGTCCTGGTGTCTCCAGAACCAGAATGACTGGACCTTAAGACAGCGGGCTACTTGTAATTGCCAAAGGATGTAGCACACATGGAGTTTCTGCCCCAGGTGGGATACTGCAAATCATAATCAGGGCCTTAGTGATAACAGCCACTTTGGCCACCAAACACTAATCACTATTCTCCTCTCCCTCTCCTCTCTCATCACTCACTGAAAAGCTTGAGAGATGATTGTCAGTCACATTTTAATTTTTCTTGTCCAGCATATTTACCACCTTAAAGGTAAATTATTGCAGCCTCATTAACAACTTTGAAATGAAGAGTGTAGCTCTTCCAGAACCTTTGATTGTAAATACATCTTGCAATGGCTTGTGCTGTGCCCTTATTGTGAATTGTGTAGCCCACATAAACTCTCTAATATAATCCACCCCAGCGAGAAAGCCAAAGTCACTTCCTCAGTGGCTGAGAAACATATGCTATGACCTCTATTATTCCATTCTCTTCTTGAATCAACACAACACCTAATCAAGAGTTGCTAGCATTGGTGTTCAGCACAGTTTTATCAATTGGATTAAAGATTTTCAGCACTGTAGCAGCAACAATCTCTCTCTCTTCAGATTTACAAATGACCCTTCATAGTTTTCACTCAACTCAATTTCTAAATATTTATCAGCATCTTCACAATTATGGTTTTGCCAGAAAACGTTTTTGTAAATCATGTATTATACTCAGCATGTATAAGAATCAGTCTTACTTGGTCATTACTTTTTGAAAAAGGAGCTTCTTCAACAGCCTTTGATAGTTCAGATTTGTTGACACACCCTTTTTATCCACCCTCTGTTTCAAACAGTTCACTTCCTCAATTGCAGTTTTGCCTTTCTCCCTCTTAATAGTGAATGCACTTCATGTCAGTATGTGTAATGCAGAAGACAATTTTTAGCCATGTTATTCCTTACTGCCACCCTAAACAGGAATGCCATTGTAAAAATATTCAGTTAATGGCAAAAAAGAGGTTCATATGCTTATAGCCATATGCGTCACCAATAAAGTCAAGTGTTGAGAGTTTGGATGCAATGCAAACCAACAGTATTTTGATGACAAATCGAGATTGGTATCCCTTTTCAGAATTGTCATTATCTCATCAAAACTGGGCAATGATAGCAGTCAACCTAAATATTTGTATTCATATCATTCAGGTTCACACAGTCTCACGGCACAATTAGATGTTTAGCTAAAACAACCTGTGCCAACCACTCTGAAACCTCAGTTCCATTCTCAATTAATCAATCAGTGAATCAACTTAGATTTTTAAAGCACGGCTACTCATCCAGGAGGATATCTGGGTGTTAGGTTCTTGTTGAGATCAGTCAAAGATCCAGGTCTTGAGCCCTTTTCTGAATTCCAGGAGAGAAGATGATGTTCAGATGTGAAGGGAAAGGCTGTTCCAGGACTCGTCAATGAGGTAGGAGAAGGAAGGTCCTCCACTGTGGCTCCGGCAGATGCGGGGGAGTGTGTGTGAAGGGTGAGGGAAATGAAGCGCTGGTTTCTGGAGAGACGGTGGAGGTTCAGGCGGTGGTTGATGTATGCTGGTCCTTGGCCGCGGAGGGCTTTGTAGGCGTGTATCAGCATCTTGAATTGGCAAATGTTCTGGATGGCGAGCCAGTGGAGTTTCCTGAGGTGGGGGGTCATGTGAGTTTGTTTGGAGAGGTAAAGGATGAGTCTGGCAGCTAAGTTCTGAATCATTTGGTGTCTCTTCAGGAGTTAGGCGGTGATTCCTATGTAGAGCACATTGCTGTGGTTCAGCCAGCTGGTTGCTAGGGCTTGACTGACGGTTTTCCTTGTTTAGATGGGTAGCCATCTAAAGATGTTTTGGATCTACAATTCCCTTTGCAATAGCTCTCCCATCAATAAACGCACTACATACCATTGCACAGTGGGAACTGCACAATCTTACAGATTTATTTTGTGTGTAGGAAGCCTTCAAATAATAAAAAATATTTCCTGATCATGTTTGGTTTGTGCCTATAGTTTTCAAGTTTCTCATTCTCATGCACTTTTTGTGTTATAATTTTTTATTAGCATTTCATAAATATGGTACAATAAATATATGAAAACATTGCATATCTTAAAATACTTTATAGTACAGAAAAAATAATGAATATAATTGTAAATATAAAAGCAAATGTATCAAAATCCATAGAATAGCAGAAAAAAGAAGGAAATTAAGGGCAAAACATATTATATCAAATAAAGGAAATACAAACATCATTACATATTAAATAGTGAATATAAAATATTAAAGCATTAAACCATTAATTTGACAACAAATTAATAAAAGCTGAAAATGATAGAATGTCAAACTAGTAAAACATAAGTTACTTATTTCATTAAAAGAATTCATTTGGAATATTATAAGGGAATGCATTATAAAGAATACAGAATCACACCAGTAGTAAGTATAAATATAATAGTAAAAGGTTGACTAATTGAAGACAATGCAGCATAGACATAAGTCAGTGAACTAACAGTGAACAAAGATCAATATAATATAATGAACTAAATAATCTAAGAAGTAAAGTTAGCAACAGATATATCTTTTACCTGCAGGAAAGGATCCCATACCTGTAAAAACAATTCAGTTTGATCTTGAATGTTATAAATGACTCTCTCATGTGAGGCAATTTGGATCATTGATGTAAGCCAAGACTCTTGTGATGGCGGAGATGAGGATTTCCATTGTCTTAGTATACAAATTTTAGCAGTAGCTAATGCAGTGTGAACTAGACGACATTGCGGTTTGGAAAAAGTAGGGGAATCCTGTAAATCATGCAGTTAAATTGTTGCTGGCGAGAGTGGTAAATGTAAGGGGACGGTGTTACGCAGAAATCGACCTATATATAACCAGTAAAGTTTCACCATGGGACATTTACATATGATATGCACAATGTCACAACCAGAGGCGTTACATCTCCAACAATTAGTATGTGGTAATAGGCCTGTTGTATGTAATTTTACCGGAGACCAGTGCTAGTCATGAATTATTTTAAATATACAAAATTTTAAGCGAGCCTCTCGGGCGCCTTTAACTAAGTTTTCCAGTAAGGTTGTCCATTGTTTATTTTCATAGGAAAGTCCTAGGCGTGATTGCCATCTGGAACGAAGGTCATGAGATAAAGGATGAGAAAATAATTGCGTTGTGAGTGTTTTGTACAGACCAGAGATAACCCCTTTGTGCCTCCCCAAGTATGAAGATAAAATGTTATTGGTGAAATTTGCAGTGTCCAGGGTTTCGAGCCAAAGCCTTAAGAAGAGAGTTATATAGCTGTAAATAGTTATCCTTTTGTGATAGGTGAAGATTAAACTCCTCAGCCAATTGTGAAAAAGATTTGAGGTCTCCATTATGAAGAATCTGATCTAAAGTCAGGATACCCGCCGATTTCCATGTAGGCTAGAAGAGAGTTTTCCCTTTAATACGTATTCAAGAGTTATTCCATATTGGGGCCTTTACATGCAGACGTGGATTAAAGCCTAAAATATGGTGTGACCTTTGCCAAATTTTACACAGTGCAGATAACATAGGATTACGGGGATCAAGATGGCTGGTACCTGACCCATATAAGGCAGAAAGACCCGTGAATTCAGCTGATTTTTTTTTAAATGCTTTTTTTGGCCCTGGAGGTCCTTGTGGGACCCCCTGAGCAGGCCTAGGGGGTCAGGGTGTTTCTACCCCTTTTCTTTTTTTTCACCTTTGTTTTTCTGTTTTCTTGTGACTCGGTGTAATTTCTAAAGGAAATGCTCTAGGTATTACAGTTTTGATTCCATCACACTTTTCTAATAAATATAGAATGTTAGCAATCTAGTTGTTCATTAGGATACTGTTGAGAGGCAGAGGGCAGGGGCACGGACTCTGAAAATTGAGGCAGGTAGGAGAGTGCAGAGGCAACAATTTGACCACACTGGGCAGGCAGGAAGGGCAGTGGTAGCACAGCAGACTATGGAGGGCAGTGGAAAGGGGGGCAGGGGCAACAAACCAACAATACAGGACTGGCAAGAGAGGCTGTGGCAATATAATAGACCATTGTGGGCAGAAGGAAGAGGCAGTGGTAGTACAACCATACATGCCAACAGACCCGTTTCAGCCAGGAAACGTCCAATGTTTTTAAGCTCAAATGGGCTTTATTTGATCTGTCTTCTGTCTACAATCTCCTCTTTTTCAATGTAACTCAAAGGGGAAAATCAATACCCCAGTTTTTTTTTAAAAATCTCCCTCTCACCAAGTTCAAAATGTTCGCAAGTATGGTACATTGGATCATGGTAGGCAGGAGGAATTGGGGTAGGGACATGGACTCGGATAACAGAGGACAGGAGGGACATGGAGAGGTGCACCAAACTGACCCTACAGGGCAGGCATCAGGGTTTGCAGCAGCACAATACACCACACAGGGCATGCGGGACGGGAGTGCAGCACAACAATCCATAGAAAGCAATAGGGAGGGGACAGGACCGTGCACATGGACAACAGAGAACAGAGGGGAAAGAGGCAATGGTAGCTAGCTGACCATAATGGACAGACAGGAGAGAAAGCTGCAGCATAACAGACCATAAAGGGCAGGAGGGACGGATCAGGGGCATTACAATGGAACAGACAAGCCAGGAGGGAGGGAATAGGGGTCTGCACATGGAAACAGAGGGCTGGGGGCAAGGGGGCAGGACAGGAGCAGCAAGATGACCATGGAGGTCTGGCAGGATGGGCACTAGAAACAAGACACACCATGGAGAGCAACAGTGAGACTCGGATGGCATACACACAGACCATGGAGGGAAGGTGGGAGGGGGTCAGGGGCAGCTAGCTGACCACACAGGGAAGGTGGGAGGGGCCATGGCAGCACAGAAGACCATGCATGGCAAGCGGGAGGGTTAGTGGCAGCACAATGGCTATGATGGCAAGAAGGAGGGTGCAGGGGCATGCACAAAGGACCATGGAGGATAGAAGGGAGGGTCAGGACCTGGGCACAGACAAGAGAGTTCAGGGGAAGGGGCCTCACAACAGACCGCGTGGGGCAGGCAGGAAGAGCAGTTGCAGCACAACAGACCAGTGAGGGCAGAAGGGTGTGGCAGTAAAATGGACCATGGAGGACAGGAGGAAGGGGATAGGGGCATGGCATGTGGACAGGCAGGGTGGAGGTGGCAGGGACAGGTTACAGTCATCTGACAATGCTAGGCAGGTGGGAGGGGAGTGGCAGCTCAACAGAACACTCAGAGTAGATAGGAGTGGCAGGTCCATGGAACATGGTGGGCAAAAAGGATGGAGCAGGGGCATGCACAAATACATCGGAGGGCAGGGGGAAGGAGAATAGGGGCAGCAAGCTAAGCACAGAGGCTAAGCAGGAGGTCAATGATGGGCCATAGAATTGGGCAATGGAGGGCAGGAGGAGTGGACTGGTACATCATGCTAAATGGAGGGCAGTGGCAGCACATCAGACCATGCATGGCAGGAGGGAGGAGGCTAGTCCATGGATTCAGACAACAGAGGATAGGGAGGAGGTGGATGGGGCAGCAAGCTAACTGTTCAGAGAAGGTGGGTATTAGGAACTCTATTGTTTTTAAAATGTGTGTCTGTGCAAACTACTTAAAATATGAACAAATATGCAGCATAATCTCACTTTTATTCCGGAAGAAGAGGAAGTTTGTGACTGTGACTCCGGGCTCACTTGGCAGAAACACCCCCTGACTCTCCACCCCCCATCGCAAAGTGTAATGCCCATGAAAAGGGTAGGTGGATGCAGTGTTATATAGAACATAGTCCTGAGAGCACGATTGAAAATGAAAACTATATATAGTACATGGTATAAACTATGCACCAAAAAGTGTGATATAAGATGAACCGGGGCGTGAAATATGATATGCAATACATTGTGCGCAATGACAGATTCATTGGAGAGCACGAGATAGCACAGGCACTAGCGCGTGCTATGCGATATGCGCCTTGGAGTGTAATATGCACAGGGCAGTGTTGTGTAACCTAACTAGTCTCTAAAGTTGTAATATAAAATATGTGCTGGGGACTGTAACGTTGCATATGGACTGTGACAAAGATATGGATCCCAAATTGTAATATGTATGGCATAGCGCTGTGCGTTATAACATAGGCATCGAGGAAGGCACGTTAGATGGGGCAATATAACCCGTGCAAAGGCAAGTGTGGCATGACATATTCACGGGGTGGTGTTACAGTGCACATGGGCTAGAGAGTGTCATAGCATACGCACTAGCTGCTGGAATACAACACAGAGGTGTGTGGCACTTGGCGGGCACTGGTGGGTGTAACACAGCATCGGGCTCAGCCAGGAGCACGCGTTGACTCTCAAGTGAGGTTCGTCTCCTTTCCAGAGAGTAAAATAAAAAGTATTACACATCAGGAGGTGGATGTGTGTTTTATTAACCGTGAGGGGGGTTTCTTGCATAGTTTGGTCGAATTTTTGTCGAATCCCCTTTGAATGGCTTGGTGTGCGTGTGTATGTGTATGTATGTGCCCGTCAATAGCTACCCATGTTTGTATAAATAAACGACAAGGGTGTCTACTTGGAGAGTACCCACCAGCGGGGGCGCCGGTTTTAGGCACGGTAGGGCGACAGACAGGTCAGAGCTTCACTAGCGGTGTAAATACATTCCACGTGGATTCATTGTATGCATAGTCGCCTTTTAATGAATATCACGCAAATCGTCATGGTGATAGGTACATACGGTTTGTCCAGCATATCCTAGGTGTTTCTATAAATATATATTTTTTAAAAATAATAAAAAACTAAGGCCGGCCCCGGGGGATGGGGTCCCCGGGGCCTTAAGTGGCCTGAGGAGGGGGGCAACGGAGCCGCCCTCCTAAAGAATAAAAAACAAAGAAAGGCCATGACCCTGGGGTTGGGGTCCCTGGGGCCGATTAAGGCCTTGGGAGGGGGGCCACACGGCCGCCTTCCAAATTTACTTTTTCAACAAAAAAAATAAGGGTGTAGACCCTGGGGGATGGGGTCCCCATGGCCAATAAATTAAAAAAGAAGGGGTGCCACACAGCCCTCCTTCTTAAAAAAATTAAATAAATAAAAGACCGGCATCGGGCCGGAGGCCACGCCCCCTCCTTGCAGCACTCTGCAAACGCACCCCCTGGCCAGTTGTAAGTTGGGGAATTAATTCCCCTTCAATACTGAGGGTCCCTGAGGGCCAACTAGCCCACAAGGTATCTCCAGTATGCGCCAGGGAGCTGCGTTGCAGACAGGTGTTCTGGGGCCACGCCCCTTTTGACACCTCTATGCAACACAGCTCTGTGGCGCTTACTTGAGGTACTTAGTGGGCTAGTTTGACCCTAGGGACCCTTAGGATTCAAGGGGACTTAATCTCTCAACTTAGAACGGCCACAGGGTGCGTTCACACAGTGGTGAAGGGAGGGGACGGGGCCTGAGGTGACGTGTGCAAACACGCCCTATGGCGCGTTTTAAGTTGGGGAAATAATTCCCTTTCAATTCTGAGGGACCCTGGGGGCCAACTAGCCCACCAGGTGCTTGCAGTAAGCCCCACTGCTCTGCGTTGCAGAGAGGTGGTGCAGGCTGTGCCCCTTTTTACACCTCTCTGCAATGGCGCTTACTGGACGCACCTTATGGGCTATTTTGCCCCTAGGGACCCTCAGGATTCAAGGGGACTTAATCTCCCAACTTAAAACGGCCACAGGGCGGGTTTACACAGTGGGGAAGGGAGGGGACGGGGCCTGAGGTGACGTGTGCAAAAACGCCCTATGGCGCGTTTTAAGTTGGGGAAATAATTCCCCTTCAATCTTGAGGGCCCCTGGGGGCTAACTAGCCCACCAGGTGCTTCCAGTAAGCGCCACTGAGCTGCGTTGCAAAGTCGTGAATTACTGCTTCTGGTAATAAAGACAGGCATGGACCACACCGTGTGCACAAACTTTGAGTGCTTTATTGCAGTTACAGCATGACGCACATCGGCCACGTTTCCACGGCCTTGATCACATGACGCACCGGAACATAAACTGACTTTTTATAGTGAAACAATGGATGTTTTCCGGTTACACCCTCCATGGTATCTAGTAGAGCTAGTAAACATACTACACATACCTTCTAAATAATATTGGTCACCCCTGTCATATTTCCGAATGAGTATTTGAAAAAGACAGGTTAATGCATTAATATATAATTCAAAATGACAAGGACACAATAAATAGAAATGTCGAAAATCGTGTTGATCCTTCAGATGTCGTACCTCCCAAATGGTTCATGTATATAAATAATGCTCTTGTAATACAATGACCAATGCAGACAATACAATACAACCATGAAGAGGTGCAATAGGGAACAAGGGCATAAAGTGCAAGTGCAAAAATAAATATTATACCATCTTCTCGTAACTGATATTAACAGCATATCTGTCACTAGATGAAAAATAGTCAGGCAGGTACAAGGCTGATGCAGTTAATTTCTGTCAGATAAAGTGCAAATGCATAAAGAACATAGATGAAGTCCACATACTCTCTCTATCAAATTCCTGGATAAATCCATCAAAGTAAATGTTATAAAATAAGGGTACCTAAGCTGGTTGATAAATACATTCAAGTGAGTGAGGTAACCAATACCACTAAAGAATTTACATAAAAAATCTATTTTTACTCGAGGAATCAATGAAAATTGAATAAATATGGAAAATTGGAGACCTCGGTAACACCAAGTTAAAACAGAGTAAAACAAGGTAAAAAAAAAGGTTAAAAACTAAGGGTGGGGGTAGTTCGCGAAGTAGCACTTCGCGAAGCTACGCAAAGTGAAGTTCGCACTACGCGAGCTACGCGTAGCACTTCGCGAACTGCGTAGTAACATGTTCGCACTGTGCAAGATGTTGTTTTCAATGATTGCACAGTGCGGACAAGCAACCGGCACTGTGCAATCATTGAAAATGGCATCTTGCACAGTGCGAGCTGTAGTTTTCTGCTGCTCGAGTAGATTTTTACTCGAGCTTCAGCTTTCTCAACGCGAACTGGTAGTTTCTCATCGCGAGCGGTCGCGAGCATACGCGACCACTCGCAATGAGAAACCTGACCTCCTCGCATTGGGAATCTCGCCGGGAGGTTTATTTTCCATGCTCGCGATCGCCAACTTGCAGTTGCTGATCGCGAACAAGGAAAAAGTCTCGCCGGGATGTCATTTTGCTTGCTCGCGGTCGCCAACTTGACGTTGAGGACCGCGAGCAAGCAAAAAATGACCGCAGCACTACGCAACACTACGCGACGCGTGTTCGCACTGTGCTACGTGCAGTTCGCGTAGTGCGAAGTAGCGCGAACTTCGCAAACTACGCGAGCGTAGCGTAGTGCTTCGCCCACAATCTAAAAGGCGGACTGCAACTATTCCCAAGAAAACTCCATGAGTTATCTTTACAGTACGAGTAAATAGCAACAATACATAGGTCCATATAAGAGCATTGAACAATCTAATAAGTGTGGTTAGAAAGACAGCCCAAAACCTGCCACAAAAAAACTGTAAAAATCCCCACCACCCCCAGTCAAACCAAAGTAAAAATTGGGTAAAAACAAGGTTAAAACCAGTCCTAAAACCAGGCTAAAAACTGTCTTTAAACACATATTATAGGCAGACAGAAACAAAGTATTGGTCCCATTGTGTCTTTATAGAAAATTGAGAAGGTCTTCTCCTGTGTTTAGACACTTCAGAATCTTAGTATCAAGTAGTAAGATATATTGGGGCACTAATTTATGCAGTTTCTTCACCCTGTTTGCACCTCTTAGCTCTTTGGGTACTGAATCTATAACATAGTAGCTCAAATCATTTAGATCATGTACCAGTTTAAAATGATGAGCTACCGGATAACTTTGATCTGAGTTGACAATAGCGCATAGGTGCTGAAGTATACGATTAAATACTTGTAGCTTAGTGCTACCAATATACTTCAAATTGCAAGTACCATCCAGTACATATGCCGCAAAATCCGTGTGACATGTAAACCCCCTGATTTTAATAGGAGTTGGATCAAAAGCATTTTAGTATTTAGATATGTTGATACCAAATGTACATGCCCGACAAGAACTACACTTGTGGAACCCTGTTCTCTTAGAAAGCCAGTTACTACAGCTTCCTACCCCGGAATAGATTTAACCAGGACATCCCTCATAGAAGGAGCCTGTCTGAAGGTGATATGAGGATGATCAGGTAATAGCTGTGACAAAGTGATGTCAGTTTTGAGTGTAGGCCAGTGTTTTTTTGACAATACCTCTAAACTGTTTCTCTTGACAGCGGTACGTCTTTACGAGTCTTACTGAATCCGTACCCTGCGAGGGGTCACTACTGTTACTAATCATCTCCTTATTTCTTTCCTTAGTAATGGTGCCTAGACACTGTTCTCTAGTATGGCTGTTTGCTCTCAATTTGGCTGTTCCAAAGTTTGGTAGGATCTGGTATTGTGAAGGTAAGACAATCTTCATTTAGGCATGCCATGCTGTATACTGGATTGGAATCAGTTTCCCTCCACATCCTCTTTAAAGTTAAAGGCAACCGTGACAAAATATTTTTTATCAAATGCCCTTGAGCTTTCAGGATGCACTCAACAGCTTGCCTGCCAGCAGCCTTCCGCTGTCAGCTTGCCTCCACCTTCCGGTACGGCCTGACGCATAGTGACCACACCGTCATCCGCTTCAGTCAACACGCATACACAGACGTCACCCAAAGATTACACTGACACTTTCTTTGTGGGTGAAGAACTGCTGCAGGTTTATTTCATACAACATAGTATGATAATAAAATTGGGTTATCTTACGGGCGATCCAGGGCAAGCAGCCCCTAGCTGCTCCGCCCGCCTGGTGAGCCAGCACACACGGTGGGTCGATGCCCGGCAGTGTGGCACATAATTATTTTTAGATCATCCACTGGGTCACGTGATCTGTCTCCTACTCCCGCCCCTTCTGTCAGGGGCGGAGCGTGTTGTGGCACACCCCCGGTTGGTCAGGCCCCCCAACCGCCCGAAGGACTAACGGGGCGCCGTCGCGGTCTTCCCAGAACCCCCTTCAGCTCCTGGACCTTGCCTCGGGCACCCTTACTGTGCCGGACAGGGGTACCCTCGCTGTACCGCCTGTCGCAGAGGTACCCTTACTGTACCCGTCTGCCTCCAGATCGCCCTGTAACTCCGCCTGCAACGCAAAAAGAAAACATTAAAACATTCCAATAACGCGCTGCCTCTGACACGTAGGGTAAGTGGAAATGGTGGGATTACGCGTGTCCAGGCTGGAGCGGCGCGCAGGAAACAGAGGAGGAACTGGGCGAGAGGGGCTGCTAAGTAGGGGGGCAAGCCTCGCCCCCACCCCCAATGGCCCGCCTCCACCTACACACTATTGGGAGGTCTCCTCCCTGGGCGTAGCCTCGCGCGCGAGGCAGAAAAGGGGGGAAGGCTCCGAAGGGCGGCCACTAGAGGGCTGCCCTGCTGATGTCCCACTGCTTGGGACGCGGGCAGCGGCATAGTGACCACACCGTCATCCGCTTCAGTCAACACACATACACAGACGTCACCCAAAGATTACACTGACACTTTCTTTGTGGGTGAAGAACTGCTGCAGGTTTATTTCATACAACATAGTATGATAATAAAATTGGGTTATCTTACGGGCGATCCAGGGCAAGCAGCCCCTAGCTGCTCCGCCCGCCTGGTGAGCCAGCACACACGGTGGGTCGATGCCCGGCAGTGTGGCACATAATTATTTTCAGATCATCCACTGGGTCACGTGATCTGTCTCCTACTCCCGCCCCTTCCGTCAGGGTCGGAGCGTGTTGTGGCACACCCCCGGTTGGTCAGGCCCCCCAACCGCCCGAAGGACTAACGGGGCGCCGTCGCGGTCTTCCCAGAACCCCCTTCGGCTCCTGGACCTTGGCTCGGGCACCCTTACTGTGCCGGACAGGGGTACCCTTACTGTACCGCCTGTCGCAGAGGTACCCTTACTGTACCCGTCTGCCTCCAGATCGCCCTGTAACTCCGCCACAGCTCTGGGGAGGCTACCGTCGCTGCCAGAGCCCCCCTCTCCCAATAGGTGTTACTGATGTCCCTTGCTAGCCAGTGCCTCTTGTACGTCGAGCAGGAACATGTCCATCCCTACCCTGGACAGGTGCACCCCATCTGCCTCGTAGTACCCCTCAGCCTTCTCCTGGATCAAAGCATGTCTGATGAAGCCCATGCCCCTGCGCTCCATAAATTTCTGCATGGACCTATTGAGCCGTCTACGGGACCGCTCTACTGCCGCCGGGGACCTGGCCCCTCTCCAAATCCTGCGGGGGACAATTTCAGACCACCAAACCTCGCATGACCCCCCGGCCTGGCTAATGGCCTGCAAATCAGTTTGCATTGACAAGAGCAGAGCCCTCCTCCCCCTGGCAACCAGGTCATTACCCCCTAAGTGCAAGATGATGACAGAGGGCGGAACCCCTACGACTGCCAGGCGCTGTTCAATTGTGCCGCGGGCTTCACTCCATTTCATGCCCGGGGAACCCAACCACACAAGCTGTGTATTAGCAAAGTTCTGCGACCAGTTCCTGTGTGCTGCCCAGCGTTCCAACCTCGTGATGTAGGAATGGCCCATCAACCATACCTGGTGACCTGTCAATAAAACGATGAAACGGCTTTTAGGTAGTCGTATCTTTATTACACACAAAAATTGCGATACGTTCATCATAATGGACAAAAAACCCAGAGCGGGAACAAAAGTCGGGGCTGCACATACAGCATTAAGGGCGAACATACCTCTTAAAACAGTCCGACTCCCATCGCCCCACCCCTTTCACCCCTTCCGGGCCCAGGCCGGCTTTGGCCGCTGAAGTAGCGGCACCAATTCTGAAGGAGTGCGAGGAGAATCTGCGCCCACACCCCGCTAGGCCAGCTTTAGCCAGCGAGGCTCCCAGTAGACGGTCGAACTGAAATTTGGTGAGGGGGGATCCATCCGCATGAACCAGGAAGGGACCCGGGGATGCTGGACGCAAGGCCAGGTATTCCCTGACCATATGAACAGGGCAGTACCTGTTGTCCCCTAAGGTCTGTAACACCACAGTCTTCCCCCTCCCTGCCTGGTCTGTCTTTAATCTGCGAATCCGTAGCTCCAGAGATGCATTGAGGGCCACATCCGCAATCCCCAGCGCAGAATCAGACAGGTCAGCTTTTGATTTTGCCACTAGCTCGCTGACCCTGAAAGCGCCAAAGAATGCCAGGCAGAAGGCCGTTGAAAACAGCCTAGCTTCGACCGGGGAGAAAGTCACCAGGGGTACTGCGTCTAGGAGGAGCTGGAGGTCTCTGAATTCAATGGGTGCCCTGGTGTCAGGTTGTCTAACCTCCTCCCTGGCCCAGCCCTTCAGGGCCGCCCTAATCTTGGATGACCCCGTAGGGTCGCCACTACCATCTAGCCTGGCGTCATGGCGCACTGCTGCCAGGTGACCACTAATCCAGGAGTACGATCTGCCATTCTCCTTGGCCCACACCACAAAGGCCTCTACCTGTTCTTCCGCCCCCAAGGCTGAGGAACCCAGCGCCTCCCCTACCGCTCTGAACGTCGCTAGCTGCGAGTCGTACTTCCACCGTGTCGCTGGCGCCAAGGACCTCTCCCCCATCTTCCTCAGTCTCTCCCCCACTGAAGCAAGCGCCAGAGGTGGTCCGGGAATGGTGTCATCTCTGCCCTTGCCCGCGGCCAGACCTCCCGGAACCGGAGCCACTGAAAGCGAGAAAGAGAGTCAGCTGCCACATTCCGTACACCCGCGATGTGCCGCGCCCTAAACTCGACGTTGCTGCGCAGTCCCTCCCTGACTAACTCCCTCAGCAGGCTCAGGACTAGCGGGCACGAGGCAGTCAGGCCATTAATGGCGTGCACCACCGCAATGTTGTCTGACCAGAAGACAACCTTCATGTTGCTCAGTGTGGCCCGCCAGAGATGCAGTGCCACTACAATTGGGAAGAGTTCCAACACTGCAACGTTCTGTGTCACCTTCTTCTTGCGCCATGCATTGGGCCACCGCATCGCGCACCACTCTTCCCCCAGAATCACACCAAAACCTTCCCTTCCAGACGCATCAGAAAACAAGCAGAGCTCCTGACTGGCTATCCATGGGGCTCTCCAAATCACAGTCCCATTAAAGCCCATGAGGAATTCCGCCCACATGGCAAGGTCAGCCTTCAAGCCGGCGGTCAGTCTTACAAAATGGTGCTTCTGAGTTACCTTTGCCGTGGCCCCCGCCAGTCTCCTTGAAAACACTCTGCCTGCTGGAATCACTCTTGCTGCAAAATTCAATTTGCCAATCAAGCTCTGGACAGCCCCGAGGGTCGCTTTGTCCTTGCCCAGCAGTGCCTGGATATCCTGCAACAAGCCCAGTACCTTCTCGGCGGGGAGCCTCGACTCGCCCTTTACCATATCTAGCTCCACGCCAAGAAAGGTCAGTACCTGCGCCGGCCCCTCGGTCTTACCTGGGGCAAGGGGAACCCCCAGAAACTCTGCCAGCTCCTCAAACCGACTCAAGCCTACTGCACACTCGTCCGACCCACTCGCACCGAAAAATAGGAAGTCATCTAGATAGTGGGTCACCTGTGTGATCCCGTGGAGTTCCCCCAAGGCCCACTGAAGGAACGAACTGAAGGCTTCGAAGTAGGCGCAGGAGACAGCACAGCCCATCGGCATGCAGCGATCATAAAAGAACTGCCCCGCCCACTTGAAGCCTAGCAGATGTTGACTATCTGGATGAACCGGCAGCAGGCGGAACGCGGATTCAATGTCCGCCTTCGCCAGCCACGCCCCCTTCCCTACTCTCCTGACCATGTCAATGGCCATGTCCAGGGAGCAGTATGCCACGGAACAAATACCCTCGTCCAGCCAGTGGTTCACAGAATTCCCTTCAGGGTATGACAGGTGGTGAATTAGGCGGTAGGTGCCCTGTTGTTTTTTCGGCACCACTCCCAGTGGTGACACCAAAAAATGGTCCAAGGGCGGGCTGCTAAAAGGCCCAGCGACCCTTCCTGCTGACAACTCTTTTCTCACCTTTAGGTCCACCACCCCGGGCATATCCCTAGCGGATTTCAGGTTCTTCGCATCTCTGGACTCCAGCGGCCCGTTGTAGGGAATCCTAAACCCATCGATGAACCCCCCCGCCAGGAGCGCTCTGTCCCGGAGCAGTGGATACCGCCTAATGAGTGGGAGGATATTTCCAAGGATGATGGGTGAAGGACCCTTGACAGGGGCCGTGGTGCTCTGTGGTGCACCCAGAACTGCGGGGGACTGGACTGTTGGGGGGGGGGGGACTGACAAAGGGGGGGGCCCGTGTGTGGTCTCAGAGTCGGGCGTCAGTCCTGATAGGTGCTGTGGGCTGTGGTGCGCTCTGGCTGGGGGTGCATGAAGTGGCAGGGTGCTGCGCGCCGCACTTGCTGCAGCTATGTGCGAACTTACATGACCTCCCCCAGGTGCAGTTTCCCCCATTGTAAAGGCGGCACGTCCCAGAATTGAATCGCTTGCCCTGCCGCTGCCCCCGCCCCCTGCCACCCCGAAAAGGCTGCTTAAATGGGCGCCTGGGAAACTGGTCCTTCTTTTTATCAAATGCCTCTCCTTGCCCTTTATATGCCTGGTCCTTCTTCTCCCTGGTGGGGTGGCACATGTGTTCCACCCAAAGATGTATCTCCTTCTGGTCCCACCCCAGGTCCGGGCATATGGCCATTCTTTTCCTGAAATCCTGGTCGTAATAGAACTAACCCAACCCCCCAGAGAGCCTAGCCTCTTCTTGTATCGTGCTGGCATACTGCATTAGAGCCTCACTCTGTTCCGGAAATTTCTGCACTATGACAGCTGCCAATATATTAAATGCAGATGTCCAATTTTCGATCGTCTTGTCTGGCCATCGCTGATACCTGACCCTTTCCTCTTCCTTGCGCCCCATCTTTCTCGTGTCCACCCCTGCCGACCCATGCATAAGTAATGTCAGGATGTCTATATACTCTCGCCTCCAAATCCCTTCTTTCGCGGCCTGCGGCACCAACCATGCCAGGGAACAGCGGCCTGATGCCAGTGGCGCTTGTGTGACAAGGGGCTTCGGGACCTGGGCTAAACCCTCCCCTCCAGACGCCGCACCACCCGTTGCTAAGGCGGGCGTAGACTCAGCAGCAGCAGGGATGGGAGGTGTAGCAATCGCCGGTGTGGGTGGCGGGGACGCCAGTGCGCCGGCCGGGGGGGTGCTCGCTGCAATACTTGCGGAGGGGCCAGTGTCCCCAGGAGTTGACAACCCCAAGGCTCCCCCCAGCTCACCATTGCGCCGTTCAACGGTTGTACTCTGCCCAGCCCAGACTTGGAGCACGGGCGCCTGAGCAGGTGCGGGGCCCGACGCTGTGGGCAATTGTGGCGGTGCAGCCAGCGCGTCGAGGCGGCTCTGGAAGACAGACATGAGGCCAAGCATCTGGTCCATGGCTTTGCCCATCTGGGCCAAGTCAGTGAGTCCTGTGGCAGAGTCATGCACCGGTGTTGTTGCGACTGCTGGGAGGCCGGTACGTGTTGCGGTCGCCTGCCGTTTCCTGGCCGGCTAGGCCTCTGGCATGTCTTTTGACGTGGGCTTGCGCACCCTGGTGGACCTCCAGGGCTCTGACCCCGAAAGGCCTGGGGCGCCCTCGGAGGGGGGGGGAGTTACGACCACGCCCGAATCCTCCACCCTGCGGCCCTCCAGAAAACCTTGGGCCACGCCGTGCCCTTCTCTCGGGCGAACGCCATAAAGTCCGCCCAAACCCCTTCCTGTGATGCGCTCGACTGCGTCTCCTCGACCGACGTTTCTTGGGAGAACAGTGGACCCGGTGTCCCGATATTCTCCATGGCAGGTGGGCTACTCCGAAAGTACAGCTATGCGCGTCCCCTTAGCACCTTCGCCTCGGATCCTAGCCCTACGCTCGCGGGCAGTCCCTCACCGGATCTGAAATTGGGGAAAAGAGCGGAGTTAGTACAATGGAAAAGCGTCTTCTCTTTTACACAGAAGCTTGGCCTGTACAGGGATTGAACCTGCGACCTTGGGAAGTGATGCACTAGATATCCCATAACCCCCACCGCTAGTAACCCGATACGCACATGCGCGCGGCGTGTCTTGTGCCCATATGCGTCGCAATACTACCGACTCAGGGTACGGGGCTGACTGCATCCGTGAATAACCTGGCGCAGCTTGGTCTCAGTCCGACCAGGGTTGGCAGCCGCACCTCAGGGGTGAAGACAGCAATTGCACTCCCCCAGCAGCCCACCCACCCTGGATACCTCCTTCTTTGCATGCCCGAGCAGGGGGCTGCGCGGCTGAATGCAACCCGCCCGAGGCGCCCTCGGTAGATTACAGCAGGGCAACGCGCCTCCGCGGTCAAATGCTTATCGGTCTGTTGCGCGCCGCCGCCCGCGGGGTATGAAAAAACCTAGGCACGAAACCACGTACCTAACTACCGCACCCAGAAAGGACTCGCGCCCGGAGACGCAGCGGGCCCTACTCGAATCACCGTGATGGTTGCAGGCCGCTGAAACGCTCCCCAGTGAGTGCCGCAAGCACGGGGTAATGATGCGACGCCCACAAACCCACACCCAACCGGGTCTTATCGCGTGCTACTACAAAGCGGGTTCTACAATTACCGTTGCGTAGGGCTCCACCGCGTGGCCCCGCCCACTAAGTCTAGGCGCGCTGCACACAGACACTGTATTTACATTACACATTCAGGCACTGGGTGGTTCGCGGCTGACCCGCACCACGAGGGGGCGGCTCGACGATCCCACCATCGCACAACACGCGGGCCGAGTGAGCGCGCCCCCAGGCATGACAGCCCGCGCCATTGTCGCGTGAAAGGGGGGGGGGCACTCCTACTTTTCCGTGCGCGTGGACCCGATCCACCGGATGACCCTGAACGCGAGGCACGGCCGCGCCGTCCATGACCAACGCTCCACCCCCCCCCCGCCAAGTGGTCTAACGTAGACGCACACAAGCAGGATGGCCCGCGCACTGCTGCGCAGAAGGGGGGGGGGAGGCGCTCCCACCACTGTACCATTGAATCGCGTGTTGACCCAAACGTGTGGGCCCAAAACCGCCGGCCATGGCGCGCTGCACAAGGTCACTGTCGCCTGACACACACCAATCACTGGGAGCGCGCGCGTCGTGGTCCTCACATAGGGAATTGCCGCGCCGCCACCGACCAACACGCAGCCCCCGCCAAGTCCCCAAGCCGATCGGCCCTGCACAACACCACGCAACCAGGGACTCCCACCTGCCGTGACCACGCACGAAACACGTGCGGCCAACCCACCAAACTCGTGCGCCGAAACCGACAAACCCCCCACATCACGCACACACAGCCACGACCTCCCGATGCGCACACCAAACACGGTCAGGGATCACAATCCGCCGCATGGGAACGCGACGTGCACAACAACCCACAACGGATCCCCCACGTCCACTTCTACACGGCACATGACTGGTGGCCCCGACCTATCGTGGAAGAGCGAGTACTCCTAATCCCTCCGCGTGGCTACCCGTACCGTGTGGCCCTGCTCCGCCGTGATTGCGCGCTCTCCGCTCGTTAAATCGAAGTACATGAGCCGGCCCTCCCTCCATGCGCACCCAACGCAAACATATTACCCCTGAAGGTCTCACGGGTCACATGACGCTGAGCTGCCGCCGGAGCCAGGGGTCGAACCGTAAGCCCCGCGCTCCTGGCGCCAACCTTTTCTGTGTTTATTTTGCTTTCTTTTCCGCGAGTCAGGGTGGTATCGGCATCCACCAGCCTCGCTGCACACGCGGCCCGTGGTCGCGCCTAAGTTGTCGGCACCCGTGTCTACGCGGGACCAAAAAGGGGGGGGGGGGCGGGGGGGGGGGGGGTTTGCTCGAATGCCCCCGTTTATGCTGCGTATGTGAGAGCCATAACAGTGGGAAACAGGATACTGCAACACCGGGCTCCGGCGTGCTCCTGCCTGCAGGCCTCTGCTCGCCAGATATCTCTATGGGCGAGACGGCCAAGCCGATCCCAAACACCCCACAGGGTCGCCGAGATCCGGCGGGCCCCAAACCCAAGTGATCTGCCTGACTCGCGCCGCGACCCGCCCACACTCTAAAGCCTTCTAACTTGTGCCGCGATGGACCCACGGGGCAGCGGCATAGTGAACAATGGCCGCGCGTGCACGCAAACAATCGGACGGGAGCATGCCAGGCCGTTAGTCCTCGGCCTAACCCCCCCGCAATCGCCCCCACGGCCCATGACCCCCTCCTCCAACAACACCCGCATTGCCCCGCAGGGGCGCGGGCCACTGCTTGCGCCCCCCACACCCATGGCCTCCCGGGCCACAGGGCCCTGTACACCTGGTCATGCCCAGGGACAGGGCCGGGGTGGGAGAGGTCAGCAAGACTCACCGGACGTAGGAGAATTCACGAAAGCACGACGTCGCTGGAGGGGGCCTCAATCAGGTACCGCGGGACGGCCGGAATTACGCGTGTCCAGGCTGGAGCGGCGCGCAGGAAACAGAGGAGGAACTGGGCGAGAGGGGCTGCTAAGTAGGGGGGCAAGCCTCGCCCCCACCCCCAATGGCCCGCCTCCACCTACACACTATTGGGAGGTCTCCTCCCTGGGCGTAGCCTCGCGCGCGAGGCAGAAAAGGGGGGAAGGCTCCGACGGGCGGCCACTAGAGGGCTGCCCTGCTGATGTCCCACTGCTTGGGACGCGGGCAGCGGCATTTCGTGGCTTGGAGCGCCTCTTCTTCAGAGGCCCATTGTCATTAGCGCATAGCATCAGGCTACTGGCAGGCAAGCTTTTGAGTGCATTCTGAAAACTCAAGGGCGTTTGGTTAAAAAACGAATTGTCACGGTTGCGTTTACTGTGCAGGATTGCACCATCTTTTAACTTTAAAGAGGCTGTGGAGGGATTCCAATCCAGTATACAGCACGGCATGCCTAAATGAAAATTGTCTTACGTTCACGATACCGGATCCTACGAAGGAATTTAATTGATGTCTTAATCTTTTTACACATTGAAACCTACTAAGTAAACAATGATGATCAAAGGACTGCCTACATGTCCCAGCATGCCGCCTTAATTAAAAATGCAAATGAATGAACTTGTCCTACTAGGGGCCGTAAACAAATGAAAGTCATGTATATAAAGGAGCCTGATTCTATGCGCAAATGACAATGGGCCTCTGAAGAAGTTGTGCTTCAAGCCACGAATTGCGTCAAGCCGTACTTAATATACCAGAAGGTGGAGGCAAGCTGACAACGGAAGCCTGCTGGCAGGCGAGCTCTTGAGTGCATCCTGAAAGCTCAAGGGCGTTTGGTTTTAAAAACATTGTCACGGTTGCCTTTACCGATGCAGGATTGCACCATGTTTTAACTTTAGAGAGGCTATGGAGGGAAACTGATTCCAATCCAGCATACATTACGGCATGCCTAAATGAAGATTGTCTTACCTTCACGATATCGGATCCTACCAAGGAATTTAATTGATGTTTTATTCTTTTTATGCATTGAAACCTGCTATGGAAATAATGTTGCTCAAAGGACTGCCTACATGTCCCAGCATGCCTCCTTAATTCAAAATGCAAATGAATGAACTTGGCCAACAAGGGGCTCTGAACCAATGAAAGGCATGTATATAAAGGAGCCTGATTCTATGGGCAAATGACAATGGGCATCTGAAGAAATGGCGCTCCAAGCCATGAAAGGCGTCAGTCAGGCCGTACTTAATATACCGGAAGGTGGAGTCAAACTGACAACGGAAGCCGGCTGGCAGGCAAGCTTTTGAGTGCATCCTGAAAGCTCAAGGGCATAAAAAAAATCATCATGGTTGCCTTTACCGTGCAGCATTGCGCCATCTTTAAACTTTAAAGAGACTGTTGAGGAAAACTGATTACAATCAAGTATAAGGCATGCCTAAATGAAGATTGTCTTACATTTACCATACCGGATCCTACGAAGGAATTTAATTGATGTCTTAATCGTCTTAAGCATTGAAACCAACTAAGGAAATAATGATTCTCAAAGGACTGCCTACATTTCCCAGCATGCTGCCTTAATTAAAAATGCAAATGAATTAACTTGTCCTACTAGGGGCCGTGAACCAATGAAAGGCATATATATAAAAGAGCCTAATTCTATGCGCAAATGACAATGGACCTCTCAAGAAGTGGCGCTCCAAGCCACGAAATGCGTCAGGCCATACTTAATATACCGGAAGGTAAAGGCAAGCTGACAGCAGAATCCTGCTGGCAGGCGTGCTTTTGAGAGCATCCTGAAAGCAAGGGCATTTGGATGCAATAAAATTGTCACAGTTGCCTTTACCGTGCAGGATTGCACCATCTTCTAAGTTTAGGGAGGCTGTGGAGGAAAACTGATTCCAATCCAGTATACAGCACGGCATGCATAAATAAAGATTGTCTTACCTTCACGATATCTGATTCTACGAAGGAATTTAATTGATGTTTTTTTCTTTTTACGCATTGAAACTTACTAAGAAAATAAAGTTGCTCAAAGGACTGCCTACATGTCCCAGCATGCTGCCTTAATTTAAAATGCAAATGAATGAACTTGGCCTACTAGGGGCTGTGAACCAATGAAAGGCATGTATATAAAGGAGCCTGATTCTATGCGCAAATGACAATGGTCCTCTGAAGAAGTGGCGCTCCAAGCCCCGAAACGCGTCAGGCCGTACTTAATACACCAGAAGGTGGAGGGAAGCTGACAACGGAATGCCGCTGCCCGCGTCCCAAGCAGTGGGACATCAGCAGGGCAGCATGTTAGTGGCTGCCCGTCGGAGCCTTCCCCCCTTGCTGCCTCGCGCGCGAGGCTACGCCCACTAAGGGATGACCCACCTATAGTTTTGAACTGGAGGCGGGCCACTGGGGGCGGTGGGCGCGGCCGCCCCCTCTACTTAGGTGGCCCTCTCGCCCAGTTCCTCCTCTGTTTCCTGCGCGCCGCTCCAGCCTGGACACGCGATTTCGCCGCCGCCAGGGTCGTTGTCGGGATCGTCGTCGTCGCCGCCGCCAGTCATTACGGTATGTCCATGCTCTTGCCTCCCCCCCGGCCCCGTCCCTGGGTTAAGCCCGGGTAGTACAGGGGCCCTGTGGTCGGATACCACGGGGGGGGGCGGAGATGGTCGCGTGTGGTCGGAAGCGGCAGGGTGGCGGTCAGTTGCGGGACAGGGGCAGATGTAGCGATGCAGCAGGGTTAGGGGCGGGTTACGAACGCCTTAGGACGGTCGCCTATCCTGGCGTCGGGTTTGTCAGGAGCCCGTTGTTTTCGGCTAAAACTTGGTGGGCGCGTGAGCCGCTGTGTGGAGCAGCTAACGGCACCGATCTGCAGCCCGCCCCCCCTGATCTCAGCAGACCCCACACACCGAAGGCATGCGCGAGGCCATGAAGAGCACATATCACCATGTCAGCGCGTGCAGGTTCAATTCGGGACGATCGATACTCTTCTCCGATATCTCTTGCCCAATACAGGTTAGAACATTATGAACAATTACTCTCCTTCGCAAGCACGAAAACAGGTCCAGAAGCACATTTTTCATGACTCTGCTTGCCAGCGGCAGGGCCCCCTTTGGGAATAGGAGTTGGCCTAACAGCTAGGGCGCTCAACTGCGAACCTGGGGAACTAGGTTTCGAGTCTTGGCAATGACTCTGAACAGCCTGTGATTCTCGGCAAATCACTTAATCTCCCCGTTCCTCTTCCTGATTTTGCCAGATGAAAGGGGGAGTGCTCGGAAGAAGTCGGTCAGCATAGATAGTGCGTAAAAAGCATTCCGCCTCCATGTCGAGCAATTTTCCACCCCCATTTATCAAGAAGCAGTGAGGAGCCGGGCAGCGTCCGAATACCTCATCCTAGGCGGGGGGAGGGGGGTGGAGACTGGAAACGCACGGATCAGGCATCATTATTCCCGGTGAAAGTGAGCAGTTGATAGGGTAAAAGCACTAAGGAACTTGCCCCTTTGTTTAAAAGGTTCCGCTATGCGGGTGTTCGGAGCTCAAGTATTCCGTTAGCTTTGAAAAAGCTCTCTATGGCGCACAGTGGGTTAGATGGCGTTCGAATGTCCTTTCCGCCTGATGCCGGTCGCTCCTCCTGGTCTTGCGTCGGGTTTCGAGTGCCGGTGGACGGAGCTCTGGGAGAGCTCAGGCTTTGCATGTATGAAGGCCCCGGGTCGGCTCTCGGCATCTCCAGATTTCTGCTTGCTTGGCTTGGTTGGGATGTGGACCCGTTTCATTTGTCGGGCGGCGTAGTTATGGACTTTGCCCGATTACTGGGGGCCCCTGGTGGTGCGGGGGAAATGGCGCGAATGGGTTGTGTAAGTCTGCAAGGCCCAAGTACCTGAGTATGTAATGTAGATACGGGCCATGTACAGAGCCCCGTGGCCGCGCCCACACCCGGTGTTTCTGGGCAAATCACTTAAACACCCCGTGCCGGAATGCGTAATGTAAATACGATGCTATGTACAGCACCCCTGGATCTGCGTGACGAGATCCCGTGGGCGGTGTGGTCCGCTGGCTGCACCGCCGACTCGGTGCAGGGAACCAGGGTTCGAGCCTCGTTGCCCAGTCAGCTGGGAGCCTTTTCCTTCTGCAGCATCAGCTTCCGGTCACCGGGTTTTGTTTTCATAGATCCTGCAATCGTAGTGGTATCGATCCGTGATTGGTGGGTGGGCACGTGATGGGGCGCGCCCTGCTCTGCTACAGGACTAAACAAGTTTAACATTTGGAAGAGATCGGTTCCAAAACTACAATATAGCATAGTGTTCCCATGTCTATGGGAATCCTCCCAGCAACTTCTAATGAGTCCATAGTGTCGCGCTAATGACAAAAGGCCCTGCGAAATTTTATTGACACAGTATAATTCCGGTAATTAAGCGTTATGCGTGTTCGCTGCAAAATCAGAGTGCAGGGGCCCAGGACACAACACGAGCTGCCAGAATTCAAGCAGCTGTTGTGTGCAGTTGGCAGCTGTTATACCGCGTAATCCAACCGGAGCTCCTCTGCAGACCTTCTTGGTGGGCACGCATCCTCAAGTTTAAAAATCAAACTTCGACACAGGAGAATCCATCGCTGAGACAAGGCGCCGTGACGCGGTCCAACACAGGACTGGCGCGACGATGTCCAGCTGCCCATGTGCTTGAGCTGCAGCAATGCACTTCGCGGTCACTGTGCCCCAATAACTGTGTTTTGAGAGGACCAAGGCACAGGAAGCTAAGGCGAAGTGTCTAGGAGCACACAATTGGGTAACACCTGGGATTGGAACTCGCGCCCCTGGGTTCCAAATTAAGCTTTTCACCCACCGGGTCACACAGGCAAAAGCTCGACCCACTTCTCCATTTTCAATACTTTTATCGCCCACACGTCCCGTGCAGGAGGGGCTTCTACACAGTCGCTGCACCTCCCTGGCACTGAATAAATCTGCAGCACCCAGCTTTGTCCTTCCCTGCACCCGGGGAGCGCTAACCTTCCCCGGGCCGCTCCCAGCTCTACAATAGCCCGCCAGGCGCACCCCGGGACCAGGAAGTTATTTCCAGTTGGCTACTGCATAGTCTGAACGGTGGAATTTGGGGTCCTTCGTATACTCGGTGCTCCCTGCCTCCTAGAACAAAGCGTGCACCACTGTGTACTTTGTTTCAGTCATGGCACCGGATGCTGCGTTTCTTTCCATGGCAATTCCAGGCCTCACATAAATGTCAAGACAACTCGTGTGATTCGTTATCTTCCTGGAGAAAGGTCAAGAATTTGTATAGTGGAGGTTTTGACTTCGGTGTAGTTAGTGCAGAGGGTTAAAAATGCCCGCTGCAAAGAGCGTGTGCCAAGTAGATTCCAGAGTGCGTATGATGTAAATAGGTCAGCAGGTTACTGTTTCAAAGGAGGCATCCTTTTGTTACTTGCAATGTATATCTTAAAGCCCTTAATGGTCAACAGTGAGCTACGAACGCTCATCCTAGAGCTGCATTCACACCACTAAGCATACATTATTACAATATTGATTAGTGTTGCAAAGAGGGTTAATTTGGCTAAAAATCGACTACGCTTGTGCTTCTCCACACTAAGCAACCTTAAACTATCTGCCTGCCAGTAGGGATGACATGAGTCTCCTACGCATTGAGTCCTTTGGCTCAGGTAACCTTTCCTATACACTGATTCATATGCATATGATTGATTGGCTAGGCGGAATTTGTGTGAGATGCAAAGTTCTCGGACACCCTACACTGGTAGGAGTGGCGCTATATATAACTAATTAAATGCATCTGAGAGTGTGGTTATGGAAACTTGGTCAACTGTTGAAGGGGGCTAGTGAGGGAATCTGTGGTGGAGGCGGCATTGGGGGGGCGCCAACAACATTCTTGCACAGGGCACCACCATCGCCAAGGCATCGCCGTTTACCGCGAGAGTGCGTGAGTTCTACAACACTTTTAGTGGCGTGCTAAGTTACATTAATCATAACCAGCATAGCGCAGGATACAAACCAAATTATTTCCGGCAACTAAGAATAATTTTCTAGGGATACCCAATGAAACTTGTTTATCGGGCAGTAAATAACAGATTTCAAACTTTACCTACTGAAACGTATGCTTTCCCTGCACAACTAGCCAGTGCATGGCCCATTGCTATATGCTGGAGAGAACCAGGCCCGAAGTCTCAGCGCCTTACTTATTAGTATGCAGTGATTCTGGGAGAATCACTTAATCTCCCCGTGCCTAATAAGAAAAGAGTGTGTCCCTGGTGTAGCGTCATTTGGTGCGCAGGTAAAGCGCACTAACACTGATACCTTTCTGGTCGTGCAGCACTACCATAAACTGACAATTTAACTTGCAGGCTGTTTCATTCCCGAAAGCAGCAAACTGGATGCCACCAGCACTATTCACACTATCGCCCCCAAGCTTTCCTTCCATACCTGGCTTCATGTTGACCATGCATGGCTTTGATATTTCTAACGTACCCTTTGCCAGCCACTCGCGATTTTAATAAGGAAGTAGGCCTGGCTGATGGTGAATAAGATAGTCACATGAGAAAATATTGGTTAAATGTTTGAATTCGGAATACTGATTTATTATTGTGTAGTTCCACGCTTAGGTCAAGTGATGCTGCTGCCTTTCATCTTTGGGCCTGCTATTCGGAAACAGCTGGTGTAATTTTTTCATCAACTCACACTCGCAGTGGCAGCTTAGTCCATACAGACAAGTCAGCAGCCTGAGCTGTTTTGGGACAAGCTAAGGCCGGGGTCTGGGTGTCTGATATAACATCTAGAAGGTATTTATTAGTACTAGTTCCACGCTTAAGTCAAGAGATGTGGCTGCCTTTCCTATTTAGCCTTGCTAGTCGGAAACAGCTGGTGTAAGGTTTTCTGTAACCCAGTCATAGTGGCAGCTTAGTCTATACAGGACGTAAGTGCATTGTGTGCTGGGAAACTAAGGAGCGGGTCCATTTAGTAAGCACAAGGAGCATAGGGGGCGTTTCGAGCTCTAAAAGGACAGCTGAGACAACCAAGTTAAGTTCAGTGCAAGGCTACATTTGGTGGGGCAATTCCAGGCGTAAAGCATTAAGCCAGACAGCCCGGGGAATTCGGCAGGCGTACGATTAGCTAGGAATTTGTTCAGACTGAGGGAGAGCATATCGACCACAATTAATTGTGGAACCAGAAAAAGCTTTACAAAGCAATGCTGTAGATTTACGGAGAATGCTGTAGGGATAGGCTTCAGTGATAAGGCCATGACCTTTCTGGACGGGGCATTCTTCTTCGACTGTGTCGAACTGGGAAAGGAAGTTAGGCGGGCTTTAGAACTCTTTCTTTTACCTGCGTTGGCACGTCTTGTTAGGAGTGATTGTCAAAGGTTTTGCCTTCAGCCAGTCTAGGTTAACACCCATCCACTCCAAGCTAATTGTTCCTGGTGATATTGGGGCCGCATTTACACAGCCCAGTATTTGGCCCCTGGGGTTGTCAGTGTCGTGAATTACTAAATTTCACTGAACGGGAGGTGTGGCCGGGTTTTACACTAGCAGAAGTTTGGGAGTGCAAGCCTCCACCTAGGGGGTGGCTGGCTGAATTTGATGAACTACTTCAAACGTTTCACAGCACTGCACGTGGGAGAGTGTCAATGACCTGTGCATGCTTCAACCAGACACCCCAGAATGAGTGTCAACTACCTGAGCATACTTCAACCAGACACCCGTGAATGGCATGCCCTCGTCTACATGGTAATAATTGAGAGAGCTGCTCTCCACAGACATTTGACAGGTTAATGGGCAAGGCTAGCGGAAAAGCCAGGTGTATTGTCATCATTTAAGGCGGACGTGACCCAGGTATTGGCAAGATAGTGACACTGCCAACTATGAAGATATGAACGAAATCATAACTGGGGCCCACAACAGATTATTTGATGAAATAAGAAGTTTCATCTTCAAGCCACGATGTCTGTGCATCGAATTACCTATAGCACAGCAACACCGGTATAACAAGGACCGTAGGCAAACTTATTAACCCCTTCAGCAGCAATAAAGTCCAAAAGCTAGCTCCTATTCAACAAGCAAAGAAATTGGATACGTTGTCGCAGTGGAGAGTAAGAAAAGATTGGAATAACCGCGGGACTAGTATAAGACTATCGCCCAAGTTAATGTAACTGAATTTAAAAGTAGAAAGGCTAAAACGAGGAGATGTTGCTAAGATATGGATCATTTTGTAGTACACAATAGGATAATAAGATGTGAAAGGAAGGGAATTGAGATACCCGTGATGTCAGCTTGTGTTTATATACGTAGGTAAAGTGGTTAACTCACACGTGTGCTGTAGCTGTTGGGAACACAATTTCAAGCAAGGAAGGCACCTAATACGGCCAATTGAAAAATCTTAATAGGATTGCAGGTCCATAAGCGCCTATTTCACCAATGCCTTGTTACCCAAGCCATATTTTCCAGCCTGAGAAACAGATTTAGGTGTTGCTCTTCTCGCTCAGCCTTTCATTGGAGCCAGGGAGGAACGAAATCATAACTGGGGCTCACAACAAATTATTTGATAGCAATGAGAAGTTTCCTTTTCAAGCCATGATGTCGGTGCCACGACTTACCTACAGCACTGCAACACCGGTGTAACAAGGACTGTAGGCAAAGATATTAACTCCTTTCAGCAGCAATAGAGTCCAAAGCTAGCTGCTATTCAACAAGCAAGGAATTGGATACGCTGTCCCAGTGGAGAGTAAGAAAAGAGTGGGAGAACAGCGGGACTAGTATAAGACTCTATCGTCCAATTTAAGGTAACTTAATTTGCAAGTAGAGAGGCCAAAACCGGGAGATTTTGCTAAGATATGGGCCGGTTTGTAGTAAACAATAGGCTAATACGATGTGAAAGGAAGCAAATTTAGGTAACAGTGATGTCAGCTTGTGTTTATATACGTAGGTGAAGTGGTTAACTCACACGTTACCTTCACCCTGCTTATGGTGCTGTAGCTGTTGGGAACACAAGTTGGCCAATTGAAAAATCTTAAGGGGATGGCAGGTCCATAAGCGCCTATTTCACCAATGCCTTGTTACCGATGCCATATTTCCAGCCCGAAAATCAGATTTAGGTGTTACCCTTCTCGCCCAGCCTTTCCTTGGAGCCAGGGAGGGGGGGAAACGTTCACAAATTTGGGTCCTCGAGCTGAGCGACGTACCTTCGGCAGCTCAGTCAGCCATATCGGCTTTATCCGGAGTCATGAAAGAAGAATACGTCCATTTAGCAGTTACATAAAAATCTTCTGTCCTGCTAAAGAAATCATGCAATCCCCTGCAGCAGCAGCTGCTTTTCAGGTACCATGACGCTATCTATACATCACCTTTGTAGACAAAGCGGAAATCAACACCTTAGTGCTAGGATATGAAGGGAAGCGATGGATTGACGAATTCAGCTATGGTTTAGTTCTGACTCCATATGTAGGTGCTAGATCTTCCCATAATTACGATAGGAAGATCTGCAGTGGCATCGCTTATAAGGCTAGTAACTCCAGTCACGCCTAAGCTGAGCGGCATTGAGGCCAAGAGTCATTCGTGGTTAGTCTGCCCTGGGCTTCTGAGTAATGTTGCAACTTAATGCCGTATATTTACGGTTACAGAACAGGACCCATTATTAGCCCACTAAAAGCTGGCTCGCAGGGGCGGGCACCTATAAACAGCGAAGGGAGGAAGGGGGGCTCTGGCAGCGACGGTAGCCTCCCCAGAGCTGTGGCGGAGTTACAGGGCGATCTGGATGCAGACGGGTACAGTAATGGTACCCCTGCGACAGGCGGTACAGTAAGGGTACCCCTGTCCGGCACAGTAAGGGTGCCCGAGCCAAGGTCCAGGAGCCGAAGGGGGTTCTGGGAAGACCGCGACGGCGCCCCGTTAGTCCTTCGGGCGGTTGGGGGGCCTGACCAACCGGGGGTGTGCCACAACACGCTCCGCCCCTGTCCGAAGGGGCGGGAGTAAGGAGACAGATCACGTGACCCAGTGGATGATCTGTAAATAATTATGTGCCACACTGCCGGGCATCGACCCACCGTGTGTGCGGGCTCACCAGGCGGGCGGAGCAGCAAGGGGCTGCCTGCCCTGGATCGCCCGTAAGATAACCCAATTTTATTATCATACTGTGTTGTATGAAAATAAACCTGCAGCAGTTTTCACCCACAAATAAAGTGTCAGTGTAATCTTTGGGTGACGTCTGTGTATGCGTGTTGTCTGAAGCGGATGACGGTGTGGTCACTAGCCTGCTGGCAGGCAAGCTGTTGAGTCCACCATGAAAGCTCAAGGGTGTTTGGTTAAAAAAAATTCATCACGGTTGCCTTTACAGTGCAGGATTGCACCACCTTTTAACTTCAAAGAGGCGGTGGAGGGAAACTTATTCCAATCCAGTATACAGCACGGCATGCCTAAATGAAGATAGTCTTACCTTCACGAAACCGGATCCTACAAAGGAATTTAATTGATGTCTTAATCTTTTTACGCATTAAAACCTACTAAGGAAATAATGATGCTCAAAGGACTGCCTACATGTCCTAGCATGCTGCCTTAATTAAAAATGCAAATGAATGAATTTGGTCAACTGGGGGCCGTGAACCAATGAAAGGCATGTATATGAAAGAGCCTGATTCTATGCGCAAATGACAATGGGCCTCTGAAGAAGTGGTGCTTCAAGCCACGAAATGCGTCAGGCCATACTTAACATACCAGAAGGTGGAGGCAAGCTGACAGCGGAAGCCTGGTGGCTGGCGTGCTTTTGAGTGCATCCTGAAAGCAAGGGCGTTTGGATGAAATAAAAATGTCACGTTTGTCTTTACTGTGCAGGATTGCACCATCTTTTAACTTCAAAGAGGCTGTGGAGGGAAACTGATTCCAATCCAGTATACAGCAAGGCATGCCTAAATGAAGATTGTCTTACCTTCACGAAACCGGATCCTACAAAGGAATTTAATTGATGTCTTAAACTTTTTACGCATTAAAACCTACTAAGGAAATAATGTTGCTCAAAGGACTGCCAAAGGAGACTTAGTTGTTATGAAGTTTCCTAACTTCCTCATTTAGTTCAGTCTCCTCAGTAGGAAATGTGAGAATAGAATCAAAGATCATTCAATGCAATGCAGTAGTTCCAAATCTAGGTTTTGTTAAGGAACTTTGAAAAAGGGATTTTAGGATTAGTATGGCCAACTCAACGACAGTCCATAGACTCAAATCTAGTACAATGTGACTGCATTTGCCTGTCATAATAATTTTGTGGAAATTAACTCTACCACTAATCTATTTTTCTCATCACCCAAGGGCAAAAAGAGGGGCAGTGCTGAGGAGGGTGCAGGAAGAGCTGGGGAGTAGGCGTAGACCACCAGTGCCAACGCTGAGGGCTCTGCTCAGCCTCGTAAGTCCTATTAGTTATTATTACCATTTCGCTAATGTTGGGTTTTATGATTGTTGTGGGCTTATGGTAGAATCCTGGGTTATTTGAATGTTGGTGCTGGGTTTCAGGATGGGAGTTGCTCCCACACACTTGGCAGATATTTCCTCTTTTCTGTTCAAGAAGGAACAACGGTGGGTCTATAAATTGGACACTGACCAGTCTGGTTTGAATGATGACATTCCCTGGGTGTCTGTATACTACCTCATCTCTGTATCTAACTATGTAATAATGCCACTCTGTCGTCATGGTGCCTTCTGCTTGTAGGTTATGTTGCTTTGATACAGCTGTGTACCTTAGTCCCGCTCGGGGCCAAAACTTTCTTTATATGTGGCCCTGTAGTTATGGGTTAAAGCCGCTTGTGATTATAGGCCGTTTTTCATCACAGGCTTCATGCTTTATTTGTAACGCATTCTATTTACGCGTGTAATTCACAGCACTTTCGCTTTGCTTTAGCACATACGATTAACTCTACATTTCTACTGTGTGCAGAGCGCATTAATATTAATATTCATATCATTGGGTTAGCATTATACAATGGCTTGACCCAAGAGTCCATATATTCATGTGGGCATACGATTTACTCTACGTTTCCACTGTGTGCAGAGCGCATTAATATTCACATCAGTGGGCTAGCATGATACAACGGCTTGACCCAAAGTCCATATATTCATGTGCGCATATTAGGTGTCTGAATAGCGTCCTTAAGCACTGATTTGTACCTCGTGGGCACCTTTTGTGACGAGTCTTTCATCATAGGTTTTATTCCAGAGTGACTTGGTGCTGATACTTGTTTATGGCGCCTTTCATCCTTTAGGCGTATTCGATATGCGCATGTGCACACTAAATCCGGTGCGGCCTATGAGGCGCATGCGCTGTGCTAACATGTAGCATTTGTACTCCGCGCATGCACATTATTTCCATCATCGCTGAGCATGCGCCATGGAGTACTGTGAGCGCCACCTGATCTCGATCAAGAAGTCACGGCAAGGGGTATTTAAGAGCGCGGTCTTTGACCAGCACTCACCTCCGGCAGCAGGCTCTCCAGGTCTAGTGGTACCAACGGATAGCTGAGCGTTTTTGGTGTCTCTCTACTTTAGGTCCTGTAAACCATGCTGGTTTGGGGATCTTGCCTGATGTTATGTAGTTGTGTCTGCTTACTACTATTTACATAGTCATTGGAGGGTTCTTGCTCCTTCTGCTTGTCATTTTTGGCAGAGGGCTGCGTGACTAGTGAACCTAGGATCTTGGAGTCCTTATAGCAGACTCATAGCATATTTAATGTGACCTTTATGGGTTAACCCCTCTTTTATTTTCATGATTCTACAGCTCTTTACACTATTGGTTATTTTCAGATGATCGATATGAATAGTTTTTTGACTACTATACGATCGTATTTGAGATTTTGTTTACTCTCTCTTTGCACTCTACAAATCAAAAAATGAAAAAAGATTTGTAGAGCGGTGCTGCCTTCCAGAGTGGTTGCCAGGTAGAGGCGAGATCCTGTACCCAGCCTTGCGGGTAAGGCATCTTTTTCCTTTGGGACTAATGTTGATGCAGATCTTTTTAGCACACATTTCATATTGTTAAGACATGTATTAAGCTTACCTAACATGTGCTACTTTCTTTCCATTTTAGTATCTGCAGGTTCTGATAGAGGCCTATGATATTGCTCTGGCCCTATATCCTTTTTTGTTCTTGAACTTCTTCACTTGCAGTAGCGTTTCTTTGTAAGGTCCTGACGAAAGCCCGATCCATCTTGGGTCTTCTGGGGCTGAAACATGTTGACCACCTAAAACTCACACCATAGCGGTTTTAAATCCATACCGCAGGTGCACTGCTTTTTAATCCTGACAGTAGGCATCTTTTGATTAAAGTTTGGTTTTGATGCCTCCTAGCCAGTTTTAATGATCACTCCTTTTCACACATTCACCATTTTTCATTATTTGCGCTGCATCCTTGCTCATACACCTTTGCTCATCATATGTGGACTTAGTTAGTCCTCAAAACTAGAAATAAAACATCCCTGAGCTCCTCCCTCTCAGAGAGGGGGTTGTAGCCCCCAAAGGAACTAGGCTTTCCTTTGGGAGGAGAGTCCCTTTGATGAAGCATGTCACCATTGGTGAGTGAGGGATCACGTCCTAAAAGGGATCTGCCCTTAGGAACATTCTGTTCAACAATTCCTACCAATTAGGTTAATTACTATCGCATAGGTTTAAGTTGTAACTTAGAGGTAGTACGTAGACCCTAGGATTTTTGTGTTTGCTAATAGTTGCTGCCTAGTGCCTGGTGTTGCTGTTGAGAAATAAAGTTGCTCTGACACCCTTCCCTGATGTCTTCCTTTTATGTGGCAAAGAGGACGGGATAAGAACCATGATCTCTTGACTTGGTAAGAGTATTCTGCATCATTCAGAAACTCTGTCCATCACCACCCCCTTTTTCTCAAATCGGGATAAGAACCCAAGCATGCAAATCACAATGGATTATCTCTTTTTCCTCTGCACACCATGCTACTTTAAAAATTTCCTCGTTAATTTTTTTATACTGTCTCCTTTTTTCCAAACTCCCCTATCCAATTTTTGTGTCATTCTTGTTATCCCTATGTTAGCTTTTTTTTCCTTAGTTCATGTTTTCTATTTTGGTAGCTTACTTTTTATGGTCTGTCCTAACCTCTAGTTCACTTGTCTTCTGCTTTGTTGGTGATCTTTTCTTCTCTCCTATATATCTTGTGGTACTATGAGACTAGGAACACATTTTTGGTACTCTACAGTCTACCTTGGAGATTGCAGGACCAAGTAAGCCAGTTTTATAAATAATATTCAACATGTATGTTTGTTGATAAGGCTTTTTTTTCTTGCTCATGCTCTAACAGTTAACAAGAGAGTGGCCATAGTCATGGATCACCCCCACACCCCAATGTTGTGCTGAGTAATTCATTTTTACAGTATACCAGCAGTTTCCATGACATTGCAGAATGGTTGGAAAGTATGATGTCCTATTGCATTTGTAAACCAACACCATGTGTTGTGCTTCAATGACTCAGAGTCATCATGATCATCATAGGTTATAGCTCTGCCCCTCAATTATTATGAGCCCCAATGTACCCCAATTTAGGCCTAGGTCATTGCACTAACTTTTAATATATTTTTCCTACCTAGCCCTACATAACGGCTCTGGTGCTGACCTTTTACCTAGTTAGATGCTGAATAAATATGTTGTGGTTTTCTTCAAAAACTTGCTTCATTTAGTATGCATGAGGATTCTTAGTATCACAGCAGGATTACCACCTCCCGCATAATAACTCTGTACAAAAGTCACCACTATTGTCATCCTTGGCTGACAGATCCACAGTACCATGACACAACTAGGTAGAACTTCTGAGGGTACCTTTTGGTGCCTGCATATATTCATTGTTTTAGCACCATTGTAGAATTCTACCTACTATTCACTCTGCTGGTGCTTATAACCATATATATCTGTTTCTGTCAAATGGTTGTTGCAACACATGTATTTTATACTAGAATGATGGTGGTTCAATAAATGCCTATTGAAAACGTCCCCTCTTTTTATTCCGTATATCTCTCTGAGTATGAGTGAGCACAAGTGACTGAGCGAAAAAGTACTGTACTGTTTCCACGATCCCTGAGGGGTCAGAGTTGTTATGTTCCATAGTTGCCAGAAACTATTCGCTCCTTGGTAAAGTTGTGGGCCTTATAGTAGCACTGTGAGCTAGTTGGTCTACAGGCTAACATATCCCTTGGGGGTGTCGGAAATCAGTCTGGACACCAATCCCATAGTTTAAGTTGTCTAAACAGGCAGATCCCATACAAATGTATAGGAACTGCACAACACTATGACAAAAGGTTTTTGGTTCGCTTTAATACCTGGCTTTGCCCAGAGTGATACTTTTGTTGGAAGATGCCACAGTGCTGACCGAACTGTAGGGAAGTAGTGCAGTTGTATTTTTTTGAATAAACAATTCAGGGGAGGCATATCTTGCATGTGAAAAATGTATAATGCTTCATTCTATCCACACCAACCACCAGTGCTTCTGGCTCAACTACCGCTGCAGGAAGAGGAGAGCCAGTGGCTATGGGTGAATATAGAAGAATGAAAGGATCAACTAATAATTGTATTGCTTGGATGAATGAGGAAGGGAACTCTTCTGGAGAGAGGCATGCTGTTCACCATATCGCTTACTTTACTTTATGGTTAGCAAAGCTTTGATTCAAAGTGAGGGATATATTTTTAATTTTTGTTCTACTGACTTGACTCATTGTATCTGTTAAGTGAGGCAGATATGTATCCCACTCATTATCATTCATCAAAGTTATCAATACGTTGCACACTGAACTGCTTCCCTTTGCCCACTCTGCGACCCCTTAGTGCTTCACTCCTTTATTCATTCCTATGTTCTTTCGTCCCAGCCTGCCTACCAAAAAATAGCAAAATCCATTCTTGGCATCTGCCACATTTTATGGCCATGTGAAGTGATTCCAAAATATATTCATGGCTTCCCAAAATAGATTTATTTTATGCCTGTTCATATTTTTCCTTTTTGACTTCCGTCAACTACAATGACTGAATAAGCCAAAGCTTAACAGTTACATGACAAATCAATGATCAGTGACACCTCTGTACTCTATATCAAAAGCTCTACCTATCCGCCTAATCCCTTTACCTTACTCTGCAGTAGAGTAAGTTAAGTTTCCTTTCCTCACTGCCCAGCAAATTAATTTGTTGGAAATAATTTGTGGTGGTGGGTGAAGCCAGTGAATAAAGTGGGACTAAGGTGCCGATTACGATCCTGTAAAAAAATTCCCCGTACGACTCGTATTCGGTCTTTTTACCGTACGAATCGTACAAGTGCCGTACAAACTGGCAATCACGATTCGCATGGGAAAAAGTCCATACGAATCGCATTGGGAATTATTCCCCACACGTCCTCGGGTCGGAAAATGTGTCCGACACGTCCCCGGACGATTTACCGTACAAATGTGAAAAGTGAAGTCCGACCGCGGAATCACGATCCATCCCGTGCGTCCGATGTTACAACCGTATGGAAAAAACACCGTCCGCACCGAACTCCCATAGCAACCATGGAGACATGTGCCCGCATACGTGCCCAACATCCCCCCAGCCCTC
Organism: Triturus cristatus; assembly: GCF_964204655.1. NCBI lineage: Eukaryota > Metazoa > Chordata > Amphibia > Caudata > Salamandridae > Triturus > Triturus cristatus. The sequence continues at coordinate 1,028,382,762 of NC_140583.1, forward strand.
CTATGTACGAGTCGAATCCCCACCCGTGTATGTACACCCGTGTATGTACGAGACGTACCCCCACCCGTGAATGTACACCCGTGTATGTACGACCCATACCCTCACCCGCGTATGCATGGAGCGTACCCTCACCCCAACCGTGTATGTACGTACCATACCCCCACCCCAACCGTGTATGTACGACCCGTACCCTCACCCGCGTATGCATGGAGCGTACCCCCACCACAACCGTGTATGTATGTACCGTACCCCCACCCCAACCGTGTATGTATGACCCGTACCCCCACCCGCGTATGCATGGAGCGTACCCCCACCACAACCGTGTATGTATGACCCCTACCCCCACCCCAACCGTGTATGTACGACGCGTACCCCCACCCGCCTATGCATGGAGCGTACCCCCACCCCAACCAAGTAAGTACAACCCATACCCCCACCCCAACCATGTATGTATGACCCGTACCCTCACCCACGTACGTATGGAGCGTACCCCCACCCCAACAGTGTAAGTACGACCCGTACCCTCACCCGCGTACATATGGAGCGTACCCCCACCCCAACCGTGTATGTACGACCCGTACCCTCACCCGCGTACGTATGGAGCGTACCCCCACCCCAACAGTGTATGTACGACCCGTACCCTCACCCGTGTACATATGGAGCGTACCCCAACTCCAACAGTGTATGTACGACCCGTACCCTCACCCCAACCGAGTAAGTACGACCCGTACCCCCACCCCAACCGTGTATGTACAACCCGTACCCTCACCCGCGTACGTATGGAGCGTACCCCCACCCCAACAGTGTAAGTATGACCCGTACCCTCACCCGCATACGTATGGAGCGTACCCCCACCCACACCGTGTATGTATGACCCGTACCCTCACCCGCCTACGTATGGCGTGTACCCCCACCCCAACAGTGTATGTACGACCCGTACCCTCACCCGCGTACGTATGGAGCGTACCCCCACCCCAACAGTGTATGTACGACCCGTACCCTCACCCCAACCGAGTAAGTACGACCCGTACCCCCACCCCAAACGTGTATGAACGACCCGTACCCTCACCCGCGTACGTATGGAGCGTACCCCCACCCCAACAGTGTAAGTACGACCCGTACCCTCACCCACGTACGTATGGAGCGTACCCCCACCCCAACTGTGTATGTACGACCCGTACCCTCACCCGCGTACGTATGGAGCGTACCCCCACCCCAACGGTGTATGTATGACCTGTACCCTCACCCGCATACGTATGGAGCGTACCCCCACCCCAACAGTTTATGTACAACCCGTACCCTCATCCCAACCGTGTATGTGCGACCCGTACCCCCACCCCAACCATGTATGTACGACCCGTACCCTCACCCGCATACGTATGGAGCGTACCCCCACCCCAACCGTGTATGTACGACGCGTACCCCCACTCGTGTATGCATGGAGCGTACCCCCACCCCAACCGTGTATGTACGACCCGTACCCTCACCCGAGTACGTATGGAGCGTACCCCCACCCAAACAGTGTAAGTACGACCCGTACCCTCACCCGCGTACGTATGGAGCGTACCCCCACCCCAACCATGTATGTACGACCCGTACCCCCACCCCAACCGTGTATGTATGACACGTACCCCCACCCGCGTATGCATGGAGCGTACCCCCACCCCAACCGTGTATGTATGACCCGTACCCTCACCCGTGTACGTATGGAGCGTACCCCCACCCCAACAGTGTATGTACGACCCGTACCCTCACCCGCGTACATATGGAGCGTACCCCCACCCCAACAGTGTATGTATGACCCGTACCCTCACCCCAACCGTGTATGTACGACCCGTACCCTCACCCGCGTACGTATGGAGCGTACCCCCACCCCAACAGTGTAAGTACGACCCGTACCCTCACCCACGTACGTATGGAGCGTACCCCCACCCCAACTGTGTATGTACGACCCGTACCCTCACCCGCGTACGTATGGAGCGTACCCCCACCCCAACAGTGTATGTACGACCTGTACCCTCACCCGCATACGTATGGAGCGTACCCCCACCCCAACAGTTTATGTACGACCCGTACCCTCATCCCAACCGTGTATGTGCGACCCGTACCCCCACCCCAACCATGTATGTATGACCCGTACCCTCACCCGCGTACGTATGGAGCGTACCCCTACCCCAACCGTGTATGTACGATGTGTACCCCCACTCGCGTATGCATGGAGCGTACCCCCACCCCAACTGTGTATGTACGACCCGTACCCTCACCCGCGTACATATGGAGCGTACCCCCACCCCAACAGTGTAAGTACGACCCGTACCCTCACCCGCGTACGTATGGAGCGTACCCCCACCCCAACAGTGTATGTACGACCCGTACCCCCACCCCAACCGTGTATGTATGACGCGTACCCCCACCCGCGTATGCATGGAGCGTACCCCCACCCCAACATTCTAAGTACGGAGCGCACCCCAGGCCCCAACACCAGCACCTTCACACAACATCGCGCATGTACGAGTCGTACCAAGCCAGACACAAGGACAGCACTGTACAACTAAATTCCCGAAGTACACACCGTACACACGCTAAAAACGCACGTACACAACCAGGACAAAGCAAAACAACACAAGAATACACCATTCGAATGGCACTAAGCCACAAAACATGTCCAACAAGCACAAAAACAACACATTCACTGACCTGCAACTGCCAAAATCCCAAACAGAGGCCCAAAACCCAACCACTCCTTATAACACACCCACCCAAAGTTCAAACACAGCCACACCCACCAATGGACCAATAAAAAGGGCCCACAGACACAAACCATGAGCCTTTGCAACAGACTCCCTGCTGCCAGACCCCACAGACAACCTACAGCACCATACTTGAACCTTTACTACACCTTACACTTGCACACCTTCACACACACACCTACACAAACACCCCCTCATCACATTCACACACACACCTACACAACCATACCCACACACCCACAACCATCCACACCCACACCCCCCACAACCATCCACACCCACACCCCTCACCATGCCCACTAACAAGAATCCAAAGTTCACTAGCCGAGAGTTGGAGGTCCTTGTCGATGAAATCCTCAGAGTCGAGCCACACCTCTTTGGAACATTGGTCAGACAGACCAGCATTTCAGAAAAACCAGCCATGTGGCAGACGATTGTCGATGCTGTGAATGCTGTTGCGGACACCAGAAGGACCAGGCATGAATGCCAAGCCAGGTGGTACGATCTGTGGAGGAGGGTCCGAGCCAAAATGACCGACGAACACAACCAGGCCAACGTCACTGGAGGAGGGCCGCCCCGCAGACCCGTACAATACCATCCCTGGGAGGAGAGGGTGATGGCCATACTGCCGGTGGTGGCAGTGGATGGATTAGAAGGACTCCGAGACCCGGGTGAGTACACAAACAACTCACCTCACATGGGGGGAACGTCATCCACAACCAAATTCACAAACAGGCACGCAACCACCCCAAGCCATCGCATGACTCAACCACACTCCATGAACACGCACATGCCACTGGCGCCACCATGCCCCATGCCCCCAGCTGGACAATGCCAAGTCACAGGCCACCGAAAACACCAACACAAGGCATGGTAAGCCGGATGGCGGGAGTGTGGGCCCCAAAAATCACATAGCGCAACTCAGAAGCAGACAACAATGCCCCCTGCCCATATGGCCTAGGTCACAGCCAGCCAAACAGTGTGTCCCCACACAGGAAAGACTTGCCAGCAAATGGCGGACGCCTTGCATTAACACATGGTGGTGACGGCACGTTCTTGTACATGACAGCAGCTAATGAACAGCCAACACTGTGAAAGAGTGGCAGCACACACCACCACAGCAGCAGCGCAGACACAGACACTACACCAAATGGGTGCCTGGAGATCAGAAACAAACTCACATCAACAAGCCAAGGGCCATTCAAAGATCTGCTAACAGTGTGTGCCCAGGAAGCTGGGCTGAGGTGACAGAGGGTGACACACAGAGGGAGGGAGAGGGGGACAGAGAGGGAGGGAGACACAGGGAGACGGACAGAGGGAGGAGGCTGACACACAGAGGGAGGGAGAGGGGGACAGAGAGGGAGCGAGAAAGGGACACACAGGGAGAGCAAGTCAGCCTTGTGGGGTGTGGGAATGTCTGCTCATCAGCAGGTGGACTGCGTGCATGTAGACAAGGGTGGCCAGTGCCAGAACCACCCCCTCTTCTCCATGCCAAAACACAGGGCCATGTCACAACCTGTGCACGAGCACAACGCCAGCTACCTGCATTATCTAAGTGTGTGGAACCACTCCATGTGCCCACGTACAGTGCAACACGGAAGGCGCCAATGCATGGCTCGCCACACCTGCCCACTCCACTGCTGACTGCAGTCACAATTGACGCAGCAAGTAAGACTGTGCCACACATAGGTAAAGTTGCAAAAGCTGTGGCCAAGGGACATACCCATGCACAAGTGCACTGTGAGTGGAATGCAAGACAAATCCAAATTCCCAGAGGAAATGTGCCAACTCAGAAACCAATGAAACATAGATGTTGCATGGAACAAATTTAACATTGTCTCTCTCACACACAGGTCAACATCATGGATCACCCCCCGACACTGGGGGGGAAGACTCACAGGACCCGGCTCGGCGGGATGACGGAGCCACCGGCAGCGACGACTCTCACCACTCTGTGGACGAACCCGACCAACCTGGCCCCTCTGGTGTCTAACGACCTGCAGCACCTGCGTCAGGTACAACTGGGCCAACCACCACCCCCACTCCTGCCACATCACAGGAGACACCTAGGATTCCTGCCCCACCACCACAATGCAGCCAGGCTGGCCAGGAGGGACACGGTGTACCGGGCACCCAGGAGGAGGCAGGCGACAACGCAAATGCCACCCCTCAGGGGTCCCGGAGACCCGATGTGCCCACAAGGGCAGGCCAGGTGCAAGTGGGCAGCGGTGGTGGGAGTGGAGGACGGCGGAGGCGCGAGCCTGACCAGTTGGCTGGGGAACTGGTATATTCCCATGTCCGAAACATCCTGGACACATACCGGCAGGACACCACGGGCATGGCCCAGGTTGTGTCCATCCTCGAGGAGATCAAGACCCAGCAGGCCCAGCAACATGCGGAGCAACATGCCTGTCTACTGCGACACCAAGGGCGGATGGAGGACAGACAGGCTGAGCTCGTGACGGTGTTCACGGGAATTCACAGTACACTCCGTCGGATAGCCGACAACATGGGCAACCCTCCCTGTGCCACCAGGCGTATAACATCACCAATCTATAACACAACAAGGTCTTGGGAAATCCCAATGACTTATGGGGTCAGAGAGGTAGGATTGTATAGAGTATATCCTCCCATACAAACTATATGCACAAAAAATACTCTAACGGATCTGAGAAAAGATCAAACAAAATGGTTCCGGTCCTCGGCTTTCGCGAAAGCCGAGGGATACTGGGGATCTGTCTGCGGTATTTTATCTAGATAACTCCCTCTGCCGTAAACATATTAAAAGCACTCCCAACACTGTGGTCGAGCCCACCCGGACTTCTAGGGGTCTGGGTGACCCGATGATGAAGCATGACACCACTAGGGTGTGTGAGGGTAACTTAAAGAAACACTTAGTTTCCCCACGACCACGGTTGTATTAGGCACAACCACTTCGAGGAGTTCTCATTTCTCCCCCTCTCTTTTCATTTTGTTTGATCTTTTCTCAGATCCGTTAGAGTATTTTTTGTGCATATAGTATAACATCACCACCCACAGGGAGGGATCAGGAGGAGGAGGAGTCTTCCAACGGAGCATCCCAAACATCGTCACGGCCTGCTTCTGAGGGTCCCCGCAGGAGGGCGGGTCGTCCACGGAAAAGACCGTGAGGGTCGGCGCAACAGCACCATCTCCCAGGACACCTGGCCTGGCACCTGGCCCACTGGACCAACAGCAGCACAGCATCAAAAGACATCCTCTGCCACATGGACTTGCTGGTCACTGTCTGACCGATGTTGACAAAGACTGTGGCATGGACTCTGAGGATTTCAAATGGCAAGGACACCAACTCCCCTAGTGAACTTTGGATTCCACACACCCGGAAAGCCCCTCATGTCATACCCCCCCCCCCCCCGGTACCCCAACCAAAATAAAAAGTTACACCATAAAGAGAAGATGCCTACCTTTTGCATTATTACCTTACATGTGTCTTGTAAAGTCTAACCATGCCTGAGTTCTCATTTGACTTCAACCATCCACACCCTGGGGCCTGAGTCTGGCACAGGACACACATGGGTCACATTGTATTAGGCAAGACAGACATGGAGCACCATACACACCTGTGATGGGCCCAACCAGCTGAGGGGGTGGCCGCACAACCGTGCCGACAGACATTTTGAGCACAGCGACAGCCATGCGCAGAGGTCAGGGATCATGTGGAGTGTCCTGGGGGGCACCCAGGTATGTGTGGACAGGTGGCAGAACCATGTCCTGCAAGCTTGAGTCAGGTGGATGCAGAGAATGGTGGCCTGGCCAACGTTGGATGCATGGGGATGGCACATGTCACAATACCCACACAGTCATGGACATCATGCACAATACACAGTCTAATCCCACACAAACAGCTTGCATCTTGCCACTCTACACATAGACACATAGCCACTATCACGGAAAACCATGCCAGACATGCCGGATGCACCGTGGCAACACACCAGCATTGACTAAGAAGAGGCACCTTGGAGGCATAGGGACACCTTTATTAGTCATGTATTCGGGATTGCAGAGGCAACTCGGAGTACACATGAACGGGTCATGTGGAGTAACACGTGGGTCCAACAATGGAACCCCCCTTCTGCAGCACAAATGCGTGATAGCTATGGAACTGGCACACAAGTGTCGGCTAACAGCTAAACACCCCCTGCTGCTCACGGAGAGACTGCCATACACCATTGATCCGCTGATGAGGAAGTCCCACACCATGTCAAGCCAATGCTAACCGTATGTGTCCGAGGGCAGTGTAACACACATTGATGCCATCATCACATTCCACAATCCCATCACTGATGACAGTCAACAAGTCTGACCATCTATTCAGGTGTACCCAGCTGCATGTCATGTGTACCATGGTGATGCGACATGTCTGCAGAGGAACCAAACATCGACAGGGGCAGGGTGCATACATCGTAAACAACTGCCACACCCAATACACCCCTGATGCATCCCTTACCCTAAGGAGACTTCCAAACTTGTCCGTGCGTGTAACGCTGAGTCAGCACACGATGACGTGTCCATGAGGAATAGCAGTGCCACAACAATGCAACCAGCAGACGGCATGCGCAAGTACCTGGGGAAGAGAGACACACAAGAAGTCAGCCACAAAAAGCACAGCCACTTGCATGTGCATGTACTCGACACATGTAAGGATGACAACATGCTAGGTCACAATTATGACTGGGGAAATACACATCACTGGCACCATCACTCCAGTGACACATCCACACACACCTCTGACTCACGTGCCATACATGCAGATGGACACACACATCGCAACACATGCCACATGGGGACCAATGCATGCACACACAGATACTGGTACTCACCACTAAGCAAAGAAGTCGCGTATGAGCCGAGTCCGGATGTCCTCTTGCGGAACCACATCCTCCACATCACTAGCCCCATTGCCAAGACCTTGGTCCTCCACGGGTGGATGGTCCTGATCATCTTGATCCAGGATGAGTGGCACAGCTTTCTCAACTGCCATGTTGTGCAGCATGCAGCAGACCATGAAGATTTTGCAGACCTTCGCCGGGGCATATGGGAGGGCGCCGCCGGTCTTGTGGAGGCATCGGAATCGGCTCTTCAGGAGGCCAAATGTCCTCTCTATCACTCGCCTTGTCCGGCCATGGGCGGTGTTGTAGCGGAGCTGGGCCGGCGTGATGGGGTTGCGGAGAGGTGTGATCAGCCATGGCATGTTGGGATAGCCAGCGTCCCCTACATGGAAAGCACATGGACATAAGTAGGACAGGAGAAGCGGTCGTGCTGGAAGTCTACGCAAAATACAGGACAGACAGAGTGTACCCACCAACAACACATGCTCGTTCGTTGCGCAGCTGCGTCATCATTTCAGGCACCCTGCTACGCCTCATGATGTAGGCATCTTGTGCTGATCCTGGAAAACGAGCACAGACATGTGAAATCACCATGTTGGACAGACACACCACAAGGGCATTGATGGAGTGGTAGTGTTTGCGATTCCTGTACGCTACCTCCTGTGCCTGTGGTGGTACCAAAGCCACATGTGTCCCATCTATGGACCCAATGACATGGGGCATCCCTCCCAGGGCATAGAATCCACGCTTGACACCAGTCAACATTTCAGGGGTTGGGAAATGGATGAACTCATCCAGGTGAAGCAACATGGCCTCTAAGAAATCATGCAGCACACGGCAGAACATGCTCTGGGACATGCCACCAACATGAACAATGGTATTTTGAAAGGTACCCGTGGCGAGAAAATGTAGGGCTGCCATTACCTTCAGCTTGGGTGTCAGTGCCGTAGGATACCTGTGCAGCGGTTGCAGGTGTGGTGCCAGCCTCGCCGTCAACTCCAGAATCAACGGTTGGGGGAAGCGGTAGCACCGGATACAGTCATTCTCCCGCATGTCAGCCAAGTCCGGAATTGCTCTGGGAAGAGGCGGCGCTCTGCAGTAATTTGGAAGTGACAAGGAAGAGTGAGTGCACTACAACAACAATTTTTTGGTGCTGAGCACATGTTAATCTGTCAATACACATATGCGACATACGGAGTCAGGTATGTGCCACATGCCCTGTACACGTATGGCTGCCAGGTGACACTCCTACCAAGACCCAGCTACACACGGAGATTGTGAACCTCCACATGCCATGGCATGGGATTAGCTGTGTCCCAGTGTAAGTGAACAGCCAGACGCAACACAGGAGTGACATACATCCACACATCAGCAGAAGTAGGATGTCGATTGCAGAGACTGGTAGCGGAACACTGGAGCCACAGGTCACATGACATTACACTAGGACAGCCCACACACCTTGCCATGAAGGTGTACATGTAATGACTCACCACACATTCATAGAGAGGATGCAGACATGTCCTTGTTACGCTACTCCGTGTCCCATGCATACATATGCACCTCACATCCGATACCACATGTGGCCTTGTGTGCGTAACAGTGTGCCATGTCCATCTACACACAGACACATGTTGGTTGCTGCAACAGCTGATGGTTTTGAGGGAGCTCCAACATCAAGCTAATGGGAACCCCCGACACATACATGACATAGTCACATCGTGCACCGTGGGTAGTGACATGTCTGGTGTGGTAACCCCTGTAGCGGGCATCAGGGGACACTTGCGTGTTTTGTTGACCGTGCCATGCCAGTGACGCTCATCCCAAGTGTGCAGTACGACATGCACACATGTCAAAGTAGTCAAGGGCATACCTGGCACACATAGCACCGTCACACATAACATCTGTACACATACACCAGCTTACCCCAACAGAAAACACTTGAAACTTTAGAGACAATACTCTTTGACCAAAACTGGACATATTAAACCCCTAGACATTTCATCCTACAATGCTGTACCATGGCTCTTAAGGAGAACTATTTCGAATATGAAGGGAGACTTTACCAACAGCGACACGGAACTTCGATGGGGAGTACCTTTGCGCCTAGCGTAGCGGGACTCTACGTTAGCGCATTTGAACAAATGTACATACAAAATCCAAGAAACCCATATAACACCAACATCCATTTTTGGAAACGATACATTGATGACATCATGGTGATTTGGGAAGGTGACCAGGAAAGTCTTAGCAATTTTCACCAATGGATGAACGCACAAGATGAATGTCTGAAATTCACCTACACAGCTAACAACATACAGCTAGACTTCCTGGACCTCACCATTTACATGGAAGAGGATACCATTAAAACATGAACATTCTTCAAACCAACTGCCAGAAACAGTCTCCTTTCATTCAATAGTTTCCATCCACGCCCACGAAAGAAAACCTACCATACAGCCAGTTCCTACGGCTCAAACGTAACTGCAGTGATTTAGCAGAATACAAAAAACAAGCGGACGACTTAAGTTCCAAACTGCTAAGAAGAGATTATCCAACCAGAATTATCTCGAAATGCAAAAAAAGAGCTAGGAACCAGCCTAGGGAATGTCTACTGGAAACCACATCAAGGAACCCCGCAGATAATACACCGACCTGTGTCACCACCTACAGTACAGCAAGCAACGCTGTTAAGAAAATAATTAACAGAAACTGGCGAATTCTGATTTCAGGCGATTTGAAATGGCAAAAACCAAGGTTTGCGAATAAGAGGACCAGAAATTTGCAAGATATTCTGGTGCACACACGACCTTCAGCTCCGCCAAAATTGAAAAATACCCTATGGGATTTACAACCAGTTACAGGTCACTACCCATGTGGACAATGTTCAGTGTGTCATCTCACGACACCAACTAAGATTATTCAACTGACACCAAATCTAAAATGGACTATAAAACAGCACACCAACTGCAATACAGCCTTTGTAATCTATATGATTACTTGTCCGTGCAACCTCAGGTACATCGGAATGTCGTGCAGGAAAATAAAGGTGAGAATCTGTGAACACAGAAGTAATGTGAAATGTAAACGTGAAACTACCAAAATGAGTCGTCACTACATTGAACAGGAACACTCTGTGGATGATCTAAAATGGATCATAATCGAAACATTGGTAGGATGCAAGAACAATGCTGAAAGAATTCTTTTTGAAAGAGAACAGAGGTGGGTCCACCGCCTCAGTACAGATACTAAAGGTCTGAACGATAATATACCTTGGCTCACTTTCAAATAATGTACATGTCATCTGACCAGTTGCTGCAATCTGATTTATACGCCAAAAAGCGGTTTTTCTGACTCGCTCTTTACTCCCCTTTTTTCCAGAATGGAACATATATATATACAGGCCACATCGGCATCTTACGTATCTTATCCTCATAAAATATTTTTCTAGTCTATCCCAACCATGTATAGTGGCTTTACCTTTTTCAACCGACAAGAACTCATGTCAGTTGCACTTTATTGAACACTTTTAACAAACAATTCCAAAGTCCTTTGTTAGTTTTTACACACAGAGTAAAAATCGGCAAGACACGGGATCTCGTTCACCACGAGTCCTGCAAGCCAGCGTCAGCACAAGTCGTGCTCAGCCCGCAAAGGAGGTACGGAAGGACAATCCTCCTGACGATCAAGAAGCCGCTTTCACGAACAACAATCTAACGGTATTCGTAATTTCCCATGCCCTTGTCTCCCTTTTCCCTTCCCTACCTCCCCTTCCTCATCCTTCCTTCCCCTTCCCCGTTTTTCTACCAATATAGGCGAGACGCTAATGCTGGTAAGGCTAAGCCGAAATACGGACACGTTTCAAGGTAATCCGCCCTACCCTTGTTTTGTTTGCGGTTCGCATTTAGTTCAAATGTTTATACAATCTAGAAGTATACTAATTGCAAACATCGCCCAAATTACAGAATGATTTTCCTTATTGAACTGTTTTGTTGACAAGTTAGTGCAAAGCTCTGCGCGATTTCCGTTATTTGGAACATTGCTTTAATCAAACCAAATAGTTTACAGACCAAGGGAAACATATCGAAGAATATGCCTGGCACTTTGATCTACGTACCGTACCAATAGATATGTATTTCCAGGGCTTTTTCCTTACAGAGTATATCAGAGATTTGCCATTGTATATGTTGCTCTACAGTATCACAAATAATTGCCATTTTTTGTTTATTCCTTAATCTTCTTCACCTAATTTTCAACATCCAGCAAACACCAAATATGGTGCTCGTATCATTGATTGTCTCTTATTATTTTCACTCATTTCTTTATAGGTAACAATAATCTTGAGACATTGCTAGCTATCATATTTATGAAGACAGCCATATTTCAACGTCTAGAACTGGGCATCACCAGCTCTCACTACGAATAGGTCCTGAAGAATGCCCCACGACCCCCTCCTGGGGCACCAGATGGGCAGAAACATGTCGACCTTTTGATATGGACACCAAAAGTGCTCTGGTTACTTAATCTAACCTACAGCACCACTATTTTTAATAGTCTCCCCACACACCCACCAGATAAAATTTTATTCCTTGAGGGCAGTGTGGGCAAGACACTTTTAACTTCACTATCATCACTTTTGCACCAATATTACTGATCACTACTAAGAAGCAGTGGTTCCCTCCAGGTGGAGGCAGCATGGAAAACAAGAGACCCAATGATAATGCTGACGCGTATTCTGAAGGCGGAGAATCAAGATAAACCGCCCATACCACCCTAAAATACGCTATTGAGGGTTCTCATAACACCTATTTAGGTGTCAAAGTTTCAAACAAAGATTTAAGAACCCCTACTTCTAGTTACAAGTGATCCATTCCCCTTTTGATCTATGACATCTACACACAGACACATGTTGGTTGCTGCAACAGCTGATGGTTTTGAGGGAGCTCCAACATCAAGCTAATGAGAACCCCCGACACATACATGACATAGTCACATCGTGCACCGTGGGTAGTGACATGTCTGGTGTGGTAACCCCTGTAGCGGGCATCAGGGGACACTTGCGTGTTTTGTTGACCGTGCCATGCCAGTGACGCTCATCCCAAGTGTGCAGTACGACATGCACACATGTCAAAGGAGTCAAGGGCATGCCTGGCACACATAGCACCGTCACACATAACATCTGTACACATCTCATCATACATCTGGTGCCTTCTCGACTCAGGAGTAATGTGCCACATCACAGCCTTTCACACCTGTGCCCCACACATGTAGTACTGCCCAGACAATGCCTTGATGTCCATCCATGGACAAGTATGTCAGCCCTATTCCTTCCTGTGTGCTGCTTGTCACCACTGTGATGTGTGAAAGGCACCGTACTTTCGCTAAGAGGGCCTGTGTACGTTCCCCATCACTATGGGAGTGCTGCCGTATGTGTACCCATAGTGATAGTGAGTGTACGCGAGAACACCCATAGTGGTACGGACCGTACACACGCCTGTACGCTCACTATCACTATGAGTACGCATCCGCGAGAACACCCATAGTGGTACGGACCGTACACACGCCTGTACGCTCACTATCACTATGAGTACGCATACGCGAGAACACCCATAGTGAGACGGACCGCACACACGCCTGTACGCTCACTATCACTAGGCCTGGGCCAAAATTCCGTTCCGTTCGCGGAAATTGCGATATTTTGGCATTTTCGCGTTCCGCGGAAAGTGCGAAAATGTCAAAATTTCCGCATCTCGCAGCTTAGCGATAATTTTTTTCTTGCTCGCGCTGTAAAACAATACATTCTAGCGCGCGCGCGATCGCCTTACCTGAATCCCTGCGTTCTCCGACAAGTTTTCTTGACCCGGTCGCGTTCTCCACGAGATGTTGGATTTTGGTAGCCATTTTGCGCTGTCTCGCGAGAGTTCGCGGCCGCATTCAAGTCAAGTCATTTTTCACGCGATCACGTCATTTGTCGCGCGAGTATGAGAAGATTGAGATCTCGAACATGTCATTCTACATCGCGAGCCAGAGAATGAGGACGCGGGCACATGAAATCGAACGCGAACAGGAGAAAGAGACCGCGAACACGTCATATCCAACGCGACAGGGACAAAGAAGAGAACGCGATCATATCGTTTTCGACACGCCGGCGGAAGTAATGTGAAGCTGGAGAACTCAACAACGTAAAATTTACAATTTGGAGAGGAATATCGGCTCTAGCAGCATGAAACCATCTGCAAATACTGATTTTGGATGAAAAGAACTCCTTACATTCACATTTGGCTTTCCTTTTTTGTGCAAGGAGTCATTTTTTTTTTACAAGGTGGAGAGAGGGAGGAAGTGACACAGATTCTCCAACTTCCTGTTCCTGTCCAGCAGGCTCATCCCAGTGCTTTGTCCATCTCCTGCTCATTCTGCCTTTGGATTTGGAGCTAGAAAGATCACTCTTTTTGTCTGCTGCATCATTGCAATTGGATTTCAGGATTTTTGGAATAGGATATTTTACAAGTAAGTGGTTTTTGTGTTTGATTGTGGGCATTGCAGTTGTTGTGTAACTACAATTTATTTTTGATAATTAATTATCATCATTCCTTTTTTTTTTTAATTTTTTTTTTAATTTTGTGGGTTGTAGTAGTAGGCCCGAGCTAGCCATGGGCATGGCCTCATGGGTGTGTGTGTGCATGATGAAGCAACTGTTCCTTTTGTTTTTTGAATATATTTCATTTTCAATCACATTTAGGGCATGGATGGCATTGGATTGAGTTGGGGAAGTGTGTTTTTTGGGGTGGCCTTGCTGATGTTGTTGGGCCTGGCCATGTGGCTGGTGGCCATTTTGAGGCCTAGGCCTGCAAGCTTGCCTGGCCTTGTCTGCCAACAGGCCTGCTTTCATCCACTGCTACCAGAGCAGGTAGCCACAGCTTTAGTAATCTACTGTTTTCTGTGTGCTCTGTTGAATTTAGACATCATTTTGGGCATGGATGGCATTGGATTGAGTTGGGGAAGTGTGTTTTTTGGGGTGACCTTGCCGATGTTGTTGGGCCTGGACATGTGGCTGGTGGCCATTTTGAGGCCTGGGCCTGCAAGCTTGCCTGGCCTTGTCTGCCAACAGGCCTGCTTTCATCCACTGCTACCAGAGCAGGTAGCCACAGCTTTAGTAATCTACTGTTTTCTGTTTGCTCTGTTGAATTTAGACATCATTTAGGGCATGGATGGCATTGGATTGAGTTGGGGAAGTGTGTTTTTTGGGGTGGCCTTGCTGATGTTGTTGGGCCTGGCCATGTGGCTGGTGGCCATTTTGAGGCCTAGGCCTGCAAGCTTGCCTGGCCTTGTCTGCCAACAGGCCTGCTTTCATCCACTGCTACCAGAGCAGGTAGCCACAGCTTTAGTAATCTACTGTTTTCTGTTTGCTCTGTTGAATTTAGACATCATTTAGGGCATGGATGGCATTGGATTGAGTTGGGGAAGTGTGTTTTTTGGGGTGGCCTTGCTGATGTTGTTGGGCCTGGCCATGTGGCTGGTGGCCATTTTGAGGCCTAGGCCTGCAAGCTTGCCTGGCCTTGTCTGCCAACAGGCCTGCTTTCATCCACTGCTACCAGAGCAGGTAGCCACAGATTTAGTAATCTACTGTTTTCTGTTTGCTCTGTTGAATTTAGACATCATTTAGGGCATGGATGGCATTGGATTGAGTTGGGGAAGTGTGTTTTTTGGGGTGGCCTTGCAGATGTTGTTGGGCCTGGCCATGTGGCTGGTGGCCATTTTGAGGCCTAGGCCTGCAAGCTTGCCTGGCCTTGTCTGCCAACAGGCCTGCTTTCATCCACTGCTACCAGAGCAGGTAGCCACAGCTTTAGTAATCTACTGTTTTCTGTTTGCTCTGTTGAATTTAGACATCATTTAGGGCATGGATGGCATTGGATTGAGTTGGGGAAGTGTGTTTTTTGGGGTGGCCTTGCTGATGTTGTTGGGCCTGGCCATGTGGCTGGTGGCCATTTTGAGGCCTAGGCCTGCAAGCTTGCCTGGCCTTGTCTGCCAACAGGCCTGCTTTCATCCACTGCTACCAGAGCAGGTAGCCACAGCTTTAGTAATCTACTGTATTCTGTGTGCTCTGTTGAATTTAGACATAATTTAGGGCATGGATGGCATTGGATTGAGTTGGGGAAGTGTGATTTTTGGGGTGGCCTTGCTGATGTTGTTGGGCCTGGCCATGTGGCTGGTGGCCATTTTGAGGCCTAGGCCTGCAAGCTTGCCTGGCCTTGTCTGCCAACAGGCCTGCTTTCATCCACTGCTACCAGAGCAGGTAGCCACAGCTTTAGTAATCTACTGTTTTCTGTGTGCTCTGTTGAATTTAGACATCATTTTGGGCATGGATGGCATTGGATTGAGTTGGGGAAGTGTGTTTTTTGGGGTGGCCTTGCTGATGTTGTTGGGCCTGGACATGTGGCTGGTGGCCATTTTGAGGCCTAGGCCTGCAAGCTTGCCTGGCCTTGTCTGCCAACAGGCCTGCTTTCATCCACTGCTACCAGAGCAGGTAGCCACAGCTTTAGTAATCTACTGTTTTCTGTTTGCTCTGTTGAATTTAGACATCATTTAGGGCATGGATGGCATTGGATTGAGTTGGGGAAGTGTGTTTTTTGGGGTGGCCTTGCTGATGTTGTTGGGCCTGGCCATGTGGCTGGTGGCCATTTTGAGGCCTAGGCCTGCAAGCTTGCCTGGCCTTGTCTGCCAACAGGCCTGCTTTCATCCACTGCTACCAGAGCAGGTAGCCACAGCTTTAGTAATCTACTGTTTTCTGTTTGCTCTGTTGAATTTAGACATCATTTAGGGCATGGATGGCATTGGATTGAGTTGGGGAAGTGTGTTTTTTGGGGTGGCCTTGCTGATGTTGTTGGGCCTGGCCATGTGGCTGGTGGCCATTTTGAGGCCTAGGCCTGCAAGCTTGCCTGGCCTTGTCTGCCAACAGGCCTGCTTTCATCCACTGCTACCAGAGCAGGTAGCCACAGCGTTAGTAATCTACTGTTTTCTGTTTGCTCTGTTGAATGTAGACATCATTTAGGGCATGGATGGCATTGGATTGAGTTTGGGAAGTGTGTTTTTTGGGGTGGCCTTGCTGATGTTGTTGGGCCTGGCCATGTGGCTGGTGGCCATTTTGAGGCCTAGACCTGCAAGCTTGCCTGGCCTTGTCTGCCAACAGGCCTGCTTTCATCCACTGCTACCAGAGCAGGTAGCCACAGCTTTAGTAATCTACTGTTTTCTGTGTGCTCTGTTGAATTTAGACATCATTTAGGGCATGGATGGCATTGGATTGAGTTGGGGAAGTGTGTTTTTTGGGGTGGCCTTGCTGATGTTGTTGGGCCTGGCCATGTGGCTGGTGGCCATTTTGAGGCCTAGGCCTGCAAGCTTGCTTGGCCTTGTCTGCCAACAGGCCTGCTTTCATCCACTGCTACCAGAGCAGGTAGCCACAGCTTTAGTAATCTACTGTTTTCTGTGTGCTCTGTTGAATTTAGACATCATTTTGGGCATGGATGGCATTGGATTGAGTTGGGGAAGTGTGTTTTTTGGGGTGGCCTTGCTGATGTTGTTGAGCCTGGACATGTGGCTGGTGGCCATTTTGAGGCCTAGGCCTGCAAGCTTGCCTGGCCTTGTCTGCCAACAGGCCTGCTTTCATCCACTGCTACCAGAGCAGGTAGCCACAGCTTTAGTAATCTACTGTTTTCTGTTTGCTCTGTTGAATTTAGACATCATTTAGGGCATGGATGGCATTGGATAGAGTTGGGGAAGTGTGTTTTTTGGGGTGGCCTTGCTGATGTTGTTGGGCCTGGCCATGTGGCTGGTGGCCATTTTGAGGCCTAGGCCTGCAAGCTTGCCTGGCCTTGTCTGCCAACAGGCCTGCTTTCATCCACTGCTACCAGAGCAGGTAGCCACAGCTTTAGTAATCTACTGTTTTCTGTTTGCTCTGTTGAATTTAGACATCATTTAGGGCATGGATGGCATTGGATTGAGTTGGGGAAGTGTGTTTTTTGGGGTGGCCTTGCTGATGTTGTTGGGCCTGGCCATGTGGCTGGTGGCCATTTTGAGGCCTAGGCCTGCAAGCTTGCCTGGCCTTGTCTGCCAACAGGCCTGCTTTCATCCACTGCTACCAGAGCAGGTAGCCACAGCTTTAGTAATCTACTGTTTTCTGTTTGCTCTGTTGAATTTAGACATCATTTAGGGCATGGATGGCATTGGATTGAGTTGGGGAAGTGTGTTTTTTGGGGTGGCCTTGCTGATGTTGTTGGGCCTGGCCATGTGGCTGGTGGCCATTTTGAGGCCTAGGCCTGCAAGCTTGCCTGGCCTTGTCTGCCAACAGGCCTGATTTCATCCACTGCTACCAGAGCAGGTAGCCACAGCTTTATTGATCAAGTGTTTTCTATGTGATCTGTTGAATTTTTAGACATCACCTTCCTGAGAGTGTAGTGTGGCTGTACACAGTACTAGTAGTATAACATAGCTCTAGTTAAAAAAAATTCATAAATGGCTAGACTATCTTTTGTTTGCACTAGTACAGTACTAAGTAACTGAACCACAAAAACAAATGCAACATTTCACTGATGTTCTTCTCCTGTCTTCTTTGCTTTTAGGTGCACAAAAGACAGAGTAGGAGGTGTCATCGGCATCACCTGGCTACCCGTTGTACTGCCAGCCAGACAGAAGTCCTGCTGCGCATCACGCCCACGTGTGACCAGAACTTGTTGTGCATCTGCCTCCTGCCTGACGTCGGAATAAGATGGCCCCAAAGAAAGGTACCAGGTCCAGTACCAAGAAAGTTGCTGGTGAGAAGAAGGAACAGAAAAAGGAAGTGCCATTAACCACGACTGGTGGTGTGCCGGCCAAGGTTTTTTTTGGCACCAAAGCGTTGTCCGGGAACCAAGCTGGGAGCAGCACAGCGGTCCAGCAACCCCACCAACCTAGGCCCAAGGACTTTACTGTCGCAGAGGTAGCCAGTCTACTAACGGGCAGCGATGTTGAAGAAATGTCATTACCGCAAAGTAGTACACAATCAAGTTCAACGCAGGCGCAAACTCAGCAGATCAGTGTGCAGCCGCCGCAACAAGAACAGCAGCAGCAGCCGCCGCAACAAGAACAGCAGCAGCAGCCGCCGCAACAAGAACAGCAGCAGCAGCCGCCGCAACAAGAACAGCAGCAGCAGCCGCCGCAACCAGAACAGCAGCAGCAGCCGCCGCAACCAGAACAGCAGCAGCAGCCGCCGCAACCAGAACAGCAGCAGCAGCCGCCGCAACCAGAACAGCTGCAGCCGCCGCAACCAGAACAGCAGCAGCCGCCGCAACAGCCCACCATAGTAGTTGTTGCTCCTGACGTAGGGGCATTTCAGGAAATCGAGCTTCCTGCAGACAAAGCGGAGCGAAGTCAAACCACTGTTTCAGAACATCTATTGTCTTCCAGACCACCAGCAAGGAAAAGGAGGCTTAGTCCATCATCTTCTTCTTCAAGCCCCGCTTCTGATGATCGTGATGACACTTGGGTCCCACCAGCTCGGTCTGAGAGTGAAGTACGCCACAAGACATTGCTTCTGAAAAGGAAGGTCCCAGAAAAACTTAGAGTTATGGAGGTAGATGTAGAAGAGGGGGGTGATGATGTTGATGAAGACGAGCCAGTCATCACGCACATTACTCCCGCCCCAAAGGGATTGGAGACCGACATTCTAACCCTATCCAGAAAGGCTGCTACTGAGCGGGATGTAGCACGGATCTCACCAACACAGGTTACACCACCACTACCTCCAGCTGCCATATTTTCCAAGGCCCGGCAGGGACCTACATCCAGCTCAACCACCTCAGTAGGAAGTGGTAGTAAAAGTCACAGTGTAGGTGGACAGGGTCACATATTTTCAAGCACCCCCTCAAGTTCATCTGGTGTTGAAAGTGGCACATCCAGCAGTGCCAGAAAGTTCTCCTCCCCAGTTTGGGACTTCTTTTCTGTTAGCGCCAAGGAGGAGAACATTGCTATATGCGCAATTTGTCGGCAAGGTGTTCGGCGTGGTAAGCTTGGTACAAACTATGGTACCGGAGGACAAGCAAGTCATCTCAGAATACACCACACTATTGTGTGGGAGGATCACCTACTTAAGTTAAAAGAAAGTAGGAAAACTAAACCCTTTGAAGTTGGTCAGGAATCAGGGAGCGATATTATTGTGGTGGCAGGTGAAGAACAGGGAGGCATTTCTAGCCCTGTCTCCAGTAGTGCAGTCACTGCAGTGGTAACGCCCACATCCTCCTCAGTAACATCAGAGTGGCACCGCAGTAAGAGCCATACTCAGAGTGTGGGTGAGACACCAAGGCGACCGGCGAGTACCTCAATGAGACAATCTGTGTCGTTGAGCCTTAGTGGGTTAATGGCACCACTAAGGAAAGTAAGCCAGCCTACCATTGACAGCATGTTTAGGTTGGAGGGGCAGTTCCAACGCAACCACCCAACGGCACGATTGTACAATGCGAAGCTGGCTAAAATGTTAGCGCTGGACCTTCTTCCTTTTTCATTTGTGGAAGGGGTGGGTTTCCTTGAATTTGTGTCTGCCATCTGCCCGAAATGGAAAGTTCCAAGCCGGTCCTATTTCGCAAGAATTGCTGTTCCGGCACTACATCATGATGTGCTGGAATTGGTTGGACAAGCTTTGCAGAAGAGTGCTGTGCACAATATCCACCTGACAACAGACATGTGGACCAGTTGCCAAGCCACAGATTACATGTGTATCACTGCACACTGGATCTCTTTTGTGGGGGTTAAAGATCAACTATCTGCACGAGGTGTTGTTGACACAGCTGCGATTTTTGAAGGTACTCGGAAACATGCAACTGTAGCCTTGTTCGCCATGGAGAAATCTCATACGGCTGAAAACATTTTAGAAGAGTTTCGCACCAAGGTTTTGGAATGGCTGCAGCCCAGAGGGCTTGGTATTGGTTTTGTTGCCACAGACAATGGCAGTAATGTACTTAAGGCCATGCAACTTGGTTCCTATTTCAGGGTTCCGTGTTTGGCACACTGCATAAACATTATAGTGCAAGACTTTCTGAAAAAAGAACCCATAGTAAGCAATTTACTGTCCATCTGCCGAAGAATATGCACTCATTTCAGCCATTCTTTTAAAGCTCGGAAGCAGCTGAGGATCCTCCAACGTGAGCGTAGGGTGCCAGTCAAGGCACTCATCCAGGAGGTGGCAACACGTTGGAACTCAACGTATTACATGCTTGATCGTCTGTACGAACAGCACAGGTCACTCAATGATTATGTCTGGTACAGAAGCAGTGATGCTAGTTTTAAAGGCATGACCCTTCAGAGGGAGCAATGGACCCTAATTCAATGCCTGACTGAGATGCTGTCTCCTTTTGAGGTCTTCACACGTGAAGTCAGCAAGGAGGACTGTACAATGGGCCAAGCTATCCCATTGTTGCAAATGCTAGAGCATGAGCTGAATAATGTGTCTGAATCCTACAAAGGTGTAGAGGACAGAAGGCAAGCCCATGACTTGGTGGAGAGCTTATCCAGGCGCTTATCAGAAAATGTAAGGATACAAAATAAAATTTTGTCACAAGAACATTACATTTGTGCCACAATTCTGGATCCACGTGCAAAATTAGGACTATTCCGTTCTTTTTCCGACACTGATGTTGCCCGCTACAAAAGTTGTATAGCTGAAGCAGCCATCAAGTTTGAAAACGAAGGGCTGCTAATTAAAAGCCCGCCACATCAACCCACAACAAGTACTGATACTGAAGCAGGCCATGCAGAATCAAGTGCAACTTCGTCGGCTGAGGGCAGTGCGGTTGGCTCACAATCGCAACACTCACCATCACCATCGACTACAAAAACAATAACTGGATCATTCGGCCGAGTACAATCATTATCAGATTGGTATGTAAAGATGGGCCTTAAGCACAGTGCTGATGCACAGAAAAAACAGCACAAAAGCTTACCAGCAGCAACCCTGAACATTGAGCGGATGGTCCAGGCCTATCTGGACGACCCAACAGAGGTGTACGTTGATCAAAACCCAGTGCAGTATTGGCATAGGAAAAGGTCTGAATGGCCACAGCTCAGCAGGCTGGCGATAAGCTATCTGGCTTGCCCTGTCGCAAGTGTCTCTTCCGAACGTGTTTTCAGTGCTGCTGGTTCCATTGTAACCTTGAGAAGGACCAGTCTATTTCCCAAAAACGTGGAGAGGTTAACAATGATCAAAATGAATCAGCACTTCATACCACCGAATTACACAATGCATGAATCAACAGAGGAAGATGAGGACAGCGGCTCAGGTGACGGAAGTATTGTGTCAGATGATTACCTACTACTGGAAGATCCCCCAGAGTTTGAGGACGAGCTATACTTCCCTGACAATTAGGCTCGCACTTACTGTCTTCCTCCCTTTTTTCCCCCTTTGTTTGTGTCTGTTGTTCCGGTTATAAACTTGTGAATCGCAACCAATGCATTATCACCGTCTTCTAATCTTCTAATTTAAGATACAAGTTTCAGGTGTCTGCCATTTGACACTACAGTCCTCAGAATCCAGCTCCTCCGCTCGATCATACTGCATCTCCTGGTCAATTCCATTTCCCTCATGAATGATGATTGGATGATGGTAACAACAAATTCAAACTTTCCTCGTCCTTCCAAAACAAGTGGACCATGAATCTGATGACTTCTATAGCTATCCTCCTTCAGAGCCGAGAGAGACTGGCCATTAACTGAAAATAAGATGCAACAGGTAATGATTGATGCCATGCATTGGCCGCAGAATAGCAGACTGAATGATGTAGATTTTGTTGTGTGTGTTGCGCATGAATGAATTGATGTAATTGTGCACTGCCACTAATCAACATTCTACAGAACACACTAATTTTCCTCTTCTGGCAAACAAGAAATGTGTACTTCTCCTGCATCTTGGTGATACATTGCTTTTAATTCAATACAGGAAGGGGACTCACTCAATCTGCGCAATGCAAATGACTGTGACTTAACAGCACCGTCCATCATGATGATGGCGAAAGAGACGGCCTGCAGCGTTAACGAGATGAGATGCAACAGGTAATGATTGATGCCATGCATTGGCCGCAGAATAGCAGACTGAATGATGTAGATTTTGTGGTGTGTTGCGCATGAATTGATGTAATTGTGCACTGCCACTAATCAACTTTCTACAGAACACACTAGTAATTACTAATTTTCCCCTTCTGGCAAACAAGAAATGTGTACTTCTCTCCTGCATCTTGGTGATACATTGCTTTTAATTCAATACAGGAAGGGGACTCACTCAATCTGCGCAATGCAAATGACTGTGACTTAACAGCACCGTCCATCATGATGATGGCGAAAGAGACGGCCTGCAGCGTTAACGAGATGAGATGCAACAGGTAATGATTGATGCCATGCATTGGCCGCAGAATAGCAGACTGAATGATGTAGATTTTGTGGTGTGTTGCGCATGAATTGATGTAATTGTGCACTGCCACTAATCAACTTTCTACAGAACACACTAGTAATTACTAATTTTCCTCTTCTGGCAAACAAGAAATGTGTACTTCTCCTGCATCTTGGTGATACATTGCTTTTAATTCAATACAGGAAGGGGACTCACTCAATCTGCGCAATGCAAATGACTGTGACTTAACAGCACCGTCCGTCATGATGATGGCGAAAGAGACGGCCCGTTAACTTAAGATGAGAAGGAACAGGTAATAAATGATGATAATTAATGGCATGCATTGGACACCTGACCCTGAGCTATTGGTCTTTGTGTTTGCGTTGTTTGTTGTGCACAAAGTGATGTCAAAGTGTACTAGTGGTAATCTATCTTTCTGTACACAATAAAGAATGACTCAAGTCAGTAATATTTATATTTCTACTCTTGTTGTGTTATAAAAATTACACTTGTACTGCAGGACGATCTTCAGTCAGTAGAAGTATCAGAGCTGATGATGAAGTCAGGAGGATGTTTCATGAGTGGCATAAAACGGAAAAGCCTAAAGGTAAACACGTGAACAACAACCACAGCACACCCAAATGTCTGTGTAGAAGTTGAATAGAGTGTAGCGGTGGGATGACTGCAGTGCATTGATTTTACTAACTTTAACTGTAAAATGCTATGTCTGGAATGGATAATGTGCTTTGCGTTTGTCCAACTCTTTGAGAGAAAAAAAAAGGACTCTAAAGTGTTAACGTAGGATGTGCTAATGGTAAGCACTGTGGGCCTGATCTCTCCTGTTACTGTTGAAGGTCTATGCTGGAAACAGACTACAGTAGAGATGATGCATATGCATACATGCCACCTCGGAAAGTGTTCTTGTTGCACTACACCATCACTTGTGCATTTGTTTTCACTTTCTTTCTGAATATCCCCTTTGGTTTTCAATCTAAAATTACAGGCCGGGCCTTGTCCAAAACTTTGTAAAACATTACAATGCATATTAATTACCTTACCAATCAATCACTTTTTTATTCCAGCCGGGCAGTGGCGAGTGGTGAGGCGACACACCCAAGATTGATGGACGAGAGGAGCAAGAGGAATGCCGAGATGCAAAAAACCAGTCCACATTTTTGACCAGGATAAGACAGTAACAGTATCCACTTTTCACGTCTTTTAAATAATTTGATTAATATCTTGTATACATTCTTTACAACAGTGTGTTCTTGGAGTTGTTATTATCAATCATCATTACGTTTGCTCTGTGTTTACGATTCTTCACTACCAATATTTAAAATTTCTATTTGCTATCTGTTAAAGTATTAAGGCCGGAACAGAACAAGAAATAGAAGTGTATGTAATCCGGGTCTCAGCATGCATGCATTTCCTTTTTTATACCTTAACATATGGAATGGATATGGTATGGTAGTCTTCAATGATTGTCGTTTGTTTGTCTATGTATGCATACTGTTTTTCTATGTCAAACCTTTCCCAAAATCCCCCTTCCCATCCAATCAACGGACCCTAACCCTCTTCCCCCGGGCTGTGTGACTTATTGTCGAGGTGTAACTAAATTAAATGTACACCAATACTTAATCACACACTTGCTGGGTCGGATGTGGTGAAAGCAACACTACTTCAATTTCAATGCAGAGCGATGATCTTCTTCTGCTTGCCCACCCATGAGTAGGATATTTCACAGGTTATTTTATTTAACAAAGGAACATATACCTCAGCATGAATTGCCGGCATTGATTGGATTTGTTTGTTGTCATTCCTCATATACAGCACTAACTGTTAGACTGTAGGCATAGCCAAGTCGACAAAACTATAGTTTGTAACTCTGTCTAGTGGGCTATCCTCATAATAACCAGCATTCAGTTTTTTTGTCAAATATTTGAGCATATAACTGTTGCTCGGTAAATTCTGTGATGTACTTCATTCAACTACTCCTCTAACAGTCTCTCAAAGGCGATTGACTATCTCCTTTTCTTTTTTTGGAAATGCTGCCACCCTGCCAGTGTATACTACTACTACTATACTACCACCACCACCCCAATCATGGCATGTATGAAAAAGGAAACCATCTTCACCATGCAGCCAGTGCTGTGCCACAGTTGGACATAAACATCAAGCACCGGTAAGAGAGAAGTTTGGGGGAGGCAGAATCAATAATGGACATGTTGTCAATGATGTCAGTTTCAAACACCACTCCAAAGAATGCATAGTAGGACCAGTCAATGAGTGAGGTGTGTCGCATCTATCTGTTTGTGTCTTATACAGTCAGCAAATTATTGAAATCAAACACACGCTATGGGCGGCCATGCACCAGCAAAGAAACAGTGTGATGTAAAACAGTTACCCCACCTACAAAACATTAACAACATTGCATGTAACATAGAAAAATATATTTAATTGACCCTAACAAATAAACTAAACCCACAAAAGCTAACCCACCCACCTCCCTAACCCCAACGACTGTCCATAGAAGTAGAGAACGCCCAAACGAGTGAAGAACGAACAGGAATTAAAAAAGGGGCAGTGACAGGGACTAACTGGTGGGGCGGGACTGGAGGAGGACACGAATCTGGTCCTCTAAATGGGCGATGCGGCGTCTAAGGCCGCGGCAGTTGCAGCCACAGTGGGGGGGGGGGGGGGCACCGGAGATGGCACGGTGGCGGCGGGCAGCCGCCCGGCGGTGGCGCCGTACCGCTGGAGGGCGGTGGCTGGGGCCCGGGGCAATGGAGGAGCCTTCAGTAGCTGCAGCAGCCTCCTCCTCCTCCTCGGCTAGGACCACCAGCCGCCGGTATTCCTGCTGGATTGCCTCCAGCTTCCGGCGCCGTGCCTTGGCGGCCAACTCCTTACGGTTGACTTTCGGAGTTGCTGTGTATCAAAAAGAAAAAAACAAGACAATTGTAAAATATAGTCTTAATAAAACAGTAGGACAAGGTAATTATTTATACACATAGTGGCATGGTAGAGTAGCACTATAAAATAAAGCACAGTAGTACATAACATTTTAAATGTCGCCCGTCCTTCTTCCTTCCACCTGTCTTACACTTTTTAGTTGAACAGTGCACCAGGTGCTCTTCTCCATAAAACTTTCAAAGCGGAGTTCAAATCAGATAGATGAGGACATTGGTTACTCAATACTCCGGCTCCTAGTCCTATACCAATTAAAGGGAATTCTAGTCTTCTAGTTCACTCTTCAAACGTCCCCAAGAACTCATACTTACTTACGACATCGGATAGCGGGCGGACTTTGTCCGCCCGCCATCCGACTGCTAAAAAGGGTGGGGGTCCCGTGGGGACAATTAATTAGGATGATGCGCCCGGCACAGTGGCGGGCGCACCCTGTTATTTTAAATTTAAATTCTGGTTGGCTTTGCTGAAAGCAATGCTAAAATGTTGTGCTGCTTTTCCAAGCACAACATGACGGGCCTCGCACGGAGCCTGTCACGTTTTGCTTTGAAAGTCGGGGGGGTACCATAGCATCGGTAGGTACCCTCCATGGGGGCCCCCAAGCATACTCTGCAATGTGTGCATGCCTTTCCGTGGCGGACGGCAATGCCGCCACGCAAAGGCATTCCAAAATGCAGATTATATGGCTGCCGGTGTGGTGAGAGAGACACCACCGCCATATTGAACCCTTTTCCGCCTGGACATGTCTGAATATTTTCTACAGGGATGGCGGGAGGTTTGCCCCTGCTGTGACGGCAGTGAATTCCAGCCAGCCCGGCGGGGGCAATACGCCCACCATCCTAATGGGGCCCTAATTCACAACTGTACAGTATACATATACATACAGTACACCTTTGCAGTGAGTGTGCTGTCAAGTTCAACAATAGTTAAAGATTATGAATCTAACTTACCACCGCCTGCCACTGGTGCTGCCACTCCCCCTCCGTTGCTATCTGCAACTGCCGCATCCTCGCCCTCGGCGTCGCCTTCGCTGGCCCCAGCAATGGTGGTCGGTAGTGCGCCTAGAAAACATTACACATTTATTAGGCAACATATACACCTCCCCCCTATTGATCAGTAGCAAGGTTGAAAAATGAGTTAATACTAACATAAATCACTAGTACAAATCAGGTAGTAGTAGAGTAGACACTAAGTTATATGATCATTGTAGCATTTGCTTGATTAGCCCTAGCCATGCACATGTGACGTTACCTTTACCTTGCAGCTTCTTAAGACACCTTTGAGCCCACATGACCTGCCTCACACTGCTACTGTCTAGTCTACGCGCTGCGTACAGGCGGTCAACAAACATTAACAAGCCACTTTTTTAGGAAGAACTGGTGTACTACTGTTACTGTTAGTCCATATTGCTTATCCATAGATGCTACACTTTTTGGCACGGCTGAGAAATGCTTGCAAGTTGCAATATACTAACGCACACCATTTCTTTTTTCGCATTACAGACACAAGATTCGCTTCTACGAACCAGAGCTTCTGAACGATGCACCAACTACCAGTACTAGGTTCTTCTGAGGTGAGGGGTCCCTTCACTCACATCTTCATTTATAAATGTATATAAACTAAATTGCTATGGGATGGTGGTGCTGCCTTCCACCACTTCAGTTATCATGATTTAATTCCCAACTGTATAAGTGTAACAATGTATATTGTTTTAATGTTATTGATTTGCCGGTTGGTGCTGCTAAGAAAACAGTGTACAGACCTTCTCAAATTGAAATAAAAATTTTAAACTTACATAGACTTTGTGGTATTTGGTGTGGAGTGGACTAACTTACACGAGTGAGCAAATTAAAGTAAGGGTGTGCATGTGAATTGCTTCCACGCCAGAGGTTGGGTGTGTTAATGTTCTGGGTTGTCTACTTGTTGGTTATCTTGGGGGGAGGGTTCCGAGACCTAATAGGTATGACAAGACAGTACTATAGTCAAGCAGTGGAATTGTGGTGGGTGCGGAATTTCTGATTGAGGTGTGCAAGGAAGGTCCAACCTACCATCACCAACATCCTATTTTCTGGTGCAAATGTATGTGCAAGATCCCTACAACAGTGGTATGTCCTATAGGGTATCATATCAAAATATTAAGAAATCTGGTAGGGCTGTTGTTGCTGTGAATTTTCAAAGCCTAAACATCAACAAGAGTAAAAAGTAGTACAAGACAACGACCCAACGGATTGTACGAGCTACTGGTGAATATGAGTTTTATATTACAACCTTTCACAAAGAGTGGCACTGGCCAACTGGGCAAGACTAGCTACTACAGTACAGACAGACAGACTGATAGTATGTAGTAGTACTCAGTCATCATAGCGGAGGCAGGGATAAGCTTTTTGAAACCGTACAGATCGAAGGATAATTGGTGGTAAAAAAATAGCATTTGGAAACACACTATAGTTCGGGAGAAATGGGGCAGTAAAAGTTATGGAATAAGAAATATTATTAAAAACAAGAAGACTTACTGGGGCCAGCAGAGGAGCCCTCAGCGGTGTCCTCCTGGTGGTGTTCCTGTCCCGCCGACTGCCCAGTCCCTGCCCGTCTGCCCCTGGGTGCTGATGAATAGGAAAGATATAAGAAAGAGACAAACATTGATGGATGGTGTCAACTTAAGCAAATACAATATTTTTCAACAACGGTCAAAAAACACTTATGTAAACAATTGCAATAACTACATTGACCGATCTCATCTGGTCAACATGTAATATCGGGGGATTCGCAGTTCGACTACTTAAGTTACTATTTATCAACAGTAATCCATTCTTCCATTCTGATTCCAGAAAACTAAGTTACAAGTAAGCCTAAGTATTAGTACAACGTACCACCCAACCTAGCCCACCTATTCCAGGCATGCCAATTGTACATTAAGTATGCATTTCCACTGTATTCCTCAACAATGTGTATGATCCAATCATGGAGGACACATGAACATGACTACATTTTTTGTATACACCAAATTTTGGTTTGATTGATTCTGATCTGCTACTGCTAAGTAACTGCAAAGCCTACCTCCACTCATTGAAAAAACTAGAAAGGTTCTAAAGACTGGCGTACTAGCAGCACGTCACGTAACTGAGTGAGGGGGGCATCACGCATACCACTAACCAATTAGAAGCTCATACAAAGTACCTAAACCTATGTATCAATCCGCCCCTATCTATTAGTGACAGGACAAAGTAAGGAGTGGACGTGAGTCACTGTAGCATTACGTAACTTAATTTCTCTAAAATAAACTCGTAAAGAATCACGCTAAGCAAGCGCAAACGCAAAGCTGCAAACAAGTAAGATTAGTAGTAGCGCAGAAGAGCACCTGTGTCATAATCACAGAAGACTTTTAAACGTTATTAACCTGGAATGTATTGCAAGCAGCAACATTCTAGCTGGTTGGAAGGAAAAAAAGATATTCGCAATATATAACATAGAGCAGAAGAACAGACACAAAGTTGTAATAATTAAATAGGTACTCACCAAGCCCCGGGACCTCCACTCCTAGCAGGTCCAGCAGGTCCTGCTCACGGTCCAGGATGTCGGACCACCGGTGCGTCAGCTGTGCCTGGGTGCGCCGGACCCCAGAGATGCGCGA
The DNA here is from genome assembly GCF_964204655.1 of Triturus cristatus. Classification (NCBI taxonomy): domain Eukaryota; kingdom Metazoa; phylum Chordata; class Amphibia; order Caudata; family Salamandridae; genus Triturus; species Triturus cristatus. The sequence goes on from NC_140583.1 coordinate 1,028,412,375, forward strand.
CACTGCCCGGCGCACCTTCCCCCACCGCTGCCGACGCTCCCGGAGGCCGTACCCGGACCCAGGCCTGCCACCTGCTGCCAGGGTTGAGGGGAGGTGGCGCTGCACAAAGAAAATTAGTGCAGCCAACTCCGCCTCCCCAAATAAGGCCCGTGCATGCACCCCTTGTTTGCGCCGCCTTCCGCAAGGAAGGCGGTCGCGGCTCTGGCTGCGCCGGCGAACAGCCCTGCCCTTGGACATGGTTCTGGGGACGGGGCGGGAAAGAAAAGGTAAAATAAATAAAGGAGTAAAGGAAATAAATAGCGGGCAATACAAAGAGAAAAAGTAGCTAAAAAACAAAAAAAAAGTACACAAAAACCAAAAATATAGAGGCAGGAAAATAGTTAGAGAAATAATAAGTAATAAAGATCCAAAAAAAGTGGCTATAAACAAAGGATTGAAAAGATTTAGGGAGGATTGAAAATCAGGCCCCAGAACCATGCAATAGAGTGGAAAACAAGATGGCCGCGCCCGTTGCGACCACGTGCGCAAGTTTGCGCGATATTTTCTCCCTGAGCAAGCAAAAAGCAACGCGATCAAGTAAAAGTGATCGCGAACAGGAAATATCGACCGCGAACATGCATTGCGCGACCCGGAACAGGAAGTAAACAACGCCAGAGGGCGGGACAAGTGAAAACAAGATGGCCGCGCCCGTGAGCGACCGCATGGGTAAGTTGGCGACCCGCGAACACGCAAAAAATACCGCGAACAGGCGGCAAAAAAACTTCCGCGTCTTCGCGATATTTCCGGCGTGTTTGCGGAGATTTTCTACATTCTCGTGATAATTTGCGGAAGTTAATTCCGCAAATTCCGCCCACCCCTAACTATCACTATGAGTATGCATACGCGAGAACACCCATAGTGAGACGGACCGTACACACGCATGTACGCTCACTGTCACTATGGGTGTTGTCGCGTATGCATACTCATAGTGGTACGGACCGTACACACGCCTGTACGGGCCGTTGATATGCATTTGGGGTGCCCTAGGGCCCCGGGACGCACCGTACCTGTGTGTGAAGCTCCAAATTACATAGGGGACACATGAGGGGCAAGTATAAAGGCCTACATGCATGCTGGTTGTCATGGAGACCAAGTTTAAAGTTTGAATTTTTTTAAGCAGGTGCACAGCAGTAGTCAGTTTGAATGAATCTACTTTGTTGCAATGTGGTTCTGGAGTTGACATCATGCTCAAGAAAAAAACACAATAAGAACCCACTGACTGTGCTAGGTTTGAAGGGATTGGAGGAAACATAGGATGCAAATGTGAGTGACCAATCACTCTGTACTCCTGTGCATGAAACAGGCCAGCAAGGCAGATATAAGTCAGCCAGGTCCCATGAGGGAGCACTTGCCTGCACATCTTTGTATTCGACGACCCAGCTGCTGCTACTGATTCCCTGGAACCATGTCAAGGTCTGTGGAGAGGTCACAGCCTTTCACCCTGGAGGAGAACCTGGCTTTGCTGGATGTGATCCTCCCACAGTACCCCCTGCTGTATGGGCGACCAGGGTATCAGGTGAGTGCAGACTCCACTAGCACAGACTGTGTCCCTTTTTTGTGAGTGTGACTTCTGCCATTGTGTCCAGGTGTGACACACATGCTATGTACTGTAGGGGGGGTCCCAGGGGGGGGAATGCCTGATGTCTCCCAGCCAGAGCATGCTGTGGTGCATGTCTGCCGTCCTCACTTGCATTGTGTTTACTGTGACAATCACTGCATGGTGCATGCCACATTCTGTGTGTCTTGTCCTCCTGGGAATGTAGCCTCTACAGTCCTCATGTGATTATGTGCTCACACCAGTGTGACAGGTGACTGTACCCACAGATGTGTGTTTGTTTAGTGTACCTGTGCTGTGAGTGTCCACATGATGTGTTCGTACCCTGGACATCGGTGTGTGTGTAAGTCCCCTGTCATGTGGGTGGGTGCATATGTGGAGTGTGGCACCCGGGCTGCATGAGGGATGGATATACCCTGCCCATGTGATGTGAGCAGGGAGCAGTGCTGTGTGTCTGATGTGCAGGGCCAGCCCCACACCTGTGAGCCCCCCCCGTCTAGTGGCACATGTGCAGAGTGAGGTTTGTCGTTGCATTTGGCAATGGCAGGTGAATGTCCTGTGCCTGTGTGTGTCTGTGTACTCTGCTGCGGTAGCGTCAGTGGCCTGTGGCATGTGACTGCTTAGAGGTGCTGCACATTATCCTGGTGTAGCTTGTGATGCACAGTGTGAGCCTGGATCATTGATTGTGTAGTTGCCCTCATTCCACCTGTGTACTTTCAATGGCACGTGCTGCTTTTGCCCTTCCCCAGAGGATCATGTCCCTATGACAAAGGTGCAATGCGTTGGATGCATACTATGCCTTGTTGTAAACAGCAAATTTGTTCTAATATGTCTTTCTGTGACATGTGCCTGGTGTATTGATGTAGTGTCACTTGTTCATCCTCACAGGTAGGCGCCTCTGCCAAGAAGCAGATATGGCTGACTGCCGTCAGTACCGTGAGGAGTGCGGATGGTCGCAAGCGGCGCCTGGCCCAGGTGAGGAAACGCTGGCAGGATATCCGGTGCTGGACGCGGAGGATCGCACGGGTCCTGCTGGGGGACTCACCTGAGACCCATAAGAACCGCGGGCGCCGCCGTCTGACCCACATCCACAAGCGTGTGCTGGCGGTGGTATTTCCAGACTTGGAGAGGCGCTTACAGGAGAAGCAGCAGCAGGAAGGGGGTAGGTACATGTGTGTTTGTTGTGTGTCACCAGCATTTGTAAGTGCACAGTTGCATGGATACACTGCCAGGGTTTAAAGGTGCTGTGCAGATCCTGTTCCCCACAGTATAGCGGTGCTCTCCTGCCTCCCTTCCCCTCCTTGCAATGTGTTCCCTGGTCTGTGTGTAGTCACTCCTTCACAAGGTAATGTAGGCTGGCGCTTTCTCCACGTGAACTATGCCTATAGCATCATGTGTGGGGGTGGTATGTAACAGGTTTTGGGACCTTGCCTGTGCCCTGTCCAGTTCAGTACGTGTGGGTTCCATGTCAGTTGGCACTGATGCTGAGTCCAGACATGGGAGTTAGTCTCTCAAGTGTCATGCCTTACAGCGCGCATGTCCTATGTTGTGGCCTGTGACATGATGTGCATGAGTGTGCGATACGCATAGTGCAGGGATGGTGGCGTGTGTTGCATTCATTCCCATTCAGGACCATGGAGTTGTGTGGCCACTACTGTCCCCTGGGGCATATTTTCCTAGGTGTCATGTGTGTCATCATAAAACGTGGACATTCTCAGTGTCTACAGCATAGGTTGTGCTCTGTGCCATTGTCCCCTGGCACCATGTATATTGACGTGAAATGTAGTACAAGTGTCCACTGTACAGCCTGTCCTGATTTTCCTTGTTCATACTCACAGTGGCCAGTGCCTGTGTGTCTTGTTACATTCATCTGATGATGGCCATTTGTACATGATTATTTGGACAGGCGCACCTTGGGTATTTGGCGTCCAATCTTGCATTTATGCAGCCCCTGTGTATTTCACCCAGACTAAGAGATGTAAGTGCCACCTGTGTCTCAACAAATTGTCTCATGTAGGGGGTGGTTGGTGCGGGCCAAGCCTACATGTCAAAACCAGAATTCTCCTTGCTAGGTCTGGCCAGTGTGTGATGTTTGTCTGGACATACACTCAAGGTGCAGTGAGCCAGTCATGGTGGGCATGTTTTCAGTATTACCTATGCAGCATGTGCCTCAAGTTCATGGATATGGTCCCTGCTCATCCCTCTTTTCGGCACCGCTGTGTGGTGCAGATGCAGTGCTGGATTGTCCCCAGGGCCTGGCTCCTATGTCAAACTCCATTTCATGTAATTTGCTATTGTGTCATGCTCTCCATGGATTTTCAGTGGCATGGTGGGTCAACCAACTGTGTGTTGCATGCCCTACATCTGTACCTTGTTTTGTAGATGTTACTGATCTCTCTTTGCAGGCTATGCACTGTAACCTATGTAGATTGGACTCATGTGACATATGTATACAGGTGTGTGATTAATTGCTGTCTCTTCACCTTGCCCACAGCATCGTCGGGGGACACGGAGGGAGACATGAGCACAGACGGAGCGGAGGGACCGAGCACCAGTGCCAGCGTTGACATCGTGGCTGGCACATTGAGTGGTACTGAGGCGGAGGAGAGTGAGGCCGAGGACCTGTCCACTGGCACGACAGAATATGAAGCTGACGGGTCCGAGGATGATCTCTCCGAGTGGGCAGAGGCTGCACCAGCAGCTGACAGCGGCACAACATCTCACCCCGCCCCCTCCATTGCCATCAGCCGCCTCCCACTTGCTCGTGACACTTCCCAGCGTGCCTGGTCACCACATGTCTCCTTCCTGCCAGGCACCGCACCCCCTGCCCCTGTCTCCACTGCTGCCGCCAATGCCGAGTCTGTGGACATCCAGCGGCAGTTGCAGGTTGGTCAGGCTGCGATCCTTAATGTCCTCCATGGCCACAGCCAAGTGCTGAACAACATGGAGGCATACTTGGAGGGCATTTTTTCATCGCAGGCTGACCAACGCAACTTGCTGAGGTCCATTGACTCGACACTGACTGCAGCAGTGGGTCTCCTGCAGCGCTACGTCCAACCCCCTACCCCTGACCCATCCACACTTCCCACTCCCATGCCTGTCCCACGTACACCCAGACGTCAGCATGCACCCACCACAACAGACACAGGCACCACACCAGCAGGGAAGGTCATACGCACACCTCCTGGCACGCACACACAGGGTGAAGTAGGCACACCCACTGGGTCGGGGGGCAAACGTAAGTCACGCAGCCAGAGTGGGAGTCCGCATTCCACCAAATCCACTCCCTCCAAATCCCCTCCCCTCAGCTCTCCTGGCCACATATCCGGCAAGGACTCCTTCATGGCCGCTCTGTCCCTGAGCCCCACTGTGACACCACCCCGCAAGCGGTCAAGGGAGTCCCCGGTCAGGGTGGTTGAGTCCCCCCCATGTCCACACCCTCCCCCAGTGGCGCTGCGACCCATCCCTCCGCCCCCCCCCTCCTTGGGGCCTGTGGTTCCTTTGGGTGCAGGGGAGTCTCTGGAGGACCTTGCTAAGGTGTGCAGCGACATCCTGGCCTCCGCCTTTGGCCCTGCCCCACCTCCTGTGGTGGAGTCCTCCATCCCTGCACCCACGACGCCTACCCTTCGCCCTCATGTCCCTGCGGTGCCTGGTCCTTCCCCCTCACATGATGCCCTCCCCGCTGTGGAAGACGAAGGAGTCTGACTGTGCAGGCAAGCTAGGGGACACACATCCCACTGTGTCCCCCATCCAGCTGTGACTCATGGACTGCCCTATGGGCTTTGTAAATATTGAACTTTATCCACACACACTTTATTTGGAAATGCTGAATATAGCCTTTTTTTTCCTTAGAACACTACTGCTTTTGTGGTGTTGCTGTTGGTGGGGCTGCTACATGATTTTGGGTGGTGATCATGTGTTGGGTGTGTGGGAAATGTAGTAGTGTGCTGGTCATAGGGGGTACCCTGGTATCTGTGTGCCATCACAAGGTGTTAGCTAGGTTTCTCTGTTCATGTAAGCAGTTACTGCATGGTGAAATTGTTCCAAGGTGTATTCCTTCCTCTGTGTATCCTGACATCTTCCCTGCAGGGTATTCCCAATATTTAGCGCTGAGCTGTGTCTACATTAGCTGGGTGTGTGACGGACCCCTTCAACTTCGGCCATGCATGCAGAGTGATGTCTCCACCTGCATCATTCGTGGCATCCTTGGTGATCACTGTACTTGTGTATGTAGTCTGTTGACATGACTTCATGTGGACATGTTCCCTTTTTGTCTGTATGCATGTGTGTACTCCCAGCCTCGCACACATGTGTTACATGTACTGCAGGGTCTTTGTGCACCTGACTGACAATTGTGGCAATTGGATCTGTGGGTACTCCAGCCTTTTTTTTCCATGGGCACTGCTGGGGGCCTCTGCACCCACCCCTCCTGTCTCTGGGCACTGCTGGGAGGACTCTGCACCCACCCCTCCTGTCTCTGGGCACTGCTGGGAGGACTCTGCACCCACCCCTCCTGTGTCTGGGCACTGATGGGAGTGATAGGCACCCACCCCTCCTGTGTCTGGGCACTGCTGGGAGGACTCTGCACCCACCCCTCCTGTCTCTGGGCACTGCTGGGAGTGATAGGCACACACCCCTCCTGTGTCTGGGCACTGCTGGGAGGACTCTGCACCCACTCCTCCTGTGTCTGGGCACTGCTGGGAGGACTCTGCACCCACCCCTCCTGTGTCTGGGCACTGCTGGGAGTGATAGGCACCGACCCCTCCTGTCTCTGGGCACTGCTGGGAGTGATAGGCACCCACCCCTCCTGTCTCTGGGCACTGCTGGGAGGACTCTGCACCCACCCCTCCTGTGTCTGGGCACTGCTGGGAGGACTCTGCACCCACCCCTCCTGTCTCTGGGCACTGCTGGGAGGACTCTGCACACACCCCTCCTGTGTCTGGGCACTGCTGGGAGTGATAGGCACCCACCCCTCCTGTGTCTGGGCACTGCTGGGAGGACTCTGCACCCACCCCTCCTGTGTCTGGGCACTGCTGGGAGGACTCTGCACCCACCCCTCCTGTGTCTGGGCACTGCTGGGAGTGATAGGGACCCACCCCTCCTGTGTCTGGGCACTGCTGGGAGGACTCTGCACCCACCCCTCCTGTCTCTGGGCACTGCTGGGAGTGATAGGCACACACCCCTCCTGTGTCTGGGCACTGCTGGGAGGACTCTGCACCCACCCCTCCTGTGTCTGGGCACTGCTGGGAGGACTCTGCACCCACCCCTCCTGTGTCTGGGCACTGCTGGGAGTGATAGGCACCCACCCCTCCTGTCTCTGGGCACTGCTGGGAGTGATAGGCACCCACCCCTCCTGTCTCTGGGCACTGCTGGGAGGACTCTGCACCCACCCCTCCTGTGTCTGGGCACTGCTGGGAGGACTCTGCACCCACCCCTCCTATTTCAGGATATGTACGCTTAGAACATACACGGGTGTGGGTTCGCTCCATGCATACGAGGTGGGGGTAGGGTCCGTACATACACTGTTGGGGTGGGGGCACGCTCCATACGTCCGCGGGTGAGGGTACGGGTCGTACTTACACTGTTGGGGTGGGGGTACGCTCCATGCATACGCGGGTGGGGGTACATGTCGTACATACACGGTTGGGGTGGGGGTACGCTCCATACGTCCGTGGGTGAGGGTACGGGTCATACTTACAATGTTGGGGTGGGGGTATGCTCCATACGTCCGCGGGTGGGGGTACGGGTCATACATACACGGTTGGGGTGGGGGTACGGGTCGTACATACACTGCTGGGGTGGGGGTACGCTCCATACATACGCGGGTGAGGGTACGGGTCATACTTACACTGTTGGGGTGGGGGTACGCTCCATGCATACGCGGGTGGGGGTACGTGTCGTACTTACACTGTTGGGGTGGGGGTACGGTCCATGCATACGCGGGTGGGGGTACGTGTCGTACTTACACTGTTGGGGTGGGGGTACGGTCCGTACATACATGGTTGGGGTGGGGGTACGCTCCATACGTCCGTGGGTGAGGGTACAGGTCGTACTTACACTGTTGGGGTGGGGGTATGCTCCATACGTCCGCGGGTGAGGGTACGGGTCGTACTTACACTGTTGGGGTGGGGGTACGCTCCATACATACGCGGGTGAGGGTACGGGTCATACATACACGGTTAGGGTGGGGGTACGGGTCGTACATACACTGTTGGGGTGGGGGTACGCTCCATACGTCCACGGGTGGGGGTACGGGTCGTACATACACGGTTGGGGTGGGGGTACGGGTCGTACATACACTGCTGGGGTGGGGGTACGCTCCATGCATACGCGGGTGGGGGTACGTGTCGTACTTACACTGTTGGGGTGGGGGTACGCTCCATACGTCCGCGGGTGAGGGTACGGGTCGTACTTACACTGTTGGGGTGGGGGTACGCTCCATACATACGCGGGTGAGGGTACAGGTCTTACATACACGGTTGGGGTGGGGGTACGGGTCGTGCATACACTGTTGGGGTGGGGGTACGCTCCATACGTCCATGGGTGGGGGTACGGGTCGTACATACACGGTTGGGGTGGGGGTACGGGTCGTACATACACTGCTGGGGTGGGGGTACGCTCCATACATACGCGGGTGAGGGTTCGGGTCGTACTTACACTGTTGGGGTGGCGGTACGCTCCATGCATACGCGGGTGGGGGTACGTGTCGTACTTACACTGTTGGGGTGGGGGTACGGTCCGTACATACACGGTTGGGGTGGGGGTACGCTCCATACGTCTGCGGGTGAGGGTACGGGTCGTACTTACACTGTTGGGGTGGGGGTACGCTCTATACGTACGCGGGTGAGGGTACGGGTCATACATACACTGTTGGGGTGGGGGTACGGGTCATACTTACACTGTTGCGGTTGGGGGTACGCTCCATGCATATGGGGGTGGGGGTACGGTCCGTACATATGCGTCCCCACGCTATGTGATGCTTGTGCAGGCCATACCCAGGCCTTTGCCACGTGGGTGCAGCCGTCCCGCCATTGTTGGGATGACGTAGGTTTGGGCGGGGTACGACTCGTACCCACGCTCTTAAGGCATGGGTACGGGACGTACCTGTATTGTTGTGTTGCCGGTTCGCGTCGTCAAGCACTGCCGTTGTGGCGGACGCTGGCTTTGCTGGACACGCCCCCACCCCCTTGTAGTGACCAGGGCCTGGGGGTCAGGTATGTCCAGGGCATGTGTGCTGTGTGACTTTGGTGGGGGTTTTGCGGCCTGCCCCTGGTCCTGCCCTCCCCCAACCCCTTTCCCCCCTCCTTTTGTTGTTCTGACCTTCTGCGGCGTCTGCGTCGTAACCTGTGGAGGAGGTCGACTGCTATGAGGGCCGGGATGACACGTAGGTTCGGGTCCATGTCTGTCCGTCGCGTACAGGTACTCCTTGTTCGCATCGTCCTGATTTCCCGGCAGTTTTTGGCTGCCGGAAAATATTCACCGTGCGGGATGACGTCGGTGCGAATCGTGATTCCTGGTTCGTGAATGGCAGCTGCGTGCGTCCCGACGTCATGTCGGCGCTTTCCCGGATCACATTTGTATGTTTATTTTCATCGGTCGGGGTTTTGTACGATTCGTACGGAAATGGTGTTTCCGTGCGAATCGTAATTCCATGTTTGTATATTTTTACGACCGGGTACGCGTCGAACGGATAATATGCTCCGTCCGACGGTTCGTACCCGGTTTTTACCGGATCGTGATCGGCACCTAAGTGTTTAATTTGATTTCAATTTTGGCATATGGGATTTCCCCAATGTCTACTTACGGCAGACATGATACTATCTGCATTTTATACATGAGGTGTGTGACATAGCATCCTATTTATTATTAATCTGCCTCTTTTGAGTCACAGTAGAAAGTGAAAGATATTTGGAGAAGAGCAGGGTCATTCGAATTAAGGATACATAATTTTCAACTCCATCTGCCCCAGCTGCAGACAGAAGCAAAGTACTAGGGGTGGGAGATTAACTCTGCTCCACGGGTGGAGTTTGCAGAATTTAGCAACTTCGTGATCCGCTGACAAGCGCAGAGTTCAGCATACGACTCTGATTCAGCAGTGTAGCAAAGTTTCCCACCGCCCACCCCATAATTTTAAAACTACATTATGCACTTTCAATTTGTTTTCGCTATATAAGACACTCATAATCAATGTCTTCTTAAAATAGCGCACAACACCAGAGACATGATTTCTGTTGGAAGAATAAACAGTGGCACTAAATTATTAACCTGTGTAATGCAGATTAGATGGTGCGCTTTAATGCATGCCGTGATGGCAGAGCCTTATCATGGAAGGAGAGCCGCTATTTGAGCACGTGATCTGGCGGACATGGTATTGTATTGAGTGACCGTTAAAGAGGATCGCATGCACTCCCCATGAGCACAACTTGAGTGGAGTGAGAGTGACGGCATCAGAGGCTGAAACCAGAGTGAGGCTGTGCTGGGCCTGAACCATCTGTCATGTAGCCCACCCAAAGCCAGACCCAAGGAAGCTTGAGAGGAGGTGAGGTTCGCAGGGATGGAGGGTGTTCAATTGGCCAGGCCATTTTTTTATGATGCGCCTTTGATAACCCATCATGAGACAGGGGTCAGGAATGTAAGTAGGAGAAAGAGGCAGGGAGAGGCATTTAGTCTCCCCACTTCCAGGACTCACTCTCGTGGACCATCATCACGAATCTAGTGCCTCTGACCAAGGCGACCTAGTTGAACGTAGAGATAAGAGCTATCGGACTCCGTGGGGTGCTCAACAATGAAAAGAAAGGTGGGAGAGGGTGGGGGGCACAGTAATTTCAGGGAGGGTTGGCAGAGGGCAGGCCTTGATACTGGTAGGCTGATACAGAAAAAGAGTGGTGTGAGGGAGGAGGTAACAATGGCTATAGACTATAAATGGATAGGTACTCAGGGAATATGATTGTGGACGGACAGGAGAAAATGGACAGGGGCACACGGGTAGCTCTGGGGAAACTTAAGACTACAACACCCATGATACATCATACTATCACATAAAATTCTGACCTACGTGGCATTTATGCACCATAGCGTAGCATGCCAGAGATCACATATATGTAAATATAGTGATTGGGGCTGAGCGGAACTACGCAAAATTCCACTGGGTTTTAATGCAACTCCATGGAATTCCACATAGTGCAACTCTGTGAATTCCACACACCCTTACAAAGTACCCAACGCACTGGCTAGCATACCTCCATTAATTTAGCATAACGCAACTTGTACTCCAAAGTGCATAATGCCTTACTTATAAATAATAGGTAATTTTTTTTTTATTGGAATTTGGCAGTCTTGTAAATCAAATGATTTTCTAGGACAGCCCTTCTACTTGATGATACAAAGAAGGATAGGAGTGGACTACATAGGTTAACTTTCACTAAGTAAGTTTGTAAAGGCCGATCACCTCCAGGAAAAATGATCATCCACTATTCAGGCCACAAATATTGCAAATCATCTCAATCAAGTTCCCAAATTACACCTTCCCTCACTGTTTTACGCCACATGAATCCTCAATCATTACTCACAAACACTCAATAATAATTCACTCGTGCAATGGTTACCTGTTCCAATCCAAGCATGGTAGTAGGTACACAATTGTATCTCCTATTTGATGCAAGCAACAAATTGGATTTTGACAGTCTTATAAATCAAATGATCTTCTGGGGCAGCCCTTCTAGGTGACAAAAAAGGATCACAGGAGTGGACCGTACAGGTTAATGTTTTGTGAAGTAAGTTTGTAAAGGCCAATCACCTCAAGGAAAAATGATCACCCATCTTTCAGGCCCCAAACATTGTGAATCCTCTCAATCAAGTTTATAAATTGCAGTTGAACATCCCCCCTCACTGTCTGCCATCACATGAATCATCAGTCATCACTCCCAATCACTCAATCACTGTTGCAACAGTTGTAGTTACCTCTTCCAATCAAAGCATGGGTAGGTTAGGTAGTAGATGCACAATTGTACCTTTGAAGAAGGCAAAATATTGGATTTTAGCATTGGCACTCTTGTAAATCAATTACTTTTGGGGCAGCCCTGCAAAGTAATGCAAAAAAGGATAGGCATGTGAGGGAGGCAGGCATTGTCTCCAATGTCATGAAGGAATTGGGGAGGCTTCTTCACTGCACACTAGTCCAACTGAAATCTGGCAATATATGTGGATACAAAAAGGTGGGGCAGCATAAATCTGGCACAAATATTATGTTCCACTAGCTACATTTGTTTTGCAAACAAAGAAGTTCAACAAGAAATAATGAAAACGTTCTATGGTGGCATGGGCATACTCATTCCAGGAGGTAGAGAGTATCCTCTAACTCAGGTACTTCACCCAGCAGTTGGTCAGCTAACACACTTGATTCTGACCAATCCTCCTCCTCCTCCTCTGCTGCTTGAGGAATGGTGTAATTGTGTGGTATGAAATGTTGCTTAATTTTGATCATCATAGTCAATCTCTCCACATTTCAAAGCAAGAGACTGGTCCTTTTCACTGTAGCAACTGCACCACCTGCACTGAGTACATGTTCAGCAGACTCACTGGCTACAAGATAAGCCAGATACTTAGTTGCCAGCCAGCTGAGCTCTGGCCATTGGTGCATCTTCCCATATCAATACATCAATAGGTTTTGATCCACATAGACCTCTTTTGGACCATCCAGATACTCCTGGAACATCCTCTGGATGGTCACTGGTGCTTCCACTTGCTCAACCTCTTTTGCCATCTCCTTTGCGCTGGACATAAGCCCTGCCAATTGATACCAATACAATGCAGAGGTTGGTCCGATCCTTCTGTTGTTGCAGGTGTTCTGGTTGATGGTGCTGTTGGCTCCTGTGTGACAAGGCTGATCTTTCTCTCGAAGTTCAAGTGGCAGCCCAGAACTGCAGGGTGGGAGTATAAGTACCATCCATTGGTCTTCCAAGGCATCTGACTTTCTCAACAATCCACCTCTAGTATTTTGAAGCAGCCACTACAGAAAAAAATGAATGAAAGTGGGCACAATATTTTTGTACTGTGGATCAAGTAGCGTGATACAGTTGTACAGTTTGGACAAGATTATGTTGTCTTGCAGCCTTGCATTGGAAGCCAATCAAAAAAATAAGCTCTCAGTCTCACCCAAGGCATTGTCGTACTTTAATATTCGGGACCGCGTAGGGGACAGGGCCCTACCCCTGTCCATCTTGGTATTAGCGAACCGCAAATGGTAAATGCGGCATGTACGAGTGCTTTATATATCGTTCTAGCTATGAATGCACTGTGTACACGTTATTCAGCTTCACTACGCGGGTTCCATTTTGGAAGCAGTGGCCATCTTGTCATTGCCCTCACATAGGCTATGATGGAGTTAATACGGGCCTCACAGTACATGGGCTTTCCCTCTGACTTCTCTGTGACCTGGGCAGCTGGCTCTGCTGCCCCCGGGTCAAACCGGTCTCACGAGCTCCCCTTCCTCCGTCCACCTGTGATTAGCATCAGGGCTTGACCCGTCATAAAACCCTTTCATTCTACACAATCCCCCGGCTAATCTCTTCTACACCCGCTTATTCCTGCTTTATGACTTGTTTCCCAAAACAGGAGATGCTCATGTTTATTGGGGGGTCTCTTTACATCAAACGTGGGATCTGAACCTTACTGTGTAAATCATTGTGGGCTGGCCGAACTGGAATGTGGGATGGTCATCATGACTCTGCTTTTTCGTTTGTAATGTATACCTTTATATGACCATATCGTAAACCAAGGAATGTGTGCCTGGAGCATGATATTTTGTACTTAAGGAGAAGTCCGTTCCTATGATTTTCAGCAGTCTCCTGAGAACATACACGCTGTTGTACTTCTAGGATACCTGTCATTGGTCTGCAGCCAATAAACGAATCTTTGACTTCACCCAGAAGACTCTGTGTTTCTGTAGGTCCGGAACAGGGTGAACCCAGAAGTCATAGGGTGTGTGCCCCTGCACCGCTGGGTCTAAAATACCCAGTACTTCAGTTTGGCGCCCAACTCGGGACGATTTCAGCGGTACCAGTCCAAGCCAGAGGTTCGTGAGGAGCTTCGTGTGGAAATTCCGGAGGAAGGCCGCCACTTCATCGACCCCTGCATGTCGACGTGGTCCGAAAGTCTTTTCTGCGAGGTTCTCCGCGTCCCGACGGCTACGAAGGACTGCTGCCCTGATTAATCGACCTGTTTTGGACCCTTGACGAGTTTGAGAGAGCGAAACAATCGAGAGAGTCTTCTGGTGACGCCATCGATCAGCAATATTCAGTTAAGTATAAGTGGAGCGTCTCCCATTTGTTTTGGTATCCTTCGGGATCATTTGAATTGGTACTTTGGAGTTTGCAAATGCCAAAACCAGAGGACTCGTGTATTCACGAGGCTATCGTAATTGATAATCCTTTGACGTTTGGATCTAGACTAGTGAGCAAAGATGCCTGGTTCTGGACTATTTGGTAGATTATTCTGTTTGGGTTGTGGAAAAGATTTCCAGCTAGAGGAATCATGTCCGGTTCCTCCGGTTGGAACTCCAACTTATGAGCTCTATGTAAAACATGGCGTAGGCCCCATTGCATATAACGAAGTGTGGATCCACTACACCAGGAAAGATGGTGTTTTAAAATGGCCCCAAAATGGTAGTTTTGATACTGATATTTTAGATAATCTGGAAATTAAATTGTTTAAGAAGAAAGCCCGGCCGGCGATGTTTGACTCTTTCCGCTTATGGCGAAAGGAAGCCAAACAGAAGGAAATTAAGTTAGCGAAAAAGAATAAGAGAGAGAGAGGTATTTCAGTAATGCAAGCAGCTGTACAATTTAAAGACAATGAAGAGGAGCAAATGAATGAGCAATTGCACAGGCAGCGTAAGTTAGGGATTGACAAATGTTACCCAGCTTTACCACATTCTAAGCAGAATGAGTCAGAAGAAAAGGAGAAAGATCCTCTGATGTCACATTTGTTGAGTTCGCCACCCCCGTATGCTCAAACTGCCACGGCGCCTCCCCAGCTTGTAAATATGCCGCCTCCAGTGCATATACTGCAAGCCTTGCCGCAACCGCCAGTTGCTTTGCAGCCAGTTCCTATTCCTGTAGCGCAGCCCTCTCAAGCGCCGCCAGTTGTGCTTCCAACTGCCCCCGCACTTCCTGCGACTTTGCCTAATTCAGCAACTGCCTCCCCTAACACTCTTCCTTCCACCACTCCAGTACCTGTCTCTACATCCTCTTTTCTTCCCTCTGTTTTTCCCCCTGTTCTCGCCTCAGCTTCTCCTTCAGCGCGACAGCGCTTAGCTAATGTGGTTACTACATTAATGTCTCCTCTCTTTGGGTCATCTGGTGCAACTCCTGGTTTACAGCGTAAGCAGTTGCGCAGCCAATTGCCTAACCCCGATGAGAAAAAGGTAATAGATCACATGGCACGTAGATGGATCGTTTTCCCTTCACTGTATGATGTGGAATCAGTTGTCAACATTTTCCATCAATGGGATGCCCCTAAACAGAGATATGTGTTCGAGAAAATGTGCGAAATTCTCTGTGAAGAATTGGAGGATAGTGGTAGAAATCCGAACCCGCAGGAATTGTGTAGAGTGAGGTTCGATTTTGGAACTGGTATAATTGTGGACCGCGAAGTAGATAAAGCAGTTGCGGTTGTATTGTCCTTTAGGAATGACGATTGCCAACAGTCATTGTTTGAACAAGAGGTCCTTGTGGGGAAAAAGGCAAAAGCGCGCCAACACCCTATGAGAGAAGTTCCCCCGGTATGGAAGGAAGCGGTTGCAGCTGTCGGTGGTAACCCCGCTGTGGCAGCGCATTTCCAGCGTGTTTGGGTGCATGTTCCATGGAAGCGCTCTGAGGTGTTAGCGCTTAAGCAGTCCTTGCCTGATCCCCGTAAAAACCCAGCAGGTTATTATAAAGAGTTGTCACAGACGGCAGGGTCATGCATTATGAATCTGGCCGATATAGACATGTTGTTTGGCAATGTTGTTCCACAGCCTCTATGGGGATCAATTCGTAATGTAGATCACAATGCAGAACTAGGGGATACATGGACTAACATTGTTGCTGCTGACGCTAGACAAACTGGTGGTGCGAAACCAGAACCTTTAGTAGCTGAATTGCCTGGTAGAATCATCACGTATATGAAGACAATAATGCCTGCGATGCGCGTAAATTGGGACAAGTTATCTGCATGCAAGCAGAAGAAAGATGAGACAGTGTCAGACTTCTTTACTAGGTTTGAAGAAACGTTTATTGACCACAGTGGGCAGGATATGAGTACTGAGGGTGGCCAACGGCTGTTTGTGGATAAGTTTGTGCAGAATTTACTTCCTGACCTGTGTAAAAAGTTAAAAGATTCAGAAAGTTCTTGGGCTGTTTCTTCTTCAGCGCAAATACTGGCTACTGCACAGTATTATGAAAATAGAGATAAAGACGAGAAAGATAGAACGGAGAAGAAAACGAAGGAACTGAAGACAAAGGTCCTTTTACACCAGGCCTATCCGCCACGTGGAGGTGGTAATAATTATAGGCAACCCCAAGGTGTCTATCACCAACCCCAACAGTTTCAGACAAACCAGCAAATGAACGGGTATTACCAACCACGTGTCCCTGTAGGTCCCAACCAATGTTCATACTGTAAAGAGGAAGGTCATTTTAAATACAGTTGCCCTAAATTAATGCAGCGGAACGGTAATATGTATGGCGCAAGAGGTAGGGGTGGTCAGCAAGCTCCTAGAGGCAGAGGGCGTGGAAGTGTTCCCCAGAACGCGCGTCCTCTGCCGCCTCAATAGCTTTGATCAACAAGCTAACGCGACTAGTAATACGGCCCAGTATTATAATAATGATTATTATGCAGAGGACGGTGATGCAGAGAATAATGATTACTAGGACAGCCATAGACAGAGAGAGGGAGTTGTTTCAGTGCCAGTGGATCAGAGTGGACCGTATGTTGAGGTGACTACAGCAAATGTAACGGAGCCTTTTCTGCTAGACACTGGTGCTGCAAAGAGTTCAATCATGCATTCAAAACTCCCTGGCGCACCTTTGTCTGGCGATATAAATGTTTCAGTAGGTTTTTCTGGCGCCCCAGTTAGGAACCCGATTTCCAGTCCTATGTCACTTTCTGTTGGACCTTGTGAGCTGAAAGCACCCCTGATCCTGACAACAGGTTGTGGTGAGAATTTGCTAGGATTAGATTTGTTGAAAAGATTGCTCGCTACACTGTATTGTTCTCCTTCAGGAGTACAACTTACATTAGGTAAGAAAGTGATTTCCCCAATGTATTTGTCTAAAAACACGATGCCACCTGAATTGTCATCCCTTCCGGATGCCCTTTGGGCTACTGGTCCCAATGATGTGGGCCTCTTGGAGATACCGCCATATGTGGTGACTCTAAAGGCTAATGTCAGACTGCCACGTATTCCCCAGTACAAGATCTCTAATGAAGGGCAGAAAGCATTGTTAGACATTGTTAGCGACTTGATTAATAAGGGTGTGATAGAAGAGACAAGAGGCAACGTTTGCAATAGCCCGATTTTACCTGTCTTAAAACGAACGGACCCTTCACAGCCACCTGTTTACAGATTTGTGATTGATCTCAGAGAGGTTAATAAGATTGTTGTGCCACAGTTTCCGGTTGTCCCTGATATAACTGTCTTGTTAACGATGATTCCAGCCTCTGCTGCATGGTTTTCAGTGATCGATTTGAAGAATGCTTTCTTTAGCATCCCAATTGCAGAAGAGAGCAGAGATATTTTTGGTTTTAGTCTGGGAGGCCGAAGCTTCCGCTTCAAACGCGCTCCCCAGGGCTACTGTGAGAGTCCATCCATATATAGTCAGGCTTTGAAAGCGCAGCTTGATGCACTTGTTTTACCTAGTGGCGCTATCCTGATTCAGTACGTGGACGATTTACTGATCGCCGCGGATACTGAGAAGATCTGTAAAGAAGCCACATTGTCACTGTTGCGCCATTTATCCGCTTTCCATCACAAAGTGTCTCTCTCTAAGCTGCAATATTGTCGACAAGAAGTGACCTACTTAGGTCATCTCTTATCGAAGGAGGGAAGGAAACTGACCCCAGAAAGAATTCAAGCTATTGCACAGTTGAGTGTGCCGAAAACACAGAGAGAAGTGCGTGCTTTCTTGGGCATCACTTCATACTGTAGGCATTGGATCCCTAGTTTTTCTTTATTGGCAAAACCTTTGTTAGCCTTAACATGCAAAGACACACCGAATCCTATCCCATGGTCTGAAGAGTGCCAGAAAAGTTTTGTGGAATTGCGTAATGCATTATGTTCAGCACCTGTGTTGGGTACTCCCGACTACAGTAAGCCTTTTACATTGTATGTTTACGAGAAAGATGGATGTGCGTTGTCAGTGTTAACACAGCCTTTTGGCGACAGACCGCGCCCATGCGCATATTTTTCATCCACCTTGGACCCTGTAGCGAGGGCATTGCCAAGCTGTCTGAGAGCGACAGCTGCTGCAGCGATGTCTATCCGACAATCTGCTGGTTTGGTAATGGACAACACATTGATTGTCATGGTTCCACACGCTGTAGACACATTATTAAATAGGACCAAGACACAACACTTGACTAGTGCACGATTATCGGGCTACGAACTTACACTGTTAGCTAATCACATACACATAAAAAGATGCAATACGCTGAATCCAGCTACATTGTTGCCAATTCCAGCAGACTCAGATGAGATTGAGCAGCATGACTGTCTGTTCAGGACAGAAGAAGAGACGAAAGGGAGAGTAGATCTAAAAGATACTCCCCTGACTGAGTGTGATGGCACTTTATGGGTAGATGGGTCATGTTTTAAGCTCCCTAATGGTGACACGACTGCTGCATATGCTATCACGACTTTACACACAGTCGTGGAAACTGCACGAGTGCCACATAATTCGGCCCAAGCAGCAGAATTAATCGCCCTCACGAGAGCATGTGTGTTGTCTGAAGGAATGAGAGTGAACATATATACAGATAGCCAGTACGCCTTTGGCGTGGCTCATAATTTTGGGCGTTTGTGGAAGGAGCGTGGGTTCTTGACGTCGCATGGAGCTAAAATTCAGAATGGCAAGTTGGTGAATGATCTCCTTGAGTCACTGACCCTACCGTTGCAAGTTGCGATCATGAAATGCAGTGCGCACAGGAAAGTCACAGATGATGTTGGACGTGGGAATGCGTTTGCTGATGAGACCGCGAAAGAAACAGCACAGAATGTGAAGACTAGAATGTATGTTGCAGGTCCCGCAAGATGGATTAATGATGTTGGAATGTGTGAAAACACAATAGAGAGTGTGAAGTCGCTTCAAGCTGAAGCCACAGAGGAAGAGTTAAGCAAGTGGAGAGAAAGTATGGGTAAGTTGGATGAGAATGGTTGTTGGATTGATCTGACAGAACATAGGCGATGGTTGTTGCCTGATGCATATGTGCTTCCAGTGGTTACTATGGCACATGGAATGGCACATATCAGTACGAAAGGTATATGCAAGTTGTTGGCTCCAGTATGGCAGAATGCTGGGATTTCCAAGTGTGCAGAGAATGTGGTCAAGAATTGCATAGTATGCCTGAAGTACAACCCTGGTAGGGGAACCCCAACTCCGGTTGGTCACTTTGCACCCCCATCATGTCCATTTGAAGTTTTGCAGCTGGACTTTATTCACATGGAAAGATGCAACAACCTGAAATATGTACTGGTGGTTGTTTGTGCTTTCTCAAAATGGATAGAGGCTTATCCTCTGAAAGATAACACTGCCCTATCCACAGCCAAAGCCCTTGTGAAGGAGTTTTTCCCTAGGTTTGGGATGCCAAGAATGGTGTGGTGTGATAACGGAAGAGAGTTTGTGGGTAAAGTGATGAAGAATGTATGTGAAGGGCTAGGGATAAAGCAGAAGTTCCACGCTGCAAATCACCCCCAATCAGCTGGATTAGTAGAACGCTACAACGGAGCCTTAAAGCTCAAGCTGGCTAAAATCCAGGCGAGCACCGGTCTTAAATGGCCTGACGCTTTGCCTTTAGCACTCCTGTCCACCAGAATGACCATACACTCACGAGTGGGACTTAGCCCTTACGAGGTCGTCTTTGGCCGCCCGGCTAATGTATGGGGCGTGCCAAGACCGGCGAAATTTAGCGAAATAGAACATCCAGTACTGCTCGATTACCTGTATGATTTGACTGTTAAACTGCGTGTTTTGCACCAACAGGTACATGATACCCTTCCCCAAGCCTCTGAACCTCCTGGACACCCTATCAACCCTGGTACGTGGGTGCTAGTCCGAAATTTCCAGCGCAAGAGCAACGACGAGCCTCGCTGGATCGGCCCTCATCTTGTTCTTCTTTCAACAAGATCAGCAGTGCGAGTGAAAGGGAAGAAGCACTGGATTCATGGTACCCACTGCAAAGTAGTCCCCTTGCCTCTGCCATATGACCAGTGGGTCAAGGAGGGTATCGCCGACTCAGAGACAGACATTGTACCTCGCTTGGTACCATTCAGTGACGCACGCTTAAGAGGCACAGTTTCAGACCAAGAGAGTGACAATATTCTGCAGGAAGCTGTGCCACCATCAAATCGACTGGACACCACTGAGCCTGAACTTTTGTTTCAAGACCAAACAGCACCTGGCCGTCTCCGCTATAATTTGAGACCTAGGCCCATGGACAAATAAAGATTTCCTCATTGTTTCCCTTTTGACATTTTTGCTCTCCCATCTGAAGGACTTTCTTGATTTTTGTTTTTCGAACCACCATCCGGGTTCTGCCGCAGGGTCGCGGTGCCAAGACTTTGGGGTACAGGCCGAAGACGCTAGGTCGACGGTTCTGGTTGGTCTAGGGCGTTTTCCTGGACTGACAGGCGTACACTTTAGCAGAAGAAACTCATCCACCGCGAGCGGCCCGAGTAGAGGATGGAGTTTTTTAAGATGGAGAGTCCGATTGAGGAAATGAACTTTAACGCAAGAATGTGCAGAATTGTAAAAAGTAAATGTTTTGTCTTTTTGTGCCTTTTTACACTGTGTAGCATAATAATGTTTATTGTAGGATTTGTGTTTTTCTCCGCTCAAAAGCCCATTGCACCCACTGAACAGCCTATATCTCTTTCTACTGCCTCCTCTCACTCTTTTCACCCTTTGCCTGAGCACGAACAGACCAGACGATCAGAGTTCGTAAATAACTCGTTTATCCAGCTCTTGCACCAGCACCAACTAGTAATGAATACGACCAATTGCTGGGTGTGTGGGTTAATGCCCCATACCATTAACAAGGGTATTCCCTACCTGGTGCTGCCGTACAGTTACAATGGATCGTCATGGGCATTCCAAACCATGTTTCTCTATGCTCTAGATACATACTCCCCTCGCCAACCGCGTTCCATCAGACCTATCACCAATAATAAGGCTTTGATGAAAGGAGTGGCCGATATGAGTAGGGATATTAATGCATACTCATCTATTCCCAAAGAAGAGTTGAGACCTTATGTAGGATGGAACGCGACGGGGTATAGTATTAGTCTGGGTGAAAGACAGCGAAAAATCTCATCTCCAATCTGGGTCGTACCCCACATGGGTCGGTTCTGCTTACAGGGTAATGGTCAGAATCCTAGAGCTCAACTGGGAAGAAGTGACTGTACTGAAACGTACACCTTCCCGTCACAGTTTTCCCCTGCGTTTCTAGCTGCTAAGGGCACATATTTCATCTGTCATGACCGAGCATATACATGGCTGCCCCCTGATTTCTCGGGCACATGTTATATTGCGAACTTGCTACCGCCGACATTTACTGTTGCCTCTGACTATCACAAGACCAGAGTTGTGAGAGGTGTGATTAGTAAGGAGGATACTGCCGGTCAAGAAGCAGGAGACTTCTTCTTGGGTTTCCTGCCGTTTTGGGGACCTATGGTCAATAGTAGGAACCTGAGACAGCTGACTCGTGTGGTTGAATCCACTGTCAATGTAACGGCTGGTGCCCTTAGTAATCTGACAGCTGAGCTCCAAGCGGATCGCCTTATGACTCTGCAGAACCGCATGGTTCTAGACGTTATTCTTGCAGACCGCGGTGGGGTATGCAAGGTCATCCAATCCAGTTGCTGCATTTTCATACCAGATAATGCTCCAACAGTGTATCAAGCCATCTCCAAACTCCATAAAATATCTGAAGCCATACACGTGGATAAGGGAGATTGGTCACTAGTGGGGTGGTTCTGGGAATTGATATCTGCCTGGGGTTGGAAAGTTCTAATGGTCGTTGGAATGATCTTAGCCATTCTTTTCCTGTTCTGTCTGTGTACACAGTGTGCTCCCGCGATATGTGGTCTCTGTACTACCTTATGTGTAAGGAAACCTGTATCGAGGGACGAGCTAAGTAATAGGATGATGCTACAGCAACATCTCCATGACTTCGTGAACATTGACCTAGACTCGGATTAAGATGAGTATAGTGATTGCCTATGTAAGGGCAAAAGGAGGGTCTGTCGTACTTTAATATTCGGGACCGCGTAGGGGACAGGGCCCTACCCCTGTCCATCTTGGTATTAGCGAACCGCAAATGGTAAATGCGGCATGTACGAGTGCTTTATATATCGTTCTAGCTATGAATGCACTGTGTACACGTTATTCAGCTTCACTACACGGGTTCCATTTTGGAAGCAGTGGCCATCTTGTCATTGCCCTCACATAGGCTATGATGGAGTTAATACGGGCCTCACAGTACATGGGCTTTCCCTCTGACTTCTCTGTGACCTGGGCAGCTGGCTCTGCTGCCCCCGGGTCAAACCGGTCTCACGAGCTCCCCTTCCTCCGTCCACCTGTGATTAGCATCAGGGCTTGACCCGTCATAAAACCCTTTCATTCTACACAATCCCCCGGCTAATCTCTTCTACACCCGCTTATTCCTGCTTTATGACTTGTTTCCCAAAACAGGAGATGCTCATGTTTATTGGGGGGTCTCTTTACATCAAACGTGGGATCTGAACCTTACTGTGAAAATCATTGTGGGCTGGCCGAACTGGAATGTGGGATGGTCATCATGACTCTGCTTTTTCGTTTGTAATGTATACCTTTATATGACCATATCGTAAACCAAGGAATGTGTGCCTGGAGCATGATATTTTGTACTTAAGGAGAAGTCAGTTCCTATGATTTTCAGCAGTCTCCTGAGAACATACACGCTGTTGTACTTCTAGGATACCTGTCATTGGTCTGCAGCCAATAAACGAATCTTTGACTTCACCCAGAAGACTCTGTGTTTCTGTAGGTCCGGAACAGGGTGAACCCAGAAGTCATAGGGTGTGTGCCCCTGCACCGCTGGGTCTAAAATACCCAGTACTTCAGCATGTGCTTCTGTATTTTCGTTCATTCCTTCAAGGGTGGACCTTTCAGACACCTTCTTTAGCTGGCCCTGTGCAACAACGGGATAGCTTGGCCCATCATACAGTCCTACTTGCTAACTTTCCATATGAAAACCTCAAAAGGGAGTAGCATCGGTGTCAGGCATTTGACTAGGCCCCATTTCTCCGGGTCCATGGTCATAGCTTTCCCAACTGCATCCCATCCTCTTTGAATGACATAGTCATTGAGCAGTCAATCGATCAGGGAATTTTAAGTGCACTACTCACCCGTGAGGGTCTCAAGTTGCTGGAGGGGGCAGCTTCAGTCAGTCAAAGAGCCAGGTCTTGAGGGTCTTCCTGAAGATGTGCAGAGTGGGGGCGTGTCTGATGTCGATCAGGAGCTCATTCCAGGTCTTGGCTGCGATGTAGGAGAATGTTCTTCTACCTGTTCTGCTCTGCAGATGCACAGGGGTTCAGCGAGGGTGAGGTCAGTGGATTGGAGGTTCCTCTTGGGTTGGTGGAAGGAGATTCTCTTGTTGAGAAATTGGGGTCCAGTGTTGTGGAGACAATTGTAGGCGTGGATGAGTATCTTGAAAGTTACTCTCTTCTCGATGGGGAGCCAATGGTGGTTATGCAGGTGTTGGGTGATGTGTTCATGTCGATGGATGCCGAGGTGCAGTCTGGCTGCAGTGTTCTGTATGGTCTGGAGCTTGCGAAGCAGAGACTTGTTGATCTCGGCATAGTGGATGTGTCCGTGGTCCAGCCTGCTGGTTATGAGTGTGTGGGTGTTGGTCTTACTTCATTGATCTGTCTGTACTACTCAAACAGATGTTGCAACATGTAGTAGGTCGAGTTCGAACATGCGGACATCTCCCTGTATCAGGGCTTTAACTGGTATTTTATAAGCATGCTGAGTAATCCGCAACTGCTTCCAGGCTTTAAAAGAATGGCTAAAATGAGTGCAGATTCTTCCACAAGCGGTCAGCATGTTGCTGCCTATGTCTTCTTTTTTTAGAAAGTCTCCTACCACCAGGTTGATGCATTGGGTCAAACACAGGACCCTGAAATAGCTACCGTCTTCCGTTGCCTTGACTATGTTACTGCCATTGTCCATGGCAAAAAATCCAATTCTGTGACCACTGGTTTGCAGCCATTCAAACACCTTGCTGTTAAATTTGTCCAGGATGTTAGCAGCTTAATGTGATTTCCCCATGGCAAACATTGCCACTGTTGCATGCCACGAACGCTCTTAAAACTTTCTTCAGGGCCAAGACTTGTAGATATATTTTGCTTTACCCCCACAAAAGATGCACATGTAATCAGTCACCTGACAACTTGTCCACATGTCTGTCGTCAGGTGGATAATGTGACCAACACTTTGCTGCAATGCTTGCCCAACCAATTGCAGCATATCGTTAAGCAGCACTGGAACAGAAACTCTGGCAGAATAGGTTCGAATTTGAACCTTCCATTTTGTGCAGATGGCTGACACAAATTCCCACTCCTTCCACAAAAGAAAAAGGGAGGAGGTCCAGCGCTAACATTTTTGCCAGCTTCCCATTCTATAAGTGAGTTGCTGGAGGGTTGTTGTGCCTAAACATGCCCTTAATAGTTGCCTGTATTTTTTTTTCTTATCCTGGGGCCACTGATTTGTTTTTTTTGGAAGACCTTTATTGTTCACAGCTGTGTCATCATACAGTATACATTCACCATCCATGGTGGCTAATCGATTAGACATTAAGCAGAGGTTTCCAGATAATATGACACAGCCTTTCAGCCGGTAACCCGGGGGTCCGGCGGCGTTGTACATGGTGGTATTGTTACAGTCATTAGGTAGTTATCTTAATAAATGACAGGTCTATGTTTTTCCTTTTTCTTAGTGTCGGTAACAGAGATAACGCAGTATTCCAGCTAGCATTGTGGCCATTGCGGTCGTCACCCAAGCCCTTATTGAGAGTTGCGCAAAGGGCCGTGGTTAGTCAGTAGCGTGGGGGTCCCCGGGCGGCACTGTGTCAGCGTTGTGTGCGCAATGCTTGCCGGAGCGTGGCAGTAGTGTTTTGGTATAGCTCACTGAGGCATAGAAGCTAACGCTTAAGTTCGGCGAGTCTAGTCTACAGCTTTATAGTTAGGGTCCATGTGCGGGCTGCGTGGCGCACATCTGTCCCCCCATCGCTACACCCCTGAAGCCGCTGGTTATCGAGGCTATGTCCAGTATTCAACTCAATGTGCCCTTGTCAAGATCTCACTGAGAGCACTGGATGTACCCATCCCTTGTAGGGCGTGTATGCCATCGCATCTCTGCTGCCAGAGAGCGGTGTGTGTTTAATAGGGTATCGCTTCGCGAGTCCAGACGATGCGCCCATCGTCTGTTATCCGAGATAAGATAGGAGTCCGGCCAGGGAACTTGACCAGTAAACAAACTGTTCCCTACGCTTGTGTGGCAGTAGGGGGAGTAGGGGTTAGGGTTGTAAATGCAGGTGGGGTCAAGGGGAGGGGGGGGAGATCATCAGGTGCTGCAGCGGGGGGTCAGCAGCCGTCCAGTGGGGCACGGCGGGGCTGTGCACTGTGCGCGGGAAGCAGCGGACAGTAGGGGGGGGAGGAACCCCCAGTCAGGTTGTGAATCCAAAGCGTCGATGCCCACACTTATTTTCTTGGTGCGCAGGGTGCTCTGCCACATTGGGGGGAGAAGGGCAGAGTGGGGCGAGGTGGTTATGCCTTCTCGTTTGTGTTCCCAGCTAGTTGATGTGTGAGTAGCGTCGAATCGTGGCAGCAGCGTTCGTTTGGTGTGTTATATCCGCATGGTGATGTATCTCTGGTGTCGGTCTCATTTAGGGCGGGAGCAGAGGCCACCAGAGGCGAGTGGGGGGGAGGGAGTTAGCCCAGCTGCAGCATTAGAGCCGTCTCTGACTGACATCAAGAGATCGGTTAGATCTATAGTCTCAGGTTATCCCTTGTTCCTGGCAGGCCATCTGAAATGTTTTAAGGTGGTCATCCCAAAGCTGGGCGATGGGGAATTTACGGAGTCCCGCGGTTTCCTCCCGAAGGAGCACCGTACTCTCCGCTTGTGCCCAGTTGATGAAGGAGGCTTTCCAGTGTCTAGTGTGCGGCGGGGTCGTGGCCTTCCAGTTTTTAGTGAGCAAGCGCTTGGCCGTTATGAGTCCCATGTCCCAGAAGCCTGCCTGCACTTTGTTATTTTTTGTGCGCCTATACAATCCTAATATGCATGTCTCCCATGTGCGTGGCAGTTGCTCGTCAGTGTCGCGCGCGAGTAGTGTCAATATGTCATCCCAATATGCCCGTATATCAGGGCAGTGCCACAGCATGTGTAGGAGGTCTGCTCCCGGTAGCGAGCAGCGCTGGCAAGCTGCGTCCGTTAGTGAGAAGTATCTATTTATCTTGTCGGGCGTGAGGTATGCACGTTCCAATATGTAGTATTGTATAATTTTGAAGCGGGGATTACGTGGGATGTTGGTCGGGCCAGCCAGGATCAATGCCCATTCTTTATCTGTCCAATCTCTTCCCCTGTCTGTCGCCCATTGTTCTCTCAGCGGTAGTGTGGATGGTTGCGAGTGTGCCTGTAGAGCTTGCGCTAGCCAGTGTATGATGTGCGAGCCGTTGCCCATGACGTGCAGGTATTGTATAAAGCTGTGCATCGGGAGTTCTTCTGTGATGTCGCCCCAGGAAGTAGTAAGCGTGCACAAGAGGGACGCGTGCAGTCGGGAGAGCTGTGCTATCAGTCAGGTTTGTGAAGGTGAGCAATTCACCATCCACGTATAGGTCACTCAGCGTGTCCACCCCTGCACGCTCCCAGCTAGTCAAGTGGGCTTCAGTAAGCGGTCCCGTCGGGCCAGGTGTGCCTAAAAGTGGTAAGATCGGGGCATATGGCTTAGTTGCTCGTGTGAGACGAAGGCACCGCAGGAAACACCTGCGCGCCACCGCCAGGTATATCTGGGAGGGGCATTGAGTGCGGGTGATCGGATGGAACAGCGTGTTAATTTGCGTTCGTGTCCAGGCAGCTGTGTTCGAGGCGGTATCCTCGAGGTGTTTGCCGCTCAGCCATCCCGCCACCCATTTCATCTGCGCCGAGAGGTAGTATAGCTCCATGTTAGGGACTGCCAAGCCTCCCGAGTCTGTGGGCATGTATAGTTTGGTCAGCGCCACTCGTGGTCTCCCCTTGTTCCAGATGAGGCTGCGCAGCAGCACCTCTAGATCGCGGAATAGCTTGGTGGGAACATACGTGGGTATGTTTGCAAAATAATAGAGTAATCTAGGCAGCACAATCATCTTAGTCAGCGCAATGCGGCTAGGCACATTGAGGGGTAGGGTGTTCCAGAAGCCGATTTGCGCTCGGATGGAAGCTATTGTTCGGAGGAGGTTCCCCTCCAAGATGTCTGTTGGGTTCCTGTATATTCGTATCCCCAAGTAGCGAAAGGTAGTAGGGTACCACTGCAGCTTGTCCCCGCCCAGACGGATGTCACATTCAGGCGTGTCCGGACTAAAGGGGTAGGCCCCCGATTTGGACCAATTGACTCTCAGGCCCGACACTTCCTCAAAGGTGCGGAAAATGTCAGTAAGGGAGGCGGGGATGTCAGTTATATCTCTGACGTATAGTAATTGGTCGTCCGCGTACAGTGACACCGCATGCAAGCCGTCCGCTAATGGGATTCCCCATTCCGGTCCATGTGCCCTGAGAGTCGCGGACAGGGGTTCCATGCCCAGGGAAAACAACAATGGCGACAGTGGGCAGCCTTGTCTAGTGCCTCTGCGGACCCGGATGGCATCTGAAAGGAGCTGGCCCGTGCGGACTCGGACTGTCGGTCTGTCATAGAGCAGGTCGACCATGGCTTCGTACCCTCCCCCTAGTTGGTACTTCTCCGTAACTGCTCTCAGGTACGGCCACTCAACCGAGTCAAAGGCCTTCTCCAGGTCCAGTATCAGGCATCCCGCTCTGGGCCATTGCTGAGTAGCGTACTCCTGCACCCGAAAGAGGCGTCGGATATTGTGAGAAGTGTGGCGTGTAGGGACAAAGCCATTTTGGTCCTGGTGTACCAGGTGGGGCACATGGGGGTCCAGCCTCCGGGCTAATGCGAAGGCCAGTATCTTGTAATCCATGTTTAGCAGCGCCAGGGGGCGATAAGAGCCCATCCATGTGCTATCTTTGTCAGGTTTGAGGATAGAGACCAGAGTGGCCTCATTTAACGTTGGGGGTAAAGCGGCATCTGCTTCCGCCGCGTTGTACATTCTCAGAAGTTCTGGGACGAGGATATCCGAGCCAGCCTTGTAAAGCTCAGCTGGCAGCCCGTCCGGGCCCGGGGATTTGCCATTAGATAGGTTAAATATTGCTTCTCGGAGCTCGTCCGGTTCGAGTGAGGCTCCCAGTTCATCCTGCTGTGCGATAGTCAGTTGTGGCATTTGCAGGGGGGAGAGGTAGCCAGCAATATCAGGGTGGGGGACTGGGAGGCGGGAGCGATACAATGCCTCATAGTGGGCGATGAAGGCGTTGTGTATGCGATGTTGTGTATATACTAGTTCCCCTCCGTCTGTCCGTATGGCTGCCACTGGGGCTGAACGGGCTTCTTGGGAAATCAGCCAGGCTAAAAGTTTGCCGGGTCTGTCGCTTAGGTGGTGTGTTCTCGCTGAGTGTGCAGCATAGTTGATGTTTCGGAGTCGCTCTAATAAGTGCGCATGTTCTGTGTGGGCGTCGTGTAACGGGTCCTCATCACCTTCTATAGCCCCCTCCTCCCTGGCGAGCAAGTCAGACTCCAACCTAGTTAGGTCACTCTCCAGTTGGTGTCTCATGTGGCCCTGTGTTCTCAAACAGTGCCCTGGGAGCACTACCTTGAAGGCGTCCCATTCCACCTGAGGGGAGGACGCCGTGCCTGCATTGTCTTCAAAGTACTGTGCAGCAAACATGAGTAGGGAACCGCGGAAAGTCGCGTCCAGTAACAATGCAGGTTGCAGGCGCCATGTGGGCACAGGGGGTCCTGGGGCCACTGATGCAGGCAACTTTTGAAAAGTAGGTGGTGGCAGTCTCAGTGCTCATCATGGTGAGGCAGTACCTGTATGTCATAGTATCTTCATCTGGCGCTGAGTCTCGTGCCATTGTCACTGAGGGGGTGATTCTGCTGGCACACTGCTTGGGACATGCCTGCTTTGCACAAGGATGTCACCCTTTTCTTCCTCATCATCACCTCCCACTGTGACTGGACTTGTAGCTGATGTTCTCCGCTTGCCTAACTTTCACCACCATGACCACGTTCAGCAGCACTTTTTTTAAGGTACTCCTCCTACCGGATTGTGTGATGTTTTTTTCATATGGGTCGTTTGGCCTCTAGTACCCTAATGTGAACCAGGTTTACCTCTAAGAACACTTGCGTGGCAAATGGTGCATATTACAATGTTCTCCTCATCTTTGCTAATAATAAAAAGTATCTCACTGGGGAGTAGTACTTTTTTACTGGGCCATTGCCAAAGCCTGAAGAAGAAGTGGAGGTAGGTGGGTGTGTCGTTGATTGTTTCTTTGCAGTGCATACTTCTACTGAGGTAGTGGTTAATGAAGGTCTGAGCTGGGGCTTTGCAAATATGGGAGCTGGTGGTGCTACCTGTGCCACAACCATCGGACCAGGTTGAATAGCAATGCTGGACTCCTCTGTGGCACCTTGCACAATGAATAG
The DNA here is from genome assembly GCF_964204655.1 of Triturus cristatus. Classification (NCBI taxonomy): domain Eukaryota; kingdom Metazoa; phylum Chordata; class Amphibia; order Caudata; family Salamandridae; genus Triturus; species Triturus cristatus. The sequence continues at coordinate 1,028,441,995 of NC_140583.1, forward strand.
CTCATGGTTGTCATCCTCATCATCATACTCTGCTATAATACTAAGGCTTTCATGAACTTTTCTTTTCCCTTGGCTCTCCCGGTGTCTCCTGGACTCTGGCGGTGTCCACACTTCGTCTCTATCATCATCATTGGAAGTGGTGCTTGAAGAACATTTTCATTGCTGGAGATCTGGGAGACAATGATTCTAAAAGAGGATGTTCTTGCTCGGAAGGCTGCTCAACCCCCAGTTCTGATTCAATGACAGAAAGATGTACTATTTCTGTCTGCGGCTGCTGTCCTCTTTTCTCTTTTTCCTGAAACGATTGGGTACTACTTTACGAAAGGGACACATCCAATTCAACATCACTGCTTGTCGGTGTTGCCATGATTGCAGTGGCTTCCTCACTGACAGACATGATCTTCAACTTAAGTTGAGGTGGTGCTGTTGATGCGGGAGTGCTGTACCCTGCTTGCCCCCCAAAGGCCAGTGTGGCACACATGCAACATTGTCCGAAAAAGGTTTGGGCCAACATGTCACTGGTGGAAGGTTGCTTCCTCTCACTGAACCCTTTCTTCACAGCAACTTTCTTTGGGGCCATCTTTAAGCTCTCAGTTGGCAGTGGCACTAAGCTGCTCAAGCGAGAGAGGTTTGAGGACTGATGTGTGGCATCACTGTACTGGCCTTCTGTTTGGCAGTACTGCAAATGATGTCTCTTCCAGGCCTGCTCTTTGCGCTACAGAGTTGACCATCTGTAACAATCTCCCTGCTCCTCCCCGCCTCCTCCACAGTGAAAAGAACTATTCACGCTGGACTTTAGACTGTAACTTTTTCAGCAGGACTAACCTAGTCCCTGTATCCTGTCTGCACTCCATCTTGGTTGACCTAAACTTTAAACTTTCAACCGGTCTCACACAACAAGATAACTGCGAGTGGCGCTTTGGGCGTTTATGCCCTATACTTATCTTAAATCTTTGAAATTGCATATCTCCGGTTCTACTGATTGAATTTTTGGTCACTTTCATTTCAAATAATTATTGAATTTTACTCTGTTTCTTCTAAATTGGTGTGGGATTTTTCTTGTGTTGTGCTTTCTTTTAGTGTAGATACTACATGTATTCTCTAAACATTGCCTCTAAGTTAAGCCTGACTGCTTTTCTTCTAAGCTAACAGAGGGTTAAGCACAGGTTTAGTGATTTTTGTGGTTTACCCTGACAATGATTGTGGCTCTTTCTTGAGAAGGGCTCACAACCTATTCAACCAACAACGCAATTTCTCACAAAGATAAATCGCTGTCAGAGATGGCAAGTTCATCTCGGCCCAAATCCCTATCTGCTGTGCCAGTGATGCCAGAGAGAACAGACATCCCCTAGATGATTTACATGAGCCCATTTGACCTACCTGTCTGTCCTTATCTGAACAGAATTGTGGAGGATGTGAAGAGGACCTTACAAACTGCCACCAGATCCTGCCAATTCAATGACAATTTGGATTTCACAATTGTGCAAAGACCTTTGGCTGAAAGGTTCCTCAATGTAGCAACCCAGAATGCTGGTATCTGTCATTATTGTTACAGGGGAAGGGTGAATTAGGAGAATTCCCTTATTCAAGGTTTGACACAGTTAGCCACCATTGAATCTTCTGTACTATTGCAGGGGACATTAGGGCTGGGGCCACAAAGTTCTGAGAAGTGGGATCCCAGAGAGAGAGAGAGAGGAGATGATTCACCAGATGGAAGAGATGGAGGCAAGCCCATGGAATAAGAAATGATGAGGCAGACATCCTCCTCCACTCTCAACCTCTCTTTTGCTAAGGCTTGAGGAAAACTCAACAGTGTCCTGAGCTGGGTCATGAGTTTCTCCGGGAGAACTGGAAGCAGGAAAACCTTCCCAATATTCATGTTGAAAAGAGTGTTTATTAATTGATTCTCCTGAGAAAGATCCAGCTTCGATTTTCTTTTGCTTATGAGTAAGACTTGCTCTTTCAGACACTTGCAGATGAGATGGGAGGCTCGTACCCCCATGGAAAAAGAAAGAACACAGATTAGACAATTGTCCAAGTATGAAACCACTAACAATTGCAAGGAATGTAGTTTACCAATCAAGGGTGCCAGAGTTTTGATGAACAATCTAGGGAGTCTATTAGGATGGCGGGCGGATCGCCACCGCCCGCATGGCAGTGGCGATCCACCCGCCATTTCCGTCCGCCCGCCTAACATTTCCCCCCCGCCATATTACGATGGCGGTGGGGACCCAGGCGAATGGAAAGACCGTCCGCCAGTTTTCCGTCGGTAGGCAATCCGCCCGATTGCCTACCAGGTGGAAAAGACCTGCAATATGGTGGTGGTGCCTTCCAGGCACGTCACGTTGTGCATGCAAATGCACAACATGCCATTTTAACATTGTGGCGGGTCCTGAATACAGCACCGCCCGCCACAATGTTAAATATACAGGATGCGACCTCCATGGTGGCGGTCGCATCCTATTTGGCACAGCGGGACCGCCACACCACTGGCGGCCGGTCCCAGCACCACTAGGGTGGTGGGCAGAATGGAGTCCGCCCGCCATCCTAATAGACCCCCAGGTATTGAAGAGAGCCAAAAAAACACATAACTGAAAATGATTCCTCAAGGCAGAATATCTGAGAAACCATTGTGAAGAGGGGTACACGTAAATATTCAGAAGGTCAATTGATGCCAAGTAGATACCAGGGGAAATGAGAGGAATGATATTTTGAAGCCTCACAAGCTGAATCTTTGATGAGGAATAAAGAGGTGCACATTCTTGAAGTCAAATATGGGCCGATAATCCCCTGAGGATTTTTAAACTAAAAACATTGGTGAGTAACAAAATTGGCCCCACAACACTGGGAATATTGCTCTTTTGTTTAGGAGTTCCTGGAAACCTTTTTTCAAAACTTGACATTTCTCCACAATGCACGGGGTCTGATTAAAGATGTTGTGCAGGAGGGAGGAAAACTCTTTCCAGTAGCCCTCTTTCATAAGCCTCAACACCCATGCGTCCGTAACATCTTCCTCCCAAGATGGAGGAGAGGAGTTGGCCTAATGGCGGTCGACCTCGAATCTGGGGAACTGGGTTTGAGTCTCGGCAATGACGCTGAACATTCTGTGATTTTGGGCAAATCACTTAATCTCCAGTGCCTAAAAAAAATGAGGAATGTGTCTTCATGTAACGCAACTGGTGCTATGTAAAGCACTCTGATACCTGATACCGGGTCAAGTTCACGCTATATAAAACTCCATAAAAAAAAAAAAGGAAGAGAGCCAACTCCTGCTGCTTCCAGATAGTCATGCTGTAGGATAGGCTGGAGTAAAGGGAGAGGCAGGGTTTTTTCACTGAGATTTGTCTTGGAAGGGTGTGACACAGCCACATTCTCTGCCTTGAAAGGGCTGGCTGAATTATTTTCCTGATGACATATTCCCAAAGGCTCGGCAGAAGCCAAACCCTTTCCCCCAAAAAAGAGGCTTCACAGGGGTTAGCAGTTTATGATCCTTGGCTAACTTTTTCATTGTTTCCTCCAGCTTGATGCCAAATAACTTTAGCACATGAGATGAGATAAATAGGCTTTCTGGGAGGGTACACCTTCCAAGCCCTCATCCAGATTTGGCACTGAGCAGAAATCTCCGAACCAACATCTGATGGTCTGCTGAAAGAGAATTGAAAGTAAGACTTTTTTTTTCTTTTTGTGATCTTCACTTCGGTGCATGAATGCTGAATCAAAATAGTAATGAAAAGAAAAGAAGCATAATGATCAGTCAATACAAATACAAGCGCTATAACACAAGGAAAATAGTAGGGGTGGGCGGAATTTGCGAAATTAACTTTCGCAAATTATCGCGAAAATGTTTAAAATGATCGCAAACAAGCGGAAATATTGCAGATGCGGAAGTTTTTTTCCGGCATGTTCGCGAGATTTCCTGCATGGTTGCGGGTCGCCAACTTACCCATGTGGTTGCTTGCGGGCGCGGCCATCTTGTTTTGAGTTGTCTCGCGGTGCATGATCGCGAGAAGAAAGACGTGATCGCGCGACGCATGACGTTACTGCGGGCGCGAACTGTCGCGAGACAGCGCAAATGGCTAAAAACAATACAACATCTCATGGAGAACGCGACCGGATCAAGATAACTTGTCGGCGAACGCAGGGATTCAGGTAAGGCGATCGCGCGCGCGCGAGAATGTATTATTTTACAGCGCGAGCAAGAAACAAATTATCGCCAAGCTGCGGAAACCGGAATTTTGGACATTTTCGCGCTCTCCGCGGAACGCGAAAATGTCAAATTATCGCAATTTCCGCGAACGGAACAAAATTTTCGCCCAGGCCTAGAAAATAGGCAAATCCCAAATGAAACTTGACACTTCTTGTTTGGCCCTAAAACCAAAAACCAGTGCCGATTCAAATGCGTAAATCCTTATCTGAACAAGCATTTACAATGCAATAGGTCTCGCAACTGCGTGTTTTAGAGCTATTGGTATTGTAAATGGCAATGCCTTTTAAAAAATGAGTTGTGTTAGTGGTGGTGATATTGGTGGTTGTAGTGGTGGTGTTATTTGTGGTGGTGTTACTGTTGGTGGTAGTGGTACTGATGGGGGTGCTGGTGGTTGTGGTGGAGATGTTACTGGTGGTGTTGGTACTGCTGGTGGTGGCGGTGGTGGTGGTGGTGGTTGTACTGGTGCTAGTGATACTGGTGGTGGTACTGGTGGTTGTTGTACTGATGGTGGTAGTGGTGATGGTGTTATTGTTAGTGGTGGTGGTAGTTATTGTTGTTGGTAGTGGTGGTATTGGTGGTGGTACTGGTGTTGTTGGTAACCCTGGGCGTAGTGTGTTAAGTAGCGCTACGAGTAGCTATGTGAAGTGCACTTCACACTACGCAAGCTATGCGTAGCTTTGCAAACTGCATAGTGCACTGCGCAAGATGCTGTTCGCACTGATTGCACAGTGCCGGATGCTTGTCCGCACTGTGCAATCAGTGCAAACTGCATCTTGCACAGTGAAAGCGGTCGTTTTTGCCGCTCAAGTAGATTTCTACTCGAGCTGCAGCTTTCTCAACGCGGTCTGGTAATTTCTCATCGCGAGCATACGCGACCACTCGCAATGAGAAACCTGACCTCCCCACGTTGAGAAGCTCGCAGGGAGGTTTATTTTCCTCGCTCGGGATCAGCAACTTGATGTTGCTGATCGCGAACAAGGAAAAAGTCTCGCCGGGATGTCATTTTGCTTGCTCCCGCTCGCCAACTTGACGCTGAGGACCGCGAGCAAGCAAAAAATGACCGCTGCACTACGCTACTGTAAGCTACGTGTGTTTGCACTGTGCTACGTGCAATTTGCGTAGTGCGAAGTAGAGCATACTTTGCAAACTATGCGAGCGTAGCGTAGTGCTTTGTCCAGGCTTAGTTGTTGGTGATGTTGGTGGTACTGGTGGTGGCGGTAGTGGTGCTGGTGGTGGTACTGGTAGTGGTGGTGGTGGTACTGGTGGCAGTGGTGTTGATAGTGTTGGTGGTGGTATTGTTTGTAGTGGTGGTGGTAGTTGTGGTGGTGGTACTGGTGGCGGTAGTGTTGGTGGTGGTAGCGGTGGTGGTAGTGGTGGTGGAACTGGTTGTATTGGTGTTGGTATTTGTTGTGTTAGTGGTGGTCGGACTGGTGGTTGTAGTGGTAGTGGTGGTGCTAGTGGTATTGGTGGTCGTGGTGCTATGGTACTGTTGGTGGTAGTGGTCCTGGTGGGGGTGGTGGTACTGGTGGGGGTGGTGGTGGTGATATTGGTGGTGGGTGGTGGTACCGGTGGTGGTGGAACTTGTGGTGAGGGTATTGTACCGTGCTGCTTGTAAGCGAGGTGAAGAGGGTTGACCTCAAAGCAAGAAGTCAACAGAGGGTCAAGGGCGACCACAAGCACGTGGGGCGCTCAGGGCCATGCAGTGGGAGGTGGTCAGGATACTTTTAGGGATAAATGGGCATCTGGCTCTAAAATGTAAATATAGGGCAGAGCATGGGATGGGCTGAAAAAAAGTGGTCTGTCTAGGGGGTACTGATCAATGAAGCTGCTGGTCGGTTAGGGGGCTGCAGGTGACTGGGCAGTGGGGGCCTCAATTTAAAAGGTCTGCTGCCTGCAACGTGGAGAGGATTAGAGGGGGCCAATATGTCAGGCAGTGCAGGAGAAGAGAGATGTATGTCTGCAGGAGGAGAAAGCTTGTTTACAGCAGAGAATGAGCGGCGAGTAGGAGGTGTATGGAGGTGACAGCTGGCAGCCTCTCAATAGGGTCAGTGGTAAAGACAGCAGCAGAGTGGGTGTAGAGGAGCTTGGGGTGCTGCCCATCAGCACTGGGGGCATCAGGTCCCAATGTCAAGGGTGAAAGGCCTGGTTCTGCAGACCACGGGGGGCGAAGACTCCCTTCCGCGACAGACAGACGCTCCCCACCTCCGGCTGAACACAAGTCAGCGGCTGGGCTGACACTTCACACCGTGCAACTGACCCTGTGTAGAAGCAGGCCTGGGACACCCGCCCGCAAATACAAGAGGATTTAAGATGGAACGAGAAATAAACCAATAGCATGCCTTCATCTACGAACGAGAGTAAAAGAACTTGCTAGAAGGTAAGGTTCGATGCTGCCAACCACATGGGGAGGATTATTGCCCTTCACCCACCTCTTGCATGACAAACCGATAAAGCTGCCAATAAGTTCAGGGCACCGCACTGATTGACGCTGTTCACAGAGGTCTGAGCCGCCGGGATGCTTAAAGATGAGTTATGTGTTTGGTCAAAACCATAGAAACTGGCAAGAAATCACAGCATGCTCCCATCTGATTCGTTAATGAGATATACTTTCACCAACAGTAGTCCTCTGCTGAACATGCAGGGATTGAATCTGTGACACGATTGGTCAGACGTGAACAGATCCGCTAAAGAGACAGTTGTGTTTGGAAGCGTCACTTTCGAAACCGCCTTGGCAACGTGACGTCAATTAAAAACAGAGGCAGAATCCGATGCCTTCGGTAGTCAGGGTCTTTCTTAACTGTTTTGGGAGAATGTTATTTTTCCACATTGTTTAATTAAACATTTACCCCAATAGCAAAACAAGTAAGCTCTGGATGGCGATTAACTTAAGTAATGGCGGCAAGGCGCGATGCAAACAAGCGCTCGACAGGCATCCGCTGTTTATTTGTGCATCGCGCTTTCACTTTAAAGTGAAAGTGAGATGCAAAAATAAACACACCGCGCCATGTCTCCTTTTTTGTCTGGCCAAATCAGAGAGCCGGATTGGCGCGTGCAAGGCAGCATGACAAAGCTTCTGATAAGAAACTTTGTCACTACAGCCGTAATGCAGGCGATCCAGTCCGGATGGGCCGGGAAAACAAGCGAAAAGGAGGCACCCTAGAAACCTTATTCCCAATGGCAGCACACCGTTTAACATAAACGGTGATGCGAGCCAATGGGAATAAGGGGAGGGGCTTCAAGACCTTTTCAGAAGTACTCATCTGCAATAAATCATTTGCCATAGATATTTTTTGTCGGGCTTGTGAAAACAAGAGACAACTGTAGCTCACAAATATCTATAAACTGTTTTAGCCAACTCGTAGCCAATGGAGGATTTGGTTCAAGCAAGAACTGTGCTACATGTACTCCATTAGTAATTATCATAAAAAAAGAAAATATCATGAGGTACCAAAAATAATTCATTGTGACTTAGAATAGATTGACCTGTGGATTTCCTAGAAATCTCCTCAAAGACCCAATATAGAAAAAATCTCATTACATGTAGAAACGATATTTACTATGTTGACATTTGAATCATAACATCGGCAGCATTTAGAGCTCGCCCAGTAGCCCCATTTAAACAGTCAATTGTGTGTATTATAGATGTCCTAATGAACCTTCAAATGATGAACCCTCAACTTGGATATATTCACACACCCATTGTTAAGTTGAATAGATTTAATAATCATTTCATCATAAATCTGTATGGAAAAATTCAAAGACTGTTTAATTGTTAAAACAGCTATAGTAGCTATTTGATCTACAATTCAATTAGTGAATTACAGTGGCAGCTCCTCCGCTAGGGCGGAGGAGCGCCACCCCACTGCTTTGCAGCAGTGTGAATTAAGGAAAAATAAAATGGTAATAACTATTTTGTTTTATCGTTTTATTCGTTGCTGCAGCTTTGCAGGTGGGCCTGCTCTGCTCTCAGACCAGAGGGAGGAGTGGTGGCACTATGTAAGTGCTCATGAATGTTTGGTCGACCGACTTGAGCCGGCTAAACTGTCATGCACACTTTGCATGTTCACCAACCAGACTGCATTACAGCCTGGGTGGAGAACATGCCCAGGTTCCCAGTTCCTGCCTGAGCACTGAGCCGCAGCGCTCAGACCGATCACAACCTGTATTGCAGCGTTGTGATTGGTTTAGGGAGCCTGGGTGCTCTGTTTGTTCTTGTGCCTGGAGTGACGACGGTGGAGAGACGCAGCGAGATGTGTGCAGGAGGTAAGTTATTTTTTTTCTTTACACCCTCCCCTCCATCCTGCACACTCCGCCCTGCGATGCCCCATCTGTGCCAGGCGCCATTGGTGAATTATTAAATTTGCTAATCCTCGCTCTGCACTGGGTACTATAAAAAAGTTCAACACATTCTTTATCTCATTTTGAAAGAGAAGCTTGATCTGCATATTGTTTAAAACACCTGTGTTAGGCACAGCATATTGAGCAACCAAATTGCAGAAACTGTAGAGCCACAAACAACTGACCAACACACTGCAACTGGGACTATGACCAAGCTTCCATGTGGAAATCATGTGAAAAAAAGAAGGATAATCCAATTAAACCATAATGATGTATATCATGTTAGTGGCGCAATATCCAACTTATCCTTAATATTTTTCCAAACCAATGCTAGTGCCACATGTGTCTTAGAAAGAGTATACTTAAATACAAGAGAGAATGAAACTGCACACGTTGGCCAAATTGGAAATATAATAACAATAGATACCACCATTCACGAAATACTACAGCTCTGAATTATCGATCTGCGAAGGCTCACCAAAAATAAAACTTAAGGTTCTGGAGTGATCAGGCCCTCTGCTTTTGGAAGCTGTATTATCCAGATTGCACATCAAGGATATTTATATGGACAAATAAACTGGCTCCACAACCTGCCTATCTTGGAAAAGAAAGCTGCAGTTAAATATGCTAATTATTGCCCTGAACAATATATATAAATTCCAATGCCCAATAAGACCTAAGAGTAGTCAATTCCATTGTTCGAAGACATGATTAGCCTTATCAATCAATAGATCATAATTCCATGATACAATGTATTTAATGACTGGAGAAAGCTGAACTTCCAAATATAAGGCACAGTCTACATAGCTTGTCTTCCTCAGGCTTAGCATGATTATAAAGATTTTGTATTTTTGACGTTTAAAGGTTATAACCAGACAAAGGCCCCAATGATGTAGCTTCCTTTTCAATTGTGAGGATAGGCATTGATGGATCAAATGAAAAAACTGCCATCTCATCGACAAAAAAGTCTACACTATCAGTTAGCTGCATTGATCTTAGACTATGCATACGACTCAAGATAATGTGGAAATAGTAGCGGAGAGAGAGGACACCCTTGACAAGTTCCTCTTTTTTTAGCAACTTTCTCAATAATGGAACCCAGCAACTTTCTCAGTATAAGAGCTGATTGATTGGAATAGAATGCCTGCATTCTAGACAACATTTAGGTTCCACAACCCATAACTGTCAGCATACTGTCTACTCAACCCACAATTCTAGGAGCAATCTGATTTGCCAAAATGTTTGCATGGATCTTAGTGTCACAATTTGTGAGAAGTTGGCCTGGCATATGCTGGTCACTAGTTATAGTGGCCACCTTGCACCAGTCCAATTCGACTCTTGTGGTAGATAGGTTTAAGACAACCTTTAAAAGAAAGCTATCCTAGTGGTAGCTGTGGAGAGCAGCCTTCAGGCTAAGTCTCAGAGTAATGTAAAGCAGCTTGTTTTACCTTATAATCTCTTGAATTACCAAATGAAAGGACACCACACAGGTATATATATATCAAATATATATGTACTTATTACTAGGCACACTCTACTAATCTCTTTATGAGATTAGAAGTCAGGAACATATGCAAATATCAACGTTTAACAATAAGTTAAGCACAAATATGGCTGAGGCCCTAGGGGCGTACCAGACCATATACTAAAAAAGAGGTTTACGAATGTCGACTTGCAAAGGGACAAAGCCTAGGGCCTGTAGAATCGCTGGGGCCTCACTAATCCGCCCAAGGCAAGTAAGTAAAGGACCCACGGGAGACGCGTGCAGTGTGAGAACACAGCTGCGGGTTCCCTATTGATTTCAATGGAGCAAGTCGCGGTTGGATTTTTAAAGTTTTAGGGTACTTCTAGAGAGTCTACAAGCAGGCCACTTACAAGGTAAGTAGTTCGAGGGCCGACACCCACAGTAGGAACCAGAGTACACGAGTTACCTCACCCAGGGAAGCCGGGTGCATAGGTGTCTTTTGGTGTCGGGTCGCGTCATTGTTTTCAATGGAAGCCGAAGAAGTTTTGCTGCTTGTGAAGACTGGAGAAGTGTCTGGTGGAATCCAAGGCTGGATTCAAGATGAAGAAGACCTGAAAGCAGAAGGGACAGTGTTCACAGTCACTTGCCAGTGACCCGGGGCCAGTAAAGATGGATGCCCACGGAAGTCGGGTGATTTCAGGTGATCCACAGTGTTTTGACTCTTCAGCCACGAGGTCCAGGAGGCGTCAACGACAACCAGGAGCTGGATTCGGAGTGTCCCATGAAGTCTGCAGCTTACTAAGGTATCGGCAACCAGATTGGAGCCAACAAGCCTTGGCAACAGCAAGTCTTGTGGCAATTGAAGAAAGTCAGCAGTGTAGACCAGAAAGGTCTGAGGTACTCACCCAGTGAGGGTAAGTCAGAGCAGGCCTGGAGTAACCAGGGGAGCCCTTTGGTTTGATGAGAAAGTCTTCAGGGGACCCACAAGCCAGGTGGCAAGGGATCGCGAAGACGCCTCATGAGGATTCGCTTCACAGGAGCCCACGGTCACTTGGGATGAGGTAGGCCTCTGATTTTCGAAGGAAATCCTGCTGGAAGATTGGCCCATATGTGGTGCAATGCACAAGTTTGTAGAATGTCATGAAGGGGTTGCACTTGACAATAGTGCACGGTACCCGGGTATTGCTGTTCCTCATCACTCGTGGGGTCCACTCACCTCAGCTCTGCTGGGAACTTACAATGCCAGTCGAGAAGTCAGGAAATCCACTTTCGGGGCTGCAGGGACTTCGGACTCTAGCAGGAGCGGGAAAGTTTGCAACCATTGATTCAAGTTTTTGGTGCCTGCCAAGCAGGGGAGTCACTCCTTGACTCCAAGGGAGATTCTTCAGTCTTCCAAAGGTAGTGGAACGTCGAAGGTCCAGGATTCTTCTTGTAGAGCATTGTCCACGGATATCTGATTTGCAATGGCAAGGTTTCCCTATCTTATACTAAAGGAAAGGGAGGGACTAGCTCTATGACCACTCCTATGGGAGGGTCAGGGGAGTGGGTGGTTACACCCACTTCCCTTTGTCCAGTTGCGTGCCAGAGCAGGGGCAGATAGCTCTTAAACTGGTTTGAGCTGGCATATGCACAGAGGAGCCCACTGCTCCCCCAGTGCAGGACTTCAAAGCACTCTAGGAGTGCACCCACCCAGCCCCAATACACTAAATCCTGTCTGGAAGGTGGTTACACCTCCCTGTGACAGGATGCCTATTGTTGGGCCTCCTCCACTGCGAGTTTCAGTCAGCAGCAGGAGGGCATCCCAGTGTCTGTGCTGGTGGCATCCATTTTGTGATGCCAGGGCTCTTTCAGATTTCTACCGTGCTTCCACAGTAGGTACATGTCGTCCCCTCTAGTAGGGTGGGATCATACTCCCACACCAGTTACTGGTGTGGGGGTGTGATTCCAAGTTGTTTGACACCAAACACGACATGTTTTGATGCTGTCATTCCAAAGTTAGCATTTACCGCTAGGTTATAATGCACTTAAGAGTATATGGTTTAACCGCATCCACAAACAGCCACAGAGACTAGACTCTGCCAGCTGCAGAGGGGCCCTGCTCATGCAGATACACCCCCTCACATTGTAAACCAAGCACCCTGCCCTCAGGATTGATAGGGCCTGCCTTAGGGGTGACTGATAGGTTTATATGTGTGTGTAAGGTGAGATATAGGAACCTATACCTCAGTGAGGAGTGCTAACACTACCTCACCCAGGCTGCAGTAGCAGGCCTGTGGTGTCAGATTTAGTCTGCTTCCCAGGGGTGGCATAATACATGCTTCAGCCCCTGGTAGGCCTGTGAAGTACCTAAGCCCTTGGTACCTAAGGTACCATATACTAGGGGCTCATAAGGTACCACAGTATCCAATCGCTAGTACATCTAATATGCAGTCCAAGTTGTTTAGAGAGAACAGAGAGACTAGGGCCCTGATTAGCAGTGACCCAGCCAGACTATAGCGAGAAACCAGTGTTAACATCAGAAAAAAAGTGATATGAAGAACAATTCTGAGTATTCTTCTCCTTTTTACGGAAAACATTGATGTAGTAAGATGGCTCTCTACATAGTGTACTAAAATAAAGTACACTCTGCAGAGAGTTCAATGAATCCCCAAGTGGTATACAGAGGTAAAAGCAGATAAATCTAATGCTCTTTTTGTGATAGTGTGGGCGAGCAGTTACATTCATCAGAGAGTAGTGCTAAGCATTTATTGCACTCAGAGAAGGAATAAATGAGACAAACACCCAAGAATAAATCCAAGACCAATTTATAAAAATAATATCGATTTTTATTAAATGTTTAAAAGCAAACATACCATTCTAAGGTAAGTAATTTTGTGTTACAATTTTCAAAATTTTGGAAAATATATCACTTTTGTGTGCAATTATGCACCATTGGAAACAATTGGGGAAAAAGCTGAAAAATGCACATGAAATCAAGCAATGCTTTCATGAAGTTACCTTCTCATTTTAAGTTGATGTCGGGACCACGTCGAAAGTTCCGGCAGGACAAATTTGATAGTGTCCCTGATAGGCCGAGAGAAGAGTACTGAGCGTCCTGAAAGCTGGTGCGCAAGGACAAAAGAGGCCCCTTGAAAGAACCCTGCACAGGAGGACTTACGGGTAGGTTAAATGGAGCTCCTTCGTAGGAGGAGGTTGCAAGGGCTTGGGGACCATGGGAGCACAGCTGGTTGGTCAGTGCTAGGTCATCTGGGCATTGTGCGTCTTGATATCTTCACGGTCAGGAGCAGACAACTTGGAGAGGTGATCTCGGGGTAGTTGGGCAATTCAGGAAGTGGGTCTCAGGTGCTTCTACGTCCCTCAAGGGGAGCTTGCTTCTGGTGTTTTGGGAGTCTGGTGTAGATCTTCTTCTCGGTGTATGCCATCAGATTATCCTGTATCTCAGGCATTGGTACGCTGCGTTTCTGGTAAGTACTGGTGTCTTCAAACTAAGGGGTCCTTTAGGATGTCAGGCGGTGGCACCACCACGGTGCTGGCAGTGCGGAAAAATGCATTTTCCCGCCTGCGAGCAGCGGTACTCACGTCCGCCATATTAGTATGGTCCAACATAGGCCATTTTCCGACTGCAGCGGTGCGACGCGCACCGCCATCAAAGTGTGCCCGCCACCGCGTCGGTGGGAGCCAATGGAGACTCACCGCCGTGTGGAATGACGTCCGCCCCGCTCCACAAATTAGGATACACCAAACAAGCTTACGCACCGCAGCGGAGAAACCGCCCAACCGGAGACGGCGGAAGCTCGACAGCGGAACGCAAAACCAGAGTCCCAGTCACGACCGCCATGGCCACAGCTCTACACGTCTTTCCGATGCTGTACCTGCTACATCACCAGGAACTCATGGACTGCCGCGAACGCCGCCGCAGGTACGCAACAACACAACACAAACACACAGCCTGACACCGGGTTTAAATCCACATCAGACATCAGACACTCTAGGGGGGACAGGGACACATCCACAAGGGCACCCACACATCACCCACCTGCCACAAAGTCACCCGCTGCATCATGGACACACAGCTACCGCCACCATGCAGCAATCACGTCACCGCAGAGGCGAACACAAGCAAATACATGCGCACAATGCAGAAGGCAGGGCCAGTGACAAGCATGGGCAAGGCACAAAACCACAGGGACACACCCACTCCCACCACACACTAGCACACCCCATGAAGGCACATGCCATGTGCCCTTCCTGTGCACTTCATGCACAACAACAAGCCAGGGCAATGCACACACTGCACCACATAACAAACAATCATGGAGACACACAATGCAGGAGTGGCTGCATAGGAACACACAACACACAGCACAGTAGCACAGGGCCAGGGAAACACACACAACACCACACTCAGAGAAATATCAATGAGGATAAGCAACAAATGAACACATACAAGGAACTAACATCCAAATGGACACACAGACATACAACTACTCCACAGGAGCACACCAGCAGCACTACACACAGGGTCCATCTACACACCTCAGGACTGATAAACACCAGTAAGAATCTACACACATACTCCCCTCACACCAGCAGCACACAACACCAGTGCCAAACACTCAGAAGGCTGTCAATACTTGACAGACAATACACACACAAACAACCATACACCCTGGGCTCAGCCACAGACATCACACACACACACACACACAGGGATGCACCACAAATGTGGAAACAAATACAAAAGACAAACACATAGCCCAACAGAAACACACACAGAGCCACAACAACAGACATGCCCTGTGCAGCTAAACTGGGGAAAGGCAATGGGAGCACAGACACAACAGGAGCGCACAACCCCATCACCAAGGAACAATGCACAGACAACATACCACAACACACAAAAGAAGTGCACCATCACAGAACAACACAGCCACAGCAAACAAACAAACAACAGATGCACAAGCAGAACAATCACATAGCAAACACAGAACGACATCAGGGGATGCACACCAGGCAATCACAAGGCAACATACACACACTACACTGCATGCACAACAAGCGGTGTGTGCACACCAAGCATACCAGACACACACAGACATCAGTGACAGAACAGCAACCCACACAACACCACATAGCACAGCACAAAGACAACAGCACACCCAGGAAGTGAAGCAAAAACCCCAACAACACACATACATACAGCACAACACCCAATAGATGCACAAGTCTGGGACACAAAGGTGGAAACAACTTGACCACAGGACTGGGCAGCACACACAGTTGAACTGCATAGGAGCAACCATGACTGACAAACAGCACCAGAACATCACACATTACCCATTGGGGAAATGCCCTGAGTGACACATTGATCCTGGACAAAGAACTGCACCACAAAGCACAGTGGCACAAATGAAGTCATGGGGAGGCACACACACATACAAAGCAAGAGGACAGCTCACACCAAAGTGAAGTGTACTGCATGTCAGTAGGGGACATTGCAGGAGTGTACCATACACAAAGAGAGGGAGTGCAGACCCACAATGGGTAGGCAGTTGAAGCACAGATAGGGAATGGCATGACAACACACACAGCATGCCACACTGGAGGCAAGAAGGCACCATGTGACAGCAAGGCATGAGGCAGTGTGGAGCAGCAGGTCTGCACAGTCCCCACAAACAGCCACCAGACACATGGATGTGCAACAAAACACAACACTGACTTGCCAGTAACACTCTCTGCATACACACAAGTGACAAAAACAACAAGTAGGAGTCAGACAGAACTGCAAGGACACACCAACACACTGCACAGTGCACAACACACAACTCACACATGGGCATACAACCACATCCACAGGGATGAACAATAAAAACAACAGGCACACAACTCCTGGGTGACACGTGTGTAGTTGACATTGCAGAGGCATGCACACATCAACACTCCCCACAAACTCACCCCCTTCACAATGCACACTACCTGGCCATCCAAGAGCACAAATGGAAAGTAAGCAATGGGACTAGGATGACTGGCCATCACAAGATGACCACACACATACACCACAGGGGACACATAAAGGAAGAACATACATACATGATGACCCTGGACAGCCTGCCTGCAATACTGTGTGCAGAAACCCACTCTGTGCTGGCAGTGAGCCCCCCCCCCCTGACATGTGTACAATGGAGCCAACATGAACTAATCAAGTAAATGACTACTGCTAACCATTCAAAATTGACACCATTGCCACCACAAGTATCTGGGTCAAGAAGAAATGAAGACCCTGTCAGCCCTGAAAAAAAGAGAGTAAGTGAGCCCAAACATTGACCATGTTGAAGTGCCACAAAGACCATGTGGCACAGTAAACCATTTACACACACCAAAAGAACTTTATTCAGTAAGGACACTGACAAAATAGACAACAGGAGAAACTGTCCTTATACACATATTGCACAGATAGGTACCATGAGAAGAGAAGAGCAAGGCACAAGATGTAGAGCATGTCCATGAGAAGCTGCACAGGCAGGGGGCACACAGCAGTGAACGACAAGGCCAGTGGGCAGGACAAAGTGCAGACTGAGTCCATGAGAAGCTGCACAGGCAGGGGGCATAACACAAGGCCAGTGGCTAGTCCAAGGTGCTGACTGAGTCCGTGAGAAGCTGCACAGGCAGGGGGCAAAACACAAGGCCAGTGGCCAGTCCAAGGTGCTGACTGAGTCCATGAGAAGCTGCACAGGCAGGGGGCACGCAGCAGTGAACGACAAGGCCAGTGGGCAGGACAAAGTGCAGACTGAATCCATGAGAAGCTGCACAGGCAGGGGGCAAAACACAAGGCCAGTGGCCAGTACAAGGTGCTGACTGAGTCCATGAGAAGCTGCACAGACCGGGGGCAAAACACAAGGACAGTGGCCAGTCCAAGGTGCTGATTGAGTCCGTAAGAAGCTGTACAGGCAGGGGGCACATAGCAGTGAATGACAAGGCCAGTGTCCAGGACAAAGTGCTGAGAAGCGGCACAGGGAATGTGTGTGACTGTACCTTTCCATGGTCAGCAACACAATCAGGGGGCAACAATGTGCAGTACAGGCCCACCTGTGTGAGACACAGGTGTGTGAGTGTGACTAACACTCAGACTTGGCTGTCAGGCGGACTGGGAGCTGGCTGTGTCTCTGGGACTGTTGGGGCACTTGATGGGGAGAGAGCGGAACAGCTGAGGTAGAGCTATCAGTGGCTTGGCTACACCACCTGCTTAGACCAGGTGGTGTAGTGGCACGTGGAGGTGGAGTTATGCAGACGTAAGTCACGGTGTGGCTGGGAGATTGTGGAGGGGTGCCCTTCCACTTCTTGGGGATCCTAAATGGCTTGACTGACTTTGGATCAATGGGAAGTGGTGTGGGCACAACAGGCACACTCACCACCACTGCTGCAGCAGGTGCAGGCGCTGGCAGCCCCTCTGGTGATGTGCTGGACTCAGCGGAACGCTTTGCCTTGCTTTGCCTCTGCCCCCCCTTCCCCTGTTTACTAGGTGTTACCCCTACGGTGCCCTCCGGCCCCTGCTTCACTGGGCTTGGAATGGGGGTCGAGGTGGTTGGTGATACTGCCTTGGAGCCCTTCCTAGGTGTACCCTTGGCATGCACCACCTCCTTGGAGGGAACAGACACTGTACGATTATCTTTGCACAATGCTTTAGGGGCAGGAGAGTCCTTGGATGGTGATGCCACTGAGGCATGTGTGCCTGAGGTCTTCTGCTTTGCTATTTGTACACTGGTGTCGCCTGACAGGCTTTTCTCCCTGTGCTCTGGTGTGCCTTTGGTCTTCTGTGGGAATGGTGTCTGTGTGCGGGACCGCTTGGGTTGCTGCTTCTGTGTGCTCCGTGTGCTGTATCGTGACTTTGATGTATGTCGACCGTGGTCACTATCGTCAGACGTGGCCACTGCCAGGGGGGTGGACAAAGGGACTGGAGCTGGACTGTGAGTATGTGCCTGTTGCAGGGCAGATGTCACTGTTGATGACAAAGCCTGGACTGTCCGGTGCAGCCCACCCACGTCAGAATGTATGCCCTCCATGAATGCAACCACCTGGGCCAATTTCTTGTCAAGGTCAATGAAGGTATTGAGGAGAGCTGTCTGGTCTACACACAGCTGGCGCAAAAGGTCCACAGACTCAGCACTGATGGCAGCAAGGGGAACAGGGGCAGGGGCAGCGGTGCCAGGGGTGAAGGACACTCTCACCCTCTTACTGAGGCGGACACGGGCAGCACCAGAGGAAGTTGCTGGGAGGGTGGGTAATGGCTGCTGTGTGGTGGAAGTCGATGCAGAGTCTCTGTTCCCTGTGCACTCCAACATGGATGCATCCCCGCTGGCATCGGATGATGTGGTGCTTTGCGTCTCAGGCTGGGACTCCTCCAGCAGACTCCTGTCCCCCTCTGAGGCACTGGTGACATCTGTGTCACTGGGCTCCGGGGCAGCTGTGGTGCTAGTTTCACCCTCACTGGTGTCCGTCTCCCGTCCCTCCGTAACCACAGGTGATGCTGCATGGGAGAGAGAGATGTAGGGTCAGGTCAGTGGCAGCAACAGAACAAACATATGCAAGCAATGCATGACAAAAGTTGACCAAATCTACATGTTACACACCACCCTGTGCAATCACATCGTGCATACTCACTACAAGCAGTGCATGGAAACAGGATACTCAGGCATGAGTGAGCCATGTGATGACCACACAGCACAACACCCTGCTTGTGGCTCTGTCCAAACAGACACACAACTAGTTCTGAGCACACCTAGGGACATGATGGGGGCACACTACTTGTTGCCAATGACAGAACTGGATGGAACAGGAGGGGACAACACAGACCCAGACTACAACATGACATTCCACAATGGACATTAGCCCATGCAACCCACCATGTCATACCTTGGGGACAATATAATTCTGATCATTGCTGTAAGATGTGTAGGCCTCCCCAATATGGGTGCATGCAAAGGATGCATTGATGTACGCGCAGTCAGATTGGCCACACTGCCCTTCTCTCCCATGGGATTCCCAAGACTACAACAATGCAGAAGAAAACTGAATAGCACAACTCAGAATGTAATGTGAAGACACAGCATCCAAATCACCTTTGTAAGTACAGGTAGAGCAAATGCATGCCACATACTCCCAGGCCAGCAGCCACTTACAAGCCACAGCATCACACTACCAACATCACAGAGGCCAGCGCTGGCACAGGCTCTGTACACATGCAGCCACTCCCAGCCAAATTCAGACTCACCAAATGCTCACCCCTGGCTTGCTGCTGATGCTCCTTCAAACGTGCATCCAGCTCAGGCTGTGTCACCACCAAGATGCGCCCCATTAGTGGTGTCAAACTGCGCCGTGCCAGACGCACAGTGCGAGGAAGCAGCCCCAAGGTCATCTCCGCCACATTCTTTGCCAGCCGGCTGATTTTGTCCCATCTCTTGTGGCAGTAGGTGCGCCGTCAGTTTGAGACCCCCAGGGCTCGCACCTTCGCTGCAATGGCCGTCCACAGGGCCTTACCCTGGTGTACCTTGAGCTGCAGGCATGGGAGACAAGAGTGGGAAATGACATCTATCAGTATAGCAGCAAGATACAAAATCATAACATATCCAATGAAATTGGCAATCAGAAACTATAGTACAGCTCACATGGGACACCTGCATGGGAAAAGCTGATGTTAAAGCATGCAGGTGTGAGGGGGAACACAGTCCCTGCACATCTCACGCACATGTTGGATGCCAGCACTGAAACACCCATGTAGCCTGCCCACACTCCAGTCCATTTTTGACTTGAGCAACACATACATCGCATGTCAACCTGTGTTTGGGGGTGGACTCACTGTGTCCAAGACTGCGCAATGTCCCTGTCCTGTGAATAGTTGAATGTGTCATATGGTGGTCACATTGAGGGACATGATCACACAAATACAAAATGCCATTCAAAAGGGCAGTTGTGTGCAAAATACAGTGCCGAGATGGCCCATAGCTGGAGTGCAATGTGAAAAGACTGATGTCATACTCTGTAAGTTGAGTGAGGTGTCCTTGTCTTTGTAGGTGGGGACTGTGCAGGCCAGCTGGGCTCACACTGAGAAGGACTACAGGGGCACACACAGCCATCCAGCCAAGCAATCACTGTCCTGACTACAGCATGAACAACCTTCTGTGTCACTGTATGGCTAACAACACAACACAGGTCACTCATACATACATGTGCAGGGAGGGAAAGCTGTGGCATTGGGTACACACACCCTCCCACTGGAGACAGCATGTCAGGCAGTCCATGACACTACCCCACACTCCCAGGCACCAACTGCATCAGTCCAACTGCATGTGTGGCCCCCCTGCCCTAGCCCACCACTGTTGGAAGACTTACCACAACATTTGGGGCACCATATAGCCTTGGGTACTGTGTGAGTACCTCGTCCACCAAGACCTCCAGCTCTTCACTCGTGAAGG
This sequence comes from Triturus cristatus, assembly GCF_964204655.1. Taxonomy (NCBI): domain Eukaryota; kingdom Metazoa; phylum Chordata; class Amphibia; order Caudata; family Salamandridae; genus Triturus; species Triturus cristatus. Next base: position 1,028,462,474 of record NC_140583.1, read on the forward strand.
GACTGGCACGGATCTTCTCTGTCCTTGCCATCACTGTGGACATGAGACAACAGTGGCGGAATTGGGTGGCGAGGGTTCTCAGGCAGCAGTCCCTGGAGGCAGCAGCAGGTGAGGGGTCTCAGGCAGCAGTCCCTGGAGGCAGCAGCAGGTAAGGGGTCTCAGGCAGTAGGTGCAAAGCTGCAGCAATTGGTGGTCCAGGCCTGCCTCTTTCAAATGCATCCAATGACCGCCTCCGTGGTGGCGGAGCACGCCTACCGCGATCTTCAAAATTGCATCATGCCAACGCATTCATCGCTCCCATTGGCTGTATGGGCATGCTCCATGGCGGTGAGACAACGCAGGGGCCCGGGGTGCACTACCGCGATGGTGCATCTTTCAAATGCATCCAATGACCACCTCTGCGGTGGCGGAGCACGCCTACCGCTATCTTCAAAATTGCATCATGCCACCGCAATCATGGCTGGCTCCCATTGGCCGTATGGGCATGCTCCATGGCGGTGACACAACGCAGGGGCCCAGGGTGCGCTACCGCGATTTCAGTGGCGGAGCATGCCAACCGCCATTTCCTCATGTCTCCATGCCTATTACTACTGCACATGTGTGAATGGGGGTGCTGGTGACACACCGCCGGGGCCAGGCAGTAGCTACTGCAATTTGAGTTCTATACATTGACACGAGGCTCCGCCATTCAGGCAGTGGTGCATGCCAACTGCCAATTCCACATGTCTCCCTGCCTATCACTATCACACTTGTGTGAATGGGGGTGCTGATGACACACTGCCGGGTCCAGGCGGTAGCTACCGCGATTTGGGTGCCATACATTGACACGAGGCTCCGCCATTCAGGCGGCAGAGCATGCCAACTGCCATTTCCACATGTCTCCATGCCTATCACTACCGCACTTATGTGAATGGGGGTGCTGGTGACACACCGCCGGGGCCAGGCATTAGCTACCGCGATTTGGGTGCCATACATTGACACGAGGCTCCGCCTTTCAGGTGGCAGAGCATGCCAACTACCATTTCCACATGTCTCCATGCCTATCACTACCGCACTTGTGTGAATGGGGGTGCTGGTGACACACCGCCAGTGCCAGGCGGTAGCTACCGTGATTTGGGTGCCATACATTGACACAAGGCTCCACCATTCAGGTGGTGGAGCATGCCAACCGCCATTATCACATGTCTCCATGCCTATCACTACCGCGCTAGTGTGAATGAGGGTGCTGGTGACACACCGCCGGGGCCAGGCGGTAGCTACCGCGATTTGGGTGCCATACAATGGCGATGGCTATCTGTCAAACATCAACAGTGCACAGTGTCAACATGTTCAATGGCACATCATTGTGCACAGAATGCCAATGCTCAATTCACTCCACTGATGGCTACACATGCCATGTTTGTGTGTGTGTAACGTAGATTTGACTGTACACACTCACATGTCACTTACGGAGTTGATGTTGGTGTAGGCAGGACAGTGTTGTTCTGGACTGTACAATATGTACACATGTCAATGTGTTGAGGTCCAGTGACAATCACAGCGATGCTCGTCTCAATGAATGATGATCTATTTAGCATTGCCTCTCATGTCTGCTCATGAACACATTCGTCATTCCAGAGCCGAATGTGGTCATTGTGTGGTGGATGTGTGCCAGGTTGTAATGGCGAATTAAGGTGTGACAGGTACAGCAGCTAGGTATGAGCCAGTGGTTTTGATTAGTTACACATATGCTGGATGGTATACTCCCAGGCATGCCCATGTGAACTGTGGCCATATCCCTATGTGCATTCACATTGGCCAAGGTGGTGTTTGAGGTACTTGCCTTGTGTAAGTTGACACGTGTGCCCTTTGTGTAGCTGAAGGTCTCACTCCATGTAAGCTGGTCTGTTAGTCACTATAGATGTCAGTCATTGTTGTGGTTGTGTCATCCAGAACGTGATATGCTGTGCACATCTCATGAAGTATTGCATTGACATGTGTCCACTATCATCTCAAATAGGAAGAGGCCAAATTTGACTCGTCACTTGACGGTGCTGGAGGACATGGAGGATGTTGCGATCATATGGAAATGCCGCCTGGACAGAGCCACCCTGAAAACCCTTTGTGATCTGTTGGAGCCCCACCTGCAGTCCCTCAGGGTATATCCAACAGCTTTCACCCCTACTTATAAGCTGATGGCAGCCCTGCAATTTTTTGCCACTGGATAGTTCCAGGAGACAGTGGCCAGCGCTGGTGGGATGTCACAACCGATGTTCAGCATGGTGCTGCGTGATATACTGTCCGCTATGATGCTATACAAGGACAGATAGATCCATTTCCCCAGGGGTGCTGAATTGCTAGCTGTTAAGGGAGACTTCTATCCCCTTGGACACATCCCCAATGTTGTTGGGGCCATTGATTGCCCCCATGTCGGTCTTGTCCCACCACAGACAAGTGAGCACATATACCGCAATCGCAAGCATTACCACTCTATCAATGTGCAGGTGGTGTGCCTGGCAGATATGACAATCTCGCAGCTGTATGGCAAATTCCCAGGCTCGGCCCATGACTTCTACATCCTGGGGAACAGCATAGTGCCCCAGCTGATGGCTAATCTTCTTCCTGAGCGTGCATGGATTGTGGGTGAGTATGCCTAATCGTGTGGCGTGCTGTGTGTGTAACCTGCTGCCCTGAACCTCAGTGACGTTGCAATGTATATTTGTGTTTGTCATACCTAGGTGACTCTGCATATCCCAACCGTCCCTAGTTGCTGAGCCCACTGCGGAATCCCAGGTCCACGGCTAAAGTCCACTACAATCAGGCCCATGGGAGGACACGTCGTGTGCTGGAGCATACTTTTGGTCTGCTCAAGTCACGTTTCCGCTGCCTAGACAAGACCGGAGGTGCACTGGCATACTCGCCCGCGAAGGTGTGTCAGATTGTTGTGGCATGCTGCATGTTCCACAACCTGGCCAATCGCAAGGAGATTTCCCTGCTCCTGGGTGATGGTGAGGACCCAAGGCCCCAGCCTGCAAACCAAGCCGTGTCCAGTGATGAGGACAGAGGAGAGGAGGAAGGTGTTGACCTGCATGAACAGCTCATCACCCGCTACTTCACTTGATGGTGGGTGTCAATGTGCAACATTCCCATTGTCAGCTGATATTGCTGTTGTCGTGAAGGGGCATGTGAGAATTGTAGAGTCAGGCAGTTGTAGACTCAGTGGTGGTTGGAAATGTTTCTGGGACATGTCATTCGGGGACATCAACAGGACGTGTATGTTGAAACTTGTTGGCCATTGTGACATGTGCATGTTGGGTTATCCTGATGGTAGGGTTTGTGTGATGTCTGTGGTGCCACACCCAGACCAGTGACAGTTGTTCTGTTGTGTTTCCCTAGGAGCCTTCGACTTATCCTTGCCTACATACAGCCCATGCTCCTGGTACATTGTGATCATGTTGAAGACTGTACGTCCTGCAATAAAGACGGAGCGGACAAGCCAGCATGTGTGTGAGGATATTTTATTTACAATGGTGAGATTCGAGGGGGGTATACATTTCCATTGGGGGGTGGGGTGGAGCAGTAAGTTGACAGTTGTGGTAGATGAGATAGTCGAGTAGTCACCACATTGCTGTGGGGACCCAGTCCAACATACAGATGCCATTCACAAGGCAGTGTGGGGAAGGACAGTCCAAAAAGTCAATGCAGTGGTGGTGAGGGTTGCCATCATGACTGGCTCCGTGACTGGCATCTGGCAGGTGCCTGGCCTCCAGATACTCCCAGGGTCTTCTTAGGACGGCCCCTTCATCGTTTGGCAGGGGGAGGCCTGCTGCAGGGCCAGAGGGGTCTGAGGACACACCCCTCTGTGTGGGCGCAGGGGAGGATGGTGAACTGTCATTGTGCGGCCCACCAGAGGGAGGTGGAGGTATTGTCTGTGGCGCATGCCTGTCCCTCAGTACCGCTACTTGCTGGCCCAAGAGGTCCAGGATTTGTCCCATGCGGGTGTCGATGGACCTCATCAGCAGGATGAGCTTGTGCAACCGTTCGTCCGACCGGCCCATTTGTCCCTTGTCCTGTTCGTATGCACCCATGCTCTGGTGATGTGTTCCAGGGAGTGGGTCCCAGCCTCCTGGTGTCCCTGGGTGACCCTGCCCCTCCCACCTGCCCTGCTACCACGGACCTGTTGCCTCACCACTGTGGGCACCCGCATCCTCTCCCCGCCCTCCTCTGTCAGTGGTGTGTACTGGTCATCCTCTGGGAAAGGGAGGGTGTTGCAGGCAGCACTGGTGGTGTTGGTGGTGGCGGTGGCTGCACAGGCCGTGACAGCAGGGGTCTGCTGTGGAGTTGTTGTTGGTGCAGATGTGGTGGGGGGACAATGGGGTTCTGGAACCTGTTGCTCCCTGGCGCACCAAATGGGCCGACCTTGAGCTCATCATCCATGGAATCCTGGGAGTCAACATCCGAGAGTCCTTCTACCGGGGGTGGAGACTGGCTCTGCGGGTTTCTGGTGTTGTCCTCTGCAGTGAGTTCTTGGTCACCTGTGGGTCAGATGTGAAATGGTCATTGCAGTGCACCCGGCAAGCTTTGTGATAGCTTGTGTCATTCACTTTTTGTACACTGCACAATTGACATATCATCACATTGTTGACTAAGTGCAGTACTGTGCTTCCTGACATGATGCAGTGGTACATGCAACACTTGTCCATGGTATGAGGTGTCAAGGCATACCATGCGACCCGTGCACAATTGAGGTTTACAGGGACTTGTTGCCATCTAGGGCTTGGCACAACATGTGTTTAATTGAGAACTCATTGGTTATTTGTCTGACCTAGCAGACGTCACATCTGGCCATGGACTGGCCATTGTCATCTCCTGCATCCCTTTGTCCTGTCACGTGCATATCTTGATTTGTACCACCACACATGATTTCTCATTTTTTGAATGATCCTAGTTGCACTTTCCCCATGGCAATGCACATGTTACTAGGTGCAGTGCATGGTTGTGCCCTGACTTTCTTCTACTTGTGCATTGGTGTGTCACACTTTGGTAGCTGTGACAGTTTCCTTAGCTTACCTGTGTACACACTGTGCTTGGCAATGGGGTAGGTATGCCTCTCTGTGCAATGAGAGGGCTGGTGTTGTCATATGGCACCATTTAATTTGAGGAAAATGGGTGGGTGTACGTACTGGCTACTTACCTGTAAGTTTGTTTGGTGTACTGCAATGGCTTCCAAATGCTTCTGGGTGGGGTGGGGGAGGGCTCCATCCTGCTTAGGTGTGGGACAGGGGGCATGGTGGGAGTAGTGGTGCAGGCCTTCCACCCACAAACACCCTCCCAGGGAAGATGGCTACTTGCCTGTAAGTTTGTTTGGTGCACTGCAATGGCTTCCAAATGCTTCTGGGTGGGGTGGGGGAGGGCTCCATCCTGCTCAGGTGTGGGACAGGGAGCATCTTGGGAGTAGTGGTGCAGCCCCCCCCCCCCCCACAAACAGCCTCCTTTTGAAGGTGGCTAAATACCTGTAAGTTTGTTTGGTGTACTGCAATGGCTTCCAAATGCTTCTGGGTGGGGTAGGGGAGCGCTCCATCCTGCTCAGGTGTGGGACAGGGGGCATTGTGGGAGTAGTGGTTCATGCCTCCCCCCACAAACAGCCTCATTGTGAAGATGGCTACTTACCTTTAAGTTTGTTTGGTGTACTGTAATGGCTTCCAAATGCTTATGGGTGGGGTGGAGGAGGGCTCCATCCTGCTCAGGTATGGGACAGGGGGCATGGTGGGAGTAGTGGTGCAGGCCTCCCCCCTACAAACAGCCTCATTGTGAAGATGGCTACTTATCTGTAAGTTTGTTTGGTGTACTGCAATGGCTTCCAACAGATTCTGGGTGGGGTGGGGGAGGACTCCATCTTGCTCAGGTATGGGACAGGGGGCATGGTGGGAGTAGTGGTGCAGGCATCCCACCCACAAATACCCTCCCAAGGAAGATGGCTACTTACCTGTAAGTTTGTTTGGTGTACTGCAATGGTTTCCAAATGCTTCTGGGTGGGGTGTGGGAGAGCTCCATCCTGCTCAGGTGTGCGACAGGGGGCATGGTGGGAGTAGTGGTGCAGGCCTCCCACCCACAAACAGCCTCCCAGGGAAGATGGCTAATTACCTGTAAGTTTGTTTGGTGTACTGCAATGGCTTCCAAATGCTTAGGGGTGGGGTGTGGGAGGGCTCCATCCTGCTCAGGTGTGGGACAGGGGGCATGGTGGGAGTAGTGGTGCAGGCCTCCCACCAACAAACAGCCTCCCAGGGAAGATGGCTACTTACCTGTAAGTTTGTTTGGTGTACTACAATGGCTTCTAACTGATTCTGGGTGGGGTGGGGGAGGGCTCCATCCTGTTCAGGTGTGGGACAGGGGGCATGGTAGGAGTAGTGCAGGCCTCCCACCCCCAGACACCCTCACAGGGAATATGTCTACCTACCTGTGAGATTGATGTGGGTTGTGTAATGGCTGACACATGCTTCTGGGTGGGGTGGGGTGAGGGATCCATCTTGGTAGGCTGTGGGACAGGGGGTATGGTGGCAATAGGGTTGCAGGCCCCCCTCCCCCAGACACCTGAACAGGGAATATGGCTACCTACCTGTGAGTTTGATGTAGGTTGTGTAATGGCTGACACATGCTTCTGGGTGGGGTGGGGTGGGGAGAGGAATCCACCTTGGTAGGCTGTGGGACAGGGGGTATGGTCGGGATAGTGGTGCAGGCCCCCCACCCCCAGACACCCGAACAGGGAATATGGCTACCTACCTGTGGGTTTTTATGTGGGTTGTGTAACGGCTGACACATGCTTCTGGGTGGGGTGGGGGAGGGATCCATCTTGGTAGGCTGTGGGACAGGGGGTACGGTGGGGATTGTGTTGCAGGCCTCCCACCCCCAGACACCCTCACAGGGAATATGGCTACCTACCTGTGAGTTTGATGTGGGTTGTGTAATGGCTGACACATGCTTCTGGGTGGGGTGGGTAGAGGGCTCCATCTTGCTGATGCTGTGGGACAAGGCGGCCTGGTGGGAGTTGTAGTGCTGTCTGCCTGTAGACATGCCCCCATGGTAATGTTGGTAGATACGTTTGGGGTGAATGGGAGTGGGTGAATGTTGGATCTGTGAGCCATGTTTTTGTGGGTGTGTGGTGCAGATGGATGGAATTTGTCCTAGGTGGTGTAGCTTTGTAGTTGTGCAAGACAGTACATAGCAGAATGGCTGTAGTCATTTGTTTGTGCTTACCAGCCTCCACTCCCCCAGCTACTCTTGTGAGACTCTCTGGATGCAGTATGGCAAGCACCTTCTCCTCCCATTGTGTGAATGGTTTTTGTGGAATGGGAGGGCCACCGCAAGTCCACTGAGCCAGCTCGCGGTTCTTGCTCCTCCTCTCCTTGACCACCCTCTTCAGATCATGCCATCGCTTCATGATCTCCTTTTTTGATCTTGGGGTGGTCCCTACTGCATTGACCCTTTGGACTATCCTTGCCCACATTTGTGTCCTTGTGTCTAATGGTGTCTGTTGGACCAGGCTACCAAAAAGCTGTGGTTTCACTCTGACTTTCTCATCTACCATGACCTTCAACTCACTCTCAGTGAATTTGGGCATTTTCTGTATGACCATGGTGTGTGGTGTGCAAAGTGATTGTGGGTGCAGGAGTGTGAGTGGTGGTTGTGGTTGTGCTGTGTATGGTGTGTGTTGTGCAGGGGGGTTAGTTGTGCTGGTGTGGAGGTATTGGTGGTGCTGTGTGTGGTGTGGCTAGTGATGTTGTGTCCTTTGCCTCTCCTGTCAGCTGTGGTATGTGTCCCTTCTCTGCTGGATTTTTGCAAGGCATTGTGGTCAGGGAAGGGGCTGGGTTTATACTCAGCTATGTGGGTGTGTCCAATTGGGGTGTTGCTGACTGGAATTTGTATTTTTCGTTTTGCCATGTGGTTGTGTCATTGGGGTGTGTTTTGTGTATTTGGGGGCATGGCTAGTTTTCTGTATGCACTTTTTGGCCTTCTTGTGGGGTTTTGGCTTCGTCCACCATATTTTTTACGGTTCGTCCGCCGCAATGGCTGTGCTTCAGCTCTTCCGCTGGATCTCCCATTCATCCCATTGTGCGACCGCGGCGGTCGGAAACAGCGGTACGTACCGCAGGACCATCGGGGATATCCTAATTTACTGTGCGGTGTCTTCGCTATACTTGCGGCGGGTTGGTGTTTTTCCGCCGTGATTCCGACCGCCGCGGACGGCTTTTGGCCATCTCTGCCCACGATGGGCATTTTTTCTTGGCCTCGTTCTGCCGTGGTCGGATTACTTTGGCGGTTAATCCTAATTTGGCCGCCGGTTTTCCCACAATGCCGGTGGGCGGTTGTTTTCCACATCCATGGCGGTCGGGGTGTTTTTCCGCCCGCCATCCTAATGGACCTCTAAGTGAGGAGACAGATGTGACCCTCCAGAGCTTATGAACATCTTCTTGCTTTGATATACATCGAGGTCTATGGGGATCATCATGTTGACAAAGCAGACTTCACGGGATTGGTACCTGTGGTATGCAGGGGAGTGATACCTTTACTCCAAGTTAGCTACTTGGCAATTTCTTGAAAAATAGAGGGGCTCCGGGGTTCTTGGGGTCCTTTCAGTTTCAGAACATCCCAGCTAGCAGTGATTGTCAAATGCCTGAATGAGCAGGCAGGGTTTGGTGCCTTTTTCTTCTGCAGCAGGACTGCATTCCTCGTACACTGGGTCTTATTTGTCCTGGTCTTCTCTTGTCCATTGATCTTGATGTTCAGGTCTTGGGGTATCACCTAAATACTGAATTGAGGGGCGTTACAAGGGGAGACAGGTAGTAGCCAATGGGCTACCTAACTTTAGAGTGTCTACAGTGTCTAGTGACCACTTCCTGTGGGAAGGGGCATTGCCCTAGCCCTGATAGGTAATCTTTCCACCATTCCAAGATGGTGGAATTTCAGGAGAAGGGTTGACATCGGCTGCCCTGCCCTGGGATGGTGTAGGCTAAGTGAGGACCCTCCTCCTAATCTAACTTATTATTTTCCTGCCTTTCATCCAGAAAATGTGGTACAGGAAAGGGTGCTTCCCCAACTGACTGGAGTCCTGATTTGAACTTCAAAGGCAGCATCGCCTTTGAATCTTCCTGCCCAGGAAGGCCATCCTGTCCTGGAGGAGGTGTGAAGCACCTCCCCCTAGAGCAGGCGTTGTCTCTGTTTTCTGAGAGTGCTGGCTCTCACCCCATGAGGTTAGAAATATGTCTGGTGGTTGCAGACTGGGGAAAACAAATCATAGGTCATACAAGTGCTTGGCGGGTTTTCAGGGGCACCTCTAAAATGGTCTCCTGTGTGAATATATTAATAAATCCAACACTGGCATCAGTGAGTATTTAATAAGACAAGATTTTTGGTACCAAACATTTTACAAATCAGTGAAGACATCATGGAGCTAGGAAACTCCTCCTGACAAGTATAAAGCCCATGTACTCCTTAAAGCTTACTGTGCACTTACAATATCTCAGAATGGACTAGAAATTGTAGTGGCATATTTGCTCAAGTTGCTATGCCCTCATATAGGAAATAGTGCAGCCTGCATTACAGCTAAAGGCCTGTTGTAGGGGTGACTTACCTATATTGTACGCAGTGCATGGGTGGCATGGCACACAGGGCTGTGTGCCATGTTGACTCTTTGGATTTCACTGCACCAAGACACAGTCTGCAACAGTAGAGTGCATATCCTTGGTGAAGGGTTCCTGGGGTGGCACAACAAGCGCTGCAGCCCCAGAGGGTGCAGAGACAGAATATCGATGTGAATATATCTACATACATTAATATCGAGGTAAGAATATCGTTGGTGGTAAATATCGAGGTAATATCGATGTAATAAATATTTTTTGGTGTAGTTATATCGAAATTGTAAATATCAATGTAAAACTATAGATGTAAAAAAACATATCGATGTAAGTAATATCGATGTTATGTTTTTGATTTAATTTTTTTAGTGTTTTAATTGTTATTTTATTTTATGTTAGTTTTTGTAAATTTCTAATGTTTAAGCAATTTTATTTTTGTAAAAATATGTTTGTAATTTTTTTCATATTAATTTTAGAAGCCGTATATTGGGTTTATAGGGGACATGGGTGGGTAGTAATTTAAAAATGTTGTTTAAAATATAATATATTTTTAAAAATTGTATATAGTTTAGGAGTGGGATGTTGGGTTTATAGTGGATAAGGGTGGGTAGTAAATTAAATATATTGTGAGGATATAAATTATAAATAGTAATATTCAAAAAATGTAAAATATTACATTTGAAAATTGAAAATATTATGTTACATGAAATAAAATATTTTAAAAAGTTCAAAATTAATTTTGATGTGAAATTATGTATTTAAATTTTAAGACTTTTTTTCATATATATTTTCTAAAAATCTATTATTTTCTAATAAATGTAATATTTAATTTATTTTAAATATATTGTATTAAATATTGAATATTATAAAAAATGAGTAATTATATTTTATAGTTTAAAAAATGTACAAAATTGTAACAAAAAAATGTGATGCATAATATTACTGTAAATGGAGATAAACAATATATTTTTTAATAATTTCTTAACATTTTCAAATTTAAAAAATCATTAGCATTTATTTATTCTATAATATGTTTTAAAATTGTTTAATATTTTGAAAATGTATTAATTATATTTTGAAATTGTATGCAGTATTAATAAATGCAAAAAATATTAATTTGGTATTATAAAAAACAATATCGATATTTAGAAAGAAAAATTACCTTTAATAATAGCATTTCTTTTAAGGATACATATTTTTTAATTGTAAAGATGACAGGGGGTTTAATTATTTATTGATTTGAGTTTATTTTTATTTTGGGCTTGAATAGTAAATTATTATGGTTTACCATCCAGCACTTTCCCTGAGTTTAGTTGGATTTGGAGTTAGAATAGTAAATTATTATGGTTTACCATCCAGCACTTTCCCTGGGTTTAGTTGGATTTGGAGTTAGAATAGTAAATTATTATGGTTTACCATCCAGCACTTTCCCTGAGTTTATTTGTTTTTGGAGTTAGAATAGTAAAGAATTATGGTTAACCATCCAGCACTTTCCCTAAGTCAGGTTGTATTTCGAGTTAGAATAGTGCATTATTATGGTTTAACATCCAGCACTTCCCCTTGGCTTAGTTGGATTTGGAGTTAGAATAGTAAATTATTATGGTTTATCATCCAGCACTTTCCCTCAGTTTAGATGTATTTGGAGTTAGAATAGTACATTTTTGTGGTGTACCATCCATCAGTTTCCCTGAGGTTAGTTGTATTTGAAGATAGAATAGTCAATTATTATGGTTTACCATCCAGCACTTTCCCTGAGTTTAGTTGGATGTGGAGTTAGAATAGTAAATGAATATGGTTTACCATCCAGCACTTTCCCTAAATTAAGTTGGATTTGGAATAAGAATTGTAAATTATGATGGTTTACCATCCAGCACTCTCCCTGAGTTTGGTTGTATTCGGAGTTAGAATAGTAAATTATTATGGTTTACCATCCAGCACTTTCCCTGAGTTTAGTTGCATTTGGAGTTAGAATAGTAAATTATTATGGTTTATCATCCAGCACTTTTCCTGAGTTTATTTGTATTTGGAGTTAGAATAGTAAAGTAATATGGTTTACCATCCAGCACTTTCCCTGAGTTTGGTTGGATTTGAAATTAGAATAGTAAATTAATATGGTTTCCCATCCTGCACTTTCCATTGTTTTAGTTGAATTTGGAGTTAGAATAGTAAATTATTATTAGGGCTCCCGGTTTTATGGTATTTATTTTTTTCTATATTTCCGTATGTATTTATACATATTTATTTTTTGCTAATTTTTGTCTGTATTTATCTATTTCTATTTTGTGTTTTCTGTATAAATGAAGCTGCCATGGGTAGTTTTCCACATTTATTTGACTGATAAATGTACATTCGCATTTGAATGTCCAAAAGGTTTTAGCAGTATGCAGTGCAACAGCGTCATCTGAAAACACTTGCATTGTAGAATAGTATAAATACATGTAGATTTACACTTAATTAAGCTTAATTAGGAAATGTATTGTCTTTTTTAATCTCCCCTACCTCTCAATCTGTGCACCTACTGACCTGGCACTCATGATTCACATTAAAAAAACATCCAAAGAAGACATATTTTCCATATTTTTCTGGATTTCAAAATAAATACAGACAGGAAAAAAAATGTTTTCTGTCTGTATTTATCTGTAAAAATCAGTAAAAACGGAAAACTGTGAGCCCTAAATATTATGGTTTACCATCCAGCCCTTTCAGTTATTTTAGTTGGACTTAGAGGTAGAATAGTAAATTATGGTTTATCATCCAGCACTTTCCCTGAGTTTGGTTGGATTTGGAGTTAGAATAGTAAATTATTATGGTTTTACCATCCAGCACTTTCCATGATTTTAGTTGGATTTGGAGTTGGAATAGTAAAGTATTATGTTTTACCATCCAGCACTTTCACAGATTTTAGTTGGATTTGGATTTAGAATAGTAAATTATTATGGTTTATCATCCAGCACTTTCCCTGAATTTAGTTGAATTCAAAGTTAGAATAGTACATTATTATGGTTTACCATCCAACACTTTCCCTGAGTTTAGTTGGAATTGGAGTTAGAATAGTAAATTATTATGGTTTACCATCCAGCACTTTCCCTGGGTTTAGTTGAATTTGGAGTTAGAATAGTAAGTTAATATGTTTAACCAACCAGCACTTTCCCTGAGTTTAGTTGGATTTGGAGTTAGAATAGTAAAGTATTATGGTTTCCCATCCAGCACTTTCCATGAGTTTGGTTTGATTTGGAGATAGAATAGTAAATTAATATGGTTTCCCATCCAGGACTTTTCCTTGGTTTAGTTGAATTTGGAGTTAGAATAGTAAATTATTATGGTTTACCATCCAGCACTTTCCCTGGGTTTAGTTGGATTTGGAGTTAGAATCGAAAATTATTATGGTTTACCATCCACCACTTTCCCTGAATTTGGTTGGATTTGGAGTTAGAATAGAAAATTAGTATGGTTTACCATCCAGCACTTTCCCTGAGTTTAGTTGGATTTGGAATTAGAATAGTAAATTAATATGGTTTACTATCCAGCACTTTCCCTGAGTTTAGTTGGATTTGGAGTTAGCATAGTAAATTATTATGGTTTACTATCCAGCACTTTCCCTGGGTTTAGTTGAATTTGGAGTTAGAATAGTAAGTTAATATGGTTTCCCATCCTGCACTTTCCGTTGTTTTAGTTGAATTTGGAGTTAGAATAGTAAATTATTATGGTTTACCATCCAGCACTTTCCCTGAGTTTAGTTGGAGTTGGAGTTAGAATAGTAAATTATTATGGTTTACTATCCAGCACTTTCCCTGGGTTTAGCTGAATTTGGAGTTAGAATAGTAAAGTATTATGGTTTACCATCCAGCACTTTCCTTGAGCTTGGCTTGATTTGGAGTTAGAATAGTAAATTAATATGGTTTCCCATCCAGCACTTTCCCTTGGTTTAGTTGGATTTGGAGTTAGAATAGTAAATTATTATGGTTTACCATCCAGCGCTTTCCCTGGGTTTAGTTGGATTTGGATTTAGAATATTAAATTATTATGTTTTACCATCCACCACTTTCCCTGAGTTTGGTTGGATTTGGAGTTAGAATTCTAAATTATTATGGTTTACATCCACCACTTTCCCTCAATTTAATTGGATTTGGAGTTAGAATAGAAAATTATTATGGTTTGCCATCCAGCACTTTCCCTGAGTTTAGTTGGATTTGTTAGAATAGTAAATTAATATGATTTACCATCCAGCACTTTCCCTGAGTTTAGTTGGATTTGGAGTTAGAATAGTAAATTATTATGGTTTACCATCCAGCACTTTCCCTGATTTTGGTTGGATTTGGAGTCAGAATAGTAAATTATTATGGTTTACCATCCAGCACTTTCCCTGGGTTTAGTTGGATTTGGAGTTAGAATTGTAAATTATTATGTTTTACCATCCAGCATTTTCGCTGAGTTTAGTTGGATTTGGAGTTAGGATAATAAGTTATTATGATTCACCATCCAGCACTTTCCCTGGGTTTAGTTGGATTTGGAGTTAGAATAGTAAGTTAATATGGTTTACCATCCTGCACTTTCCCTGGGGTAAGTTGGATTTGGAGTTAGAATAGTAAGTTAGTATGGTTTACCATCCAGCACTTTCCCTAATTTTAGTTGGATTTGGAGATAGAATAGTAAATTATCATGGTTTACCATCCATCACTTTCCCTGGTTTTAGTTGGATTTGGAGTTAGAATAGTAAATTATCATGGTTTACCATCCAGCACTTTCCCCGAGTTTAGTTGGATTTAGAGATAAAATAATAAATTATAATAGTTTACAATCCAGCACTTTCCCTGAGTTTAGTTGGATTTGGAGTTAGAATAGTAAATTATTATGGTTTACCATCCAGCACTTTCCCTGGGTTTGGTTGTATTCGGAGTTAGAATAGTAAATTATTATGGTTTACCATCCAGCACTTTCCCTGAGTTTAGTTCTATTTGGAGTTAGAATAGTAAATTATTATGGTTTATCATCCAGCACTTTCCCTGAGTTTATTTGTATTTGGAGTTAGAATGGTAAAGTAATATGGTTTACCATCCAGCACTTTCCCTGAGTTTGGTTGAATTTGGAATTAGAATAGTAAATTAATATGGTTTCCCATCCTGCACTTTCCCTTGTTTTAGTTGAATTTGGAGTTAGAATAGTAAATTATTATGGTTTACCATCCAGCCCTTTCCCTGAGTTTGGTTAGATTTGGAGTTAGAATAGTAAATTATTATGGTTTTACCATCCAGCACTTTCCATGATTTTAGTTGGATTTGGAGATAGAATAGTAAAGTATTATGTTTTACCATCCAGCACTTTCCATGATTTTAGTTGGATTTGGAGTTAGAATAGTAAAGTATTATGTTTTACCATCCAGCACTTTCACAGATTTTAGTTGGATTTGGATTTAGAATAGTAAATTATTATGGTTTATCATCCAGCACTTTCCCTGATTTTAGTTGGATTTGAAGTTAGAATAGTACATTATTATGGTTTACCATCCAACACTTTCCCTGAGTTTAGTTGGATTTAGAGTTAGAATAGTAGATTATTATGGTTTACCATCCAGCACTTTCCCTGGGTTTAGTTGAATTTGGAGTTAGAATAGCAAGTTAATATGTTTTATCAACCAGCACTTTCCCTGCGTTTAGTTGGATTTGGAGTTAGAATAGTAAAGTATTATGGTTTACCATCCAGCACTTTCCATGAGTTTGGTTTGATTTGGAGATAGAATAGTAAATTAATATGGTTTCCCATCCAGCACTTTCCCTTGGTTTAGTTGGATTTGGAGTTAGAATAGTAAATTATTATGGTTTACCATCCAGCACTTTCCCTGGGTTTACTTGGATTTGGAGTTAGAATAGTAAATTATTATGTTTTACCATCCTCCACTTTCCCTGAGTTTGGTTGGATTTGGAGTTAGAATACTAAAGTATTATGGTTTACCATCCAGCACTTTCCTTGAGCTTGGCTTAATTTGGAGTTAGAATAGTAAATTAATATGGTTTCCCATCCAGCACTTTCCCTTGGTTTAGTTGGATTTGGAGTTAGAATAGTAAATTATTATGGTTTACCATCCAGCACTTTCCCTGGGTTTAGTTGGATTTGGATTTAGAATAGTAAATTATTATGTTTTACCATCCACCACTTTCCCTGAGTTTGGTTGGATTTGGAGTTAGAATTCTAAATTATTATGGTTTACATCCACCACTTTCCCTGAATTTAATTGGATTTGGAGTTAGAATAGAAAATTATTATGGTTTGCCATCCAGCACTTTCCCTGAGTTTAGTTGGATTTGTTAGAATAGTAAATTAATATGATTTACCATCCAGCACTTTCCCTGAGTTTAGTTGGATTTGGAGTTAGAATAGTAAATTATTATGGTTTACCATCCAGCACTTTCCCTGATTTTGGTTGGATTTGGAGTCAGAATAGTAAATTATTATGGTTTACCATCCAGCACTTTCCCTGGGTTTAGTTGGATTTGGAGTTAGAATAGTAAATTATTATGTTTTACCATCCAGCGTTTTCGCTGAGTTTAGTTGGATTTGGAGTTAGGATAATAAGTTATTATGATTCACCATCCAGCACTTTCCCTGGGTTTAGTTGGATTTGGAGTTAGAATAGTAAGTTAATATGGTTTACCATCCTGCACTTTCCCTGGGGTAAGTTGGATTTGGAGTTAGAATAGTAAGTTAGTATGGTTTACCATCCAGCACTTTCCCTAATTTTAGTTGGATTTGGAGATAGAATAGTAAATTATCATGGTTTACCATCCCTCACTTTCCCTGGTTTTAGTTGGATTTGGAGTTAGAATAGTAAATTATCATGGTTTACCATCCAGCACTTTCCCCGAGTTTAGTTGGATTTAGAGATAAAATAATAAATTATAATAGTTTACAATCCAGCACTTTCCCTGAGTTTAGTTGGATTTGGAGTTAGAATAGTAAATTATTATGGTTTACCATCCAGCACTTTCCCTGAGTTTAGTTCTATTTGGAGTTAGAATAGTAAATTATTATGGTTTATCATCCAGCACTTTCCCTGAGTTTATTTGTATTTGGAGTTAGAATGGTAAAGTAATATGGTTTACCATCCAGCACTTTCCCTGAGTTTGGTTGAATTTGGAATTAGAATAGTAAATTAATATGGTTTCCCATCCTGCACTTTCCCTTGTTTTAGTTGAATTTGGAGTTAGAATAGTAAATTATTATGGTTTACCATCCAGCCCTTTCCCTGAGTTTGGTTAGATTTGGAGTTAGAATAGTAAATTATTATGGTTTTACCATCCAGCACTTTCCATGATTTTAGTTGGATTTGGAGTTAGAATAGTAAAGTATTATGTTTTACCATCCAGCACTTTCCATGATTTTAGTTGGATTTGGAGTTAGAATAGTAAAGTATTATGTTTTACCATCCAGCACTTTCACAGATTTTAGTTGGATTTGGATTTAGAATAGTAAATTATTATGGTTTATCATCCAGCACTTTCCCTGATTTTAGTTGGATTTGAAGTTAGAATAGTACATTATTATGGTTTACCATCCAACACTTTCCCTGAGTTTTGTTGGATTTAGAGTTAGAATAGTAGATTATTATGGTTTACCATCCAGCACTTTCCCTGGGTTTAGTTGAATTTGGAGTTAGAATAGCAAGTTAATATGTTTTATCAACCAGCACTTTCCCTGGGTTTAGTTGGATTTGGAGTTAGAATAGTAAAGTATTATGGTTTACCATCCAGCACTTTCCATGAGTTTGGTTTGATTTGGAGATAGAATAGTAAATTAATATGGTTTCCCATCCAGCACTTTCCCTTGGTTTAGTTGGATTTGGAGTTAGAATAGTAAATTATTATGGTTTACCATCCAGCACTTTCCCTGGGTTTACTTGGATTTGGAGTTAGAATAGTAAATTATTATGTTTTACCATCCTCCACTTTCCCTGAGTTTGGTTGGATTTGGATTTAGAATAGAAAATTATTATGGTTTACCATCCAGCAGTTTCCCTGAGTTTAGTTGGATTTGGAGTTAGAATAGTAAATTAATATGATTTACCATCCAGCACTTTCCTTGAGTTTAGTTGGATTTGGAGTTAGAATAGTAAATTATTATGGTTTACCATCCAGCACTTTCCCTGGGTTTACTTGGATTTGGAGTTAGAATAGTAAATTATTATGTTTTACCATCCTCCACTTTCCCTGAGTTTGGTTGGATTTGGATTTAGAATAGAAAATTATTATGGTTTACCATCCAGCACTTTCCCTGAGTTTAGTTGGATTTGGAGTTAGAATAGTAAATTAATATGATTTACCATCCAGCACTTTCCTTGAGTTTAGTTGGATTTGGAGTTAGAATAGTAAATTATTATGGTTAACCATCCAGCACTTTCCCTGGGTTTAGTTGTATTTGTAGTTAGAATAGTAAATTATTATGGTTTTTTACCATCCAGCACTTTCGCTGAGTTTTGTTGGATTTGGAGTTAGAATAATACATTATTATGGTTAACCATCCAGCACTTTCCCTGGGTTTAGTTGTATTTGTAGTTAGAATAGTAAATTATTATGGTTTTACCATCCAGCACTTTCCATGATTTTAGTTGGATTTGGAGTTAGAATAGTAAAGTATTATGTTTTACCATCCAGCACTTTCCATGATTTTAGTTGGATTTGGAGTTAGAATAGTAAAGTATTATGTTTTACCATCCAGCACTTTCACAGATTTTAGTTGGATTTGGATTTAGAATAGTAAATTATTATGGTTTATCATCCAGCACTTTCCCTGATTTTAGTTGGATTTGAAGTTAGAATAGTACATTATTATGGTTTACCATCCAACACTTTCCCTGAGTTTAGTTGGATTTAGAGTTAGAATAGTAGATTATTATGGTTTACCATCCAGCACTTTCCCTGGGTTTAGTTGAATTTGGAGTTAGAATAGCAAGTTAATATGTTTTATCAACCAGCACTTTCCCTGGGTTTAGTTGGATTTGGAGTTAGAATAGTAAAGTATTATGGTTTACCATCCAGCACTTTCCATGAGTTTGGTTTGATTTGGAGATAGAATAGTAAATTAATATGGTTTCCCATCCAGCACTTTCCCTTGGTTTAGTTGGATTTGGAGTTAGAATAGTAAATTATTATGGTTTACCATCCAGCACTTTCCCTGGGTTTACTTGGATTTGGAGTTAGAATAGTAAATTATTATGTTTTACCATCCTCCACTTTCCCTGAGTTTGGTTGGATTTGGATTTAGAATAGAAAATTAATATGGTTTACCATCCAGCACTTTCCCTGAGTTTAGTTGGATTTGGAGTTAGAATAGTAAATTAATATGATTTACCATCCAGCACTTTCCTTGAGTTTAGTTGGATTTGGAGTTAGAATAGTAAATTATTATGGTTTACCATCCAGCACTTTCCCTGGGTTTACTTGGATTTGGAGTTAGAATAGTAAATTATTATGTTTTACCATCCTCCACTTTCCCTGAGTTTGGTTGGATTTGGATTTAGAATAGAAAATTATTATGGTTTACCATCCAGCACTTTCCCTGAGTTTAGTTGGATTTGGAGTTAGAATAGTAAATTAATATGATTTACCATCCAGCACTTTCCTTGAGTTTAGTTGGATTTGGAGTTAGAATAGTAAATTATTATGGTTAACCATCCAGCACTTTCCCTGGGTTTAGTTGTATTTGTAGTTAGAATAGTAAATTATTATGGTTTTTTACCATCCAGCACTTTCGCTGAGTTTTGTTGGATTTGGAGTTAGAATAATACATTATTATGGTTTTACCATCCAGCACTTTTCCTGAGTTTAACTGGATTTGGAGTTTGTATAGTAAGTTAATACGGTTTACCATCCTGCACTTTCCTTGGGTTTAGTTGGATTTGGAGTTAGAATAGTAAATTATTATGGTTTACCATCCAGCACTTTCCCTGATTTTAGTTGGATTTGGATTTAGAATAGTAAATTATCATGGTTTACCATCCTGCACTTTCCCCGAGTTTAGTTGGATTTAGAGATAAAATAATAAATTATTGTAGTTTACCATCCAGCAATTTCCCTGAGTTTAGTTGGATTTGGAGTTAGAATAGTAAATTTTTATGGTTTACCATCCAGCACTTTCCCTGAGTTTACCTGGATTTGGAGTTAACCCCTTCGCTGCGGTGCGAATTCCGCCGCAGCGCTGGGGGGGTTTGGGGGGTTGACGGCGCCACTATGCTCATGACGGAACCACGCCATCATGAGTCACGGGCGAGCTGTGCTCATGACGGCTCGGTTCCATCATGACTCCACCCACTTGCACTAATCGCCCGCACAGGCGGGGAATTAGCGCCGTGTGGGCGGAGCGGCTGACAACGGCCGCAGCATGACGGAACCACTCCGTCATGAGCACACGGCGCCCGTGGCTCATGACGGAGTGGTTCCATCAAGGGCATGTATGGGGTTAAAATAGTAAATTAATATGGTTTACCATCCAGGATGTAATATTTTTTAGATGAAAAGCTAGTCATATAGTTTTAATATTGATATTTTTTACATTTTTCTTTGCTTTTAAAATGTATTATAATATAAAAAAAAGTAGAAATTGTTATGTTATTGAAATGTTATTTGTACATTGTAACATTTATTTACACATGTTCAATAAATCATATTTTTTTCATATTCATTTTTTCGTTACAGTTTTTAACAAATCTACATTTTTTGTAGTATAATTATGTAATGGTAAAGTAAAAAATTACAATATTTTACTGAACACACAATATCTTTTGTATTGTTTATTTATTTTTAGTTCAAACTGAAAAATATTTGTAGACAATTTTGTTTACATTCTAATAATATTATTTATAACAGTTTTTATTCGTTTGAAACCATATACATTGTACTTTTTATAAGATTATGCACTTTAAATATTATTTTTAGGAATTAATATTTAATATGTTAAATAATGTTCAAATTCTTTACAAAAATATTGTGAGCAACACATATATATTTTTATAACATTTGTATTATATTTGTAAATTAACAGTGTATGTAATAAACATATATACATTAATTATTATATTACAGTTTTTTGTAATAAAATAATTCATGGACATTTTACATTTTGAAATGTTTACTTTAAACATTGATGGAAAAAAAGTATACATATAATTTTAAACATGAGATAGTCCTATTTTCTTTTAATTATGCCAGCATTTTATTTCCTTTTAGTCTTTTTTTTACTTATCTGGGGCCAATTCCGATTCCGGCCACAAATTGTACCGACCGACAAGGACCCGGACCGGATACCAACCGACACGGACCAGCACCGTACGACCCGTGCAGTACGATGCAACGCGTGTGAATTACAACCAACACGTACGGAATACAAGCCGTACGACCGAGCCGTAGGGAAAATAGTGATCTGGCTGGAAAACGAACGCGAGTTTCACCGACCGACACGAACTTGGAATGAACCCGACCGACATGTACCCACGATGTCTGAACCGCGCAGTACGATGCAATGCGTGCAAACCCAGACCGACTCGCATGGAGACCAAGCCGCACGACCGACACTTACAGAAATCCGGGCCCACAAGTAATAGAGATCTCCGCAACCGACACGTATGAAACACAGAAGCTAGGCAGCGTGAATGAGGCGGAGAAGCCTGCACGAGCCAACATCAGTGTCCGTTTCCGTCTGAAGAACGTTTCCTTCATGCCTACAAAACCCAAAGGAAAAAAGACAAAAAACAGGACCAAACAAGCAATGACAAAGATAATAAATATCAAATACAAAAACCTGGGACAAAGCCACACCCACAACTTCAAATATATAAAGGACTACAATCACTACCATGATCCCTTGCAAACAGGAGACACAGCCAGCAGCAAACACCATTACACAGCAACCACAGACACACTCACAACTCACCCATCACACAACTCACACATCATCAGCACCTCATCCAAAAGCACACACACATACAGCCAGCAAAACCAACACTAACCCACCCTCACTTGCACCCTCACACACATATACCTCACCACCACCACCCATCACCATGCCCCTAAAGAAGAATCTAAAGTTCACAGATAGTGATTTAGAAGTGCTGGTAGACGAGATCATCAGAGTAGAGCCGTATTTGTTTGGTACATTGGTCCAAAGGACCCCCATGTCACAGAAAGCAAATATGTGGGCGAGGATTGTGGACAAGGTGAACGCTCAAGCACCAGCAAGGCGCACAAAGGATGATATCCAGAACAGGTGGTATGATGTGCGCAGGAGGGTCAAGAAACTCATCGAAAAAGATCATGCCCTGAGTCAGTGCACCGGCGGAGGCCCTCCTGCCAAACCAGTCTACTTCAGGACCTGGGAGGAGAAGGTGCGGGACATCCTACCACCAGAGAGCGTCCATGGTCTAACAGACATACCAGAGCCTGGTGAGTACACAAACAACATACCCCAGATTGTGTGGCAAGGGGACAGTGAAACCATGCACCGCAAGCAAAGCTACAGTAACCAATAGATAATCATCCCAAGATGTGTATGCCAGTCAGACAAACACAATACCTGCCATCTCATAGTGACTTGGAACTGTGTCATGACATGCACCAACCTACAAACAAATAGAGCAAGGCAGTGGCACAAAGCTAAATAAACACTGCCAGACAGTTTGCCACCACAAACACACGACCTCTCAATGCAGCTGACTGACAGGAAGGAATAGTGGGGATGCAGGTGAAGTGAGTGTATCCAAAAGCATGATGGGGTTTGTAGTCACAGATAATGCTCCCCCTCCTCATTGGCCCATCAAGAGCTCTCTGAAACATGCCCACATCAAATGGGAGTGGAAAATGACTGACAAGATGGCTGACACTGGGTCCTGCTGTGGGGAGCACAAGGCCTTGGTAGGGCTTGTGCGCAAATCAGAAACAGGACACCACTGACTGACATCCTGAAAGACAACTTGCACGCCCTACAATGGAAGCACGTTTCATGGTGGGATGTCTGGCCGGGTGGGAAGGAGGACTGACAGCTCTGACCATACTTACCGGCATGTGGAGACACACACACCCCTCAACACAAACTCCACACAACTCACCGGGTAGAATGCATTGACCCACACCTCTGTGAAATATCAGCAAAAGATACCCCGTACTGGGTGCTGCTCTGTGAAGCACAGGGGCTCTCTTTGGACTTGTAGCCAAACAAACACCAGGATTTCACAGTCAGCCATCTTGCCATTGCTGTCACACCCCCTCACAGGGAAGCAGAGTCAAGAGGGAGGAAGTATGGGCATGCTGGGAAGGGGGGTGTAGCCAAGAGTATGATGGGAGTTGCAGTCACAGACAATCCACACCCACCCACATGGCCCAGCAAGCATACACTGAACCATGCTCGCCTCATAGGGAGTGGGAAGGGACTGACAAGATGTCTGACACCGGGCTCTGTTGTGGGGAGAACAAGGCCATGCTGAGAAATGGGCAACAACAAACACCAGGACTTCACAGTCAGCCATCTTGCCATTGCTGTCACACCCCCTCACAGGGAAGCAGAGTCAAGAGGGAGGAAGTATGAGCATGCTGGGAAGGGGGGTGTAGCCAAGAGTATGATGGGAGTTGCAGTCACAGACAATCCACACCCACCCACATGGCCCAGCAAGCATACACTGAACCATGCTCACCTCACAGGGAGTGGGAAGGGACTGACAAGATGTCTGACACTGGGCTCTGTTGTGGGGAGCACAAGGCCATGCTGGTAAATGGGCAACAACAATATCAAACTCTGTCTGTGATAAGCTGGAAAAAAGCAGTGTACAGGCAGGCATCTGTTCGTACAGTAGAAAATGTCATGTTTGTGAACCATTGATGCCTGTAGAAACATAACTTACATTGTGTGTCTCTTCCAAACACAGGTGGTGCTGGGGACCCAGCACCAAATGAAGAGGATTCCCAGTCCCAGACTCTGGTGGAAACTGAGCTCTCTGGTTTGACTCTGTCTCTGTCCCCTTCGGAGGATGACGACCAACCTGGCCCCTCCAGTGTGAGTCATCGTGCAGCACCAGTAGTATCAACATCTGCACGCCCTGTACCCATGGCTCCAGCATCTGGAAACCAGCAGGGTACCCCCGCCAACATGGACAGACCAAGGCCACTGAACACCCACAGCACAGGGACACAGGACCCCCTGGAAGCTACCGCAAACACCACCAGCAACACCACCCAAGGGGTCCCAGTGTCACCTGTGCGTCCCGCCGCTGGTCCTGCCCATGTGGATAGGGGTGCTGGGAGGGGTGGGAGTCAGAGGGCACGCCTTGCAGAGGGTCTGGACTGCATGATGACCCCCAACTGGCACGCATCATAGATGCGTACCAGGATAGCACCGGAGGATTTGGCTAGGTAGTGGGGATGCTAAAGGACATGCAACAGGAGCAGGCTGCCCACCATGCCCGCATGGAGGCAAAGTGGGATGCCCTTACTGCAGTGCATCGGGACATACTCCAATGCCTCCGCCAGATCAACACAAACCTGTCCACACCTCCCTGTGTGGCCACAATATCTGTGGCAACACCATCTGCCAGCGCCACAGGGAGGGAAGTGGACTCTGGCGAGAGTCCCCTGCACCGCAGAGGCCTGCACCTGAGGATCCCCCCCCAAGAAGAAGAGGGGTCATCCGAAGAAGGACTTGTGAGAGGCAGATGTCCCAGCACATCCCCCAGGGCTTCTAAACCTGTTCTGGACAATGTTCTTTGTGCGCAACCCGTTCACCTTGTTCAATCGCACAAAACTCGCCCACATGACATGGAGGGTTCATGTTGGTCCATTGTAGCAGATGACTGTGGACTTTACTCTGGACATTTCATCTACCAGCACTTCCAACTCTAATGTGAACTTTGGATTCCAAAACCAATGTACAGCACCCACCATCCTGTGCACTTTCCTCACACATGTTCAAAAATAAATTCACCAGTACACCATACTTGCCTCTGTTGTGATTCCAACTTGCTATGTGTCATGGAGATGTTGATCTGCTACACAACACAGTGCATGCCAAATACTGCAACAATGTGACCAATGTTAGGTGAGTCATGGTGATGTGACACATGTGAGGGAGACACACCACTATGGCAACACAACACATACTCACCATGGCCATGTTACTCATCCCACACAATGTTGTTGACCTGAAACACATAGGTATGCCCAAACACAAAACCTATCCACAGTCATTGGTAAAAAGTCCACAGGTGAGGTAAGCAAATGTCACTCAGATGTGGGAAGACAGACAACGCACCTAACAAAGCATAGCACAGGTTCATTACACATCAGCAACATGTTTATTCAGAAATAGTTGCAAGACAATTGTACGTTATGGTGGACACACTGTCACAGAGTGTCTGAGAATTGTAGTCCAGGGGTGTGTGGCACATCACTTGATGTCAATTGACTACACCCACACTGGTGTCGGATTCTGGGTGTTGGGGGTCAGTGTTGACCAAACAACAGGCAAATTACCCTGTGAAGGACAGACACAAGACAAAGTCAAAAGCACAGCAGAACAGGAGAGAAATGCAATACACATGCACAAAACATGTCACAAGAAACCTACACAAAAACAAGTTAGCAGTACTACCCTATTGTGGAGTACACACCACCTGAATGGAAACAGCACTGCATGCATCCAGTCAAGTGGCACACAGACACACTGATACAGCTACAGAGCAGCCTCAACATATTCCAGGCTAACTTCATACATTGACATAACAACCCTGGAAACTCACATTCAGGTGAAGAAGTTGTTGATGAGCTGTGAGCGGATGTCACCCCCATCCTCATCATCACTGGCATCGTGGCCCAGGCCGGGATCCTCTGCTGGAGCAGGGTTTTTACTTTAAAACCAAATACCTGTTTTATTTTCGTATGTCATTATTAAAAGTACTACTGATTAATTAGTAATTACTAAAGATTTGTCGAGTCTTGTCTAACCAACCTTATTAACAGAAGAATTACACGTGGGATTGCAATTGCATGGCTTAAATAATAAGTGAACTAAGCTGGTGAGCAAATTGACAGTATAGATGTTGCTTATGTGATGTTATTGTGTTTTGCGCTTGTAATTAATATGCATTAATGGCTTTTGATGTCGCAAATGGCTAGATAAATACATACACATAAGGGTATTAGCAGGGGAATAACACTGTATAATCATTTCCATGTAATAATTATGATTTTGTGTTTTCTTTGCTTAAGTTGACCATTGTGGCCTGCTGTAAAATGGCCACCACCCGCAGCCTGCATTCAAGTAGATGAAAATATGAAAAGAGGCTTTGCGCTGACTGCGACCCTGTCCTCTGATTGAACTGAAAAGCCATGAACATGACGACAAATCTGGGA
This sequence comes from Triturus cristatus, assembly GCF_964204655.1. NCBI lineage: Eukaryota > Metazoa > Chordata > Amphibia > Caudata > Salamandridae > Triturus > Triturus cristatus. The sequence continues at coordinate 1,028,488,467 of NC_140583.1, forward strand.
GTGTTGCCAGATGCCCCTGAACATGAAGAATTGTTACAACTTTAAATCCGACCTGATGAACTTATAATGGTCCCATGGATGAGATACATTTTATCCTGAAGAGACATCCGTAGAAGTAACGAATTAGCTATGGACTTCTAATTTCTATTCAGAATTTGAAACTATCAATATATGAGAAAATCTAATGGTGTAACTTAATGTACCAAGACGACATAATTTCCGCCAATCGACTGTTTTAAAAGACATGTTTGCAACAATGTAAATTTGGTATAAATATTAGTAGACTAGAGAGGTCTAGTGCCACTTCTTCCCGAACCAATGATCAGAGGTCCCGATGCTGACGGAGAGGACGGTGACTCTACATGATGGCTAGAGAACTTTAACTATTTGCTGAGGACCGTTTCTGACTTAGAAAACGACTTTTAGCCAGAATAGGTAAATATGGAGAAAATGGTCTTGCATTTAATTGGCTTTTCTTTCAATTTTAGATAAACAATATTCTGTTTGAATTACTGTGTCGGGTGGTTATTTTATTGTCATGTTTATTGAATATTTAGAGTGTTATGTTGTTTCACCAAATCTATAGCAACTAGTTGATGCCATTGACCTCAGGGTACATGCAGATTGGTTAGGTATTGAAAAGTGTTTTTCCCTTATACATGGCACGGATAGAGTGGTAGGATGAATGTTGGTGTTATGGGCCCCACCAGCGTGTGATGTGTGTGTGCGCGTGTGACTGTGAAATCACTCCATCGGTGGAAGTAGAGGGGATTCGGAAGCTCCAATCTGCACCAGTTTCTTGGTAGCAGAATGATGGTTAACTATTGTCTTGATCTGGTGAATTTGCGTGTATATAAGCTTATTGATTATTGATTGATATTGATATATGTACTAACACTATATGTTGAAGTCGTATTGAGTTTTATGTAGTGTGTACGGCTTCTGGAACGTAGGAAGTCGGTGACAGTTCCGTAGTAGGGCAGAGGGAAGCGCTGCTCTCGGAAGAGGCGGGATTGTTGGCCCTGTATGTAGACAGGGGAAATCGTGTGACAATTGAAGTTGCGCGTCGCATTGTCTAGGTTCAATGAGGTAGCATCGCCGTGTATTGCCATTAGAGACGTATTTTCTGTGTGAGAGAAGTGTATATGATAGCGAAGGTTATCTGTGAAGTTCTGGTCTTAGGTATCAGGGATCCTTATGGCATTCCGATAACGTTTATCACTAGAAAGGTAATAGGTATTCTCTGAGCTTGTTAGAAGGACAGAGCAGAGGTAAGCGCTGCTTGCTAACGTGTGATATTATTCTGTAGTAGGACAGACTGTTCGCTGTTCTCGGGAAAGACAGGATTCTGTGTGAATGTACTACATTTTCTGGTGTGAAAGTGTGTGAATGAGAAGGCATTCTGGTTAATTGTGAAACTCTTAGGAGCATTCCGGAGAAAACAGTTAATTGGTGCTTGCTAGAAGGGTAGAGTAGAGGGATGTGCTACTTTATCAACGGAAGTAATGATTCTGTAGTAGGGCAGAGGTAAGCGCTGCTCTCGGGAAAGGCGGAATTCTCATGGGAAAGGTCTTTTGCTGTTCTGTGGTTAGCGAAGCAGACAATGGAGATGTTTGTATGTTGTAACTAACAGACTCGTAGAAGTTGAAACAAAGTCTACCGAGTAGTTTTGTAAAGGAGGGGTAGACGAGAGACAGCAGATAGGAGCAGGAGCTGCTGCAGCGACTGCTGACGTCAGGAAGACCGCGCTGTGATTAGACAGTGGGTTAGAACGGTGATTGGTGTGCTAGTGTACGCCGCGTAAGGATTGGGAGACATACAGGGTGACGTAGACGCTCCAGGATTGGTGCGTTAGTGTGAGTCGCGCTGGGATTCGTGGACTGAGTCAGTGATGTAAACGCTCCGGATTGGTGCGTTAGTGAGGGTCGCGCTGCAATTGGACAGGAGATCGTACAGTTGTAGAAAAGACTAAAGGGTTGCGGAAAATAAGAAAATGTATTACCACGCTGAGGAAAAGAAAAAGAAATCCTTGTTTAGTAAAGTTAAGACCTGGTTTGACAAGGATAAGGATATTGTGACTAGGGAAGGACAGTTACTTCCTCCGATAAGAACCCCCGCATCCTTCATGGTTGCAAAATATGGGTATCATAACTGTATTTGGTTAGACAATTGGGCAAAGTACAACAAAGAGGATGGAGTTTTAGCTTTCCCGGAACATGGCTCATTTAATCTGGCCATATTGAGAAATTTATGGGAGAGGATGATGAATCTAGAGCCTCGGCCTAGGCCGACGCAGTTTGAGGCATTGACTGAATGGGAAGATGAAATGCATGAGCGAGAAAAGCAGAGGAGTGGAGGAAACTACAGGTACATGTTCGGGCGAAAGTATGATCGCAAAACTCATCATGATCAGATGAGAAGATGGCGAGATGCCAGTATGACTGAAGGATTATATCCTGTAAGAACTGCAGGGGAGACAGAAGGGAGAAAGTGTACAGAGAAAGAACATAATGTAGAAACAAGGAGGTATGGGGCAAATGAGTCTGAAGACGATGTCTCAGATGACATGTTCTACAAAAGACCACCCCCGTATAGACGAGAACCGGAAAGTAGGAACACCAGTTACCCCAATGAGAGACACCCTGCGGATTATAAAGACAGAAGTCATGACCCCTGAGTTGAAAAGCAGTAGTTCTCTTGCAGAGAGAGAGAGAGAAAGGGAAAATGAAATTGAGGATGAAAAGACCAGAGAACTAGCAAGAACCACATTTGAATTGACAGAGAAAATCAGAGAACTGACTAAAAATCTTGAAGCAGTTACGGTGCCTGTAACAATAGGTCTGGTTATGCCTATTTTTGAAAAGCAGAGGACTGGTGAAGGTGGTTTAACAGTTCCATATGTAGGCAACAGACTGGTTGTTCCTCCAGAACAGACAGAAATGAGATCGGGAGAAAATCAGTGGAGATCAGGAGAAAATCAGTGGAGACATACCATATGTGGAGGAGAGTTGAATGTGCAGACTAACTCGGTTTTGAATTCTGGTTGTGTGGAAGGGAACAGAATGATTGGAGGATCGATCTTAGAACCACAAAGAGTGACAGAACCAGTGGGTGCAGGAAAATCTACGGGGATAACTGCTGAAGATTTGAATGATTGGCTGAAAGTTTTGCAGGGGAAAGAAAAGGAATCCCAGGCAATTGATGTAGCTAGACTACGTATGGAGTTGGAGGAGCTAATTGCAGGAACAATTCCTACAGAAACGCTGAAAAACTATCAGGATGGGGGAAATACTATTTTTGTGCAAGAGCATCACATGGAGAGCAAAGAACATACATGACAGGTTGAAAGGAATAGCCAGTGAAATGGGAATTGACATGGACAAGGTAAAAGCTTTACAAAAGCCTTACCGAGTGGATTTTACAGATAAGGACATCGAGAATCTGAATAATGCAGGCCGAACAGGGCAGATTAAGGAGATGATTGCTTTGATGCGAAAATGGGGAGATGTGGAGAGATGGAAAGATAGATGGTATAGAAAGCGAGAAGATGCAGCAGACAGAACTTACTCAACATTCCCTATGAGAGAAAAAGAGAAAACAGTGACAGCTTATCCCATGAGGGAGATTCCAGGAGGAGGGTATGTACATGTCCCATGGACCAGACAAGATATTTTGTCATTTACAAATGATTTCCCTCGACTGAGAGAGAAGCCCGTCGAGTGGTATAGACAGGTTGACAGATTTGTGAAGTTGTCAAAAGTGCTATGGATTGACCTGAATAATCTGTTTGATATAATTTTACCAGCAGACTTGTGGGCAGAATGTAAGATAGTCATAGACTGGCCCACTAAAGAATACCCGAGAGATCCCAAGACAGGAGCTCCAGACCCGGAGGTCATGAAAAAGTATGAGCAGGTTATGGCTTTCCTGAAAAATAAGGTACCCCCCAAGGAAACAGACTGGGTTAAGATAGATCGAACACATCAAGAAGTGAAAGAATCAGTCCATGCTTACTATGAAAGACTAATACTAGCTTTCAAACAGTTCAGTGGAGATGAACATCTGGGTGACAAGGATCTGAGCCATTTTATATATAGATTTGTGTATGGCTTGCGACCTGAAATCAGTGAAATGATAAGGCAGCATACCGTAGACTGGCAGAGCAAAAAGATTGATGAGATCCTGAGACATGCAAAATACTTCAGTGATGAGATTGAGGCAAAGCAGAGAAAACTGAAAGAAAAGGCAATGTGGGCACAGGTGAAAGTTGCAGAAAGACAGGAAGCTCAGTTGGTTGAACAAGCAAATAACCCAGGAAATAAACCCAGATTTGGCCCAGGAAAAGGGAAAGGCAATATTGAGGAAGCAAAGAAAAGGTTTCCCTGCCACAACTGTGGAAAATTAGGGCACTGGAAATCCGAGTGTAAGAATCCACCGTCTGCTAACAATGACAATCCATCATTGAATTCACAGGTGCAGAGTGAGGGGTGTGGTTAGCAGCAACAGCAGAAGGCTGATAAGCAGCAGAATCAGGTGCCAAAACCGCCCTTGCCACAAAACAGAGGATCCCAGAAGTACAGCCAGGATTCGGGGTTCTACAATAACAGGTAAACAAGCCAAAACGCGCAAGCACTGTATCACAATAGTGGCTAAAGAATGAGGGAAGTGATTCTGAGGGAGACTTCTGACGGTGCCGAAGAGAGGAGGAAGAGTGCCTACTCTAGAAATAGACCAGGCAGGACCTTTTGTAGATGGAAAAATCAATGGTGAAAGTGTTACTTTTCTAGTTGACACAGGAGCTACGAGATCAACTGTCAGGTCAGCTGATATAAAGAATCTTCCTCTCTCGGATGAAGCAATCCAAGTGGTTGGGGTGTCTAACACACAGATCAAAACTCATCTTACTGAACCAGTAAGGGTTAGAATAGGGAAATTCTCAGACATGCACCGGTTCGTGGTGTGTGACACCAGTCCTGTGAACTTGTTAGGCAGGGATTTGCTGTGCAAGATGAATTGCACTATTTTTGTACCCCAGATGGAATAGCCTTTGAGACACCAGATGAGGATGTCTTATACAGAATGACCCTAGATAACAGGGAAAGTGAGGCTATTGGAACATATGCTGTGTTCAATCCGGACGGATTACCCCCAGAATTAAAACAGACAGTAAAAGCAGCAGTTTGGGATTTTACTGGAGAAGATGTGGGCCTGATGAGAAATGTAGATCCAGTAAAAATTACTGTAAAAGATGGAGTAGTTTACTCAGACATCACACAATACAGACTGACACCTGAAATAATTGAAGGAATAACACCTATAATTGAGAAAATGATCCAGCAGGGGGTGTTAAGGGAAATATTGAGCAGCCCATGTAATTCACCTATAATGGGGCTGAAGAAACCCAATGGGAAGTTCAGAATAGTACAGGATTTGAGAAAAATTAACAAGATTGTTGTGTCATGTTGTCCCATTGTGCCAAATCCATCAGTGATTTTGTGTCAGATTCCCCATGATGCAGAATGGTACACAGCAATTGATTTGTGCCATGCTTTCTTTTCAAACCCGTTGCATCATGACAGCCAGCCGATTTTTGCATTTAGATTTGGAGAGAGAATTTTGGCATGGTGCCGAATTCCACAGGGGTATACAGAGAGCCCTTCGATATTTAATCAATTGCTGAAGAAATCTCTGGAGAGTTTAACAATGCCTGAAAATTCAGTTTTGGTCCAGTACATTGATGACCTGCTTGTGGCATCAAAAACACGTGAAGCTTGTGAAGTAGACACCATTGCTTTACTGAATCACTTGGCAGATGGATGATTAAAAGTATCTCCAGCCAAATTGCAATTCTGCAAGAGAGAAGTCCAGTATCTGGGACATAATATTGAGAAAGGCCTGAGGAAAGTGACCATTGACAGGATCAAAAGTATCAGAGGGATGAGAGCCCCAATGACACAAAGAGAAGTGAGAATGTTCCTGGGAATGGTTGGTTACTGTTGTCAGTGGATAAGTAACTTCTCTTTAATTGCCAAGACACTAATTAAATTGACTAAAAGTGAGGTGAAAGACACATTGGAATTAAACCCAGAAGAAATGGCAGCATTCAAAGAATTAAAGAACAGGTTATTTAAAGCTCCTGCCCTAGGAATGCCAGATTACGAAAAATAATTTGAGCTGTACTGTAGTGAGAGGAATGGATGTGCACTTTCAGTGTTAATCCAGAAACATGGACGTCTGAGGAGGCCAATTGCGTACTTCTCATCAACACTTGACCCAGTAGCTGTGGGTTTACCAGGTTGCCTGAAAGCAGTAGCTGCTACATGCAGAAGTCTGGAACAAAGTGAGGGAATTATAATGGGATATCCTGTACGGGTATTCGTACCTCATGATGTGGCAATCCTTTTAACAAGGAGCCGGACACAGTTTATGTCTCATAGTCGGCTGACTAAATATGAGAAAGTCATTCTTGGTGCATCCAAAGTGAGTCTTGAGAGATGCGTGAATATGAATCCAGCAACACTGTTGCCAGATGCTGAAAGTGTGGGAGTGAGAGATGATGTTGATCATGATTGCCTGGATGTGCTTGATTACTGTACAAAACCAAGACCGGACATAAGAGATCTGCCACTGCCTGAGAATGATCATGTGTTGTTTGTGGAGGGATCTTGTCTGAGAACGGATGAAGGAACGCTGAGTGCCGCATATGCTGTGTGTACAGTTTCAGGAGTTGTGGAAGCATCACCTCTGAAAGGAGTTAAATCCGCTCAAGTGGCAGAATTGGTGGCACTAACGAAGGCTTGCAAGATTGGAAGGAATGTGAGAGTGACTGTAATGACTGACAGCCAGTAGGGTTTCGGAGTTGTCCATGATTTTGGCCAGTTATGGCTACAAAGAGGTTTCCTGACCTCAAGTGGAACTCCCATAAAGAATGCTGAAGTGGTTGGAAAATTGCTTGAGGTGATACAGCTGCCTAAAGAACTAGCAGTTGTAAAATGTGCTGCTCATAGTCAAGGTGATGATTTCGTCACCCTTGGGAACAAATTTGCAAATGACATTGCACAGTATTGAGCAAGGAATAATCACTCCATTAACCGGAGTAAGGAAAGGGAAATGTCTTCTTGTTCCTTAATGTTTACTAATGGGGTGGGAACATGGGAGGAAGTGAAGCAGTTGCAGGATGAGGCAAGAGATGAGGAAATGAAAGATTGGGTGAAAGCAGGTTGTGCACCAAGGGAAAAAGACCACGTGTGGGTCTATAGGGATGGAAGACCAGTCATGCCCAATAGCATGTTGTTAACAATGGCACGGATGTATCAGGGCCAGGGACACCTGGGGAGGGACGCTATGATAAGGGCCTTTAAGCAGACCTGGTACAATGCAAAATTCAGGCTGCTAGCAGAGAGTCTCTGTCAGAGATGCCTGATATGTCAGCAAATCAATCCTGGAAAGAAAACAGTGGTGAGCCTAGGTACAATAGGCAGGGAGGGAGGACCCTTCACCAGAATGCAGGTAGACTTCATCGAAATGCCCCAAGTCAATAGATTAAGGTATGTCCTGGTGGTAGTCTGTTTGTTCTCCAGGTGGGTGGAGGCATTTCCTTCCAAGAAGAAATGATGGGGTAACAGTGGCCAAGCTACTGTTAAGAGAATTCATCCCAAGATATGGGTTCCCAGTGACCATTGAATCAGACAGAGGAGGACACTTTTATAATGAAATCATGGGTTTGATCTGTGAAGCATTAAGTGTACAGCAGAAGCTACATTGTGCTTACCGACCAGAGGCTTCTGGTGTGGTTGAACAAATGAATGGTACCATCAAAAACAGAATTGGCAAAATGTGCTTAGCCACAGGAATGAAATGGCCTGATGTCTTGCCTCTAGTCCTGATGACAATTAGATCTACTCCAGACAGAACAACAGGTTTGAGTCCACATGAAATTATCATGGGACGTGCTATGAGACATGCCTTTGTACCAGTCAACAAGCTGATGACTATAACTGATGACATGATTTTGGATTACTGTAAAGGCCTGGCTGACGCAGTTCATTCTGTGTTTCACCAGGTTGGAGAAGACGCCACCACACTTGAAAAGAAACCAGCCCAAGATCTGAGCCCAGGGGACTGGGTAAGAATAAAAGTCCACAGGAGGAGAAATTGCCTGGTTCCAAGGTGGGGAAGGCCAAGACAAGTCGTTCTGACTACAACGACTGCTGTGAAGTGTGCTGGAGTGAAAAATTGGATACATGCAAGTCACACTCTGAGAGTTCCAAATCCAAGTGACGGCACTGGAAAGGAATACTTTGAGGAATCAGATTCCAGTGATGATGCAGACAGTGAGACAGTGAAAAGAAAAAGGAATCCTGAAAGGGGGGAAAGTGAGTCAAGAGAAACGTTTGTCCCACCAGAAGGAATTCTGAAAAGAACATTGCAAACTTCGGAAGAAGTGCCTGAAGTCCCAACTAACAGTGACGAACACAAAAAGAAAGAAAGAAAAGAAAAGAACATTCCAACAGAGGTGACACCTGAATCAAATGAGAAAATTGGAAAAGTTACACCTGAGATAATTCTTGAAGAAGAAGGGACAGAAAAAGAAAGAGAGGGACAGATTGCGGAAAAACCCAGAGGAGGTGTAGGTAACATCGACAACAAGCTAGGTGAAGGGACAAGTAGACAGCAAGAAGATTGCGTGTCGGAGACCCGAGGAGGGACAGAAGTAGGGAAATATCAATTGGTGGAAAAAGAGACTGTTGGAGAAAAGGAAGTTGTTGGAGAAGGGAAAATTGTTGATGAACAAGAGGCAACTGAGACAGAATCTGATGAAAGTGAGAATGAGATACCTGAAGGTCGAGTTCTGAGAAAGAGAACTTGGATTGGAGAGAGAAACAGTAAAGAGGAAAAACAAAAAAGAAATGCTAAAGGAGATCTTTGGCCCAACAAGATAAAGAGACTGAGATATCGACTGACACAAGTTAACTTTTCGAAAGCTGAGCAAGTGAACAAAGTGTCAAGTGAAAACCAAACGAAAGGAGAGGAAACAAAGAGATCTGAAGAAACTAAAAGAATCAGAAAACCAAACCAGAAGTATAAGTCGCCAGAATGGACGTATGTGGCACTGCCTGAACAAGGTGAAGAGGCAGACAGTCAAGGAAGTCCAGAGGAGGCTTTGCTGAAAGTGGTTGAAGAAGAAGAAGCAGTTGGAATCCTGAGAGTTATCTTGTCCGACATTGGAGAAGAAACGGATGTTCAGGACCTAATTCAGTTTGATGATGATGAGGAAAGAGTGAAAAGTGATGAAAACCCAAATTGAGTAAATCCAAAGAAGTCACTTGAAGAAGAAAGTGAAGAAGTAAAAAAATTAATAGATTGTAATAATCTGTTGGGTACTAGCTGCCCTAAAAAGTTCGGTAGTGGAGTAGAAGAGGCTAAGTCAAAAGACACGGTCAAATTAACAAGATGGCTAACGCTGAGAATAATCAAAGTAGATGTACCTTCTTGAAAAGATGGTGCAAGATGTGCTGCTGCTGTACAGAATAATTAATGCTACTTTGGAGCGTGCTTGCTCTACTGATCTCTTTTAGAGTAACCATAGACACTTTAGAAGGTCATACTGAGAACATGACTAACATAGGGAAAAGTTCACAGAAGATAGTTCCAACTAGAACTAGCAATGTATATATACATAAGGATAGGTCTATTAATGATTTTTCTAGCAATGTGTTTTCAAAATTATTGTATGAATATGTAAAGACAATGGATGTAAGGGATTGCTACATCTGCATGCAATTACCTGCCTCTGTTTCGGAAGGAGTGACTTATCATCACCTTCCGGCTACGTATGGAATTTCATGTAGTGTGTTGATTAGTATATTTTATCAATTAGGGAAATTAGATTATAACATGTCTAATGTAGATAATATTCTTGGGCAACTGCCTATGAATAAAGAACTGAATCCTGCTAAAGAAGCTAACACTTTAGGTGAGATTTTTATAGAAACTAGAGAATTAACATGTATGTATATAGAAACAAAAAGAGAAGATGATAAAGAAACAAGAGTTTAAAAATGAACAAGAAGACATTTTGAATTTCTTCAAAAAGGGGAAATTAAATTGATTTTTGGGTGTTGATTTTTGTGGTGATAATATATCACCAAAGGGGGGATTGCTGGAGCAGGTTTTTTACTTTAAAACCAAATACCTGTTTCATTTTCGTATGTCATTATTAAAAGTACTACTGATTAATTAGTAATTACTAAAGATTTGTCGAGTCTTGTCTAACCAACCTTATTAACAGAAGAATTACACGTGGGATTGCAATTGCATGGCTTAAATAATAAGTGAACTAAGCTGGTGAGCAAATTGACAGTATAGATGTTGCTTATGTGATGTTATTGTGTTTTGCGCTTGTAATTAATATGCATTAATGGCTTTTGATGTCGCAAATGGCTAGATAAATACATACACATAAGGGTATTAGCAGGGGAATAACACTGTATAATCATTTCCATGTAATAATTATGATTTTGTGTTTTCTTCGCTTAAGTTGACCATTGTGGCCTGCTGTAAAATGGCCACCACCCGCAGCCTGCATTCGAGTGGATGAAAATATGAAAAGAGGCTTTGCGCTGACTGCGGGTGGCGTAGTGGGCAAAAGAACGATGGATTTAACCCAGATCTCTTGACTGGGGGAGAATGTCTGGATTGTCAGCATTCCGTCCATCATTTGTTTGTTGTAACGCTTTTTGCCCTAAGTGGGATGGGTATTCCCAGACGTGGGACCCGTGCTCACTACGCCACTGGAGTCAAGCTATCCTGGCTGATGACGGCTGATAGCCAGAAACCGGTCCTAGGAGGCTTGATTCCGGTCCAGGGAAGACATGGCTTGGCAGTTCGGGCTGGACTGTTCCCATGAGGCACAGGGTCAAGACTGATTTGCATATGGCCATGTCTGAACTGGGGTGGCGTAGTGGGCAAAAGAACGATGCATTTAACCCAGATCTCTTGACTGGGGGAGAATGTCTGGATTGTCAGCATTCCGTCCATCATTTGTTTGTTGTAACGCTTTTCGCCCTAAGTGGGATGGGTATGCCCAGACGTGGGTCCCGTGCTCACTACGCCACTGGAGTCAAGCTATCCTGGCTGATGACGGCTGATAGCCAGAAACCGGTCCTAGGATGCTTGATTCTGGTCCAGGGAAGACATGGCTTGGCAGTTCGGGCTGGACTGTTCCCATGAGGCACAGGGTCAAGACTGATTTGCATATGGCCATGTCTGAACTGGGGTGGCGTAGTGAGTAGCGCGCTATACAAATGCTTGATTGAGTGATTGGGAGTGGCTGAACAAAAGTGCCACCCAACAAACCAAATTTGCCCCCCCCAACACACAGAGAATGCAGCCTTACATACCTTGGGACACTGTGTGACCAATGCTGTAGTGTGGTAGGTGTGCACAGGTGTCCCTGGCAAGTAATTGTGTGTTGAATCCATCGAATAGTCACTCCAATGAGGTCCGACGCGGGTGACAATGCATGGGCATTGCACGGTTCATGACCGAGCTGTGCGAACGCTTTGCCATTGACTGCAATGAGGTCCGACGCGGATGAGAATGCGTACGCATTGCACGGTTCATGACTGAGCAATGCGTACGCTTTGCCATTGACTGCAATGAGGCCCGACTTAGGTGACTATCATGCATGCGCGTCTGGTAGGCATGGTCCGAGATATAGTGTGTGTTGCTGGCATGCATGAATGAATGAATGAAATTATATTTATATAGCGCGTAGCTACCCGGAGGCCTCCTAGCGCTTATGGACAGCAGAGAGCAGAGAAAGGAAGAGGGTTTACTGAAAAGCTGAGGGAAAGAGCTGGGTCTTGAGGTGTTTGTGGAAGAGTGAGATATTGGGTTCGCCACGGAGCGTGAGTGGGAGGGTGTTCCAGAGGTTGGAGGCATTCAGAGTGAAGGACCGTCCGCCCCATCTCGCTCTACGGACTTTTGGGGGCGTGGTCAGGAAAGTGTCACTGGACCGAAGAGTCCTGGTCGGTTGATAAGGCACAACCAAAGATTGTAGGATTTGGGGGCCGTGTTTCCAGAAGGCTTTGTGTGCTAGGCACATGGCTTTGAACTGGATCCTGGCGCGGATGGGCAGCCAGTGTAAGGACATCAAAGCAGGTTTAGCTGACTGTCTTCGGGGGATCTGTGCCAGGTGACGCGCCACACAGTTTTGAATCACCTGTAGTTTGTTTAAGGTAGATTGAGGAGCGCCTAGGTAGAGTGCGTTCCCGTAGTCTAGACGGGATAAAATCAATGCTTGGACCATGATTCTCCTTGCTTAGAAGGGAAGTAGGGGCAAAATGTTTCTGATCAGACGTAGAAGACCGAAGCATATGGCCGAGAGCTTCGTGGTCTGATAATTAAAGCAGAGGGCATTATCCAGCCAGATGCCGAGACTTTTAATTTGGTGCTTTGGGGGTGGCAGAGGTCCCATGCATGGTGGCCAGATGAAGGAAGAGGAAGGCGACGGGGACTTTCCTAGGAACATGAGTTCAGATTTTTCCCCTTTAATTTGAGGTGCGAGTGGTGCATCCAATGGGCGACTGCCTCTAAACAGAGGCCAAGAGTGTCAGATGAACCCTCAGGGTGGTTGAGTGCCACCACTAGCTGGGTGTCGTCAGCATAGGTGATTATTTTAATGCCGAAGGGAAGCACTATCTCGGCTAGTGGGGCCATGTAGGAATTAAAGAGGGTGGGACTTAGAGAGGAACCCTGTGAGACCCCACAGTTAAGAGGCCATTGCTTGGACGTGGCTGTCCCCTCAAATACCTGATAAAAGCGGTCCTCTAAGAAGGATTGAAACCAGGTAAGTGCAGTTTTTCCAATACCCAGGTTAGTCAGCCGATCAAGAAGGATGTTATGGTTGACAGTGTCGAAGGCGGCACTGAGGCCGAGTAGAATAATGGCTGCTGATCCGCCCTGATCCAGGAGTTTCCTGGCTTCTTCCGTAACAGCAAGCAGCGCAGTCTCAGTGCCTAGCTGAGGACGGAAGCCTGTTTGGGAGACATGTAGTAGGTTATTTGATTCGAGGTAATTGACTAGAGTAGAATTGATGTAGCGTTCGATCAATTTACTCAGCCAAGGAAGAAGGGAGATGCGCCGATAATTGGCCAGGTTAGAGCGATCCAGATTAGGTTTTTTTATGAGCGCTCTGACCTGGGCGCACTTCCACGCCCGGGGAACTCTACCAGAGATGATGGAAGAGTTAAGTATATTCATAATTACCGGGCCTACCATGTGCTGAACCATGGATAATTGTTGGGGGGGGGGCAGGGTCGGTAGGAGAGCCAGAAGTAACCCCGGTACAGAGAGTGTCCAGAGCTTTTGCGTCAAGCAGAGGAAAGATCTCTAAGGACTTCGTCAATTTGGTGCTAGAACTGGAGACTGATGGGTCGGGCACATAAGGCGAGAACGACTGAGGAATTAGTTGGATTTTTTGATTAAAGTATTCTGCCAGCTTGTTACAGTGGTGGGAGGGGTCCTCGAATTTGGGAGGTTCTGTGGGAGGGGCCGAGAGGGATTTGGCAATTCTGAAAATTTCCTTGGGGGCAGAGGCGGTGGCATTGATCTTGTCCTCGTAGAAGCGAGTTTGGGTAGATTTGATCTCAGCTTTATAGGACTTTAATGCTTCTTTGTATTCGTGTTTCCTATCTTCCTCATAGTTTTGTCTCCATCTTCTCTCTAGACGTCTGCATGATTGCTTGATTTTCCTCAGGCTAGGAGTGTACCAGGGTGCCGATTTCATCCTGAATTTTTTGTGGGCTGGTACCTTGGGCAAGAGCGAGTCTAGCGAATTACAGATCCATGAGTTGAAGTTATTGTTCGCCAGCTCAGGATTGGGGTTGTGGATGGGTCTGCTAATGGCTAGTTTCATGGACCAGGTAGTGGCCGAGAGCTTTGCCCATTTTCTCTCCAATGTGATTATCGGTAGCTGGACGGGAATAGAGTTTGCAGTCTCCCAAGTCATGGGAACTAGGAAGTGGTCAGTCCAAGGGAGTGGGATAGGAGTGGCCACTGAAAGGTTATGTACGTTACTAAAAACGGGGTCAAGGAGGTGGCCTTTCTCATGGGTTGGACAGAGACTCTTTTGAGTAATTTGTAGGGCAGAGAGGCCAGTAGATAGCTCTATTGCGGCAGGGTTAGAGGAGTCGTCTAAATGGATATTTAGGTCACCGAGCACAGTGAAATTTGAGAGATTTACAGCTCGTTCTGCCACAAATGACGGAAGGGACGTGAGGAGTTGGCCAATGGGACCGGGAGGTCGGTAAATCAGAAGACCGGAGATGGTACAGGTGGGGGAGAATTCCAGGGCAAACTGCATACTTTCGCAGTCGGGTTGGCCTTCTGAGGAAGAAGAACGGCAGCTTATATGCATTTTATAAATTATGGCTAATCCTCCGCCTTTGGAAGTTTTGCGGTCAATTCTGCATATGCGATAGTCAGGGGGAAGAGTCTGAACGATATCAGGTGCAGAGTTGTTGTGTAACCAGGTTTCTGTTAAGAATAAAACGTCTGGTTGACGGTCTTCTAGTAGAAGGTGGAGTTCCGTGGAATGTCTGGGCATGGAGCGACAATTTAGCAAGAGCAGCATTAGAGGTGGTGTGGACATATGGGGTTTTTTGAGGATGGATAGCAGTGAAAAATAGCAAGAAGGGCAGGAGGACTTTATGGCAGGATTAATGGAGTGTGCGCACTTGGCCGGGATGGAGCTCCTTCGGGTTTTAAGAAAATGGCCGCTGTAACGAATGGTGGTATTGAAACCGGCAGGGGTTCTGGCCCCAAGTACCAGCCGGTCGCGGACGGGCGCAGACGAGCTTGCCTTTGGCGCGCCTTCGGCACGCCGCCGGCGCGCCCGCTGCGCACGTCCGCTGCGCGACTGGGAGTGCATCAGGTTAAGTACAGAGTCAGCGCGAGCGCGAGAGCACTGATTGGCTGACTGACAACCCGGAAATGACCAGCCTGGGAGGTGCCTCCAACCAGCCCTCCGCTCAACGGCACAAGCCGAGTCGGACCAGGGCTTAAGGAGCACTCCACGGAAGAGGCAGGTGAGTGTGCAAATATGCAAAGCAAACAATATTTACAGATAGCAGCACGATGAGTGAAATGTTAAAAGAATTAAGAGCAGCCCTAGATCATGTTTTTGCTAAAAGCGGTAAAAATAATGAACAGTTAGACACAGCTAGCGGCAGCACCTCTTGGATTCAGGCTCTGCGCGCGTCCGCTGTGCGACTGGGAGTGCATCAGGTTAAGTACAGAGTCAGCGCGAGTGCGAGTGCGGGGGGCACTGATTGGCTGACTGACAACCCGGAAATGACCAGCCTGAGAGGTGCCTCCAACCAGCCCTCCGCTCAACGGCACAAGCCGAGTCGGACCGGGGCTTAAGGAGCACTCCACGGAAGAGGCAGGTGAGTGTGTAAATATGCAAAGCAAACAATATTTACAGATAGCAGCACGATGAGTGAAATGTTAAAAGAATTAAGAGCAGCCCTAGATCATGTTTTTGCTAAAAGCGGTAAAAATAATGAACAGTTAGACACAGCTAGCGGCAGCACCTCTTGGATTCAGGCTCTGCGCGCGTCCGCTGCGCGACTGGGAGTGCATCAGGTTAAGTACAGAGTCAGCGCGAGTGCGAGAGCACTGATTGGCTGACTGACAACCCGGAAATGACCAGCCTGGGAGGACCGGTTTCTGGCATTTCAGCCGTCTTCAGCCAGGCTTGCTTCACATCACATGCATGTGAAATGAGTCTCTGCCCATCCCTTCATCCAGACACCTGTACTGAGTCAGTGGCAAGAGATGTGCTGTGTGTATAGTGACATAGTCGTACATGTTCACTTGCATGTCCAACTGATGTGTGGGTGGTGCATGTCAGGACATTGGGGTATTAGCATCCAACATGCAAAAGACATATGGGTGCAAGTCAAGGAGGGATATGTGTTCCATGGTTGATGTTGAGAATGACAATTGGCTTATTCTAAACAGTGTTGGCACTTTGAGCAGTGTTCAGCTGATGATGCCAGGGCTTGCCATTTGATGTACTCACTGTGGTGTGTGCAGTCAGTGCAGGTGACTGATGTTGTTTTCTTTCTTCCTATTCCTATCCAGATACATTCACGGCCACTGGAGGGAACAGCTCCATGGACCATGAGGAGCCACAGAGCCTGACTTGGACAGAAGGAGAGGAGTCGGGGGGACCCAGTGGCACGGAGGGCGAGTGGTGCCACACCGAGGAGTCGTCAGCACCATCCCCCCCAGCTGAGGGCCACAGCAGCTCTGAAGATGACTCCCTTGTGGAGGCGGGTGTCAGCAGCCACCAAACCCCAGCTAGTGAGGCTGTCCCCACCCACACCACCACCATCACCACCCTCCCATCGGCTTCCATCCCAGAGGTCCGTGGCGGTTCCCTTGTTCGGGAGCATGTCTCCTTTGTGCCAGGCACCGCACTCCCTGCCCCTGTGTCCCCTGCTGCCTTGATTGAGGAGTCTGTGGACTTACTTAGACAGATCCATGTAGGGCAGACATCGTTGCTGAGTGTCCTCCATGCACACACCACTCTGTTGAAGCAACTGGTGTCGTTTATGGAGGGCATTTCATCGGGCATGTCTGCCCTACAGAGGACCAATCAGTCCATGGCCTCCTCCCTGACGGCAGCAGTGTCCCTCCTCCAACAGTCCTGCACCCCTCCTACCCCTGCACCACCCACAATTCCTAGCAGCCTACCTGTCCCAAGCACACACACACCCACACATTCTCACAAAGCCACAGACATGGGCAGCACCCAAACACCCAAACCAAGGGATAGATGTGCACACAAGCAAGTGCAGGGGACTGATACCACACTCTCAGGGGATGGTTTGCAGACACACACACTGTCATCCACAACCACTCCGCAGTTCTCTGAAACCTCTCCCTCCCAGCCCCCTTCCCTTGCCTCAACTGCAACACCATCGCCACAGAAGCTCTTCCTCTGTGACCTTGGCGTCTTCCCCACAGACCCAGCAGATCCAGATTACAAGGGGAAGAGGAAGTCCCCACACACAGAGGGGAGTGCCCCTCACACCCGGACACCCTCCACTAGGTGCAGTCAGACTGAGGCCCCCACCCGCAAGTCCCCCCGGAGCCGGAAGAGCAAGACCCCACCGCCACCACGCAGCTCCAAGGCAAAGTCTCCGTCCTCCATCCCCCAGGCAACCACTCCAGAGGTTTCCCAGCCACACCCTGCCCCAGGTTCCCCCACCCACAGATACACCATCCTCAAAATGCTGAGGCCCTCCCCCTACCACGTGCTCCTCCACACCCGGTCAGATGGTTAGTGCCACTGGTGTGGGGACCGTGTCCACCCCTCTGTCCTGCCGACCTCATCTGCACCCCATTCCACTCACATGGATTTAGGCACTGCAGTGGAGTCCACGACCACCCCGTCTGACTTGGGCACTGCAGTGGGGACCCAATCCACTCCATCTGACCTGCCCACTGAAGTAGTGCCGTACAAAAGGGGGTGGTGATGGACGGAGCATCAGAACAAATCAAACACTCACACCCAGTCAACAGATCTGGGTTTGATCCATCACCGTTCTTTAGCCCACTCTGCCACCCCAGTTCAGACATGGCCATATGCAAATCAGTCTGACCCTGTGCCTCATGGGAACAGTCCAGCCCGAACTGCCAAGCCATGCCTTCCCTGGACCGGAAACAAGCTTCCTAGGACCGGTTTCTGGCATTTCAGCCGTCTTCAGCCAGGCTTGCTTGAATCCAGTGGCAAAGTGAGCAAGGGACTCACGTCTGAGCATACCCTGCCAACTTATGGCGAACAAAGCAGTACAAAAGGGGGTGGTGATGGACGGAGCATCAGAACAAATCAAACACTCACACCCAGTCAACAGATCTGGGTTTGATCCATCACCGTTCTTTAGCCCACTCTGCCACCCCAGTTCAGACATGGCCATATGCAAATCAGTCTGACCCTGTGCCTCATGGGAACAGTCCAGCCCGAACTGCCAAGCCATGCCTTCCCTGGACCGGAAACAAGCTTCCTAGGACCGGTTTCTGGCATTTCAGCCGTCTTCAGCCAGGCTTGCTTGAATCCAGTGGCAAAGTGAGCAAGGGACTCACGTCTGAGCATACCCTGCCAACTTATGGCGAACAAAGCAGTACAAAAGGGGGTGGTGATGGACGGAGCATCAGAACAAATCAAACACTCACACCCAGTCAACAGATCTGGGTTTGATCCATCACCGTTCTTTAGCCCACTCTGCCACCCCAGTTCAGACATGGCCATATGCAAATCAGTCTGACCCTGTGCCTCATGGGAACAGTCCAGCCCGAACTGCCAAGCCATGCCTTCCCTGGACCAGAAACAAGCTTCCTAGGACCGGTTTCTGGCATTTCAGCCGTCTTCAGCCAGGCTTGCTTGAATCCAGTGGCAAAGTGAGCAAGGGACTCACGTCTGAGCATACCCTGCCAACTTATGGCGAACAAAGCAGTACAAAAGGGGGTGGTGATGGACGGAGCATCAGAACAAATCAAACACTCACACCCAGTCAACAGATCTGGGTTTGATCCATCACCGTTCTTTAGCCCACTCTGCCACCCCAGTTCAGACATGGCCATATGCAAATCAGTCTGACCCTGTGCCTCATGGGAACAGTCCAGCCCGAACTGCCAAGCCATGCCTTCCCTGGACCGGAAACAAGCTTCCTAGGACCGGTTTCTGGCATTTCAGCCGTCTTCAGCCAGGCTTGCTTGAATCCAGTGGCAAAGTGAGCAAGGGACTCACGTCTGAGCATACCCTGCCAACTTATGGCGAACAAAGCAGTACAAAAGGGGGTGGTGATGGACGGAGCATCAGAACAAATCAAACACTCACACCCAGTCAACAGATCTGGGTTTGATCCATCACCGTTCTTTAGCCCACTCTGCCACCCCAGTTCAGACATGGCCATATGCAAATCAGTCTGACCCTGTGCCTCATGGGAACAGTCCAGCCCGAACTGCCAAGCCATGCCTTCCCTGGACCGGAAACAAGCTTCCTAGGACCGGTTTCTGGCATTTCAGCCGTCTTCAGCCAGGCTTGCTTGAATCCAGTGGCAAAGTGAGCAAGGGACTCACGTCCATCACCACCCCCTTTTGTACCGCTTTGTTCGCCATAAGTTGGCAGGGTATGCTCAGACGTGAGTCCCTTGCTCACTTTGCCACTGGATTCAAGCAAGCCTGGCTGAAGACGGCTGAAATGCCAGAAACCGGTCCTAGGAAGCTTGTTTCCGGTCCAGGGAAGGCATGGCTTGGCAGTTCGGGCTGGACTGTTCCCATGAGGCACAGGGTCAGACTGATTTGCATATGGCCATGTCTGAACTGGGGTGGCAGAGTGGGCTAAAGAACGGTGATGGATCAAACCCAGATCTGTTGACTGGGTGTGAGTGTTTGATTGGTTCTGATGCTCCGTCCATCACCACCCCCTTTTGTACCGCTTTGTTCGCCATAAGTTGGCAGGGTATGCTCAGACGTGAGTCCCTTGCTCACTTTGCCACTGGATTCAAGCAAGCCTGGCTGAAGACGGCTGAAATGCCAGAAACCGGTCCTAGGAAGCTTGTTTCCGGTCCAGGGAAGGCATGGCTTGGCAGTTCGGGCTGGACTGTTCCCATGAGGCACAGGGTCAGACTGATTTGCATATGGCCATGTCTGAACTGGGGTGGCAGAGTGGGCTAAAGAACGGTGATGGATCAAACCCAGATCTGTTGACTGGGTGTGAGTGTTTGATTGGTTCTGATGCTCCGTCCATCACCACCCCCTTTTGTACCGCTTTGTTCGCCATAAGTTGGCAGGGTATGCTCAGACGTGAGTCCCTTGCTCACTTTGCCACTGGATTCAAGCAAGCCTGGCTGAAGACGGCTGAAATGCCAGAAACCGGTCCTAGGAAGCTTGTTTCCGGTCCAGGGAAGGCATGGCTTGGCAGTTCGGGCTGGACTGTTCCCATGAGGCACAGGGTCAGACTGATTTGCATATGGCCATGTCTGAACTGGGGTGGCAGAGTGGGCTAAAGAACGGTGATGGATCAAACCCAGATCTGTTGACTGGGTGTGAGTGTTTGATTGGTTCTGATGCTCCGTCCATCACCACCCCCTTTTGTACCGCTTTGTTCGCCATAAGTTGGCAGGGTATGCTCAGACGTGAGTCCCTTGCTCACTTTGCCACTGGATTCAAGCAAGCCTGGCTGAAGACGGCTGAAATGCCAGAAACCGGTCCTAGGAAGCTTGTTTCCGGTCCAGGGAAGGCATGGCTTGGCAGTTCGGGCTGGACTGTTCCCATGAGGCACAGGGTCAGACTGATTTGCATATGGCCATGTCTGAACTGGGGTGGCAGAGTGGGCTAAAGAACGGTGATGGATCAAACCCAGATCTGTTGACTGGGTGTGAGTGTTTGATTGGTTCTGATGCTCCGTCCATCACCACCCCCTTTTGTACCGCTTTGTTCGCCATAAGTTGGCAGGGTATGCTCAGACGTGAGTCCCTTGCTCACTTTGCCACTGGATTCAAGCAAGCCTGGCTGAAGACGGCTGAAATGCCAGAAACCGGTCCTAGGAAGCTTGTTTCCGGTCCAGGGAAGGCATGGCTTGGCAGTTCGGGCTGGACTGTTCCCATGAGGCACAGGGTCAGACTGATTTGCATATGGCCATGTCTGAACTGGGGTGGCAGAGTGGGCTAAAGAACGGTGATGGATCAAACCCAGATCTGTTGACTGGGTGTGAGTGTTTGATTGGTTCTGATGCTCCGTCCATCACCACCCCCTTTTGTACCGCTTTGTTCGCCATAAGTTGGCAGGGTATGCTCAGACGTGAGTCCCTTGCTCACTTTGCCACTGGATTCAAGCAAGCCTGGCTGAAGACGGCTGAAATGCCAGAAACCGGTCCTAGGAAGCTTGTTTCCGGTCCAGGGAAGGCATGGCTTGGCAGTTCGGGCTGGACTGTTCCCATGAGGCACAGGGTCAGACTGATTTGCATATGGCCATGTCTGAACTGGGGTGGCAGAGTGGGCTAAAGAACGGTGATGGATCAAACCCAGATCTGTTGACTGGGTGTGAGTGTTTGATTGGTTCTGATGCTCCGTCCATCACCACCCCCTTTTGTACCGCTTTGTTCGCCATAAGTTGGCAGGGTATACTCAGACGTGAGTCCCTTGCTCACTTTGCCACTGGATTCAAGCAAGCCTGGCTGAAGACGGCTGAAATGCCAGAAACCGGTCCTAGGAAGCTTGTTTCCGGTCCAGGGAAGGCATGGCTTGGCAGTTCGGGCTGGACTGTTCCCATGAGGCACAGGGTCAGACTGATTTGCATATGGCCATGTCTGAACTGGGGTGGCAGAGTGGGCTAAAGAACGGTGATGGATCAAACCCAGATCTGTTGACTGGGTGTGAGTGTTTGATTGGTTCTGATGCTCCGTCCATCACCACCCCCTTTTGTACCGCTTTGTTCGCCATAAGTTGGCAGGGTATGCTCAGACGTGAGTCCCTTGCTCACTTTGCCACTGGATTCAAGCAAGCCTGGCTGAAGACGGCTGAAATGCCAGAAACCGGTCCTAGGAAGCTTGTTTCCGGTCCAGGGAAGGCATGGCTTGGCAGTTCGGGCTGGACTGTTCCCATGAGGCACAGGGTCAGACTGATTTGCATATGGCCATGTCTGAACTGGGGTGGCAGAGTGGGCTAAAGAACAGTGATGGATCAAACCCAGATCTGTTGACTGGGTGTGAGTGTTTGATTGGTTCTGATGCTCCGTCCATCACCACCCCCTTTTGTACCGCTTTGTTCGCCATAAGTTGGCAGGGTATGCTCAGACGTGAGTCCCTTGCTCACTTTGCCACTGGATTCAAGCAAGCCTGGCTGAAGACGGCTGAAATGCCAGAAACCGGTCCTAGGAAGCTTGTTTCCGGTCCAGGGAAGGCATGGCTTGGCAGTTCGGGCTGGACTGTTCCCATGAGGCACAGGGTCAGACTGATTTGCATATGGCCATGTCTGAACTGGGGTGGCAGAGTGGGCTAAAGAACGGTGATGGATCAAACCCAGATCTGTTGACTGGGTGTGAGTGTTTGATTGGTTCTGATGCTCCGTCCATCACCACCCCCTTTTGTACCACTGAAGTAGTGCCGGCACCCACCCCATCTGACTTGTGCCCCTCAGTTGTGACTTAACCCACCACTTCAGTCAGCTCCACTGCAGTTGCAAGTGACTCTCCTGCATCCACCATCCCTTCACTGCCTCCTTCTGCTGCGCCCTGATCCTGTCCCTGTGGTGCCTGGCCTACCCCCATGTATGCCCCTTTGAGGTGATGTCCCCTGTTCTTCCAGTGCAGGCAAGCAACGTCTGACAGTTGTCAGTCAAATTGACTACTTGTAATTTGATAATGGACTGGCCATTGGCCTTTTGCTTGAATGGATGTTTGAAAATTCATCTGCTGAATAAAGCTTTTTTCTTTATCCTTGTGAACTTGATTTAGCTGTACATTAGGTTGATGAT
This sequence comes from Triturus cristatus, assembly GCF_964204655.1. Lineage (NCBI taxonomy): Eukaryota > Metazoa > Chordata > Amphibia > Caudata > Salamandridae > Triturus > Triturus cristatus. The sequence goes on from NC_140583.1 coordinate 1,028,511,017, forward strand.
GTTTAGCATGCCCTTGCACCTGTCATGCTTGGTTTCCAATGTTGAATACTGAGGTGTTGATGAGAGGTACTTCATGTGGTCAATAAGATGTGTATCCTATTCTGGTCGGTTTCCATGTCATCCTTTGCAGCTAACTGGGTGTGTCATGATCAACAATTTGTGGACATCTCTGTGAACATTTCATTTGCATGGTCACATCTGTGGCTTGCACCCATGCACATATGATGTGCTTCCCATTGTTCAATTTGTCTATTTCCCTGACTTTGGGCACATCTCCACTAGACCTACAGGTGTGGGCATCATTGGTATAGGAGCAACTGGGTCCTTTGTACAACTAACTTGCTGTAATATGTGTTCAGTATGTGCAGATGAGTTAGGGAAGACTCACGTACCCAGGCTGTTGTGACCAGAGCCTTCATTGTGTGGTAACTGATGGCTGACTGACCAAGTTTTCTGCTGACATGAGTGAGACGTGCTGTGACTATGTTTGGCACAGCTGGGCTTCCACCGGAGTTGGTTCCCCTCAGGCTATGTCACGGATGTGCTGTTCCATGACATAGCCTGGGCCCATGTTGTGTGTTGTGTGGGCATGTGTGTGTGTGTCCACATCCCTTTTCATACACAGGCAGTGTTCCCTTGATATGTTCCTGTTGTTGATGCTTTGCTTTGCCATGGGATACCAGATGAGTGGGTGCATGACACACTACTGTTACTTGGAGTTTCCTCATTGGGATTTGTCTGTTCTGAGTGGTGATGATGTGGTCTGACGCAGATGGGACACAGTCAGGGGTCCCCAAGGCACTTGTCTGTTTGCAATATCATGTAGTTGTCCCTAGGTGGTACCTTTCAGTGATTGAGAGATGTGTATGTGTGTGTGACTGATCTCACTTGTCCGGTTCAGGGCTACAATGTTTGCAGGTGTCAGCATGTGTGCCTTGTGGTTCGCCTTGGCTTCTGCATTGTCCTGGGACTGTCGCAGGTATTCTGAAGGTTACGTGAGCTTTGACGTCATGGCCATGTACCGCATACTGTGCAGTATGTCTGTCATTCACCAGTGTTGTAAACTGTCCTTGTGTGATGAGTCTGTGCACCTTAGTTCCTCCCAGCATTCCTGTGTTTGTCATGGGTGCATGTGCAATGTCACCTATACATGTGGGCTTCACAGATGCACATTGGTGCAGTTCAGGGTGAGTGGTGTTGAGGGTGGACTGATGTAAATGTTTGCATGGATGGGCCCCTAGCTCCCGTTTGTCCATGCATTATGGGCCATGCTGAGTGATTTGTGTTTGTGTAGTTGTATATGTACGTTTGTGGCACAGGACACATGTCTGGGTTTCCCAGTTTGTACGACATCTACCTTTGTCATCACAGTGGACGTGTCATGCATGCTTGTGTCACCCCAATGTGTGGTCTCTGGGTGAAATGCTGTTGTGTGTCTGTCTCTTGCTGTGTTAGTTGCTGTTCATTCCGGCTTGTGTCACATGTGTCAGTTCTGCTCCCTCTCATCTCACAATGCCTGATTGCCCACTAAGGGTGTCCCAATGATGGTTTACTTTTATATGGCACTTTGTCCACATCTGTGTCACTGTGGTTCAGCCCCCCTCATGTGTTGTGTAGTTGCCTGGGGATACTGAGACACACACACACATGTTATGTCAGATGTGCAGTGTGAGGTTGCCTGTTTGTGTTTGTGCATCTGCATCAGTGCATTGGTATTGCTGTTGTGGGCCATTGTCTGGATGCTGTTTCTGTGATTTTCCCTGCTGTCCCTGTGAGTCATATCACAACATTGTGCAAATTCATCCTGGTTGTTAGGTGCCATTTCTGGCATGGAATGGGAGTTTGTGACCTGACACCTACAGTCTACACAGGTTGTTTTGATTAGTTTGTCTATTTTCGAGATGTGTATATGCTTTGTGATGGTCACTTCTGCTCTTGTGTCATTGTACACTGTATGCATTGTCAGCCCCCGTGGGTGGTGCTTGTCTGCACATGGCCAAGAGTATGTTTTGTTTTCACAGCACTGTTAGCCTCACATGTGCTGTTAGTTACATTGTATGTTCGAAGTCATAATCACTGTTGTGGGAATTTGTCACAGACTACACACTGTTGTCATGATGTTAGGGGGGATGTATTTTGCTGACATACCTAATGTTTGAGTATGATGGATATGTGGCGCATCACCAATCCTATGGGTGGGGGTGGCAGGGGTGATGGGCAACATAAGCCCTATGTGTGGGGGTGGCTTGGGTGATGGGCAACAGGTCCCCTGTGAGTGGGGGTGGCAGGGGTGATGGGCAACATAAGCCCTATGGGTGGGGGTGGCAGTAGTGATGGGCAACAGGTCCCCCATGAGTGGGGGTGGCAGTAGTGATGGGCAACACAGTCCCTATGTGTGGGGGTGGCAGGGGTGATGGGCAACAGGTCTCCTATGAGTGGGGGTGGCAGTGGTGATGGGCAACATAAGCCCTATGTGTGGGTGTGGCAGAGGTGATGGGCAACAGATCCCCTATGAGTGGGGGTGGCAGAGGTTAAGGGCAACATAAGCCCTATGTGTGGGGCTGGCAGGGGTGATGGGCAACATAAGCCCTATGGGTGGGGGCGGCAGTAGTGATAGGCAACATAGTCCCTATGTGTGGGGGTGGCAGGGGTGATGGGCAACAGGTCCCCCATGTTTGGGCGTGGCAGGGGTGATGGGCAACAGGTCCCCTGTGAGTGGGGGTGGCAGTAGTGATGGGCAACAGGTCCCCCATCAGTGGGGGTGGCAGTAGTGATGGGCAACATAGTCCCTATGTGTGAAGGTGGCAGGGGTGATGGGCAACAGGTCCCCTATGAGTGGGGGTGGCAGGGGTGATGGGCAACATAGTCCCAATGTATGGGGGTGGCAGGGGTGATGGGCAACATAAGCCCTATGTGTGGGGGTGGCAGAGGTGATGGGCAACACATCCCCTGTGTCTGGGGGTGGAAGGGGTGATGGACAACAGGTCCCCTGTGAGTGGGGGTGGCAGTAGTGATGGGCAACAGGCCCCCCATGAGTGGGGGTGGCAGTAGTGATGGGCAACATAGTCCCTATGTGTGGGGGTGGCAGGGGTGATGGGCAACAGGTCCCCTGTGAGTGGGGGTGGCAGGGGTGATGGGCAACATAGTCCCTATGTATGGGGTGGCAGGGGTGATGGGCAACATAAGCCCTATGTGTGGGGGTGGCAGGGGTGATGGGCAACGGGTCCCCTATGTGTGGGGATGGCAGGGGTGATGGGCAACATAAGCCCTAGGTGTGGGGGTGATGGGCAACATAAGCCCTATGTGTGGGGGTGGCAGGGGTGATAGGCAACAGGTCCCCTATGAGTGGGGGTGGCAGGGGTGATGGACAACATAAGCCCTATGTGTGGGGGTGGCAGGGGTGATGGACATCATAAGCCCTATGGGTGGGGGTGGCAGTTGTGATGGGCAACAGGTCCCCCATGAGTGGGGGTGGCGGTAGTGATGGGCAACATAGTGCCTATGTGTGGGGTGGCAGGGGTGATGGGCAACATAAGCCCTATTTGTGGGGGTGGAAGGGGTGATGGGCAACATAAGCCCTATGTGTGGGGGTGGCAGGGGTGATGGGCAACATAAGCCCTATGGGTGGGGGTGGCAGTAGTGATGGGCAACAGGTCCCCCATAAGTGGGGGTGGCAGTAGTGATGGGCAACATAGTCCCTATGTGTGGGGGTGGCAGGGGTGGTGGGCAATAGGTTCCCTATGAGTGAGGGTGGCAAGGGTGATGGGCAACATAAGCCCTATGTGTGGGGGTGGCAGTAGTGATGGGCAACAGGCCCCCCATAAGTGGGGATGGCAGTAGTGATGGGCAACATAGTCCCTATGTGTGGGGGTGGCAGGGTTGATGGGCAATAGGTCCCCTATGAGTGGGGGTGGCTGGGGTGATGGGCAACATAAGCCCTATCTGTGGGGGTGACAGGGGTGATGGGCAACAGGTCCCCTATGAGTGGGTGTGGCAGGGGTGATGGGCAACATAAGCCCTATGTGTGGGGGTGACAGGGGTGATGGGCAACATAAGCCCTATGCGTGGGGGTGGCAGGGGTGATGGGCAACAGGTCCCCTATGAGTGGGGGTGGCAGGGGTGATGGACAACATAAGCCCTATGTGTGGGGGTGGCAGGGGTGATGGGCAACATACACCCTATGGGTGGGGGTGGCAGTAGTGATGGGCAACAGGTCCCCCATGAGTGGGGGTGGCAGTAGTGATGGGCAACATAGTCCCTATGTGTGGGGGTGGCAGGGGTGATGGGCAACAAGTCCCCTGTGAGTGGGGGTGGCAGGGGTGATGGGCAACATAAGCACTATGGTTGGGGGTGGCAGTAGTGATGGGCAACAGGTCCCCATGCGTGGGGGTGGCAGTAGTGAGGGGCAACATAGTCCCTATGTGTGGGGGTGGCAGGGGTGATGGGCAACAGGTCCCCTATGAGTGGGGGTGGCAGGGGTGATGGGCAACATAAGCCCTATGTGTGGGGTTGGCAGGGGTGATGGACAACATAAGCCCTATGGGTGGGGGTGGCAGTGGTGATGGGCAACAGGTCCCCTATGGGTGTGGGTGGTAGTGGTGCTGGCCATACAACCCCTATAGTGGCCTGTTGTTAGTGACCAGGATGTTGATCCCCTGTGTGGGTGTGTCATTTTGCTGGTACGTGTCGCTTGTTTGTGTGGTAGGTGTATGACTTACTGTCTGCGCCGTCGGCGTCGGTTCCTGATCCGGTCATAGATGTAGAGTACTGGTATGACCTGCTCAATGGGAGTCATGATGTGTTCGTCTTGTACACGCTGCTTGTTGCTCCGTCTCATACCTGTTGCAACCTGGTCTGTCTCGTTGCCGTGGATTGTGTTCTGGTGCGAATCGTTGCTGATATGCTTCTTTTCCGGATGCTGTGACGTGCCTTACGTGGCGACCCGTCCGGCTCGTAGGAAGTACGCATCATACTTGTCAGGGCGGAAACTGCTATGGATACTGCTTCCGGGCGACTCGGTTCGGCGTTTGGAGTTACGGCTCGGATGGAGAATGAAGCTTGAATCACAGCCTACATGCCGGTCGGGTTTTTTGCAGTTATGCGCATCGTACTTCATCAACAGGACGGACCGGCTACGGGTACGTGTCGGTTGCTCTCGGAGAGCTGTCCAACTCGGATCGTAATCGACCCCTCTATGTCGTTTTTAGGTCATTTACCAAGACGGAACCTCGCTGTCCATTCGTGTAAGTTTAGTTTTAGTTACTTTTAAGCTAGTTTTGAGGTGAGGTAAGTTAGTGGTAGTGTAAATATATTTGTTAGGGCGTTATTTTATCGTTTTCAGGATAGTTACGTGTTGTTTCGGTAGTTTAGTGTTTTATGTGTTTGATTTAGTGTCGGGTGTTATTACAATGCTATGTAATTTTTCTTATGTGTTTAAGATATGTGTTTATGTTTATTTTATGTTGATATTAGTTTTTTTGGTTTATAGATTTGTTGTGGGTGGGTGTTGTTTACTTTTATTTAAAGGTACTGGCTTTGGTGAATGGATGGAGTTGTTCACACATTTTTTTATTTTAAATAAAGGACAATGTTGTTTCTTGTTTGATAACAAGTTGCTATACATTTACTTTTTTATCGGGTTGTTGGGGCGTGTTCTTATATACTATTTTTGGGTTTCTGAGGGTTTTGTCATTGAAAGGATTGCGGCGTTGGATTCTTTTACCTACAGTTGTAATTTTTGCTTGGTTTGTTGTGGATTTTATCCATTTCGAGGATACTCTACAGCTACACAACTGTAAGTAATAAAAAAAATATTATTGAGGGTGGGAAATGTATAGTTTTTTTCTGTTTTTTATTTTTTATATTATGTGATATACTTTTGAGTCATATTTAGAAATGTATAACATAATTTAATCAAATAAAAAAAGAGTAATATTATGTTGATATGTTTATTATGTTTATAATGTTTGCTATTTGGTTTACTTTAAATAATTGATTTTGCTATCATGTCTAGATATTCTAGGCCTTGGGTATTTGGATATATCCTAGTTTGTCACACTTTGGTAGCTGTGACAGTTTCCTTAGCTTACCTGTGTACACACTGTGCTTGGCAATGGGGTAGGTATGCCTCTTTGTGCAATGAAAGGGCTGGTGTTGTCATATGTAGGCCTTGGCTAAAATTCCGTTCTGCTCGCGGAAATTGCGATAATTTGACATTTTCGCATTCCGCGGAGAGCGCGAAAATGTCAACATTTCCGCAATCCGCATCTTACCGAAAATTTTTTTCTTGCTCGCTCTGTAAAAAAATACATTCTCGTGTGCGCGCGATCTCCTTACCTGAATCCCCACGTTCACCGACAAGTTTTCTCAATCCGGTCGCGTTCTCCACGAGATGTTGGATTGTTGGTAGCCATTTGCGCTGTCTCGCGACAGTTCACGCCCGCATTAACGCAATTTGTCACGCGATCACGTCATTCGTCGCGCGATCACATCTATCTTCTCGCGATCATGCACCGCGAGAGTATGAGATGATTGAGATCTTGAACACGTCATTCTCCACCGCGAGCGAGAGCGTGAGGACGCGGGCACGTCAATATCGAACGCGATAAGGAGCAAGAGACCACAAACACGTCATATCCAACGCGACAGGGAGCGAGAGAACGCGATCAAGTCACTTTGGACACGCCATCGACATTGAGCGGTAGTAATGTAAAGCTCGAGAACTCGAACATGTAAAATTTTCAATTTGGAGAAGAATATCAGCTCTAGCAGCATGAAACCTTCTGCAAATGATGATTTGGATGAAAATAACTCCTCAGATTGACATTTGTCTGTTCTTTTTTGTGCAAGTCCTTTTTTAAAAAGGTGGGGAGAGGGAGGAAGTGCCACAGAATCTCCAACTTCCTGTTCCTGTCCAGCAGGCTCCTCCCAATGCTTTGTCCATCTCCTGCTCATTCTGCCTTTGGATTTTTAGCTGGAAAGATCACTCTTTTTGTCTGCTGCATCATTGCAATTGGATTTTTGGATTTAATTGGATATTTTACAAGTAAGTGGTTGTTGTGTCTGTTTGATTGGGGGCATTGCAGTTGTTGTAACTACAATTTATTTTTGGTAACTATCATTCCTTTTTTAAAAAATGTTGTGAGTAGTAGTAGTCAGTAGTAGGCCCGAGCCAGTCATGGCCTCATGGGTGTGTGCATGATGAAGCAACTGTTCCTTTGGTGTTTTTTGAATGTATTTCATTTTCAAGCATCATTTAGCGCCTTGATGGCATTGGATTGAGTTGGGAAACGTGTTTTTTTGGGGTGGGCTTTCTGTTGTTGGACCTGGCCTTGTTGCTGGTGGCCATTTAGAAGCCTAGGCCTGCAAGCTTGTCTGGCATTGTCTGCCAACAGGCCTGCTTTCATCCAGTAGGATCAGAGCAGGTAGCCACAGCTTTATTAATCAAGTGTTTCTGTGTGGTCTGTTGAATGTAGACATCATTTAGGGCATGGATGGCATTGGATTGATTTTGGAAGTGAGTTTTTTTGGGGTGGGCTTTCTGATGTTGTTGGGCCTGCCCATGTGGCTGGTGGCCATTTTGAAGCCTAGGCCTGCAAGCTTGTTTGTCTGGCATTTTTGTCTGCCAACAGGCCTGCTTTCAACTAGTAGGCTCAGATCAAGTAGCCACAGCTACATTAATCAAGTGTTTCTGTGTGGTCTGTTCAATTTAGACATCATTTAGCGCATGGATGGCATTGGATTGATTTTGGAAGTGAGTTTTTTTGGGGTGGGCTTTCTGATGTTGTTGGGCCTGGCCATGTGGCTGGTGGCCATGTTGAAGCCTAGGCCTGCAAGCTTGTTGTCTCTTGTCTAGCCTTGTTGTCTGCCAACAGGCCTGCTTTCAACTAGTAGGCTCAGATCAAGTAGCCACAGCTGTATTAATCAAGTGTTTCTGTGTGGCCTGTTAAATTTAGACATCATTTAGGGCATGGATGGCATTGGATTGATTTTGGAAGTGTGTTTTTTGGGGGTGGGCTTTCTGATGTTGTTGGGCCTGGCCATGTGGCTGGTGGCCATTTTGAAGCGTAGTCCTGCAAGCTTGTTGTCTCTTGTTTGGCCTTGTCTGCCAACAGGCCTGCTTTCATCCTGTAGGATCAGAGCAGGTAGCCACAGCTGTGTTAATCAAGTGTTTCTGTGTGGCCTGTTGAATTTAGACATCATTTAGGGAATGGATGGCATTGGATTGAGTTGGGAAGTGTGTTTTTTTGGGGTGGGCTTTCTGATGTTGTTGGGTCTGCCCATGTGGCTGGTGGCCATTTTGAAGCCTAGGCCTGCAAGCTTGTCTGGCCTTGTCTGCCAACAGGCCTGCTTTCATCCAGTAGGTTAAGAGCAGATAGCCACAGCTGTGTTAATCAAGTGTTTCTGTGTGGTCTGTTGAATATAGACATCATTTAGGGCATGGATGGCATTGGATTGAGTTGGGAAGTGTTTTTTTTGGTGTGGGCTTTCTGATGTTGTTGGGCCTGGCCATATGGCTGGTGGCCATGTTGAAGCCTAAGCCTGCAAGCTTGTTGTCTGGCCTTGTTGTCTGCCAACAGGCCTGCTTTCAACTAGTAGGCTCAGATCAAGTAGCCACAGCTGTATTAATCAAGTGTTTCTGTGTGGTCTGTTGAATTTAGACATCATTTAGGGCATGGATGGCTTTGGATTGAGTTGGGAAGTGTGTTTTTTGAGGGTGGGCTTTCTGATGTTGTTGGGCCTGGCCATGTGGCTGGTGGCCATTTTGAAGCCTAGGCCTGCAAGCTTGTTGTCTGACCTTGTCTGCCAACAGGCCTGCTTTCAACTAGTAGGCTCAGATCAAGTAGCCACAGCTGTATTAATCAAGTGTTTCTGTGTGGTCTGTTGAATTTAGACATCATTTAGGGTATGGATGGCATTGGATTGAGTTTGGAAGTGTGTTTTTTTGGGGTGGACTTTCTGATGTTGTTGGGCCTGGCCTTGTGGCAGGTGGCCATTTAGAAGCCTAGGCCTGCAAGCTTGTCTGGCATTGTCTGCCAACAGGCCTGCTTTCATCCAGTAGGCTCAGAGCAGGTAGCCACAGCTGTATTAATCAAGTGTTTCTGTGTGGTCTGTTGACTTTAGACATCATTTAGGGCATGGATGGCTTTGGATTGAGTTGGGAAGTGTGTTTTTTGAGGGTGGGCTTTCTGATGTTGTTGGGCCTGGCCATGTGGCTGGTGGCCATTTTGAAGCCTAGGCCTGCAAGCTTGTTGTCTGGCCTTGTCTGCCAACAGGCCTGCTTTCAACTAGTAGGCTCAGATCAAGTAGCCACAGCTGTATTAATCAGGTGTTTCTGTGTGGTCTGTTGAATTTAGACATCATTTAGGGTATGGATGGCATTGGATTGAGTTGGGAAGTGTGTTTTTTTTGGGGTGGGCTTTCTGATCTTGTTGGGCCTGCCCATGTGGCTGGTGGCCATTTTGAAGCCTAGGCCTGCAAGCTTGTTGTCTGGCCTTGTTGTCTGCCAACAGGCCTGCTTTCATCCAGTAGGCTCAGAGCAGGTAGCCACAGCTGTATTAATCAAGTGTTTCTGTATGGTCTGTTGAATTTAGACATCATTTAGGGCATGGATGGCATTGGATTGAGTTGGGAAGTGTGTTTTTTGGGGTGGGCTTTCTGATGTTGTTGGGCCTGGCCATGTGGCTGGTGGCCATTTTGAAGCCTAGGCCTGCTAGCTTGTTGTCTGGCCTTGTTGTGTGCCAACAGGCCTGCTTTCAAATAGTAGGCTCAGATCAAGTAGCCACAACCTTATTAATCAAGTGTTTCTGTGTGGTCTGTTGAATTTAGGCATCATTTAGGGCATGGATGGCATTGGATTGATTTTGGAAGTGAGTTTTGTTGGGGTGGGCTTTCTGATGTTGTTGGGCCTGCCCATGTGGCTGGTGGCCATTTTGAAGCCTAGTCCTGCAAGCTTGTTGTCTCTTGTCTGGAATTGTCTGCCAACAGGCCTGCTTTCATCCAGTAGGATCAGAGCAGGTAGCCACAGCTGTATTACTCAAGTGTTTCTGTGTGGTCTGTTGAATTTAGACATCATTTAGGGCATGGATGGCATTGGATTGAGTTGGGAAGTGTGTTTTTTGACGTGGGCTTTCTGATGTTGTTGGGCCTGCCCATGTGGCTGGTGGCCATTTTGAAGCCGAGGCCTGCAAGCTTGTCTGGCCTTGTCTGCCAACAGGCCTGCTTTCATCCAGTAGGATCAGAGCAGGTAGCCACAGCTGTGTTAATCAAATGTTTCTATGTGGTCTGTTGAATTTAGACATCATTTAGGGCATGGATGGCATTGGATTGAGTTGGGAAGTGTGTTTTTTTGGCGGTGGGCTTTCTGATGTTGTTGGGTCTGCCCATGTGGCTGGTGGCCATTTTGAAGCCTAGGCCTGCAAGCTTGTCTGGCCTTGTCTGCCAACAGGCCTGCTTTCATCCAGTAGGATAAGAGCAGATAGCCACAGCTGTGTTAATCAAGTGTTTCTGTGTGGTCTGTTGAATTTAGACATCATTTAGGGCATGGATGGCATTGGATTGAGTTGGGAAGTGTTTTTTTTGGTGTGGGCTTTCTGATGTTGTTGGGCCTGGCCATGTGGCTGGTGGCCATTTTGAAGCCTAGGCCTGCAAGCTTGTTGTCTGGCCTTGTTGTCTGCCAACAGGCCTGCTTTCAACAAGTAGGCTCAGATCAAGTAGCCACAGCTGTATTAATCAAGTTTTTCTGTGTGGTCTGTTGAATTTAGACATCATTTAGGGTATGGATGGCATTGGATTGAGTTGGGAAGTGTGTTTTTTGAGGGTGGGCTTTCTGATGTTGTTGGGCCTGGCCATGTGGCTGGTGGCCATTTTGAAGCCTAGGCCTGCAAGCTTGTTGTCTGGCCTTGTTGTCTGCCAACAGGCCTGCTTTCAACTAGTAGGCTCAGATCAAGTAGCCACAGCTGTATTAATCAAGTGTTTCTGTGTGGTCTGTTGAATTTAGACATCATTTAGGGTATGGAATCTGGATGGCATTGGATTGAGTTGGGAAGTGTGTTTTTTTGGGGTGGACTTTCTGATGTTGTTGGGCCTGGCCTTGTGGCAGGTGGCCATTTAGAAGCCTAGGCCTGCAAGCTTGTCTGGCATTGTCTGCCAACAGGCCTGCTTTCATCCAGTAGGATCAGAGCAGGTAGCCACAGCTTTATTAATCAAGTGTTTCTGTGTGGTCTGTTGAATTTAGACATCAGTTAGGGCATGGATGGCATTGGATTGAGTTGGCAAGTGTGTTTTTTTGGGGTGGGCTTTCTGATGTTGTTGGGCCTGGCCATGTGGCTGGTGGCCATTTTGAAGCCTAGGCCTGCTAGCTTGTTGTCTGGCCTTGTTGTGTGCCAACAGGCCTGCTTTCAACTAGTAGGCTCAGATCAAGTAGCCACAGCTGTATTAATCAAGTGTTTCTGTGTGGTCTGTTGAATTTAGGCATCATTTAGGGCATGGATGGCATTGGATTGATTTTGGAAGTGAGTTTTGTTGGGGTGGGCTTTCTGATGTTGTTGGGCCTGCCCATGTGGCTGGGCGCCATTTTGAAGCCTAGGCCTGCAAGCTTGTTGTCTCTTGTCTGGCCTAGTTGTCTGCCAACAGGCCTGCTTTCAACTAGTAGGCTCAGATCAAGTAGCCACAGCTGTATTAATCAAGTGTTTCTGTGTGGTCTATTGAATTTAGACATCATTTAGGGCATGGATGGCATTGGATTGATTTTGGAAGTGTGTTTTTTGGGGGTGGGCTTTTTGATGTTGTTGGGCCTGGCCATGTGGCTGGTGGCCATTTTGAACCGTAGTCCTGCAAGCTTGTTGTCTCTTGTCTGGCCTTGTCTGCCAACAGGCCTGCTTTCATCCAGTAGGATCAGAGCAGGTAGCCACAGCTGTATTAATCAAGTGTTTCTGTGTGGTCTGTTGAATTTAGACATCATTTAGGGCATGGATGGCATAGGATTGATTTGAGAAGCGTGTTTTTTGGGGTGGGCTTTCTGATGTTGTTGGGCCTGGCCATGTGGCTGGTGGCCATTTTGAAGCCTAGGCCTGCAAGCTTGTCTGGCCTTGTCTGCCAACAGGCCTGCTTTCATCCAGTAGGATCAGAGCAGATAGCCACAGCTGTATTAATCAAGTGTTTATGTGCGGTCTGTTGAATTTAGACATCATTTAGGGCATGGATGGCATTGGATTGATTTTGGAAGTGTGTTTTTTTGGGGTGGGCTTTCTGATGTTGTTGGGTCTGCCTATGTGGCTGGTGGCCATTTTAAAGCCTAGGCCTGCAACCTTGTCTGGCCTTGTCTGCCAACAGGCCTGCTTTCATCCAGTAGGATCAGAGCAGGTAGCCACAGCTGTATTAATCAAGTGTTTATGTGCGGTCTGTTGAATTTAGACATCATTTAGGGCATGGATGGCATTGGATCGAGTTGGGAAGTGTGTTTTTTTGGGGTGGGCTTTTCTGATGTTGTTGGGCCTGGCCATGTGGCTGGTGGCTATGTTGAAGCCTAGGCCTGCAAGCTTCTTGTCTGGCCTTGTTGTCTGCCAACAGGCCTGCTTTCAACTAGTAGGCTCAGATCAAGTAGCCACAGCTGTATTAATCAAGTGTTTCTGTGTGGTCTGTTGAATTTAGACATCATTTAGGGCATGGATGGCATTGGATTGAGTTGGGAAGTGTGTTTTTTTGGGGTGGGCTTTCTGATGATGTTGGGCCTGCCCATGTGGCTGGTTGCCATTTTGAATCCTAGGCCTGCAAGCCTGTCTGGCCTTGTCTGCCAACAGGCCTGCTCTCATTCTGTAGGATCAGAGCAGGTAGCCACAGCTGTATCAATCAAGTGTTTCTCTGTGGTCTGTTGAATTTAGACATCATTTAGGGCATGGATGGCATTGGGTTGAGTTGGGAAGTGTATTTTTTTGGGGTGGGCTTTCTGATGTTGTTGGGTCTGCCTATGTGGCTGGTGGCCATTTTAAAGCCTAGGCCTGCAACCTTGTCTGGCCTTGTCTGCCAACAGGCCTGCTTTCATCCAGTAGGATCAGAGCAGGTAGCCACAGCTGTATTAATCAAGTGTTTCTGTGTGTTCTGTTGAATTTAGACATAATTTAGGGCATGGATGGCATTGGATTGAGTTGGGAAGTGTGTTTTTTTGGGGTGGGCTTTCTGATGTTGTTGGGCCTGGCCATGTGGCTGGTGGCCATGTTGAAGCCTAGGCCTGGAAGCTTCTTGTCTGGCCTTGTTGTCTGCCAACAGGCCTGCTTTCAACTAGTAGGCTCAGATCAAGTAGCCATAGCTGTATTAATCAAGTGTTTCTGTGTGGTCTGTTGAATTTAGACATCATTTAGGGCATGGATGGCATTGGATTGAGTTGGGAAGTATGTTTTTTTGGGGTGGGCTTTCTGATGATGTTGGGCCTGCCCATGTGGCTGGTTGCCATTTTAAATCCTAGGCCTGCAAGCCTGTCTGGCCTTGTCTGCCAACAGGCCCGCTTTCATCCAGTAGGATCAGAGCTAGTAGCCACAGCTGTATCAATCAAGTGTTTCTCTGTGGTCTGTTGAATTTAGACATCATTTAGTGCATGGATGGCATTGGATTGAGTTGGGAAGTGTGTTTTTGGGGGGTGGGCTTTCTGATGTTGTTGGGCCTGCCCATGTGGCTGGTGGCCATTTTGAAGCCTAGGCCTGCAAGCTTGTTGTCTGACCTTGTTGTCTTCCAACAGGCCTGCTTTTAACTAGTAGGCTCAGATCAAGTAGCCACATCTGTATTAATCAAGTGTTTCTGTGTGGTCTGTTGAATTTAGACATCATTTAGGGCATGGATGGCATTGGATTGAGTTGGGAATTGTGTTTTTTTGGGGTGGGCTTTCTGATGTTGTTGGGCCTGGCCATGTGGCTGGTGGCCATGTTGAAGCCTAGGCCTGCAAGCTTCTCGTCTGGCCTTGTTGTCTGCCAACAGGCCTGCTTTCAACTAGTAGGCTCAGATGAAGTAGCCACAGCTGTATTAATCAATTGTTTCTGTGTGGTCTGTTGAATTTAGACATCATTTAGGGCATGGATGGCATTTGATTGAGGTGGGAAGTGTGTTTTTTTAGGGGTGGGCTTTCTGATGTTGTTGGGACTGCCCATGTGGCTGGTGGCCATTTTGAAGCCTAGGCCTGCAAGCTTGTCTGGCCTTGTTGTCTGCCAACAGGCCTGCTTTCAACTAGTAGGCTCAGATCAAGTAGCCACAGCTGTATTAATCAAGTGTTTCTGTGTGGTCTGGTGAATTTAGACATCATTTAGGGCATGGATGGCATTGGATTGAGTTGGGAAGTGTGGGTTTTTTGGGGGTGGGCTTTCTGATGTTGTTGGGCCTGGCCATGTGGCTAATGGTCATTTTGAAGCCTAGGCCTGCAAGCTTGTTGTCTGGCCTTGTTGTCTGCCAACAGGCCTGCTTTCAACTAGTAGGCTCAGATCAAGTAGCCACAGCTGTATTAATCAAGTGTTTCTGTGTGGTGTGTTGAATTTAGACATCATTTAGGGCATGGATGGCATTGGATTGAGTTGGCAAGTGTGTTTTTTTGGGGTGGGCTTTCTGATGTTGGTTGTCTTAAAGACATGCTTTTGTTGTGTGTGCCTGGTGTGTGTTGGTGTGCAATGCATGCACCCTGCTGACCTTTTTGGGGCCTGTGAATTTTCGTATTTGCATTTTGTTGCATTAAAAAGGCAGAGCAGTGTGCTTTAGCATGCATCCTTTGCCTGGCTTTTATAGGCCTTTTGTCAGCTACTGGTGTTTCCCAGGCCCCCTGCTTGTTTGTGATTTGTGAGTGTCCATGTGGCTGGTGGCCTTTTTTTGTGTTGGGGTTATTAGTGTCCTGCTTTTGTCATATAGGCCTGCATGGTTTTCCTATTGGCTTACTGCTTCCATCCATCCATCCCCTTTGCCAGCAGCAGCTCCATGAATGATGAGATGCTCAAATAATTTAATGGCAAATAGGGTCCACCCCAGTTCCATTACATTTGTATTTTGGTGGTTCTTATTATCTTTCCTATCCTTCCTGAGAGTGTAGTGTGTGTACACAAGATCTCTTGACTGGGCGAGAATGTCTGCATTGTCAGCATTCCGTTCATCATTTGTTTGTTGTACACAGTAGTATACCATAGCCCTTGTTGACAAAGTCTCAGAAATGGCTAAATATCTTTTGTTTGCACTAGTACAGTAGTAAGTAACTGAACCACAACAACAAATGCAACATTTCACTGATGTACTGCCAGCCAGCCAGAATTCCTGCTGCGCATCACGTCCACGTGTGACCAGAACTTGTGCATCTGCGTCCTGCCTGACATCTGAAAAAGATGGCCCCAAAGAAAGGTACCAGGTCCAGTACCAAGAAAGTTGCCGGTGAGAAGGAACAGAAAAAGGAAGTGCCATTAACCACGACCGGTGTGCCGGCCAATGTTTTTTTTGGCACCAAAAAAGTTACGCCTGTAGCAGCGTTGTCCGGGAACCAAGCTTGGAGCAGCCCCTCAGCACCAGCGGTCCAACCCCACCAACCTAGGCCCAAGGCCTTGAGTGTCGCAAAGGTAGCCAGTCTACTAACGAGCAGCGATGTTGAAATGTCATTATCGCAAAGTAGTACACAATCAACGCAGGCGGAAACTCGGCAGATGAGTGTGCAGCCGCAACAAGAACAGCAGCAGCCGCGACAAGAACAGCAGCAGCCGCAACAGCCCACCATAGTAGTTGTTGCTCCTGACGTAGGGGCATTTCAGGAAATCGACCTTCCTGCAGACAAAGTGGAGCAAACCACTGTTTCGGAAGATCTATTGTCTTCCAGACCACCAGCAAGGAAAATGAGGCTTAGTCCATCATCTTCTTCTTCAATCCCCGCTTCTGATGATCGTGATGCCACTTGGCAGCCACCAGCTCAGTCTGAGAGTGATGCACGCCACAAGACAATGCTTCTGAAAAGGAAGGTCCCAGAAAAACTTAGAGTTATGGAGGTAGATGTAGAAGAGGGGGGTGATGTTGATGAAGACGAGCCAGTCATCATGCACATCACTCCCTCCCCAAAGGGATTGGAGACCAACATTCTCACCCTATCCAGAAAGGCTGCTACTGAGCGGGATGTAGCAAAAATCAAAGGAAATGATGGACGGAGTGTTGAACATTGCAAGCACTCACCCCCAGTCAACTGATCCGGGTTTAATCCATCACCGTTCTTTAGCCCACTCTGCCACCCCAGTTCAGACATGGCCATATTCAAATCAGTCTGACCCTGTGCCTCATGGGAACAGTCCAGCCCGAACTGCCAAGCCATGTCTTCCCTGGACCGGAAACAAGCTTCCTAGGACCGGTGTCTGACATTTCAGCCGTCTTCAGCCAGGCTTGCTTGAATCCAGTGGCAAAGTGAGCAAGGGACTCACGTCTGAGCATACCCTGCCAACTTATGGCGAAAAAAGCAAAAACCAAAGGAAATGATGGATGGAGTATTGAACATTGCAAGCACTCACCCCCAGGCAACTGATCTGGGTTTAATCCATCACCGTTCTTTAGCTCACTCTGCCACCCCAGACATGGCCATATGCAAATCAGTCTGACCCAGTGCCTCATGGGAACAGTCCAGCCCGAACTGCCAAGCCATGTCTTCCCTGGACCGGAAACAAGCTTCCTAGGACCGGTGTCTGGCATTTCAGCCGTCTTCAGCCAGGCTTGCTTGAATCCAGTGGCAAAGTGAGCAAGGGACTCACGTCTGAGCATACCCTGCCAACTTATGGCGAAAAAAGCAAAAATCAAAGGAAATGATGGACGGAGTGTTGAACATTGCAAGCACTCACCCCCAGTCAACTGATCCGGGTTTAATCCATCACCGTTCTTTAGCCCACTCTGCCACCCCAGTTCAGACATGGCCATATTCAAATCAGTCTGACCCTGTGCCTCATGGGAACAGTCCAGCCCGAACTGCCAAGCCATGTCTTCCCTGGACCGGAAACAAGCTTCCTAGGACCGGTGTCTGGCATTTCAGCCGTCTTCAGCCAGGCTTGCTTGAATCCAGTGGCAAAGTGAGCAAAGGACTCACGTCTGAGCATACCCTGCCAACTTATGGCGAAAAAAGCAAAAACCAAAGGAAATGATGGATGGAGTATTGAACATTGCAAGCACTCACCCCCAGGCAACTGATCTGGGTTTAATCCATCACCGTTCTTTAGCTCACTCTGTCACCCCAGTTCAGACATGGCCATATGCAAATCAGTCTGACCCAGTGCCTCATGGGAACAGTCTAGCCCGAACTGCCAAGCCATGTCTTCCCTGGACCGGAAACAAGCTTCCTAGGACCGGTTTCTGGCATTTCAGCCGTCTTCAGCCAGGCTTGCTTGAATCCAGTGGCAAAGTGAGCAAGGGACTCACGTCTGAGCATACCCTGCCAACTTATGGCGAACAAAGCAAAAACCAAAGGAAATGATGGACGGAGTGTTGAACATTGCAAGCACTCACCCCCAGTCAACTGATCTGGGTTTAATCCATCACCGTTCTTTAACCCACTCTGCCACCCCAGTTCAGACATGGCCATATGCAAATCAGTCTGACCCTGTGCCTCATGGGAACAGTCCAGCCCGAACTGCCAAGCCATGTCTTCCCTGGACCGGAAACAAGCTTCCTAGGACCGGTTTCTGGCATTTCAGCCGTCTTCAGCCAGGCTTGCTTGAATCCAGTGGCAAAGTGAGCAAGGGACTCACGTCTGAGCATACCCTGCCAACTTATGGCGAAAAAAGCAAAAACCAAAGGAAATGATGGACGGAGTGTTGAACATTGCAAGCACTCACCCCCAGTCAACTGATCCGGGTTTAATCCATCACCGTTCTTTAGCCCACTCTGCCACCCCAGTTCAGACATGGCCATATTCAAATCAGTCTGACCCTGTGCCTCATGGGAACAGTCCAGCCCGAACTGCCAAGCCATGTCTTCCCTGGACCGGAAACAAGCTTCCTAGGACCGGTGTCTGGCATTTCAGCCATCTTCAGCCAGGCTTGCTTGAATCCAGTGGCAAAGTGAGCAAAGGACTCACGTCTGAGCATACCCTGCCAACTTATGGCGAAAAAAGCAAAAACCAAAGGAAATGATGGATGGAGTATTGAACATTGCAAGCACTCACCCCCAGGCAACTGATCTGGGTTTAATCCATCACCGTTCTTTAGCTCACTCTGCCACCCCAGTTCAGACATGGCCATATGCAAATCAGTCTGACCCAGTGCCTCATGGGAACAGTCTAGCCCGAACTGCCAAGCCATGTCTTCCCTGGACCGGAAACAAGCTTCCTAGGACCGGTTTCTGGCATTTCAGCCGTCTTCAGCCAGGCTTGCTTGAATCCAGTGGCAAAGTGAGCAAGGGACTCACGTCTGAGCATACCCTGCCAACTTATGGCGAACAAAGCAAAAACCAAAGGAAATGATGGACGGAGTGTTGAACATTGCAAGCACTCACCCCCAGTCAACTGATCTGGGTTTAATCCATCACCGTTCTTTAGCCCACTCTGCCACCCCAGTTCAGACATGGCCATATGCAAATCAGTCTGACCCTGTGCCTCATGGGAACAGTCCAGCCCGAACTGCCAAGCCATGTCTTCCCTGGACCGGAAACAAGCTTCCTAGGACCGGTTTCTGGCATTTCAGCCGTCTTCAGCCAGGCTTGCTTGAATCCAGTGGCAAAGTGAGCAAGGGACTCACGTCTGAGCATACCCTGCCAACTTATGGCGAAAAAAGCAAAAACCAAAGGAAATGATGGACGGAGTATTGAACATTGCAAGCAATCACCCCCAGTCAACTGATCTGGGTTTAATCCATCACTGTTCTTTAGCCCACTCTGCCACCCCAGTTCAGACATGGCCATATGCAAATCAGTCTGACCCTGTGCCTCATGGGTACAGTCAAACCGGAACTGCCAAGTCATGTCTTCCCTGGACTGGAAACAAGCTTCCTAGGACCGGTTTCTGGCATTTCAGCCGTCTTCAGCCAGGCTTGCTTGAAATTAGGGGTGGGTGGAATTTGCTAAATTAACTTTCGCAAATTATCGCGAAAATGCTAAAAATCTCCGCAAACACGCCGGAAATATCGCGAAGACTCGGAGGTTTTTTTCCCGCCTGTTCGCGGTATTTTTTGCGTGATCGTGGGTCGCCAGCTTACCCATGCGGTTGCTCAAGGCGCGGCCATCTTGTTTTCACTTATCCCGCCCTCTCGCGATGCTTACCTCCTGTTCTGGGCCGCGCAATGCATGTTCGCGCCTGTTCGCGGTCTAAATTTCCTGTTCGCGACCGCTTTTACTTGATCGCGTTGCTTTTTGCTTGCTCGGGGAGAAAATATCGCGCGAACTTGCGCACGTGGTCTCAATGGGCTCGGCCATCTTGTTTTTCACTCTATTGCATGGTTCTGGGGCCTGATTTTCAATCCTCCCAAAATCCTTTCAATCCTTTGTTTATAGCCACTTTTTTTGGATCTTTATTACTTATTATTTCTCTAACTATTTTCCTGCTTCTATATTTTTGGTTTTTGTCTATTTTTTTTGTGTTTTTTAGCTACTTTTTCTCTTTCTATTGCCTGCTATTTATTTCCTTTACTCCTTTATTTATTTTACCTTTTCTTTCCCGCCCCGTCCCCAGAACCATGTCCAAGGGTAGGGCTGTTCGCCGGCGCAGCCAGAGCCGCGACCGCCTTCCTTACGGAAGGCGGCGCCCACAAGGGGTGCAGGCACGGGCCTTATTTGGGGAGGAGGAGTTGGCTGCACTAATTTTCTTTGTGCAGCGCCACCTCCCCTCAACCCTGGCAGCAGGTGGCAGGCCTGGGTCCGGGTACGGCCTCCGGGAGCGTCGGCAGCTGTGGGGGAAGGTGCGCCGGGCAGTGTCGCGCATCTCTGGGGTCCGGCGCACCTAGGCACAGCTGACGCACCGGTGGTCCGACATCCTGGACCGTGAGCAGGACCTGCTGGACCTGCTAGGAGTGGAGATCCCGGGGTTTGGTGAGTACATATTTAATTACTACAACTTTGTGTCTGTTCTTCTGCTCTGTGTTATATATTGCGAATATTTTTTTTCCTTCCAACCAGCTAGAATGTTGCTGCTTACAATACATTCCAGGTTAATAACGTTTAAAAGTCTTCTATGATTATGGTGCTCTTCTGCGCTACTACTAATCTTACTTGTTTGCAGCTTTGCGTTTGCGCTTGCTTAGCGTGATTCTTTACGAGTTTATTTTAGAGAAATTAAGTTACGTAATGCTACAGTGACTCTAGTCCACTCCTTACTTTGTCCCGTCACTAATAGATAGGGGCGGATTGATGTTTAGGTGCACTACTTTGTATGAGCTTCTAATTTGTTAGTGGTATGCGTGATGCCCCCTCACTCAGTTACGTGACGTGCTGCTAGTATGGCAGTCTTTAGAACCTTTTCTAGTTTGTTCAATGAGTGGTGGTAGGCTTAGCAGTTACTTAGCAGTAGCAGATCAGCATCAATCAAACCAAAATTTGGTGTATACAAAAAATTTAGTCATGTTCATGCGTCCTCCATGATTTGACCATACGCATTGTTGAGGAATACAGTGGAAATGCATACTTATTGTACAATTGGCATGCCTGGAATAGGTGGGCTAGGTTGGGTGGTATGTTGTACTTAGGCTTAGTTGTAACTTAGTTTTCTGGAATCAGAATGGAAGACTGGATTACTGTTGATAAATAGTAACTTAAGTAGTCGAACTGTGAATCCCCCGATATTACATGTTGACCAGATGAGATCGGTCAATGTAGTTATTGCAATTGTTGTTTACATAAGTGTTTTTTGACCGTTGTTGAAAAATATTGTATTTGTTTGACACCATCCATCAATGTTTGTCTCTTTCTTATATCTTTCCTGTTCGTCAGTACCCAGGGGCAGACCGACAGGGACTGGGCAGTCGGCGGGACAGGAACAACACCACCAGGAGGACACCGCTGAGGGCTCCTCTGCTGGCCCCAGTAAGTCTTCTTGTTTTTAATAATATTTCTTATTCCATAACTTTTACTGCCCCATATTTTTCCTGAACTATTGTTGGTTTCCAAATGCTATTTTTTTACCACCAATTATCCTTCGATCTGTACGGTTTCAAAAATCTTATCCCTGCCGCCGCTATGATGACTCTGAGTACTACTACTACTACATACTATCAGTCTGTCTGTACTGTAGTAGCTAGTCTTGCCCAATTGGCCAGTGCCACTCTTTGTGAAAGGTTGTAATATAAAACTCATATTCACCAGTAGCTCGAGCCATTGAGTCCAATCCGTTGGGTCGTCGTCTTGTACTACTTTTACTCTTATTGATCTTGAGGCTTTGAAAATTCACAGCAACAACAGCCCTACCAGATTTATTACTATTTTGATATGATACCCTATAGGACATACTACTGTTGTAGGGATCTTGCACATACATTTGCACCAGAAAATAGGATGTTGGTGATGGTAGGTTGGACCTTCCTTGCACACCTCAATCAGAAATTCCGCACCCACCACAATTCCACTACTTGACTATAGTACTGTCTTGTCATAACTATTAGGTCTCGGAACCCTCCCCCCAAGATACCCAACAAGTAGACAACCCAGAACATAACACACCCAACCTCTCAGTCGTGGAAGCAATTCACATGCACACCCTTACTTTAATTTGCTCACTCGTGTAAGTTAGTCCTCCACACCAAATACCACCAAGTCTATGTAAGTTCAAAATGTTTATTTCAATTTGAGAAGGTCTGTACACTGTTTTCTTATAAATGCAGCACCAACCGGAAAATCAATAACATTAAAACAATATACATTGTTACACTTATACAGTTTGGAATTAAATCATGATAACTGAACAGTGGTGGAAGGCAGCACCACCATCACATAGCAATTTAGTTTATATAAATTTATAAAAGAAGATGTGAGTGAAGGGACCCCTCACCTTAGAAGAACCTAGTACTGGTAGTTGTTGCATCATTCAGAAGCTCTGGTTCGTAGAAGGGAATCTTGCGTCTGTAATGCGAAAAAAGAAATGGTGTGCGTTAGTATATTGCAACTTGCAAGCATTTCTCAGCCGTGCCAAAAAGTGTAGCATCTATGGATAAGCAATATGGACTAACAGTAACAGTAGTACACCAGTACTTCCTAAAAAAGTGGCTTGTTAATGTTTGTGGACCGCTTGTACGCAGCGCGTAGACTAGACAGTAGCAGTGTGAGGCAGGTCATGTGAGCTCAAAGGTGTCTTAAGAAGCTGCAAGGTAAAGGTAACGTCACATGTGCAAAAATAAAAGCCACAAAGGTAAAATGGTAGCATGGCTAGGGCTAATTAAGCAAAGGCTACAATGATCATATATAACTATTAGTGTCTACTCTACTACTACCTGATTTGTACTAGTGATGTATGTTAGTATTAACTCATTTTTCAACCTTGCAACTGATCAATAGGGGGGAGGTGTATATGACGCCTAATAAATGTGTAATGTTTTCTAGGCGCACTACCGACCACCAGTGCCGGGGCCAGCGAACAAGGCGACACGGAGGGAGAGGATGCGGCAGTTGCTGCCGATACCGACGATGGAGCAGTAGGGGGAGTGGCAGCACCAGTGGCAGGTGGTGGTAAGTTAGATTCATAATCCTTAACTATTGTTGAACTTGACAGCACACTCACTGCAAGGGTGTACTGTATGTATATGTATACTGTACAGTTGTGACTTAGGGCCCCATTAGGATGGTGGGTGTATTGCCCCCGCCGGGCCGGCTGGAATTCACTGCCGACACCACAGGGGCAAACCTCCCGCCATCCCTGTAGAAAATATTCAGACCCCCCACATGTCGACCAGGCGGAAAAGGGTTCAATATGGCGGTGGTGTCTCTCTGAACACACCGCCAGCCATATAATCTGCATTTTGGAATGCCTTTGCGTGGCGGCATTGCCGTCCGCCACGAAAAGGCATGCAGACATTGCAGAGTATGCTTGGGGGCCCCCATGGAGGGTACCTACCTATGCTATGGTACCCCCCGCCTTTCAAAGCAAAACGTGACAGGCTCCGTGCGGGGCCCGTCATGTTGTGCTTGGAAAAGCAGCACAACATTTTAGCATTGCTTTCAGCAAAGCCAACCAGAATGTAAAAAAAAAAACAGGATGCGCCCGCCACTGTGCTGGGCGCATCATCCTAATTAATTGTCCCCACGGGACCCCCACCCTTTTTAGCATGAGGATGGCGGGAGGACAAAGTCCGCCCGCTATCCGATGTCGTAAGTAAGTATGAGTTGTTGGGGACGTTTGAAGAGTGAACTAGAAGACTAGAATTCCCTTTAATTGGCATAGGACTAGGAGCCGGAGTATTGAGTAACCAATGGCCTCATCTATCTGATTTCAACTCTGCTTTGAAAGCTTTATGGAGAAGAGCACCTGGTGCACTGTTCAACTAAAAAGTGAAAGATGGGTGGAAGGAAGAAGGACGGGCGACATTTAAAATGTTATGAACTACTGTGCTTTATTTAATAGTGCTACTCTACCATGCCACTATGTGTATAAATAATTACCTTGTCCTATTGTTTTTCTAAGAGTATATTTTACAATTGTCTTGTTTTTTTCTTTTTGATACACAGCTACTCCGAAACTCAACCGGAAGGAGTTGGCCGCCAAGGCACGGCGCCGGAATCTGGAGGCAATCCAGCGGGAATACCGGCGGCTGGAGGTCCTAGCCGAGGAGGAGGAGGAGACTGTGGCAGCAATTGTTCAAGCCTCCTCCAGTGCCCCGGGCCCCAGCCACCGCCCTCCAGTGGTACGGCACCACCGTCTGGCGGCTGCCCGCCGCCACCGTGCCATCTTCGGTGCCCCCCCCACTGTGGCTGCAACTGCCGCGGCCTTAGACGCCGCGTTGCCCGTTTAGAGGACGAGATGCACCAGATGCGTGTCCTCCTTCAGTCCCGCCCACCACTTAGTCCCTGTCATCCTGTTCTGCCCCTTTTTTAATTCTTGTTTGGGTGGGTGGGTGGGAACTTGTTTGGGTGTTACAGACTTTATGGACATTGGTTGGGGTTAGGGAGGGGGGTGGGTCAGCTTTTGTGGGTTTAGTTTATTTTTGTTAGGGTAAATTAAATATATTTTTCTATGTTACATGCAATGTTGTTAATGTTTTGTAGGTGGGGTAACTATTTTACATCACACTGTTTCCTTGCTGGTGCATGGCCGCCCATAGCCTGTGTTTGATTTCAATAATTTGCTGACTGTATAAGACACAAACAGATAGATGCGACACACCTCCCTCATTGACTGGTCCTTCTAGTACTTTCAGTCTGTCCTGTAGTCTATGCATTCTTTGGAGTGGTGTGTGAAAATGAAATCATTGACAACATGTCCATTATTAATTCTGCCTCCCCCAAACTTCTCTCTTACCGGTGCTTGATGTTTATGTCCAACTGTGGCACAGCACTGGCTGCATGGTGAAGATGGTTTCCTTTTTCATACATGCCATGATTGGGGTGGTGGTGGTGGTGGTGGTAGTATAGTAGTAGTAGTAGACACTGGCAGGGCGGCAGCATTTCCAAAAAAAGAAAAGGAGACAGTCAATCGCCTTTGAGAGACTGTTAGAGGAGTAGTTGAATGAAGTACAGCACAGAACTTACCGAGCAACAATGATATGCTCAAATATTTGACAGAAAAACTGAATGGTGGTTAGGAGGATAGCCTACTAGACAGAGTTACAAACTATAGTTGTGTCGAGTCACTTGACTATGCCTACAGTCTAACAGTTAGTGCTGTATATGAGGAATGACAACAAACAAATCCAATCAATGCCATCAATTCATGCTGAGGTATATGTTCCTTGGTTAAATAAAATAACCTCTGAAATATCCTACTCATGGGTGGCCAAGCAGAAGAAGATCATCGCTCTGCCTTGAAATTGAAGTAGTGTTGCTTTCACCACATCCGCCCCAGCAAGTGTGTGATTAAGTATTGGTGTACATTTAATTTAGTTACACCTCGACAATAAGTCACACAGCCCGGGGGAAGAGGGTTAGGGTTTGTTGAATGGATGGGAAGGGGGTTTTTGGTAAAGGTTTGACATAGAAAAACAGTATGCATACATAGACAAACAAACGACAATCATTTAAGACTACCATATCCATATGTTAAGGGAGAAAAAGACAATGCATGCATGATGATGAGAGACCCGGATTACATACACTTCTAGTTCTTGTTCTGTTGTTCCGGCCTTAATATTTTAACACATAGCAAATAGAAATTTTAAATATTGGTAGGGAAGAAACGTAAACACAGAGCAAACCTAATGATGATAACAACTCCAAAAACACACTGTTGTAAAGATGGTATACAAGATATTAATCAAATTATTTAAAAGAAGATAAAAGTGAATACTGTTACTGTCTTATCCCGGTCAAAAATGTGGACTGGATTTGCATCTCGGCATTCCTTTTGCTCCTCTCGTCCATCAATCTTGGGTGTGTCGCCTCGCCACTGCCCGGCTGGAAAAAAAAGGTGATGGATTGGTAAGGTAATTAATTAATATGCATTGTAATGTTTTACAAAGTTTAGGGCAAGGCCCGGCCTGTAATTGTAGATGGAAAACCAAAGGGGATATTGAGAAAGAAAGTGAAAACAAATGCACAAGTGATGGTGTAGTGCAACAAGAGCACTTTCCGAGGTGGCATGTATGCATCATCTCTACTCTAGTTTGTTTCCAGCATTGACCTTCAACAGTAACAGGAGAGATCAGGCCACAGTGCTTAGCATTAGCACATCCTACGTTAACACTTTAGAGTCCTTTTTTTTCTCTCAAAGAGTTGGACAAACGCAAAGCACATTATCCATTCCAAACATAGCATTTTACAGTTTAAGTTAGTAAAATCAATGCACTGCAGTCATCCCACCGCTACACTCTATTCAACTTCTACACAGACATTTGGGTCTGCTGTGGTTGTTGTTGACGTGTTTACCTTTAGGCTTTTCCATTTTATGCCACTCCTGAAACATCCTCCTGACTTCATCATCATCTCTGATACTTTTACTGACTGACTGAAGATCGGCCTGCAGTATAAGTATAATTTTTATGACACAACAAGAGTAGAAATATAAATATTACTGACTTGAGTCATTCTTTATTGTGTACAGAAAGATAGATTACTACTAGTACACTTTGACATCACTTTGTGCACAACAAACAAACAATGCAAACACAAAGACCAATAGCTCAGAGTCAGGTGTCCAATGCATGCCATTAATTGTCATCATTCATTACCTGTTCCTTCTCATCTTAAGTTAACGGGCCATCTCTTTCGCCATCATCATGATGGACGGTGCTGTTGTGTCACAGTCATTTGCATTGCGCAGATTGAGTGAGTCCCCTTCCTGTATTGAATTAAAAGCAATGTATCACCAAGATGCAGGAGAAGTACACATTTCTTATTTGCAAGAAGGGGAAAATTAGTGTGTTCTGTAGAAAGTTGATTAGTGGCAGTGCATAATTACATAAATTCATGCGCAACAAACACAACAAAATCTACATCATTCAGTCTGCGACTCTGCGGCCAATGCATGGCATCAATCATTACCTGTTCCATCTCATCTTGTTAACGGGCCGTCTATTTCGCCTTCATCTTCATGGACGGTGCTGTTGTGTCACAGTCATACGCATTGCGCAGATTGAGTGAGTCCCCTTCCTGTATTGAATTAAAAGCAATGTATCACCAAGATGCAGGAGAAGTACACATTTCTTATTTGCAAGAAGGGGAAAATTAGTGTGTTCTGTAGAAAGTTGATTAGTGGCAGTGCACAATTACATAAATTCATGCGCAACAAACACAACAAAATCTACATCATTCAGTCTGCGACTCTGCGGCCAATGCATGACATCAATCATTACCTGTTCCATCTCATCTTGTTAACGGGCCGTCTATTTCGCCATCATCATCATGGACGGTGCTGTTGTGTCACAGTCATACGCATTGCGCAGATTGAGTGAGTCCCCTTCCTGTATTGAATTAAAAGCAATGTACCACCAAGATGCAGGAGAAGTACACATTTCTTATTTGCAAGAAGGGGAAAATTAGTGTGTTCTGTAGAAAGTTGATTAGTGGCAGTGCACAATTACATAAATTCATGCGCAACAAACACAACAAAATCTACATCATTCAGTCTGCGACTCTGCGGCCAATGCATGGCATCAATCATTACCTGTTCCATCTCATCTTGTTAACGGGCCGTCTATTTCGCCATCATCATCATGGACGGTGCTGATGTGTCACAGTCATACGCATTGCGCAGATTGAGTGAGTCCCTTTCCTGTATTGAATTAAAAGCAATGTATCACCAAGATGCAGGAGAAGTACACATTTCTTATTTGCAAGAAGGGGAAAATTAGTGTGTTCTGTAGAAAGTTGATTAGTGGCAGTGCACAATTACATAAATTCATGCGCAACAAACACAACAAAATCTACATCATTCAGTCTGCGACTCTGCGGCCAATGCATGGCATCAATCATTACCTGTTCCATCTTATTTTCAGTTAATGGCCAGTCTCTCTCGGCTCTGATAGGAGGATAGCTATAGTAGTCATCTGATTCATGGTCCACTTGTTTAGGAAGGACGAGGAAAGTTTGAATTTGTTGTTACCATCATCCAATCATCCTTCATGAGGGAAATGGAATTGAGCAGGAGATTCAGTATGATCGAGCGGAGGAGCTGGATTCGGAGGACTGTACTGTCAAATGGCAGACACCTGAAACTTGTATATTAAATTAGAAGAGTAGAAGACGGTGATAATGGATTTGTTGCGATTCACAAGTTTATAATCGGAACGACAGACACATAAACAAAGGGGGAAAAAAGGGAGGAAGACAGTAAGTGCGAGCCTAATTGTCAGGGAAGTATAGCTCATCCTCAAACTCTGGGGGTTCTTCCAGTAGTAGGTAATCATCTGACACAATACTTCTGTCACCTGAGCCGCTGTCCTCATCTTCCTCTGTTGATTCATGTATTGTGTAGTTCGGTGGTATGAAGTGCTGATTCATTTTGATCATTGTTAACCTCTCCACGTTTTTTGGAGATAGACTGGTCCTTCTCAATGTTACAATGGAACCAGCAGCACTGAAAACACGTTCGGAAGAGACACTTGCGACAGGGCAAGCCAGATAGCTTATCGCCAGCCTGCTGAGCTGTGGCCATTCAGACCTTTTCCTGTACCAATACTGCAATGGGTTTTGATCAACGTACACCTCTGTTGGGTCGTCCAGATAGGCCTGGACCATCCGCTCAATGTTCAGGGTTGCCAATGGTAAGCTTTTGTGCTGTTTTTTCTGTGCATCAGCACTGTCCTTACAATAGCCCATCTTTACATACCAATCCTTTAATGATGATGATTGTACTCGGCCTAATGATCCAGTTTTTGTTTCTGTAGTCGATAGTGATGGCGAGTGTTGTGATTGTGAGCCAACCGCACTGCCCTCAGCCGACGAAGTTGCACTTGATTCTGCATGGCCTGCTTCAGTATCAGTACTTGTTGTGGGTTGATGTGGCGGGCTTTTAATTAGCAGCCCTTCGTTTTCAAACTTAATGGCTGCTTCAGCTATACAACTTTTGTAGCGGGCAACATCATTGTCGGAAAAAGCAAGGAATGTCTTCACTAGTCCTAATTTTGCACGTGGCACAAATGTAATGTTCTTGTGACAAAATTTTATTTTGTATCCTTACATTTTCAGTTAAGCGCCTGGATAAGCTCTCCACCAAGTCATGGGCTTGCCTTCTGTCCTCTACACCTTTGTAGGATTCAGACACATTATTCAGCTCATGCTCTAGCATTTGCAACAATGGGATAGCTTGGCCCATTGTACAGTCCTCCATGCTGACTTCACGTGTGAAGACCTCAAAAGGAGACAGCATCTCAGTCAGGCATTTAATTAGGGTCCATTGCTCCCTCTGAAGGGTCATGCCTTTAACACTAGCATCACTGCTTCTGTACCAGACATATTCATGGAGGGACCTGTGCTGTTCGTACAGACGATCAAGCATGTAATACGTTGAGTTCCAACGTGTTGCCACCTCCTGGATGAGTGCCTTGACTGGCATCCTAAATTCATGTTGGATGATCCTCAGCTGCTTCCGAGCTTTAAAAGAATGGCTGAAATGAGTGCATATTCTTCGGCAGATGGCCAGTAAATTGCTGACTATGGGTTCTTTTTTCAGAAAGTCTTGCACTATAATGTAGGGGTGGGCGGAATTTGCGTAATCGCGTTACGCAAATCTCCGCAAAACGGTAAAAATCTCCGCGAACACGCAGAAATTTCGCGGACAAGCGGAATTGCTTGTTCGCGATGCTTTTTTCCTGTTCACAATTGCTGTTTGCGTGCTCGGGGAGAAATATCTCGCGAACACGCATTTTGAGAACGCAAACAAGCAAAAAATTTTGCGAAGTCGCGGAATGCAGAATTTTGGACAATTTCGCGTTCTCCGCGGAACGCAAAATTACCCAAATTCCGCGAGCGGAACGGAATTTACCGCCCAGGCCAACTATAATGTTTATGCAGTGTGCCAAACACGGAACCCTGAAATAGGAACCAAGTTCCATGGCCTTAAGTACATTACTGCCATTGTCTGTGGCAACAAAACCAATACCAAGCCCTCTGGGCCGCAGCCATTCCAAAACATTGGTGCGAAACTCTTCTAAAATGTTTTCAGCCGTATGAGATTTCTCCATGGCGAACATGGCTACAGTTGCATGTTTCCGAGTACCTTCAAAAATCGCAGCTGTGTCAACAACACCTCGTGCAGATAGTTTATCTCTAACCCCCACACAAGAGATCCAGTGTGCAGTGATGCACATGTAATCTGTGGCTTGGCAACTGCTCCACATGTCTGTTGTCAGGTGGATATTGTGCACAGCACTCTTCTCCAAAGCTTGTCCAACCAATTCCAGCACATCATGATGTAGTGCCGGAACAGCAATTCTTGCGAAATAGGACCGGCTGGGAACTTTCCATTTCGGGCAGATGGCATACACAAATTCAAGGAAACCCACCCCTTCCACAAATGAAAAAGGAAGAAGGTCCAGCGCTAACATTTTAGCCAGCTTCGCATTGTACCATCGTGCCGTTGGGTGGTTGCGTTGGAACTGCCCCTCCAACCTAAACATGCTCTCAATGGTAGGCTGGCTTACTTTCCTTAGTGGTGCTGTTTTGATTAACCCACTAAGGCTCAACGACACAGATTGTCTCATTGAGGTACTCGCCGGTCGCCTTGGTGTCTCACCCACACTCTGAGTATGGCTCTTACTGCGGTGCCACTCTGATGTTACTGAGGAGGATGTGGGCGTTACCACTGCAGTGACTGCACTACTGGAGACAGGGCTAGAAATGCCTCCCTGTTCCTCACCTGCCACCACAATAATATCGCTCCCTGATTCTGAATCCTGAGCAACTTCAATGGGTTTAGTATTTCTACTTTCTTTTAACTTAAGTAGGTGATCCTCCCACACGATAGCGTGGTGTATTCTGAGATGACTTGCTTGTCCTCCGGTACCATAGTTTGTACCAAGCTTACCACGCCGAACACCTTGCCGACAAATTGAGCATATAGCAACGTTCTCCTCCTTGGCGCTAACAGAAAAGAAGTCCCAAACTGGGGAGGAGAACTTTCTGGCACTGCTGGATGTGCCACTTTCAACACCAGATGAATTTGAGGGGGTGCTTGAAAATATGTGTCCCTGTCCACCTACACTGTGACTTTTACTACCACTTCCTACTGAGATGGTTGAGCTGGATGTAGGTCCCTGCCGGGCCTTGGAAAATATGGCAGCTGGAGGTAGTGGTGGTGTAACCTGTGTTGGTGAGATCCGTGCTACATCCCGCTCAGTAGCAGCCTTTCTGGATAGGGTGAGAATGTCGGTCTCCAATCCCTTTGGGGCGGGAGTAATGTGCATGATGACTGGTTCGTCTTCATCAACATCATCACCCCCCTCTTCTACATCTACCTCCATAACTCTAAGTTTTTCTGGGACCTTCCTTTTCAGAAGCATTGTCTTGTGGCGTATATCACTCTCAGATCGAGTTGGTGGGACCCAAGTGTCATCACGATCATCAGAAGCGGGGCTTGAAGAAGAAGATGATGGACTAAGCCTCCTTTTCCTTGCTGGTGGTCTGGAAGACAATAGATCTTCTGAAACAGTGGCTTGACTTTGCTCCACTTTGTCTGCAGGAAGCTCGATTTCCTGAAATGCCCCTACGTCAGGAGCAACAACTACTATGGTGGGCTGTTGCGGCAGCTGCTGCTGTTCTTGTTGCGGCGGCTGCTTCTGTTCTTGTTGCGGCGGCTGCTTCTGTTCTTGTTGCGGCGGCTGCTTCTGTTCTTATTGCGGCGGCTGCTTCTGTTCTTGTTGCGGTGGCTGCTGCTGTTCTTGTTGCGGCGGCTGCACACTGATCTGCTGAGTTTGCGCCTGCGTTGAACTTGATTGCGTACTACTTTGCGGTAATGACATTTCTTCAACATCGCTGCTCGTTAGTAGACTGGCTACCTCTGCGACACTAAAGCCCTTGGGCCTAGGTTGGTGGGGTTGGACTGCTGTGCTGCTCCCAGCTTGGTTCCCGGACAACGCTTTGGTGCCAAAAAAAACATTGGCCGGCACACCACCAGTCGTGGTTAATGGCACTTCCTTTTTCTGTTCCTTCTTCTCACCGGCAACTTTCTTGGTACTGGACCTGGTACCTTTCTTTGGGGCCATCTTCTTCAGATGTCAGGCAGGATGCAGATGCACAACAAGTTCTGGTCACACGTGGACGTGATGCGCAGCAGGACTTCTGTCTGGCTGGCAGTACAACAGGTAGCCTGATGATGCTGATGACACCTCCTACTCTGTCTTTTGTGCACCTAAAAGCAAATAAGACAGGAGAAGAACATCAGTGAAATGTTGCATTTGTTGTTGTGGTTCAGTTACTTAGTACTGTACTAGTGCAAACAAAAGATAGTCTAGCCATTTATGACTTTTTTTTTTACTAGAGCTATGTTATACTACTGTTTACAGCCACACACTACACTCTCAGGAAGGATAGGAAAGTTAATAATAACCACCAAAATAAAAGTGTAATGAAAGTGGGGTGGACCATTAAATTATTTGAGCATCTCAGCATCCATGGAGCTGCTGCTGGCAAAGGGGGAGGATGGATGGAAGCAGTAAGCCAAATAGCCAATAGGAAAACCATGCAGGCCTATGGCAAAAGCAGGACACTAATAACTCACAGTCCAAACACCAAAAAAGGCCACCACCCACATGGACACTCACAAATCACAAAAAAGCCGGGGGCCTCGGAAACACCAGGAGCTGAAAAAAGGCCTATAAAAGCCAGGTAAAGGATGCATGCTAAAGCACACTGCTCTGCCTTTTTAATGCAACAAAATGGAAATACGAACATTCACAGGCCCCAAAAAGGTCTGCAGGGTGCATGCATTGCACACCAACACACCAGACACATACAACAAAAGCATGTCTTTAAGACAACCAACATCAGAAAGGCCACCCCAAAAAACACACTTCCCAACTCAATCCAATGCCATCCATGCCCTAAATGATGTCTAAATTCAACAGACCACACAGAAAACACTTGATTAATAAAGCTGTGGCTACCTGCTCTGATCCTAGTGGATGAAAAAGCAGGCCTGTTGGCAGACAAGGCCAGGCAAGCTTGCAGGCCTAGGCTTCAAAATGGCCACCAGCCACATGGCCAGGCCCAACAACATCACAAAGGCCACCCCAAAAAACACACTTCCCCAACTCAATCCAATGCCATCCATGCCCTAAATGATGTCTAAATTCAACAGATCACACAGAAAACACTTGATTAATAAAGCTGTGGCTACCTGCTCTGATCCTAGTGGATGAAAAAGCAGGCCTGTTGGCAGACAAGGCCAGGCAAGCTTGCAGGCCTAGGCTTCAAAATGGCCACCAGCCACATGGCGAGGCCCAACAACATCACAAAGGCCACCCCAAAAAACACACTTCCCCAACTCAATCCAATGCCATCCATGCCCTAAATGATGTCTAAATTCAACAGACCACACAGAAAACACTTGATTAATAAAGATGTGGCTACCTGCTCTGATCCTAGTGGATGAAAAAGCAGGCCTGTTGGCAGACAAGGCCAGGCAAGCTTGCAGGCCTAGGCTTCAAAATGGCCACATGGCCAGGCCGAACAACATCACAAAGGCCACCCCAAAAAACACACTTCCCCAACTCAATCCAATGCCATCCATGCCCTAAATGATGTCTAAATTCAACAGATCACACAGAAAACACTTGATTAATAAAGCTGTGGCTACCTGCTCTGATCCTAGTGGATGAAAAAGCAGGCCTGTTGGCAGACAAGGCCAGGCAAGCTTGCAGGCCTAGGCTTCAAAATGGCCACCAGCCACATGGCCAGGCCCAACAACATCACAAAGGCCACCCCAAAATACACACTTCCCCAACTCAATCCAATGCCATCCATGCCGTAAATGATGTCTAAATTCAACAGACCACACAGAAAACACTTGATTAATAAAGCTGTGGCTACCTGCTCTGATCCTAGTGGATGAAAAAGCAGGCCTGTTGGCAGACAAGGCCAGGCAAGCTTGCAGGCCTAGGCTTCAAAATGGCCACCAGCCACATGGCCAGGCCCAACAACATCACAAAGGCCACCCCAAAAAACACACTTCCCCAACTCAATCCAATGCCATCCATGCCCTAAATGATGTCTAAATTCAATAGATCACACAGAAAACACTTGATTAATAAAGCTGTGGCTACCTGCTCTGATCCTAGTGGATGAAAAAGCAGGCCTGTTGGCAGACAAGGCCAGGCAAGATTGCAGGCCTAGGTTTCAAAATGGCCACCAGCCACATGGCCAGGCCCAACAACATCACAAAGGCCACCCCAAAAAACACACTTCCCCAACTCAATCCAATGCCATCCATGCCTTAAATGTGCTTGAAAATGAAATACATTAAAAAAACAACAAAAGGAACAGTTGCTTCATCATGCACAGACACACCCATGAGGCCATGCCCATGGCTAGCTCGGGCATACTACTACTACCCGCAAAATATTAAAAATAAAAAAAGGAATGATGATAATCAATTATCAAAAATAAATTGTAGTTACAACAACTGCAATGCCCACAATCAAACAAACACAACAACCACTTACTTGTAAAATATCCTATTCCAAAAATCCTCAAATCCAATTGCAATGATGCAGCAGACAAAAAGAGTGATCTTTCCAGCTCCAAATCCAAAGGCAGAATGAGCAGGAGATGGACAAAGCACTGGGAGGAGCCTGCTGGATAGGAACAAGAAGTTGGAGATTCTGTGTCCCTTCCTCCCTCTCTCCACCTTTTAAAAAAATGACTCCTTGCACAAAAAAGGAAAGCCAAATGTCAATGTAAGGAGTTGTTGTCATCCAAAATCAGCATTTGCATAAGGTTTCATGCTGCTAGAGCCGATATTCCTCTCCAAATTGAAAATTTTACGTTGTTGAGTTCTCGAGCTTCACATTACTTCCGCCGGCGTGTCGAAAACGACATGATCTCGTTCTCTTCTTTGTCCCTGTCGCTTTGGATATGACGTGTTCGGGGTCTCTTTCTCCTGTTCGCGTTCGATTAGACATGCCCGCGTCCTCATCCTCTGGCTCGCGATGTAGAATGACATGTTCGAGATCTCAATCTTCTCATACTCGCGCGGTGCATGATCGCGAGAAGAAAGACGTGATCGCGCGACAAATGACGTGATCGCGGGACAAATGACGTTAATGCGGCCGTGAACTGTCGCGAGACAGCGCAAAATGGCTACCAAAATCCAACATCTCGTGGAGAACACGACCAGGTCGGGAAAACTTGTCGGCGAACGCGGGGTTTCAGGTAAGGCGATCGCGCGAACGCGAGAATGTATTTTTTTACAGCGCGAGCAACAAACAAATTATCGCTGAGCTGCGGAATGCGGAAATTTTGACATTTTCGCGCTTTCCGCGGAAAACGAAAATGCCAAAATATCGCAATTTCCGTGAACGGAACGGAATTTTGGCCCAGGCCTACTTGAAATCAGTGGCAAAGTGAGCAAGGGACTCACGTCTGAGCATACCCTGCCAACTGATGGCGAACAAAGCAGAAACCAAAGGAAATGATGGACGGAGTGTTGAACATTGCAAGCACTCACCCCCAGTCAACTGATCTGGGTTTAATCCATCACCGTTCTTTAGCCCGACTGAGCGGGATGTAGCACGGATATCACCAACACAGGTTACACCACCACTACCTCCAGCTGCCATATTTTCCAAGGCCCGGCAGGGACCTACATCCAGCTCAACCATCTCAGTAGGTAGTGGTAGTAAAAGTCACAGTGTAGCTGCACAGAGTCACATTCCAAGCACATCCTCCAGTTCATCGGGTATTGAAAGTGGCACATCCAGCAGTGCCAGAAAGTTCTCCTCCCCAGTTTGGGACTTCTTTTCTGTTAGCACCAGGGAGGAGAACGTTGCTATATGCTCAATTTGTCGACAAGGTGTTCGGCGGGGTAAGCTTGGTACAAACTATGGTACCGGAGGCCAAGCAAGTCATCTCAGAATATACCACACTATCGTGTGGGAGAATCACCTACTTCAGTTAAAAGAAAGTAGAAAAAACTCAACCCATTGAAGTTGGTCAGGAAGAATCAGGGGGCGATATTATTGCGGTGGAAGGTGAAGAAGAGGGAGGAATTTCTAACCCTGTCCCCAGTAGTGTAGTGCTACCGCCCATATCCTCCTCAGTAACATCTGAGTGGCACCGCAGTAAGAGCCATATTCAGAGTCAGGCTGAGACACCAAGGAGACCGAGTACCGCAATGAGACAAACTGCGTCGTTGAGCTTAAGTGGGTTAATGAAAACAACAGCACCACAAAGGAAAGTAATCCAGCCTACCATTGAGAGCATGCTTAGGTTGGAGGGGCAGTTCCAACGCAACCGCCCAACGGCACGGTTGTACAATGCGAAGCTGGCTAAAATGTTAGCGCTGGACCTTCTCCCTTTTTCATTTGTGGAGGGGGTGGGTTTCCTTGAATTTGTGTCAGCCCTCTGCCCTAAATGGAATGCACGGCTTTCGGTCGGGCCACAGCACAGAGTCGGCCCTTGTCGAAATGGCCGACTCTGTGAGATGGACGCTGGATCGAGGATCGAGGGCGGTGTTAGTGCTGGATCTCTCAGCAGCATTTGACACCGTCTCTCACAAGATCCTGCTGAGAAGGCTGAGAGATCTAGGCTTCGGCGGCACAGTGTTGAGATGGCTCTCTTCCTACCTGGGTGACCGTACTCAGCAGGTATACACCCCTCCCTACACCTCCACCGCTAGACCACTAAAATGGGGAGTCCCTCAGGGCTCCTCGCTGAGCCCGCTTTTGTTCAATATTTACTTCTCCCCCCTGGCTAAACTGATCGCGCAAACTGGGATTAAATCCACCTCCTACGCTGATGACATTCAGTTACTTTTTACCTTTGATACCCCCACTGCCTCCGCCTTTGACCCACTGAAAAACTGCCTTAGAGACATCTCTAACTGGATGGACTCCAATTCCCTCCGACTTAACGCAGGAAAGACAGAGATCCTGTTTTTTAATTCTACATCCCCCCTTGATTCCAATCTATGGTGGCCAACTGATCTCAGCCATGCCCCCACGCCTAAAGACTCGGTGAGAAACCTGGGAGTGCGCTGGGATAATCATCTCAGTTTTAACGCCCAGGTTCAAACAGTAGCGTCATCCTGCTTTGCCAAGATCAAGACAATTAGACGGCTCATCAATTACCTACCCATGGATTGCCGTAAGACTGTGGTACAGGCCCTGATAATTTCTCATCTGGACTACGCTAACGCTCTATACCTTGGCATCACAGCAGGTCTATGCCACAAGCTACAGACTGTCCAGAACGCTGCTGCCCGGCTGGTGGAGAGAATCCCTGCCAGACATCACATCTCCCCAACCCTCCGTAAACTCCACTGGCTCCCCATTTGCAAGAGATGCATTTTTAAGGCCATGACCCTGGCATTCCGGGCCTCCAAGGGCAAAGGCTCGGCCCATCTTAGAAGCACCCTGAAACCGTATGTCAACATCAGGACACTACGCTCAAATTCCCTACTTCTGCTAGAAACCCCTAGATTTAAACGCACCCGCGCCGGAGGGAAAACATTCGAGGTATGTGCCACCAGGTGTTGGAATAACCTTCCGGTTGCATTACGAGCCTGCCAAACAGAATTAGCATTCCGAAAGTCTTTGAAAACACATATTTTCCCCATATAATGCCCCTCGGAATCTAGCCTCTAGTTCCATGAGTTATCAGCGCCGGGACGCCCCGTTGGGGCAGCTGTTGCGCTCTACAAAATACACAAATAAATAAATAAATAAGGTTTCCAGCCAGTCCTATTTCGCAAGAATTGCTGTTCCGGCACTACATCATGATGTGCTGGAATTGGTTGGACAAGCTTTGCAGCAGAGTGCTGTTCACAATATCCACCTGACAACAGATATATGGACCAGTTGCCAAGCCACAGTTTACATGTGCATCACTGCACACTGGGTCTCTTTTTTGGGGGTTAGAGATAAGCTATCTGAACGAGGTGCTGTTGACACAGCTGTGATTTTTAAAGGTACTCGGAAACATGCAACTGTAGCCATGTTCGCCATGTAGAAATCTCATACTGCTGTAAACATTTTGCAAGAGTTTCGAAGCAAGGTTTTTGAATGGCTGCGCCCAAAAGGGCTTAGTATTGGTTTTGTTGCCACAGACAATGGCAGTAATGTACTTAAGGCCATGGATCTTGGTTCCTATTTCAGGGCTCCGTGTTTGGGGCACTGCATAAACATTATAGTTCAAGACTTTCTAAAAAAAGAACCCATAGTCAGCAACTTACTGGCCATCTGCCGAAGAATATGGACTCATTTCAGCCATTCTTTTAAAGCTTGGAAGCAGCTGAGGATCATTCAACGTGAATATAGGATGCCAGTCAAAGCACTCATCCAGGAGGTGGCAACACGTTGGAACTCAACGTATTACATGCTTGATCGTCTGTTTGAGCAGTACATGCCACTCAATGAATATGTCTGGCAAAGAGGGGATGCTATTGTGAAAGGCATGACCCTTCAGATGGAGCAATGGGGCCTAGTTAAATGCCTGACTGAGATGCTTCGTCCTTTTGAGGTCTTCACACGTGAAGTCAGCAAGGAGGACTGTACAATGGGCCAAGCTATCCCATTATTGCAAATGCTAGAGCATCAGCTGAAGAAGGTGTCTGAATCATACAAAGGTGTACAGGACATAAAGGGAGCCTATGACTTGGTGGAGAGCTTAGCCCGTCGCTTAGCTGAAAATACAGGGATAGAAAATAAAATGTTGTCACAAGAACATTACATTTCTGCCACAATTCTGGATCCACGGGCAAAATTTGGACTGAGGACATTCTTTCCTTTTTCAGAGGTTGATGTTGCCCGCTACAAAACTTGGATAGCTGAGGCAGCGAGTAAATTGGAAAATGAACGGCTGCTAATTCAAAGCCCGCAAGATCAACCCACAAGAAGTACTGCAATAGGGCATACAGCATCAAGTGCAACTTCGGAGGCTGAGGGCAGTGCGTTTGGATCACAACACTCACCATCACTATCGACAACAGCAACAATAACTGGATCATTAGGCCCAGTAGAATCGTTAGACGATTGATATGTACAGTTAGGCATTAATGAGCACAGTGCTGATGCACAGAGAAAAGAGCCCGAAAGCTTAGCAGCAGCACCCCTGAACATTGAGCGGATGGTCCAGGCCTATCTGGTTGACCCAACAGAGGTGTACATTGATCAAAACCCATTGCAGTATTGGTATAGGAAAAGGTCTGTATGGCCACTGCTCAGCAGGCTGGCGATAAGCTATCTGGCTTGCCCTGTCGCAAGTGTCTCTTCCGAACGTGTTTTCAGTGCTTCTGGTTCCATTGTAACAGTGAGAAGGACCAGTCTCTCGCCCAAAAACGTTGAGAGGTTAACAATGATCAAAATGAATCAGCACTTCATACCACCGAATTACACAATATATGAAGCAAGGGAGGAAGATGAGGACAGCGGCTCAGGTGACGGAAGTAGTGTGTCACATGATTACCTCCTACTGGCTGAACCCCCAGAGTTTGAGGACGAGCTATACTTCCCTGACAATTAGGCTTGCACTTACTATCTTCCTGCCTTTTTTTCCCCTTTATTTGTGTGTCTGTCATTCCGGTTACAAACTTGTGAATCACAACAAATCCATTACCACCATCTTCTACTCTTCTTATTTAATATACAAGTTTCAGGTGTCTGCAATTTGACAGTACAGTCCTCCGAATCCAGCTCCTCCGCTCCATCATACTGAATCTCCCGCCTAAATCCATTGCCCTCATGAATGATGATTGGATGATGGAAAATAGAAGAAAAAATAAAAACTTTCCTAGTCCCACCAAAAAAAGTGGAGCATGAATCAGATGACTACTATAGCTATCTTCCTTTCAGAGCTGAGAGAGACTGCCCATTAACTGAAAATGAGATGGAACAGGTAATGATTGATGCCATGCACTGGACGCAGAGTCGCAGACTGAGTGATGTTGTTGTTGTTTGTTGTGAATTGTATTGTATTGTATTGTATTGAAGCTTGTATAGCGCGCTGTCACCCTACGGGTATCCTGGCGCTCTGCCAAAACAGTTATTGCTTATGCTGGGAGAATGAAGTTATGTCATTGTGCACTAATCATCTTTCTACAGTACACACTTAACGTAACTCAAGGTGAATTTTCCCCTTCTTGCAAATAAGAAATGTGTACTTCTCCTGTAGCTTGATACATTGCTTTTGATTGAATACAGGAAGGGGACTCAATCTGCACACTGAGTATGATTGACAACAGCACCGTCCATGCTGATGATGGCGAAAAAGACGGCCCGTTAACTTAAGATGAGAAGGAACAGGTAATGAAAATTAATGGCATGCATTGGACACCTGACTCTGAGCGATTGGTGTTTGTGTTTTTGTTGTTTGTTTGTTGTGCACGAAGTGAAGTCAAAGTGTACTAGTAGTCTCACTGTACACACTAAAGAGTGACTCAAGTCAGTAATATTTCTACTCTTGTTGTGTAATAACAAAATTTTACTTCTACTGCAGGCCGATCTTCACAGTCAGTCAGTACAACTATCGGAGATGATTGATGGAATAATAACAAGTCAGGAGGACGTTTCATGAGTGGCATAAAAGCCTAAAGGTAAACACGTCAACAGCAACCACAGCAGACCCAAATGTCTGTGTAGAAGTTGAGTCGAGTGTAGCGGTGGGATGACTGCGGTGCATTGATTTACTAACTTAAATTGTAAAATGCTATGCTTGTAATGAATATGTGCTTTGCCTTTGTCCAACTCTTTAAAAAAAAAAAGTACTCTAAACGGAGGATGTGCTAAGCAACGTGCCGTCAGGCCTGTCACTGTGGGCCTGCTCTGTCCTATTGTTGTTGAAGGTCAATGCTGGAAACAGACTAGAGTAGAGATGATGCATACATGCCCCCTCGGAAAGTGTTCTTGTTGCACTACACCATAACTTGTGCATTTGTTTCAACTTTGTTTCTCAATATCCCCTTTGTTTTTCCATCTACAATTACAGGCCGGGCCTTGCCCTATACTTGGGAAAACATTACAATGCACACTTACCTTACCAATAAATCTACATTTTTTTCCAGCCGGGCAGTGGCGAGTGGCGACACCCAAGATTGATGGACGAGAGGACCAAGAGGAATGCCAGGATGCAAATCCAGTCCACATTTTTGACCAGGATAACACAGTAACAGTATCAACTTTCATCTTCTTTTAAATAATTTGAGGAATTCTTTTGTCTATAATCTTTACAACAGTGTATTCTTCTTTTTGTTGTTATTTATTAGGGGTGGGCGGAATTTGCGAAATCCACTTTCGCAAATTATTGCGAAAATGTTAAAAATTATCGCAAACATGCGGAAATATCGAGAAGATGCAGAAGTTTTTTTCCCGCATGTTCGCGAGATTTTCTGCATGGTTGCGGCTCGCCAACTTACCCATGTGGTTGCTCGCGGGCGCGGCCATCTTGTTTTCAGTTGTCTCGCGGTGCATGATCGCGAGAAGAGAGACGTGATCGTGCGACGCATGACGTCACTGCGGGCGCGAACTGTCGCGAGACAGCACGAATGGCTAAAAACAATACAACATCTCATGGAGAACGTGACCGGATCAAGAAAACTTGTCGGCGAACGCAGGGATTCAGGTAAGGCGATCGCGCGCGCGCGAGAATGTATTATTTTACAGCGCGAGCAAGAAACAAATTATCGCCAAGCTGCGGAATGCGGAAATTTTGACATTTTCGCGCTCTCCACGGAACGCGAAAATGTCAAATTATCGCAATTTCCGCGAACGGAACGAAATTTTCGCCCAGGCCTAGTTATTATCATTAGGTTTGCTCTCTGTTTATGATTCATCCCTACCAATATTTAAAAATTCTATTTGCTATCTGTAAAAGTATTAAGCCCAGAACAACAGAACAAGAAGTGTATGTAATCCGGGTCTCCTTATCAATCATCATCATGCATGCATTTCCTTTTTCTCCCTTAACATATTGATATGGATATGGTAGTCTGTAAAGATTGTCATTTGTTTGTCCATGCGTACTGTTTTTCACTGTCAAACCTTTCCCCAAACCCCCTTCCCATCCATTCAACAAACCCTAACCCTCTTCCCCCGGGCTGTGTGACTTATTGTCAAGGTGTGACTAAATTAAATGTACACCAATAATTAATCACACGCTTGCTGGGGCGGATGTGGCGACAGGAACATTACTTCAATTTCAAGGCAGAGCGATGATCTTCTTCTGCTTGCCCACCCATGAGCAGTATATTTTAGAGGTGATTTTTATTTAACAAAGGAACATATACCTCAGCAATAATTGCCGGCATTGATTGGATTTGTTGTCATTCCTCATACACAGCACTAACTGTTACGCTGTAGGCCTAGTCAAGTGACTCGACACAACTATAGTTTGTAACCCTGTCTAGTAGGCTATCCCCATCACCATTATGTTTTGTTGTAAAATATTTTAGCATATTATTGTTGGTCGTTAAGTTCTGTACTGTACTTCATTCTACTACTCTTCGAACAGTCTCTCAAAGGTGACTGACTGTCTCATTTTCTTTTTTTGCAAATGCAGCTGCCCTGCCAGTGTCTACTACTACTACTATACTACCACCACCACCCCAATCATGGCATGTTAGAAAAAGGAAACCATCTTCACCATGAAGCCATCGCTGTGCCTAAGTTAAACATCAAGCAAAGGTAAGAGAAGTTTGGGGGAGGCATAATTAATAATGGACATATTTTCAATGAATTC
Organism: Triturus cristatus; assembly: GCF_964204655.1. Lineage (NCBI taxonomy): Eukaryota > Metazoa > Chordata > Amphibia > Caudata > Salamandridae > Triturus > Triturus cristatus. The sequence continues at coordinate 1,028,553,449 of NC_140583.1, forward strand.
ACACACCCCTTTGAGTCCAGATAAAGAATGCATAGACTAGAAGAGAGACTGAAAGTACTAGTAGGACAACTCAATCAGTGAGGGGTGTCGTATCTATCTGTTTGTGTCTTACACAGTCAGCCAATTATTTAAATCAAACACTGGCTATGGGCAGACCTGCACCAGCAAGGAAACAGTGTGATGTAAAACAGTAACCCCACCTACAAAACATTAACAACATTGCATGTAACGTAGAAATGTTGATTTAATGTACCCTAACAAAAATAAACTATGTAAAAAAAAACACAAAAGCTGACCCACCCCCCTCCCTAACCCCAACCAATGTCCGTTAGAAAGTCCAAAATAGTCCAAAACCCCAACGCCCAATTCCCACCAACCCAAACAAGAATTAAAAAAGGGGCAGAAGACAGGGGCTAAGGTGTGGGGTGGGATTGCAGGACGACATGCATCTGCTCCTCTAGACGGGCGACGCGGCGCCTGAGAGCGCGACAGTTGCAGCCACAGTGGGGGGCACCAGAGATGGTATTGCGGGTGCGGCGGCGGGTAGCCGCCAGTTGGTGGTGCCGTACCACTGGAGGGCGGTGGCTGGGGCCCGGGGCACTGGAGGAGGCTTGAAATGCTACAGTCTCCTCCTCCTCTGCCAAGACCACCAGCCGCCAATATTCCTGCTGGATTGCCTCCAGCTTGCGGCGCCGTGCCTTGGCGCCCAACTCCATTCCGATTAACTTTGGAAGGAGTAGCTGTGTATCAAAAAGAAAAAAACAAGACAATTGTAAAATATACTCTTAGAAAAACAGTAAGACAAGTTAATTATACACATAGTGGCATGGTAGCACTATAAAGCACAGTACATAACATTTATTAAATCTCGCCCGTCCTTCTTCCTTCCACTCGTGTTTCACTTTTTAGTTGAACACCAGGTGATCTGATCTGACTGTTAGTCTTCTCCATAAAACTTTCAAAGCAGAGTTGAAATCAGATAGATGAGGCCATTGGTTACTCATTACTCCCGCCCCTATGCCAATTAAAGGGTGTCTTCACTCTTCAAATGTTCACAACCACTCTTACTTACTTAGGACATTGGATGGCGGGCAGACTTTGTCCGCCCGCCATCCTCACGCTAAAAAGGGACCGTCCGCCATAAGGGCGGGGGTCCCGTGGGGACAATTAGGATGCGCCCGCCACACTGGCGGGCGCATCCCGTTTTTTTAACATTGTGGTGGATGGTGCCGAAAGCACCGCCCGCCGCAATGCTAAAAATACATGTTGTGCTTTTCCAAGCACAACGTGACAGGCCCCGAGTGGAGCCTGCCACATTGTGCTTTGAAAGGCAGATTATATGGCTGGCAGTGTGTTCAGACACTGCCACCATATTGAACCCTTTTCCACCCGGTCGACATGTCGACTGTGCGGAAAATCGGCGGATGGTTTCTATCCGCCGCGGACCCCCCAGCCATTGTAAATGTAATATCTATGGCGGGGGGGTCTTTTCTACAGGGATGGCGGGAGGTTTGCCCCTGCGGGGTCGGCGGTGACTACCGCCGGCCCGGCGGGGGCAATCCGCCTGCCATCCTAATGGGGCCCTAAGTCTCAGCAGTACAGTATACATACAGTACACCCTTGCAGTGAGTGTAATGTCAACAATAGTTAAGGATTATGAATCTAACTTACCACCGCCCGCCACTGATGCTGGCACTCCCCCTACCGCTCCATCGTCGGTATCGGCAACTGCCGCATCCTCTCCCTCCGCGTCGCTGGCCCCGGCAATGGTGGTCGTGGTTGGTAGTGCGCCTAGAAAACATTACACATTTTTTAGGTGTCTTATACACCTCCCCCTATAGGTCAGTAGCAAGATTGAAAAATGAGTTAATAGTATATAACATACATCACTAGTACAAATCAGGTAGTAGTAGAGTAGACACTAGTAGTTATATATGGTCCCCCCTAGGGTCATTCTAGCCTTTGCTTAGTTAGCCCAAGCCATGCAACCATTTTACCTTTGTGTATTTTATTTTTGCACATTGAACGTTACCTTGCAGCTTGTTGTATAAGACACCTTCGAGCCCACATGACCTCACACTGCTACTGTCTACGCGCTGCGTACAAGCGGTCAACCAAAACATTAACAAGCCACTTTTTTATGAAGTACTGGTGTACTGTTAGTCCTTATTGCTTATCCATAAACGCTACACTTTTTGGCACGCCTGAGAAATGCTTGCAATATACTAACGCGCATCATTTCATTTTTCGTATTACAGACGGAAGATTCCCTTCTACGAACCAGAGCTTTGCAGAGCTTATGATGCAACAACTACTAGTACTAGGTTCTTCTAAGGTGAGGGGTCCCTTCACTCAGAGATCTTCATTTATATATTTATATAAACTAAATTCCTAGGGGATGGTGGTGCTTCCACCACTGTTCAGTTATCATGATTTAATTCCCAACTGTAAGTAAGTGTAACAATGTTTATTGTTTTAATGTTATTGATTTTCCTGTTGGTGCTGCATTATAATAGAACAACGTACAGAGCTTGTCAATTCAAAATAAACATTTTGAACTTAAATAGACTTGGTGGTATTTGGTGTGGATTTACACGAGTGAGCAAATTAAAGGAAGGGTGTGCATGTGCATTGCTTCCACGACTGAGAGGTTGGGTGTGTTATGTTCTGGTTGGGTTGTCTACTTGTTGGGTATCTTGGGGAGAGGGTTCGGAGAGCTAATAGTTATGACAAGACACTACTATAATTAGTCGGGCAGGGGATTGTGGTGGGTTCTGAATTTCTGATTGAGGTGTGTGAGGAAGGTCCAACCTACCATCACCAACATCCTATTTTCTTGTGCAAAGGTCTGTATGTGCAAAATCCCTACAACAGTAGTAGTATGTCCTATCATATCAAAATAGTAATAAATCTGGTTGGGCATTTGTTGGTGTGAATTGCCAAAGCCTCAAGATTAACAAAGACTCAAGATCAATAAGACTAGAAGTAGTAGAAGAGGACGACCCAAAGGACTGGACTCAATGGCTGGAGCTACTGGTGAATCTGAGTTTTATTTACAACCTTTCAAATAAGGAGTGGCCAACTGGGCAAGCTTAGCTACTACAGTACAGACAGACTGATAGTAGTAGTAGTACAGACAGTCATCATAGCAGAGGCAGGGATAACAAGATTTTTGAAACAGTACAGATCGAAGGATAATTGTTGGTAAAAAATAGCATTGGGAAACTGAAACAATAGTTCTGGAAAAATATGGTGCAGTAAATGTTATGGAATAAGAATTATTATTAAAAACAAGAAGACTTACTAGGGCTAGCAGAGGAGCCCTCGTTGGTGTCCTCCTGGTGGTGTTGTTCTCCCGCTGTCTGCCTACCCCTGGGTGCTGAACAGGAAAGATATAAGAAAGACACAAGCATTGATGGACGGTGTCAACCAAATAAAATATTTTTAAAGAACAGTCAAAAAACACTTATGTAAACAACAATTGCAATAACTAAATTGACCAATCTCATCTGGTCAACAAGTAGTATCGGGGGATTTGCGGATCGACTACTTACTATTTATCAACAGTAATCCAGTCTTCCATTCTGATTCCAGAATACTAACTAAGCCTAAGTACGACGTACCACCCGACCTAGCCCACCTATTCCAGGCGTGCCAATTGTACATTAAGGGGCCGATTCCAATCCTGGGAAAAGACTGTATGAATCGTTGTACAGAGCGTTTTCTCCGTACGACTCGTACCTGGTAAACTTTCCGTACAACCTAGGAAGTACGATTCGTACAGAAAGCCTATTTCGGTACGTTTCGTACAAAAGACCGTACGGGTAAAAAAAAAACAACGATTCTGATCCGGAACAGCTTGTACGCGACGTCCGGACACATTCAAGCAGCAGTTTCCGGCCCAGCAAGTACGATTCGTCCCTACGTCACTCCGTATGGCTCTTTTTTTAACAGGAGCCAAACACAGCCGAAAACGCAGAGTCCGACGTGAACCGCTACGCAACGGAGCCCGGGTACGCAACGTACACGCCATGAACCCCATCGTACGTGTCATCCCGGTCCTCCTAGCCTATGACCTGGTGCACCGGACCTGACGCACACGCCGCAGAAGGTGAGAACAACACCCAGGGGCCAGGGGGGGTGAGGGGCAAGAAACATACCCCATACCCAAAGCAAAACCTATAATATGGAGCCCATACATTACCACCAGGGTCTGGTCACTTGGGGGGGCATGGCCAGCAACCCCTGCATACCGCAACAACGGAAGTGGACGTGTACGGTGCGTTGCACACATACCCCTACGGCACCAGTAGAACAGTGATACGGACCGTACACACGCAATGAATGTGTGGGTACGGTGCGTTGCACATGTACTCCTACGGCACCAGTAGAACAGTGATACGAACCACACACATGCAATGAATGCGTGGGTTCAGTGCGTTTCACACGTACCCCTACGGCACCAGTAGAACAGCGATACGGACCGTACACATGCAATGAATGCGTGGGTAAGGTGTGTGGCACACGTACCCCTATGGCACCAGTAGAACATTGATACGGACCGAACACACGCAATGAATGCGTGGGTACGGTGCGTTGCACATGTACTCCTACGGCACCAGTAGAACAGTGATACGGACCGTACACACGCAATGAATGCGTGGGTATGGTGCGTTGCACACGTACCCCTACGGCACCAGTACATTTGGGATACGAGGCGTACACACACCAGGAATGTGGGCTTACGGACTGGCCCTTCATGTTACCTTCATATTGGTGTGTGTGTAGGTCCAGGCCAGCAGTGTACTGCTCCAAGGGGGTGGGTGGGTGGGTGCAGAGGATTCCCAGCAGTGGCCAGCCATATGGGGGTGGCTGCAGATCAATACCAGCAGTGGCCACACATATAGGGATGGGTGCAGATTAATACCAGCAGTGGACAGAGACATGGGGGTGGGTGCATAGAACTCCCAGCAGTGGCCTGCAATATGAGGTGTGTGTTCAGATGAATACCAGTAGTGTCCAGACATATGGGGGTGGGTGCAGAGGACTCCCAGCAGTGGCCTGCAATATGAGGTGTGTGTGCAGATGAATACCAGCATTGTCCAGACATATGGGGGTGGGTGCACAGGACTCCCAGCAGTGGACAGAGACATGGGGGTGGGTGCAGAGGACTCCCAGCAGTGGACAGAGACATGGGGGTGGGTGCAGATGAATACCAGCAGTGTCCAGACATATTGGGGTGGGTGCACAGGACTCCCAGCAGTGGACAGAGACATGGGGGTGGGTGCACAGGACTCCCAGCAGTGGACAGAGATATGGGGGGGTGTACATCATTATCAGATGTCCACACCTACATGGTGGTAGGGACGCACCCCTAACTTTGGACTATGATGATAGTGCTATAACAACACATCACTGACAGCAGTGTCCCACTCCCAGGAGGATGGATGTATTTCACACACTGCATGACAAGCCACATGTGGGTGTGAGGACATATAACACATGCATACCCACCCATGGCAGATGTAGCACAATACACACCCTGATATCATGCCACAAGACTGTATAGTCATGTAACTGCCTACAAAACTAAGATAGCCAAAGAGAACACACACTGTCATGCACATCCCAGGACTGATAGGAATGTCCAGGTGCTGGTCCAGCCACCAAGATGTTGTCTCTCATGGAAGGAATAGGGTGGAATTCCCCTAGATAGAATGCCAACAATTGTCAGTCAGGTGCCCAGATACCCTGTATAATAAGTACCATTTGTGTGGTAGGCCGTGATTACACACATGCATAGTGTTGAAAAGGGTGAATTTGTTCATGAAGGCATTTCGACATACTCAAAACACAAGTGCTGTGACTAGCAAGGATGGCACAGACGATTCAGCAGGAGACATCGGTGAGCAGGCATGGCCATTGTTGTAGGGATCCGTCACCAACAAAGGAAATGTTGACACAGGTCAGCACAACAATTGTGCAACTGTTTGCAGGGAAGATGTCAGGTGCCACAGAGGAAGGAACACTCCTTGGGACAATGTCTCTAAACAAAATTACCACACACTACCAATGATTCTTTGCAGAGACATTGTGATGGCACACAGATACCATGGTCCACCTCATGACCATCATACAAAAACATTTATCAGAACCCTAACACATTACCAGAACACCAACTCCAGGAGCCTCATCACCAACATCAAGTACCTGAAATGCAATAGTGTTGAAAGTAAAATAAAGGCTTTATTCAGCACAAAAAAAACCAACGAAAAATAGACTATGTACAGAGGCCAATGGCCAGTCCATATTTCAAGTCCAAGGGGGGACGTAGGGGGCCGCGTCTACCCCTAGCTTGCCTGCACAAAGGAACCTCAAGGTTTGTTGACCGGGGGGAGGCATCATCTGTGGCAGTACCAGGCACCGCAGGGACAGGAGGGGGAAGGGTAGGTGTGGTGGATGCAGGGGGGATGTCTCCACCACAGGGGGTAGGGCAGCGCCGAAGGTAGAGGTGAGCTCGGCGCTGCACACCGCTGCCAGTACCTCCAGCCGAACCCCTGCATGTGAGGATTCCCCAGGGTCAACAGACGGTATGATGGGTGAGGGATGGTGTGCAGCACTCTTGGGGGAGGGGGTCGACATGGTGGGGGACTCAACTCCCGTGCCCAGGGACTTCTTCACCTGCTTGTGGGATGGTCACTCAGTGGGGGCGAGGTCCAGCTCACCCATAAAGATATTCTTGGGTGAGAGTTTGGCAGGGGAGCCAAGGGGAGTGGTTTTGGAGGAACAGGGTTGTGAGGACTGCGGACTGCGACTGTGGCTGCGTGTATGTCGTCTGTCCCCAGAACTTGTGGGTGTGCCTACATCCCCCTGAGTGTGCGTGCCAGGAGGTGTGCACTTTGCCTTACTTGGGGGTGTGCTGGCTGTGTCTCGTGGGGTGTGTGCCCGTGACTGTCTGTGTGTGCGTTTGACAGGCATGGGAGAGGGAAGTGTGGATGGGTCTGGGGTAGGGGGGGACGGAGCACTGCAGGAGACTAACTGCTGCCTTCAGGGAATAATCCATGGACCGCAGAATCCTGCGTTAGTCAGACAACGTTGCTGACATGCCCTCCATGAACGACACCATCTGTGTGAGCAGTTTAGTGTGTCCATGGAGGACATTCAGCACCGATGCCTGCCCAACCTGCAACTGCCACAGTATGTCCACAGACTCTTCACTGAGGGCAGCAGGGGTGACAGGGGCAGGAGGTGCGGTGCCTGGGCCGAAGGAGACATGATGGGTCTCTGCACGGACAGAAGGGACGGGAGCAACTGGAAGGGCGGAGATGGTAACGGAGGAGGCGGGGACAGATGTGGGGATGCTGCCAGGTGGTGTTGCAGCCTCCGCCTCCTCCAGGAGGTCGGCGTCAGACCCGTCGGTGTCGTAGCTGGTATCGTGTCCAGAAAGGTCCTTTGACTCACTCCCCTCACCCACCGTGCCACTGGCTCCTCCTGACTCTACAGCACTGGTGGCACTGTCGCTGGGTCCCTCCTCCAGGTCCGTGCAGGTGTCTCCCTCCATTGGGGATGATGATGCTGTGGGCAAGGATAAGAAACCGAAATGCATTAGTCACCTGTATACATCTGACACATGAGCACAAAATCAATTGGTCACAGTGCATATCAGGCAATGCATCATGAGTAACAGCTAGATTACTCTGCACATATGTAAGCCCTGTACTGACCAGTTGGTAGACCCACTATGCCACTTGGACACAAGGAAAAAAAGAACACACCAGGCCACTACTTGAATGAGAAATACACTGAGAAGCTAGTGTCTGTGAACCGGTGAGCACAGCAATACAATGAAATCATGCCACCTCTTGTTTACCCTGAACGAAACAGTAGTGGTGCACCAGACGTAAACTGACACACCTCAATACTCAAGGTGTCACCACACTCAGAGACCTGTAAGTATTTTGGAACACTAAACGAAAAATGTTGTTACCTTGGGACTCACAATACTTTACACAATCGACATGTTTCGAATGTGCCAATTCGCCATTTCGTGAAAATAACACTCATGTGCCTGCATGAAATATGTCTCACAAGGCAGTGCACACAAAACTACATTTACACTGTCATTGAAGAAGCTGGCACCTTTTCTAAGAAGCCACTGTTAGAAATTAATGGTGTTGCAGAAAGTACATATACATGGGCCCACTGAGGTCATGATGTCTTGAGACTTGTTAGTTTGTATCACCAACAACAAAGGAGTCTCACAAAATCAAGACCACTGTGGGAACATGTATATGGAGAATCTGCAACACCATTTAATTCTAACAGTGGCTTCTTTGCAAAGGTGCCAGCGTGTTCCATGAAAGTGAAAATGTCGTTTGGTGTGCACTTCCTTGGGAGACATCATTCATGCAGGCACATCAGTGTTCTTAACACAAATCATCAAATTACCACATTTAAAACATGAAGAACTGTTGAAAAGTGCTGTGAGTGCCAAGGTACAATTTTTTTAGAGTAACAACTTGAATTATATCAGTGGTCACATGGCCATCCGTCACCTGATTACACAGTTGGCTACACATATGACCTACTGCCTGTCATCTGGAGTGGCAACAATGTCCACACCCAGGACAATGCATAAGCTACTGGGCCTGCAATTGGGTTGTTAAAAAGCATAGCTGTACTGTGGAGACACCCTCATGGCAAGCCAGAATGTCCACACAGATGTCAGCACACCAAGTCCAAACTACGTTGCATCTGAACCACACACAGGTGCCAAAAATGTATGTGCAGGAATCATGTTTTTGAAAAAATGACACAGGCCGCAAAGCACGAACATTAAGCACTGGCCAGCATCACAGGGGCACTGCACGGTGATTCTGTGTACAGCCAATTCTCACACACAGGTCAGACCTGGCAAGGAAAAATCAGGGGTGCCCATGTAGGCCTCTCCCGTACAACCACCCACACCTGAGTCAATGTGATTGATACAGATCAAGAAGTGACACCTCTTATTCAGTGAAACAAAAACTGTGCTGCAAAAATTGCTAGATTTACACATCACCTCCTGGGGCTGGCAACACATATTTGTGACAAACAACCAGCAACAGATTTTTGTGAATAGCCACACAGGCACTGCCCAGTGTGAGTATGCACAAGCAAAATGGTGTATCCCTGTCCAGTGGACACATGTAGCACACATTAGAAAAATGCAAACTAGGCCAGGGACCAATGCCACAGAGGCAGACCTATGCTGAACCCACAGAGAATGTACACAGTGTTGGAAGACACACATGATTAGGAGGCCAGGGTGTCTCAGGGGACTGTAGTGGGCACACTGCTCCATGTTCCTGGAATGAGCTGACTGTACCATGAGCAACTGTAATGGCACTATGCATATCTCACACTCATGCACATCATGTCTGAGGCCACAACATTGGTCATGCATGCTGCAAGGGTGTTCAGTTGAAACCTCACACTCCTATGTTGAGAATCATCATCAGTGCCAACAAATATGGACCCCCAACATAGTGAACAGGTCATGGCACAGGCAAGGTACCAACACAAGTCACAGATCACCCTCCCACATGATGCAGAAAGCAATGTGCACTTAGATTTACTGGAACCTTAGATGACCATGTGCAAATGTGATTACACACAGACCAGGGGACACATGTCAAGGAGGGGAAGGGATGAAAAAGAGCACCAGGTGACATTGGGGAACAGAAAATGCACTGCAGATATAAACTCTGGGAGCGTATACAGGCTACAGAGCACTTCCAAAAGCTGGTGACACATAACACAACAAACAGCCATGTACCTACCCCCTTGTTGCTGCAGTCTCTCCTGTAACTGCCCATCGAGGTCAGGGAATACCACGGCCAGGACACGGCTCATGTGGGGGGTCAGGCGTCGGCGCCCACCGTGGGGGTGAGGAGTGTCGATCCCCAGCTGGACCCGGGCGATCCGCCGGGTGCAGCACCGGATGTCCTGCCACCTTTTGCAGACCTGTGGCAGGCTCCGACTATGCTCCCCCGCAGATCTCACGGCCCTTACAATGTCACTCCAGATCTCCTTCTTCTCGTAGGCAGTTACCTGTCAGGATGACAAAGTGACACAACATCAATACACCTGCTCCATGTCCCAGACATACATTTGAACATCTTTTAAATGTTGAACAGGGCATAGGATGCTGACAGGAATTGCATCATTCACAATAAGAAATTGGCCTGTGTGCAAGACCCAATGCACTACATGGCATTGAAAGTCAACAGGTGCATGAGGGGTGCAACACACTCACTGATCATGGCACACACAGCAGGCTGATGGCCAGCACGTGTCAAGCAGTCACTTGTCCCACTCCACTGATGCACCCTCAGCAGACTAGACAGACACACCCAGGCACAGATCACTCGCCTGTCATTGACAACAGCGGATACAACCCTCACTCTGCACATGTGCCACTTGCCAGTGGGGTGTCACAGGTGTCGTGCTAGCTCTGCAAGTCAGACACACAGCACGGCTTACTTGTCACATCAGATGGGTAGATCTGTTGCCTCCTCCATGCAGCTGTGGTGCAACACTTCACATAGACACTCACCCACATGACAAGGAACATTTACACACATCAATGTCCATGAGGTCGTACACATCATTTGGACACTCTCACCACAGGTCCACTCAACTCATACACATCTGTGGGTACAGTCACCTGTCACACCGGGGGGACCACTGAATCACCTCAGGACAAAAGGAAAAAAAGCCACCAACGATTTGCCAGGCTGAATGTGTCATGCACTTTGCAGTGAAAGTCACAGTAAGCACAATGCAAGTGAGGAGTAGACACAGGAACTACATCATGCTCTGCATGAGAGACATCAGCATGTCCCCCCTCCTGGGACCCACTCTAAACAACATTGCATGTCTGTCCCACCTAGACACACCACTCACACAACAGGTGCATAGGCAAAGGTAGTGGAGTCAGCACTCACCTGCTCCCCTGGTCTCCCATACAGCTTGGTGTACTGTGGGAGGAGGCAGGCCAGCAACGCCTCATTCTCCTCCAGGGTGAATGGCTGGGCCCTCTCCACAGTACGTGACATGGTCCAGAGGAAGCAGAGACAGCAGCAGTGTAGTCGACTCGAAAGTTGTGCTGGCAAGTGCCCTCTCATGGGTTCTAGCTGCCTTATATCTGTCTTGCTGAGGGTCATTCATTTTGAGGAGTACATAGTGATTGGTCAGACACATTTGCATCGTACATTTACTCCAATCCCTTTAAACATACACCTATGACACGCATTCGCATCGTTCAAATTTTGAGCATCATGTCAAGTCAACAACCACTTTGCAACATTGTATTTTGTGGCCAACTGACTGTTCCAGGACACCTGATGGACACATTTCAACTGAAAACTCAGTATCCATGACAACCAGCATGCATTTAGGGCCTAATACTTGTCCCTTATGTGTTCCCTATGTAATTTTTAAATCCACACACAGGTACGGTGCGTTTCACACGTACCCCTACGGCACAAGTACAATAGTAAAACAAAGCGTACACACGCGATGATTGCGGGTGTACGGTGTGTTTCACACGTACCCCTACGGCACAAGTACAATAGTGAAACGAAGCGTACACACGCGATGATTGCGGGTGGGGGAACAACCTTTACAACGCAACTTTTACAACGCACTACCATTACAACGAAACTGTTACAACGTGAGTGCATTGAATATGCAGGACATTACAATGCAAGTCTTTACATCGACTTGCACTAGATGGCATGCTAACATTAACAATAGTGTAGTTTACTATCCCAACACCTTCCCTACTGTTACGTGGACTGGAGTTGGAATAGTAAATTACACTTTTTTAATGTTAGCACGCCATCTAGTGCAAGTCGATGTAAAGTCTTACGTTGTAATGTCCTGCTTTGTCAATGCACTCGCGTTGTAAACCTTTCGTTGTAACAGCATGCGTTGTAACAGCATGCGTTGTAACGTCATACATCCTTGCGGGTGTACGTTGCATTTCACACGTACCCCTATGGCACAAGTACAATAGTGAAACGAAGCATACACACGTGATGATTGCGGGTGTATGGTGCGTTTCACACGTACCCCTACGGCACAAGTACAGTAGTGAAACGAAGCGTACAAACGCGATGATTGCGGGTGTACAGTGCATATCACACGTACCCCTACGGCACAAGTACAATAGTGAAACAAAGCGTACACACGCGATGATTTGCGAGTGTACAGTGCGTTTCACATGTACCCCTACGGCACAAGTACAATAGTGAAACGAAGCGTACACACGCGATGATTACGGGTGTACGGTGCGTTTCACACGCACCCCTACGGCACAAGTACAATGGTGAAACGAAGCGTACACACGCAATGATTGCGGGTGTACGGTGCGTTTCACACATACCCCCTACGGCACAAGTACAATAGTGAAACGAAGTGTACACACACGATTATTGCGGGTTTACGCTGCGTTTCACACGCTTACAATGGTAATACATGCATACACATGCCAGGAATGGAGGGCTACAAGTCGCATAAGAATGTCCATCAAGTACTTGTCATTGCATACTTTCATGTGCAGGCCCTAGGTGTGTCAGCCTGTGATATTGCACATGTCATCTCATCTAGTTGCACAATTGATGTGTGATGACCTGTGTACACATGTCATGTGTGATGGGGCACTATGTGGCACACATCAACTTGCCACTTGCCACATGTGTGTCTGTAGTCCAACTGTGTCATGCACAGCAGCAGTGGGATAGCAAAGTCATCACCACCCGCACCTGTCTCCTGAGGCCAGGGACAGGGACACTCTCTCAACTGACATGTCACGATCAGCGTGCCCCTATGTGACTATGTCAGGTGTGTGTCATGTGTTCCCATGAGCTTGCTGTTAGTGTTCCGTCAACTACATCTGCTGTTGGTGCATCCAACATGGGTCTGTGTGGAGATGGGTATGGCACACATCTACGCACACCATGCCACATGTGGATTCCCACGGCTGTAGGGTCTGTGTGCATCGGACATCATATTTTCCCAGGCATACATGTCTGCGTCGTCTCAATGGCTGTGTTTAATTGTTGTCATGTGTACCCCTTCATCGCAATGTGTGTCATATGTACATTTGACATTCCATGTGACCTGTGCATGTGCCTTGCAGTCAACTGTCTGGATGAGATGACATCCTTCCAATGCAGCTATGTGGATGTGTGTCACTCCGGTGATATCTCTGGCTGTTCACTCAGACTTTACCCCAGCTCATTTCAGGGCATGTCATGTAGACTTGACAATCAACAGGTGTATCTGGCTTTTCGTAGGAGTGCCAGCAAGCTGGCATATGTGTCCTGGATGTATTGCACACACCAGACTCCATCGTTAACTGATGTGTAGTGGCAGTTTAGCATGTGCTATGTTCATTGACATTGATGTTGGCAGACTCTCAATCTTCATGATTCCTAACAATGTCTTGCAGGGCACCGCCTGTTCCAAGAACAATGCCAGACTTGGCTGCCATGAGAGAACATGCCTGCATCCGACGATACAGATTCACTCAACAGTTGATTGAGGACTTGACCGATAGGTTGCACCACACCTCCAACCGCGACACAGGCATCCTACTGCGCTGACCCCAAAGATGAAGGTGATGGCAGCCCTACATGTGTGCGGCGAGATTTGTTTTAGGTGACTTCTTGTGTGTCTGTCATTCCCAGGTTTTTGCGCCTGTTGTCTGCTCATGTCATCTTTGTCCTCCTGCTATTCCTCATGAGGATTGCAACGTCTGCTGAATCAGCGTTCCATGTACGGACATGTGGAACCATCAGTTTGGGTAAGGATTGCAGCAAGGCTTTTTGGTGGTGGTACGGGTTGGGAATGTGTGGGGACTGCTTCTGTGCATGTTGTGGTACCATGCATACATGTCTTCTCACCATGGAGCATATAACATGTAGCATCACTCCCATGACATGATAGTCACCTTTCTTGACAGTCATCTGTAGTGGAGTGTGGAGTCTGATGAATGCATCAATGTGCGTAAACCTTGCCTCTGAAACATTGCTGATGCTACGGGTGGACATAGTGTGGGACATCACAACAACTGGCTCTATGGTGATTTGTAGCATCTCTGTGTGCAGCAGGATGTGTTTGGCTCATCCCCTTGACCTGTGTGCCAGTTCATTGGGATTTACAACATCCGTGTTGTGAAGGGGGGGTCCAGCGTATGTCCCACATGTTCTGTCAAGTGACCTGTGAGTCTGTTCGTATGGATGCATTTCCCTTTGTGTGAGTTTGAGCAATAAAGGTGTTCTGCACAATCCAAAGTGCCTCATCTCTGTCACTGCAGATCTCTTGCCAGTTTGCATGCGTCATCTATGGCATAATTGTCAAAGATTGAGCATATGAGTGTATGTGTACTTCGGCAACATGCATGCATTTCTTCATGGCTAATAATCTCTATTGTGCATGAAGTACCTGGTTGTGTATGTATTTGTGCAGGTAGCTCCCCACAACGGGACATCAACGCCTGCTGACGGTGTGTCTCCTATGCTCAGCTCCGCATTTTGTTGCCTGATCCTGTGGCCGTCATTTTTGTGGCTTCTTCATACATTTTCTCGGAGTGACCCATGAGTAACCTGACACTCCTTCCTTTACCTACACCTGTTGCACTGTGCCTTTCTGACCTCCTTGTCTTTGTGTGCTACTTTTTGCCTAGTTTCTCACCCCTTCCGCCTGCTGCTGCCTCACCTGCGGCACTGCCCCACCGAGTGCGCTGATTCTGCAACCCACATGCCTCAAAAATGATCCTCCCTTCCCCCCTCCACCCATTCTTAATGCAGCCAGCAGCTTGTCTGTGCCACTGTTGCGCCAACGCCGTGCCAAAGGCAGGACCGTCTGTGCCTGCAACGTGCACAGTGCATGACCCTCTGGTCCTTGCATGACCCACGTCACACAACAGGCTCATACTGCAGCCATCCCTCCAAGCACTGTCCACCAGACAAGCAACCGCCTGCTATCAGGCAACCCCTAAGCACACACACGACACCTTTGCATGCTGAGTGTGCAACTCCAACTGCCTACACAGCGCTGCCCCACCTACCAGACCCTGTCAGAACAACCAGGTCATGTGCCTCCTACTCCACACCCGCTCCGTACATCAGCACGCCATTGGACTCTGTTACCTCCTCAAAACAACAGCCCCACACATCACCTTCATGACAGTAACCTGGATAAAAGCATCCTCAGCACACAACTTCTTCATTGCCATCTCTGACAGATACAAGATCACCCGCAGGGACGGCACCAACAATCCCGGCGGATGACTTGCAATTTATTCACAAGTACACCCTCAGAGTCACAAATCCGGTTTCGCACAAACCCCCTGGCAACCCTCAGAGTAACTCTCATCTACAGATCTCCAGGCGCACATCCACAAATCCCCAAAGCCATCAACACGCACATCTGCACGCACGCCCTCACCTCCACAGGTTACATGTGGCAGGGGGCCAGTAACTTCTTGCTGGAGGAGAACCACACCACCATCCATCATTGGTCCATCAACATTTGCATCCACGTCTCCGACAAGCAACACACTGCCCCATACCCCGCTACCGATCACCCAAAGATGCTTGATGTAAGTCGCCACAGACAAGCTGTGTGGGACACTCGAACCAACACCCCCGCCACACCCTGCAACCTCACACACCGGATCAGCAACTGATCCAACAATCTTGCCACATTGACGGACTTTCCTGTGAAGCACAACAACAGTTAAGCCACCTGGGACAAGGCAGACCTACTGGACTCCTACAGATCTAGCCGGACTCTTGTGCAAACCTTGCAACACAAAGAACCATCAGTTACCTTACAGCCCTGGAAAACGCCACACACAGCCATCACCATATCATCAGCAAGGACAAGTGGAGATCCTTCAGATAGGGCAGAGGCACCACAACACACGACATAAAGGAGCTCATCAGCATTGTGAGTGGACTGACAGCAGCTCTCCATCCAAAAGACACCCCACCCTTGCAAGGCAGATGAAATCCCTTGCAACTTTCTACCACTGCAAGCTCATGGCCATACACGACAGCCTTGGCACACAGAGGCAGACAGCACTATTATCCACGGGACAAACCCCCCTCAGGTTCTGGACTCCCGTCAGCAGCAAATACAACACCTGGCTCACGTGCACCATCCACTCTGGCTCGCCATCAGGCCCCTTCCCATACAACATCTCAACCACATCATTCCCCATCCTTGAAGCCCACGTCCAGTGCGTCCTGAATGTCTCCTTTGAGTTTGCCACATTCCATGGGAGCTGGAGGCATGCAGAGACCCAGGCCCTTCTTCAACAACAGATGGCAGTACCGCAGGATCACCTGGAACATCACCCTGCTTCCCTACCCAGGAAATGTCATCAGGAAGACACTCAACGAGCAACTGACATACTTCCTCCACGCAAACAGCTCCAGGCAACCGGCACCAGAACATCTTCCACAGTAATCACACCACTGCAACCGTCATCATTGCCACCAGCAACGACAACTTTTCCCTGCTCAACAATGGTGAGACCACCCCCCTTGACCTATAAACGGCATTGTACACCATGTGCTACCACACTGTCAGCTCACACATCTCCAACACTGGTATCCAGAGGAGGGCCCAGAATTAAATCAACAAGTAGCTCACAAGCAAGGCCCAGGGAGTCGGCCTCCACCCTACAGCATGTAGTACACTGGGGTCATGTGGCCCATGCCCCAGGGCTAATCTCTCAGTGTGACGAACTTCAATGTCTCCATGACCCCCCTCTCCACCATCACATGCGCACACGACCTCATCATCATCTCGTATGCCATTGACACCCAGCTGCTCCTCAACCTCACCAAAGGCCCAGCCATTGCCAGATCCAACCTTCAAGAAGGCATGAGATCCGTTGACGACTGGCTGAACATCAGCCACCTGAGGCTGGACTTGGACAGGACTGAGGGCATCATCTGAGGATTGTCCCCTTACGGCTGGGTCAACTCCTTGTGTCCCACCGGCCTGGGCACCGCACCAGCACCCAGTGGCCACGCACGCAAGCTGGTGTTCATCATGGACTCATCGCTCACAATTAACATGCAACTCAACACCATCTGTACCTCATGTTGCAACACCCTCTGCATGCTGCAAATGATCCACAGATAGATCCACTCCAAGGCAAGACAGACCGTCCCCCAGGTCCACAACACCAGCCGGCTCAACTACAGCACTGCCCTCTACGGAGGAACAACAGTAAAACTGCAGGAGAGTTGTCCACATCCAGGGTGCATCCGCACACCTCATCTTCAACCTCCCCCGCCCCAGCCACAGCACCGTCCACCTGAGATAGCTAGAATGGCTCACTGTCTTCTGCAGGATCACCTTCAGACTCCTCAACCACACTCAGGAGGCAGTCCACAACCCCAGACCCAAAACCGACCTTAGACGTCTGTCATCCAACAACCCGTTGACCCAACTCCGTGCAGCCCACCTTGCCCTGGCCACCATTCATCACATCCACAGGAAAACTGCATGCAGGAGATAGTTCTCCCACCTCGCCAAACAGACCTGGGACTCCCTCCCCGGGCACCTCAACATGATCCATGACCTCTACACCTTCATGATACTCTGCCAAATTGGTCTGTCTGAGCAGTATTGCAAGCCCCCCCTCAGCAGTTTGAGGCCATCACGGGTGAGTATTGGGCTCCATGTCTGTATTTGGTGATACATTGTGACCCATGTGTGTCCTCAACCGGACTCAGACACAAGAGTATGGATAGCTGAAGTTAGTTCCACACTCATGCATACTTTGACATATCCCCACACGTATGTTGTGGACTCATGCTAAATGACTGCAACATAAAATTACAATTATACATTTATTTATTATAGGTCTGTGGCGTGATTTGTGCACAGGAAAAGGTGCAATACAGGGACCATAGAATCCAAAGTTCACAGGGGGAGATGGGATCCTTGGCATTTGAAGTCATCAGAGTCCTGGCCACAGTGTTTGGCATCATTGGTCAGACTGTGACCAGCAAGTCCATTTGGCAGATGATGTCAGTCAATGAGGTGATGCTGTCGCACATGGAGGCCAGGTGCCATGCCAGGTGACCTGGGAGATGTGGATGGTCCGCTGACTCTCACGGTCTTTTCCGTGGACGACCCACCTTCCTCCGGGGACCCTCAGATGGAGGCCTTGACGATGCTTGGGACGCTCCGTCGGACGAATCCTCCTCCTCCTCCCTCCCTGTGGCTGGTGGTGGTCTTCGCCTGGTTGCACAGGGAGGGTTGCCCATGTTGTCGGCGATCCGACGGAGTGAATGGCTTATGTCCCTTTGCACCACCAGAAGCTCAACCAGTCTTGCCTCCATCTGTCCTTGGTGTTCTTGTTGACTGGCATGTTGCTCGGCCTGCTGGTTCTTCATCTCTGTGAGGGTCACCACTACCTGGCTGAACTCCCTGGTGTCACGCCGGTATGCGTCCATGATGTTGTCCATGTGTGACATACCGGTCCCTTCAGCTGGCTGGTCAGGTTCTCGCCTCCGCCTTCCTCCACTCCCATCACCCCTGCCCACACGAGCCCAGCCTGCCGTTGCGGGGACATCGGGTCTACGGGACCCCTGAGGGATGGCAGTGGCGGTGTTGTCTGCCTCCTCCTGGGTGCCCGGCACACCTTGTCCCTCCTGGTCAGACTGGCTCAGTTGTTCACTGCGGGCAGGGCTCCTCAGTGTCTCCTGGGATGTGGCAGGAATGGGGGTGGTGGTTGGCACAGATGTTCCTGAACCAGGTGCTGCTGGGGTTTGGACACCAGAGGGTCCAGGTCGGTCGGGGTCATCCACGGAGTGTTGAGAGGCATCACTGCTAGTGGGATCAGGTTCCTCCCGAGCCTGGGACTGTGATTCTTCACCCCCATTGTTGGGGGGAGATTCATCATGTTGCCCTGTGTGTGAGAGACAGACAATGTTAATGCTGTTTCATGCAACATCCATGTTTCATACACATTCAAGTTGGCACTGTTCCTCCATGTAGTTGTATGTGCCTAGCATTCTCCTCAATGTTCACTTGTGGATGGGTATGTTTGCTTGGATGCTTCTATGTATTGGTGTTGTTGTTTTACATGTCCATTGTGTCAGTGGGTAAATCCATTGCCTGTCCCGGGGGTGTCTGCTTGTGTAAGGGGTGTTTGTGACAGGGCCTGCTGGTGGGAGTAGTGTGATTTTACACTGGGGCTCCCAGGTGATGTAGCTGTCCCCCCATGGAGCATGCTGCCATGACAGTGAGTGTGAGTTCCTGTCCTAAATATCTGACTTTGTTGTCTTGGTGTTTGTGTTTGCACTGGTCACAGGAGGGAATTGTGCTGCCTACACCCGGGCCCAGTGTCAGCTATCTGCTCAATACTTTCCTAATCCCTGTGCATTGCGCATGGTGCATGGGTATGTGCCTGTGCCATATGGGATGAGGGCAATTGTGTCTGATTTGGAGTTCAAAAATGCGTTTTGTGACACCCACCCTTCCAGCATACCGGACATCCATTCTTGGATTGGTGCTTCGTGTAGCATGGGACATAGCATGGCCTTGCTTTGTCAATGGGTCATACACATGTAAGTGGCATTAGCGTTGTTTTTGACTGTGGTTCTGGCCGGTGAGGGCTTGGGGGTAGTTGCGTGCATTTCGTGAAGTTGGGGTGTGGATGCCATGACCCCCATGTTACGTAAGTTGTTTGTGTACTCACCAGGCTCTGGAAGTCCTTGAAGTCCATGTACTCCCACCGGCGGAAGCAGGGCCATCACCTTCTCCTCCCAGGGATGGAAATGTACTGGTCTTCAGGGCCCACCCCTCCAGTGATGTTGCTCTGGGCGTAGTCGTCATTCATTTTTCGCTTGACCGCCCTCCGCAGATCGTACCACCTGGCTTGGCATTCAGTTCTGGTCCTTCTGATGGGTGCAACAGCATTCACCCTATCGACGATCTTCTGCCACAGGAGTGATTTTTCGGCTATGCTGGTCTGTCTGACCAATGTTCCAAACAGCTGTGGCTCGACTCTGATGACTTCATTGACAAGGATCTCCAGCTCCTCCCTTGTGAACTTTGGATTCTTGTCTGTGGGCATGGTGTGGGGTGAGGGTGTGGATGGTTGTGGGTGTGTGGGTCTGAATGTGAAGGTGTGGGTCTGAATGTGAAGAGGGGGTATGTGTGAAGGAGCTTGTGTGAAGGTGTATATGTTAAGGTGGATGGGTGCAGCTGTTGGTGTGTGCTCTCTAGCTGCAGTGAGTCTGTTGCAAAGGCTCATGGTTTGTGTATGGGCCCTTTTTATTGGTCCATTTGTGGGTGGGCCTCAGTTTGAATTTTTGGTGGGTGTGTTATAAGGGGTGGTTGTGAGTTTGCCCCTCTGTTTGCCTGTTTTAATGTGGCTAGGTCACTCATTTCCATGTTTTGTGCACTGTAGACGTGTTTTGTGGTGTTGTGTGAGTCGAATAGACCCTCCTTGTGCTGTTTTGCATTGCCTATGTACGGTGCGTACATACGCGATGTTGTTGTGAGGTGCCTACATACGCGAATTTGGGGTACGCACCGTACATACGCGATGATGTTGTTGTTCGGTGTGTACATACATGATGATGTTGTTGTGAGGTGCGTACATACGCGATGTTGGGGTACGCACCGTACATACGCGATGATGTTGTTGTTCGGGTGTGTACATACGCAATGATGTTGTTGTGACTTGTGAGGTGCGTACGTACGCGATGTTGGGGTACGCATCGTACATACGCGATGATGTTGATGTTCGGAGCGTACATACGTGATGATGTTGTTGTGAGGTGCGTACATACGCGATGTTGGAGTACGCACCGTACATACCCGATAATGTTGTTCTGAGGTGCGTACATACGTGATGATGTTGTTGTGGGGTGGGTACATACGCGATGTTGGGGTACGCACCGTACATACGCGATGAGTTTGTTGTGGGGTGCGTACATACGCGGTGTTGGGGTACGCACCGTACTTACGCGATGATGTTGTTGTGAGGTGCGTACATACGCGATGTTGGGGTACGCACCGTACATACACAATGATGTTGTTGTGAGGTGCGTACATACGCAATGTTGGGGTACGCACCGTACATACGTGATGATGTTGTTGTGGGGTGTGTACATACGCGATGCTGGGGTACGCACCATACATATGCGATGATGTTGTTGTGGTGTCTGTACATACGCGATGTTGGGGTACGCACCGTACATACGTGATGATGTTGTTGTGAGGTGCGTACATACGCAATGTTGGTGTACACACCGTACATATGCGATGATATTGTTGTGGGGTGCGTACATATGCGATGTTGGGGTACGCACCGTACATACGCGATGATGTTGTTGTGGGGTGTGTACATACGCGATGATGTTGTTGTGAGGTGCATACAAACGTGATGTTGGGGTACGCACCGTACATACGCGATGATTTTGTTGTTCGGTGTGTACATATGTGATGATGTTGTGGGGTGCGAACATACGCGATGTTGGGGTACGCACCGTACATATGCGATGATGTTGTGAGGTGCCTACATACGCGATGTTGGGGTACGCACCGTACATACGCGATGATGTTGTTGTTCGGTGTGTACATATGCGATGATGTTGTTGTGAGGTGCATACAAACGTGATGTTGGGGTACGCACCATACATACGCGATGATGTTGTTGTGGTGCGTACATACGCGATGTTGGGGTATGCACTGTACATACGCGATGATGTTGTTGTGAGGTGCATACATACGCGATGTTGGTGTACGTACCGTACAAACGTGATGATGTTGTTGTGGGGAGCGTACATATGCAATGTTGGGGTACGCACTGTACATACGCGATGATGTAGTTGTGGGGTGCGTACATACGCGATGTTGGTGTATGCACCGTACATACACGGTGATGTTGTGAGGTGCCTACATACGCGATGTTGGGGTACGCACCGTACATACGTGATGATGTTGTTGTAAGGTGTGTACATACACGATGTTGTAGTGAGGTGCATACATATGCATGGGTGGGCCTGTACGACTCGCACCCCAGGAACTACTTTTCTCGGGATACGAGTCGTACAAAGTTTGCTTTGTAGCGGGCAAAGTCATTCCCCATGTACGGGACGTTTTCCGTACGAATCCTAACACGGAAAGCCGGTCCGGATCGTACTTGTACGCTCAGACTGTATTTTTAGGCTACGTACGGAAAAGTGTCCGGGTCCGTCTCGTACAACTTTTCCCGATCAAATTCGTACAGATCGGGCCGATCCGTATGTATTTCTCCCGTACGAATCGTACTTCACGGGTGGGATGGGACTTGTACGATTCGCACGGGAAAAATTACGGATACGAGTCGTACGGAAAAAAAAAATCAGGATCGGAATCAACCCCTAAGTATGCATTTCCACTTCTTTTAGTTCTCAACAATGCATATGGTCAAATGACTACATTTTTTGTATACACCAAATTTTGGGTTGATTGATTGATGCTGATGTTCTGCTAGTGCTAAGCCTATTGCCACCACTCATTGAACAAACTAGAAAAGGTTCTAATAAAGACTGGCGTACTAGCATCACGTGACGTAACTGAGGGGGCATCACGCATACCACTAATAAATTACAAACTCACACAAAGTAACTAAACCTAAGTATCAATCCGCCCCTATCTCTTAGTGACAGGACAAAGTAAGGACTAGAGTCACTATAGCATTACGTAACTTAATTTCTCTAAAATAAACTCTTACATAATCACGCTAAGTGAGCACAAACGCAAAGTTGCAAACAATAAGATTAGTAGTAGCGCAGAGGAGCACCTGTATCATAACAATCACAGAAGACTTTTAAACGTAATTAACCTGGAATGTAAGCAGCAACATTCTAGCTGGTTGGAAGAAAAAAAGATATTCGCAATATATTACACAGAGCAGAAGAACAGACAAAAAGTAGTAATAATTAAATAGTTACTCACCAAGACCCGGGACCTCCACTCCTAGCAGGTCCAGCAGGTCCTGCTCACGGTCCAGGATGTCAGACCACCGGTGCGTCAACTGCACCTGGGTGCGCCGGACCCCAGAGAAGCGCAACACTGCCTGGCGCACCTTCCCCCACCGCTGTCGATGCTCCCGGAGCCCGTACCCGGACCCAGGCCTGCCACCTGCTGCCAGGGTTGAGGGGAGGTGGCGCTGCACAAAGAAGATGAGTGCAGTCAACTCCACCTCCCCAAATAAGGCCCCTGCCTGCACCCCTTGTGGGCACCGCCTTCCACAAGGAAGGCGGTCGTGGCTCTGGCTGCGGCGAGCCCTACCCTTTGACATGGTTCTGGGGAGAGAGAGACGGGGCGGGAAAGAAAAGGTAATAAAATTAAAGTAAGAAAAGGAAATAAATAGCAGGCAATAGAAAGAGTGAAAAAGTAGCTAAAAAACAAAAACAAGTAGACAAAAACCAACAATATAGAAGCAAGAAAATAGTTAGAGAGATGATAAATAAAAAAGATTTTTAAAAAGTGGCTTCAAACAAAGGATTGGAAAGATACAGGGAGGATTGAAAATCAGGCCCCAGAACCATGCAATAGAGTGAAAAACAAGATGGCCGCGCCCATTGCGACCACGTGCGCAAGTTCGAGCGATATTTTCTGCCCGAGAAATCAAAAAGCGACACGAACAAGTAAAAGCGTTCCCGAACAGGAAATACGTACCGCGAACGGGCGCGAGCATGCATTGCGCGACCTGGAACAGGAAGTAAGCATCGCGGGCGGGCGGGACAAGTGAAAACAAGATGGCCGCGCCAGTGAGCAAGCGCATGGGTAAGTTGGCGAGCCGCGATCCTGCAGAAAATGCAGCGAACGGGCGGGAAAAAACTTCTGCGTCTTTGCAATATTTCCGTGTGTTTGCGGAGATTTTTAACATTTTCACGATAGTTTGCGAAAGTGAATTTCGCAAATTCCGCCCACCCCTAGTCATATGGCACCATTTAATTTGTGGAAAATGGGTGGGTGCACGTACTGGCTACTTACCTGTAAGTTTGTTTGGTATACTGCAATGGCTTCCAAATGCTTCTGGGTGGGGTGGGGTGGGGGAGGGCTCCATCCTGCTCAGGTATGGGACAGGGGGCATGGTGGGAGTAGTGGTGCAGGCCTCCCCCCACAAACACCCTCCCAGGGAAGATGGCTACTTACCTGTAAGTGTGTTTGGTGTACTGCAATGGCTTCCAAATGCTTATGGGTGGGGTGGAGGGCTCCATCATGCTAAGGGGTGGGACAGGGGGCATTGTGGGAGTAGTGGTGCAGACGTCCCCCCACAAACACCCTCCCAGGGAAGATGGCTACTTACCTGTAAGTTTGTTTGGTGTACTGCAAGGGCTTCCAAATGCTTCTGGGTGGGGCGGGGAAGGGCTCCATCCTGCTCAGATGTGGGACAGGGGACATGGCGGGAGTAGTGGTGCAGGCCTCCCCCCAACAAACAGCCTCATTGTGAAGATGGCTAATTACCGGTAAGTTTGTTTGGTGTACTGCAATGGCTTCCAAATACTTCTGGGTGGAGTGGGGGAGGGCTCCATCCTGCTCAGGTGTGGGACAGGGGGCATGGTGGGAGTAGTGGTTCAGGCCTCCCCCCACAAACAGCCTCATTGTGAAGATGGCTACTTACCTATAAGTTTGTTTGGTGTACTGCAATGGCGTCCAAATGCTTATGGGTGGGGTCGGGGAGGGCTCCACCCTGCTCAGGTGTGGGACAGGGGGCATTGTGGGAGTAGTGGTGCAGGCCTCCCACTGCACAAGCAGCCTCATTGTGAAGATGGCTACTTACCTGTAAGTTTTTTTGGTGTACTGCAATGGCTTCCAAATGCTTATGAGTGGGGTGTGGGAGGGCTCCATCCTGCTCAGGTGTGGGACAGGGGTCATGGTGGGAGTAGTGGTGCAGGCCACCCACCTACAAACAGCCTCCCAGGGAAGATGGCTACTTACCTGTAAGTTTGTTTGGTGTACTGCAATGGCTTCTAACTGATTCTGGGTGGGGTGGGGGAGGGCTCCATCCTGCTCAGGTGTGGGACAGGGGGTATGGTGGGGATAGTGTTGCAGGCCCCCCACCCCCAGACACCCGCACAGGGAATATGGCTACCTACCTGTGGGTTTTTATGTGGGTTGTGTAATGGCTGACACATGCTTCTGGGTGGGGTGGGGGAGGGATCCATCTTGGTAGGCTGTGGGACAGGGGGTATGGTGGGAATTGTGTTGCAGACCCCCCACCCCCAGACACCCTCACAGGGAATATGGCGACCTACCTGTGAGTTTGATATGGGTTGTGTAATGGCTGACACATGCTTCTGGGTGGGGTGGATAGAGGGCTCCATCTTGCTGATGCTGTGGGACAAGGGGGCCTGGTGGGAGATGTAGTGCTGTCTGCCTGTAGACATGCCCCCATGGTAATGTTGGTAGATACGTTTGGGGTGAATGGGAGTGGGTGAATGTTGGATCTGTGAGCCATGTTTTTGTGGGTGTGTGGTGCAGATGGATGGAATTTGTCCTACGTGGTGTAGCTTTGTAGTTGTGCAAGACAGTACATAGCAGAATGGCGGTAGTCATTTGTTTGTACTTACCAGCCTCCACTCCCCCAGCTACTCCTGTGAGACTCTCTGGATGCAGTAAGGCAAGCACCTTCTCCTCCCATGGTGTGAATGGTTTTTGGGGAATGGGAGGGCCACCGCAAGTCCTCTGAGCCAGCTCACGGTTCTTGCTCCTCCTCTCCTTGACCACCCTCCTTATATCATGCCAACGCTTCATGATCTCCTTTTTAGGTCTCACTGAGTCAGCGCGCATGCGCTGTCCGGAGAGACATTTTGTATGTGAGTTTTCAAAGTGCTGCTGGCTGGCCTAGCGCTTGCATTCGCGTGAGCGTGCACGCGCATCCGCCAGCTTTCAGCCCCGCACCGCATCGCACACCACTTGCCAGCCTCCTTTTGCCATCGCATGCACGCACCACTCGGCACAGCACGCGCGCTTGTTTTAAACATCTTTTTACTTTGAACACAGCCATACAAACACAGTGCAGTGGATACATTGCAGAGTGCCGCACAATGACACATTGGCAATCAAGAGCTGGCGACCTTACTCAAGCGGTGAAGCAAGTCCAGAGCCCAGCCGATCACATGTGCTGAAGTTCCTGCCTCTCTGCTGAGACAGGAAAAACAGGAAATCTCTTTCACTGGGAGCATCTCTTGTAGCACCTATCACGGACATGGCAGTCGTATTAGTAAATGATTTAATCTGAAGCAAGGTTCCTATATCTGCGCTAGGATCCACTTCATTAATAAGAACTATGAGGAGGAGAGCGACGAGGAGTTAAT
The DNA here is from genome assembly GCF_964204655.1 of Triturus cristatus. Lineage (NCBI taxonomy): Eukaryota > Metazoa > Chordata > Amphibia > Caudata > Salamandridae > Triturus > Triturus cristatus. The sequence continues at coordinate 1,028,579,848 of NC_140583.1, forward strand.
GGCTGGTTTAATAGCTTACTTTTTTCTCTGAACATTATTTTCCCCTCTCAGGAACACCTGACGAAGTCAAGGCAGGGATAATGTGATGAATGTGATGAGTAAAGACTGGGGAATGAAACCCAGTGCTTAACAGTGGTCCGCACTCCTAAATCCCCCCACCTTTTCCTCAGGCGCTGGGAGCAACTCACACAATGAATGACTGACATGTTAATGAGCTCTCCCACCTCCGCCATAACCTCACGGGCAGCGCTGATGTGCAGCTGCTGCTGTCTAATTAAGAGAGAAATGTTCTCCGCGTTTGTTTGCCCGCAGGGCTTCTGATTCCTCACTGAATAAGATTCCCACCGCAGGAACGTGTTCCATGGGTTCACTCTGCGCAGGAGCCGCCTGCGAACCCACCAAAGACGGACACAATTAGAAATCAGCAGCCGGATACACGTATTGATCGGTAGATTACTGCAGTGCAACGCGACCGAGTTCAGCGCCATGATGGAAGATTGTAAGAAAGAGCCTTGCGGCGAGCATGAAAAGTGAATACAAGGACCCCAAAGATGACTTCTGCAGTTATAATATTTATTAAGTTATGGACGCAACCAACAGTACTCTAAGATCTTCTTATATGCTCGTTTTGAGGCGGAAAATGCCACAACAGGCTGTGTTATGTTGCAAACAATAATTGCAATTGACTAAAGGAATGTAACCCAGAAGTTACAGGGCCCGATTCACAGAGCAAACTTAAGACTAAATCCTAAACTTACTACCATTCTGGTATTCACAGAATGCACCTACTACTTCTGGTATTCACAGAGTGAACTTACTACTTTTGCTATTCACAGAATGAACTTAGAACTTTTGCTATTCACAGAATGCATTTACGACCACTAAACTTACGTCCGCACTCGGGCTGGAATTTCCGCCCCCGGAGCGGAATTTCCGCACCCGGAGCGGAAAGTCCGCTCACGGGCCGGAGAGTCCGCCTACGGGCCAGAAAGTCCGCTCTCAGGCCGGAAACTCTGCTCTCGGGACGGAAATTCCGCGCTCGGGCCGGAAAGTCAGATTTGGGACCAGACTACATTAACTGTGGCCATTGATCATTTGAGCCAAGGGTAAACACCTGTCCAAGTCCCTACCATCCCCCACCATGCATCAGCTGACACACTCCAGCCAATCTCAGCCAACAGCTCCAGTTAGCCATCATGTTGCTAGTGCCTACCATCCCCCACCATGATCCAGCTGAAGCCAATTAACACTCATTGACCAGCAGAAAAAAACATTTCAAAGCAGCACACAGTGAAGGAACAGGTTTGGCTACACAGAGTTTGTCTTTGCAAGCTAACACCGGCTGAGAAAAATGGACCACCTGAAAAGAAAGAGGAATTTCACAGCAGAGGAGACCACCATGCTTGTGGAGTTCATTGTCAGGCACCACAAACGCCTCTATGGACTCCCACCCTACTGCACCAGTGGGACACAGAAGGTAGCCCTGTGGCAGCAATTATCTACTGCTGTCACAGCATTGGGGGAGGAGAGGCGCACAGTCCAGGACCTAAAAAAAAAATGGCAGGATGAGCGGCTGAGGGTAAAGGAGAAATACTGCCGGATTGAATTACATCGGATCCTCCCAGCCGCATACTCTGGACCACGCATCCGCCTCACCCCACTGGAGGAGGATATCCTGACAACGATACACCCCCACTTGGTCCATGGGCTGCCTGTCAGTGACGTCCGCTACGTGGTACCAGGTAAGTGGGATGAAAAGAAAAAGTGCATGAAAAGATTGTCTGTTTTGCACTGTCAGTGTGAATAAGGAAGTAGTCCAAAGTGAATAAAAAAATCCGTCAGTCAGAGACTCCTGTGTCACCCTCTGTATGTAGCACTACAAGTACCACAATCCTTAGCGATGGAAATGGCAAATCCATCCCCCATTTCAGAAAACATGGGCACTGTCCTGTTGCAGTAATACACCAGCCCGCTAAGTAGCAATTGACAAATATCAGCAGAGATGCGCCAGTAACAATGCGACACGCAATCCAACTCTTGTGCAACCGCGGATGCGTCACATTTACAATGCGGTGCACTGTGGCGCTGGGATAGACAGATGTGTGTCGCAACTGATGGAATTAGGGGGGTGCTCTGCTGGAGTAGTGTTGCAAGTGTGACGCAACTCCAACAATGTCCATGGACCGCCTACACCTAACGTTCTGGGCCACTCATTACATGTGCCTCAAGCTGGTGTAAGTTTGCATGGCACCACCCTATGAAAAGTGACTACGTGAAATGACGTCGATTACAATGCATCACTTGTACGGGGCATAACCAAAGAAACGCACACCCTGCCTACATCACAGCTGATGCATGTTTAATGTTGCGCAGGACCGCACAACGTGAGGCATCCCCATAGATGCATAACATTGTGAATAAGTCTAAATGTGTCACCTGTATTACGCCGCTGTGTCACAGAAGTGACGCAACTGCGGTGTAAATGTATTACAAGGGACGTGTAAACCTGCCACAAAAAATCTACTAAGTAAATCACCCCGTGCCAGCTTAAAGCACAAAGCAGAAGGTGAGAGAATCATCAGATCTAAAAAGTCATACACCTATTCTGTTGTACATTTCCCACCCTGCCACGCCATTACGTCCCTAATGCACCACTGCTCCTTCCTGCCCAGTCTGCGGCAGTACTGCATAACACTGTTAGCATGCAGAAGAAATGGGGAAATCACAGAAATGTTCCACAAGCACATATTCCATATGTTTAGTTTTCTCTCTTCTCACCCATTGACACATTCAGCCAGAGCACAGACAACTGCCGCAGCAGAGGTCCCTGCATCGACTGGGAGGAATCGCCACCGTACAGTGATAGGCATACCACCCTCACCGACTGGTAAGTCAAAGTGGCCAGGAGATGGTCAAAATGCATAAATTGTCAGGAGTGACCGAGGGACATATAGTGCCCACATATGAAAGTCAACCAGAGATGAACAAATAGCTGCATTACTATTGGAGTTGTCAATGGACATCCACCTTTAGCTAATTATAATTGTGAACAGCTGAAGACAATATATTACATGCCTTGGCTCATCAAACCTTCGTAATTGCGGAACATGACATGTTTTCAGCAACAGCCCCAGACCTGGCAATCCAATCCTGTTATCGAGTGCCACAACTACTCAAAAGGGTGTCCCCACTATGTTGTAATGGTGTCTGTAGACGTAATCAATCAATCTACTTGACAGAAATATGGCACTGATGAACAAGTGAGATCCCAGGGTCATTAGTATTGACAATGCATACACTGTCCAACTTTGAATGTTTCCAATATAGATCAAATTCCCAGTCCACACAGCTGGTCATGTACCACTTACATTGTCTGGCTTTTGTGTTGCCCATCAACAAAACACGATAGTGGACCTCACATCAGGATCCGTAGACATGTCATTGTGATATTGGTTGCATTCAGGTAGTGGGCCCATTCGAAGTTATGTGGGAGCAATCATGATATTACGTATAACACACTTCAGCAACGCTGGTGCCCACAACTGCTTGTGCTCATCCTTTGTGCCAGAAATCTAGTGCATCACATGTGGCTGCAGGAATGTAAAGTAGCAAAACATACTTATCATTGTAGGTACAACGAGGTCCTCCCAGAATCAAAGACACACACTGACTTCTGCTACAAGGTTGGCTGTGACATCTGTTCAGGGCCCACACACTGTTCTGGTGCTGGGCCAAGGGAGGGGAACCCAATAATATATCAGGCTGACTGCTCATTAAATGTGCCTTTCACGTCCGTCGTATGTTGTATGTGTTGTACAACACTGTTGTCCCGCATCACAATATGCTCACATATGGCATTTGAACCCATGCAAGATCAGACCCTGGTGGCTAATGAAAGGATAACACAAAATGTATTAAACAAGAAAAATGTTCACAAGGAACTTATTCAATTTAGTACATTTAACAATAGGGAGTAAAAATTATACTCACAGCTGATTCAATCAAAAAGCAAGAAAAGAGTATACCAAGAGTTATTCCACTTTGCCAAAGAAATTTGCAATAAATACAGCTACTTAATTAGCCTGGGGAGCTTATTTACTTCAGCCGAAGTAAATGTAATTTATTCCATAAATCACAATTTATATCACAAACAATTTATATTTTTTCAGGCACATATGAAAAAAGTGAAGGGTGAAAAAATAATAAAACCCAGTGAAGTGATCATAGCCTACAAAGTGAACATAATATTTAGAAGGTCTTAAAAACAACAATGAGAGGCATATGACAGTATAACAAATCTTTTTTGCTCTCCCTTGGTTGGTGTCGACGACGTTTCAACCCACTCTGGATATGGGGTCTCTTCAGGACAATTATCTGGGGACTAATGGTATTCACAACAAGGAATAAGGGTAGGTGACTGGTAGCGTTTAGTCGTATCCGATGCAGCTTGAACATCTATTGTGTCCGCTGTGTCCGTAATCTCAGCTTTGTTCCCAATTTCAAGACACGTAGGTAGACACGGATGAGTGAAGTGTCTGTATAAAGATTATAACAGCCGCAATGGACCGTCGTATCCGTTGTCATAGGGGATCGCTGTTCGGTTTCAAAGTCAAAACCGCGGACAGACGAAGACAGACGATACGTCTTGTGTGATGGTTTCGGTATAATTACACCATTCTTCACGAAAGGACGAGTGAAGCATCCGATCTGGCCGCATTAGTCGGTAACTGCAAACTGTGATGACCCTGGACAAAATGTATGCCAAGTGAGTGCAGAATGGACATTCAATAGTACCATGAGTCAAATGAAGTGACCAAAACACAACCGGCTTGCATTTCAATTATCGGAAACACCATGATGAAAATAGCATGGCTGAGGCCAACACTGATGCCAGTAGTGTACCTTTGAGATGAATGTAGGGGCTGCTAAGGTGAATCTTCATGCAGTTACACCTGCAAAATGACTAGGCTGAAGAGCAACACGCTAATCCAGTGCAGGCGGAAGGCATCAAAGCCTCTCAGCCTATCCGCAATGTGTGAGTATACACCAAATGTTACATTCTGCTTGCCTCCTCTCCTACCGTATTCACATGTATAGGTGAGTGTTTGACATGAGGTTTGGATGTCTGCTGTACAAGACACCAATCGTCGTCAGCTAAGTAGTACCATGATCTTGGAAATAGAGTACGCAAAGAGAGGACACTCAAAGGATGGACCTAAGACATCTGTGTTCTCTCATACAAATATGTGTGACTTCATGCGCGGGGAAGCACAAATGAGCAACATCATGTCCCTGACTATTGCAAATCTCACACATGAAACCCTTTCTGACTTGACAACAAACAACATGAGACTCTGGAAATATGTAAGTCTGAATGGCAAAGATGAAAGCAGTGTAATGGGGAGGATTCCGGGTCATTTATCCCTTCCTATCAGTAACCTTCTCATACTTGTGTGTCTGTTAATGTGTCATCTTATTGATGTCAGTGCTGTGTGGAGGAAACGGCTGGCAACTGCTGCATGTGAGCAGATGCCCAAATGTAAAGTTCAGGAGCTAAACATGCTGCACATTGTTCTGGAGTACCCACAAATAGACATTGAGAATGACATGTTGGCTCAGAGCTACCATCTGTGGTTGAAAAATATAGACCTGTATGTCTCATCACAGCTGCTGACAGGATGACACCACAGCAGCGGACACCCTCCCTGGGACTGCATGACATCCTGGCTGTGGCAGTTCAACCCTCGCGCACCCGTCCTTCAGGTAATTCTAGCATGAGGTGTGTCTGTTGATGTGTCATCTTATTGATGTCACTGCTGTGTGGAGGAAACGGCTGGCAACTGCTGCATGTGAGCAGGTGCCCAAATGTAAATGTAAACATCATTTTGCAGAGACCCACTTCATGAAGATAAATGCCACAAAAAGTAAAATCATGTGCATTACAGGGAGGAAAAAATCTAAATCTGAGAATTTTGGTTGGTCAGTCGGTGGTCAGAAATTGGAGGTGGTTAAAACATATACCTTTTTAGGAAAAATAATTTCTGCAAACCTGAGTGAGAAGCTACACATCGATAATAATTCTCGTAAAGCCCCGTCCCAAGGTAGAAGTTTGAGCGCTCTTTATTCCGCCACAGGGAGAAGACACTTTGCTTGTTTACTCGAGGTTTATAGGGCAAAAATTCCATCAACCCTCCTGTATGGTATAGAATTGGTCGATTTAAAGCATTGGGGTTTTCTACAGTCGGTCGAAGGAAAATTATTAAGGTCTATAACCTCTCTTAACTCTGCTTGTTCTGTAGCTGCCTGCAGACTTGAGTTTGGTCTCCGTAGCAGTTGGGTGCAGGGCCTGTCTGCCTTAGTACGATGGGTTGCCAGCCTTGCTAGAGGAGAAAGGGGTACTCTGAGATCCCTTCTCAAGGGAGAATTGTTGGGAAGTTTTAGAGAGTACTCCCAAATTGTTAAGAACTTCAGAAAGGCTGTGGCACTTCTCGAGTTAGATGAGAGTACTATTTTTACTATTTCTCCTTCCCAGCTAAAATCTCTTCTGAAACAGGCTTCCTGGACTCTTTGTTTTACGTTGGACAAAAAGTCCATGATAGATAAGAAGGGAGGTGCTCTTCTGATTAATACATACTCAAGGAAGCTTGCCCAACCTTATGTCATCTGGAATTTACCTCATGGTGTTCGGAGATTTTGGTTCCTCTTGAGGCAGGACCTATTGCCACTTAATACTCTTTGGGCAAAATGATATGGGTCCTCTCCCTTATGCAACTTATGTAATATGTCTGCACAGGATCGAACTCATGTATTGTTTATATGTTCTGTATTGCTTCCACTTCGCTTAAAGTGGTTAAGACCAATATGTTTGCAATTGGGTATTCTTGATATGAACTCTTTTTTGCAGGCTTTATATACTCCTCCAAATGAAATGTTTTGCTTCAATATTTTTAACTTTTTTAAAGGTTTTTTAGCTATTTATTGATGAAATATGGAGGTCTTGTGTTGTAAATTGTCTTGTTCAGTGGAGAGTGTTGTAATTGTCATTCTGTACTTTGGGAATATGTATTTGCATTTGTGTATTTTGATTATGTGGCCCTCTTTGGAGTGCCAAAACATAATAAAATACATTGAATTGATTGAAATTGAATAAAGTTCAGGAGCTAAACATGCTGCACATTGTTCTGGATTATCCACAAATGGTCATTGAGAATGACATGTTGGCTCAGAGCTACCATCTGTGGTTGCAAAATATAGACCTGTATGTCTCATCACAGCTGCTGACAGGATGACACCACAGCAGCGGACACCCTCCCGGGGACTGCATGACATCCTGGCTGCAGCAGTTCAACCCTCGCGCACCCGTCCTTCAGGTAATTCTAGCATGAGGTGTGTCTTTGATGTGTCATCTTATTGATGTCACTGCTGTGTGGAGGAAACGGCTGGCAACTGCTGCATGTGAGCAGGTGCCCAAATGTAAAGTTCAGGAGCTAAACATGCTGCACATTATTCTGGATTACCCACAAATGGTCATTGAGAATGACATGTTGGCTCAGAGCTACCATCTGTGGTTGAAAAATATAGACCTGTATGTCTTATCACAGCTGCTGACAGGATGAGACCACAGCAGCGTGCACCATCCCGGGGACTGCATGACAGCCTGGCTGCAGCGTTGAAACCATCGCGCACCTGTCCTTCAGGTAATTCTGGCATGAGGTGTGTCACTGGCTTCGACTCCAAAGCCATGACAGAGATCCTGATTCCCCTCTGCATGTAATCAGCAGTTGTTGTGTACAAAGTGAAATACAAATCAGGAGTGTCATGTGCCTGTCTGTCAATTGGTGATGCAGATAATTGAGAATGTTGTCACTTCCCTCTACAGCTGCTGGTTCAGGGACAGCTATGCCTGCAAAAGCCATGAGGAGACAGGTCCAGCAGGTGACACTAGGGGGGAACACCAAGGGACAGAGAGTTGTGCCTGGAGCTGGTGAGTTTGCCTGTATCTGTGTAACACCTCAGTGCTATGGTGTGAGCTGTCATTTGTGGTGGTACCCTACACAGGTCACATGATCCTCATCTGTTGATGCAAAGTACAGTTAATACTAACCCTTGTGTTGCACCACATGTTATACCAGGTCAATCCCTAATACGGTTGCAACCTCTGTTCCAGGCGATGCTGAGGACGAGGATGACAGGCCTATGACCAGTGCGGGCCGACGGGGAATCAGAGGGGAGAATCCCCTGATCCTCCAAGCTGTGATGTCGGCTGCAAGCACTGCTCAAGAGGAGGAGGATGAATTTCCTGAGGACGTCTACTTGGTGGATGATGAGGACTATATGTCTGATGACGATGAAGATGCCAATGCGCGCTATCATGCCAGATTGGCTAAATCGGTCAGGGCATCACATCCTCTGCCAATCAACGTTCGTCAGCCTCCTCCCAAGCATAGCATGGCCTGTCCCCAGACTCGAGCAAACCAGCCACAGCACCCACGCATCACAACACAGACATCACTCCCTCACAGTCCTCACGTCCAGGACCAACATGGTGGTTTCCCTACCCGCTCTTCCCTAGACAGTGTATCCCTGCCATCCTCTCCACCATCTGGGGTAGTACCAGCCCTGTTGTGCTGCCGGAATCCCCTGGGCACCATTCACTTGCCCACAGGCTCCCACCTGCCACCCCCCCCGCTGTAGGACCTGCTCGTCCCATCCATGGCAGACAGCTGCAGAGAGGGCCTGCACCTGACTGTGATGGCCAGTGGGAGCAGGACTTCTACCAACAGCAGAGCGATGTGAGGCAGGACATTTGTGCCATAGGGGCTACCCTGTCCGACATGTCGGACTCCCTGCAGGACATGGTCCACTTCCCTCAGGTGGTGGAGAGGCTGAGCCAAGTGTTGGATAGGATGGATAGGACTTGGCAGGACATGTCCAGAAATATACGAGACATGCTATCCATCCAAAGGGAAGAGGGTGCAAGACACCATGCCTTGGCCATGAAGATGATGGAGGGCATATTGAAAGTAAGCCAAACTTTCCCTTCACGGTCAACGCAGGGAGGGGAGCCATCATATCTGCCCACAGGACAGCACATCCCCACACCTGTACCAACTGCACAGCAACAGAGCAAAGGGAGACATCCACACCAGCGGGCTGAACTGGCACTCCCAACACCAACCCTTTGTACAGGCACTCCCGCCACCTGCACAACCACCACCAACCCCTGTACAGGCACTCCCGCCACCTGCACAACCACCACCAACCCCTGTACAGGCACTCCCACCACCTGCACAACCACCACCAACCTCTGTACAGGCACTCCCGCCACCTGCACAACCACCACCAACCACTGTACAGGCACTCCCGCCACTTGCACAACCACCACCAACACCTGTACAGGCACTCCCGCCACCTGCACAAACACCACCAACCCCTGTACAGGCACTGCCACCACCTGCACAACCACCACCAACCCCTGTACAGGCACTGCCACCACCTGCACAACCACCACCAACCCCTGTACAGGCACTCCCACCACCTGCACAACCACCACCAACCCCTGTACAGGCACTCCCACCACGTGCACAACAGGCCCTTGTCCAGGCACAACCATCAAGTGTGCATACACCATCTGCCCCAGCACATGTAGATGACCCTGGACAGTCCCTTGGAGAGTACCCACCTCCACGTAGGCGGTGAGCCAGAGCTGAGCACTCCGAGCGGTCCTCCCCCCCCAAATTGCGTTGTCGCAAGCTCGATCGCCAGTGACAGGAACCCAGGACAATGTAACCACGTGATTGTGTGTTCACCAAATAAAGACCTTAAAAAAAAGAAATCTGTTGTGTCTCATGTCCTGTGTAACGATGCAGGTGGCCTCGAGATGTGAGAAGGTATATGTGTGTGTGACACAGTTACAAGTGTAACCCTTCATTGCAACAAGCCATTATGTGCATAGCAGAAGACTCAACAAATATGTGTCCTGATTCAGGACCCGACATTCTAAATGAAGTCAAACAAGTAGAAGTAATTAGAATTCCTCAAATATATTTAGGTATGAACAGAACAACCGTCCGTTTGGAAGGGAGGAAGGAAAACAAATGATGGTCTTGATGCAGAGGGAGAAGGGAACCTGGATTGGGGTGGGGCAACAAAAATATAACACGTCAGGGAGCGTCAGGGAAAACAGTCTATTTACAAGGGGAAACTGAAATAATTGTTCACGTCAATGTCTCTGTCAAAAGTCAAGTGTCCTTCTGGTCATCCTCTAGGACCACAATGTCCAGATCCTCTGAGTCCGATGCAGGCACACGTCTGGCAGGTGCAGTAACAGGCACCACATGTGTTTGTGACACATGTGGAGTACGGGGGGAAACAGTGTGGGGCAACGAACAGGGGGAGACATTGACGTGGTATGGGAAGGGATTGGGGAGACAACAGACGACATGGCTGTGGTCAGTGAATTGATGCTGGTGGCGAGGGTGGCCATAGATCGGAGCATGTCCTCTCGCATCATGCGTACCTCCATACACACTTGTAGCATGATACGAGCGGACATGTCTGGCTGACCCTCACACATCCAAATCAAGTCCACTGGCACAGCCACAGGAGGAACAACACCGGGAGGGGCCTGGGGGGGACAGGAGGGATGTGGTGCCTGAGGTCCGGAGCCAATGATGTTGTGGAGCTGGCGGCGACGATGAGGGGGACTTGTTGCAGGGGATTCAGCTGGAGCCCCCGATGGCATGGGGGACTCTAGAGGTAGGGAGGGGCTGATGGCAGGCCAGGTTGTGTGTTGGCCTGCCCCGAGGACACCTCTTCAGGGCCCACAGGTGAAGAGTCATGGGGAGAGTAGCTCTCCAACACATCATGGTCCAAGATGTCGGGTTCACCCCCCCCCCTTCAATGTCTTCAGCCTCCACCCGGGATGTAGCACCAGCATCAGGGTGTCCCTTGTCAGTCCGGGTGGGCGCAATCCCCTTGCCTCTTGATGTTGAGGGTCCCTCCTCATCCTCCTCTTCCTCGCTGGTGGAAAGAGGGTGTAGCCGCCGCCGCACTGGTGGCCTCGCGCTCCGGACCTGGTCCTGCTGCCCTTCCGTTTCGCCAGCTGTGCCTGCAGAAATGTAAGCAAAATCCTAATGTTATGGTTGTGTCATGCAGGACGAGACACATACATAGAGGAGCCAAGCTCAGACTTATTTTCGTCTGATCACACTCTATAGTTGTCAGCGTCTATGAGCTGACATTACGTGTATGTTCACTGTCATCTACTGGATTGAGTCTGACACGGCCATCTCACGTGGATGTTTGCGGTTTACACAACTGTATTGGCCAACCCTCAACCTGGCATTCTGGTGATCTGTGTGTCCTGCCACTGCTACATGTGCAGGTTCCAAAAGAAGTCCACCAATGGAGAACATGAAGAGTCCTGATTTCTCGGATTTTGGCCATTCATAGGGAGTCGCAGCTATTTAAGGTACGGACAAGTGTCATCTGCTTTGTGTCATTGTATGGGACAAGACAAGTGGCGAATGGGGGTCACACATCCACTGAGGCTCTGGGCTATTTGTGTAGCTACATTGTGAGTCTAGCCTTGGGCTGTTCCCACACATGATCTGACAATCCAGTGGCACATATTGGCTTTGGTGACTGATATGGTAATGCAGTACACCGCTGAACAGTGGGGGATTGTTGTGACAGCTACCTGTACATGTGAAATGTCAAACAGCCCACTGAGGGTGAGACGTCTGTCAGTGGACACCCCTTGCAAATTTAGAAGTGCTTAAGAGTGATGCAAGGATGTCAAAGTCTGTCTTGACTCCATGGCACATGATGATTTGTCACAATTGGAACCCAAACTCTACAAATACAATGCAAGTCATAGCATCCAATGCCCTTTGGCCTGCCATGCTCACACTGGACAGTGTCTGTACCATTGCTCATCCAATGCACACATGATTTCCTAGTGCCAATTGTAGTGGTGCGGGAGGAGCAGATTTCAGTATAAATGCACTATTATGGCTCATTTTGCCAGTTTATAAAGATACGTGGTATGGAGGAAAGGATATACAAATATATTCGAACAAGGACACTTTTAATTATCCATTCACATGTGATTAAATTCACTTCTCATTTTCTTTGTATTTGTGCTGAGAATATACAAAAACATATATTTACAAACCAAAACTACGCTACTGCCCTAAACATTAATTTTCAATTGTGGGTCCACCCTTCAATAGTGTGGACAACCCCAGAGGGCATATACATTGCATGAGAAGTATCAGTGTCCTCATAAATTCTAAAGCAATGCAAGGTTGTTTAATCCCAACACAATCAAAATCTTTTGGGTCCCTCTGTAAAACCAAAATGTCGACGTGGTCGCGTTTCAGCCAATCAATTCCTTTTGGCCTCTTCAGGACAAGGAAAACTGCAGCAATCTTAGGCTGGTCCCTCTACTCAGCATACCAAGCGTAAGTACTGTACAATAGCCAGGAGTGGGACGCAGGGTATCCACGCCCTATTCCATCTCTTTATTGAAAAGTCAGCTGGGCCCACTGTTCGTGTTCTAAAGTCAAGATTTCTTCCGTCGTGATTACACGCTTGCTTCTCTAGCCTCTCCTTGATAGCTCTTCCGCATCTATCGGTGCTAACTCTCGCTACGCGAGTTTGTTCAGGAGAGCACTATCTGCAGCATATGCTGCAGATAGTGCTCTCCTGAACAAACTCGCGTAGCCTTAGCATTGCATTGCCTTAAAATTTATGGGGACATTGATACTTCTCATGCAATGTATATGCCCTCTGGGGTTGTCCACACTATTGAAGGGTGGACCCACAATTGAAAATTAATGTTTAGGACAGTAGCGTACTTGTGTTATATGTGCAGAGGTTATGTTTTGTAAATATATGTTTTTGTATATGCTCAGCACAAATTCAAAGAAAATGAGAAGTGAATTTAATCACATGTGAAAGGATCATTAAATGTGTCCTTGTTCACAAATATTGTTATTTCTTTTCCTCCATACCACGTTTCTTCATATATTGTGTTCACTTTACCCAGGTAATGGATGGTGTAATTGTTGGGTATACCCCTAGCTATCAGAATCATTTAGCCAGTTGTCATGACGAAACTACAACTCCCAAAATGCACTCTGCCCTGTACAGTCAATATGCCACAGTGTGCCTTTTTATGCTTGGTGACTGCTGCATGGACACAGAATCTGTGAATGGAGGCATCGGACACACAATGGTACAGCACTGTTTCACTCACATCATACTCCCAGACACATTTAGCATATGATGCACTTACCATGTCCCTGCTGCTCATGCTCCTCCAGCTGAGCATGGAGGGTCAGCCAAGCTGCTCGCAGGACCCTCCTGTACAGTGGGGATAGGCGAGGATGATGCACATGGTGCTGGGAGGACTGGCCCACCATCTCCTCAGCCTTGTGCCGGGACCACAGTTTCAGGTCCTCCCAGTGCTTGCGGCATGCCCTCGCACTCCTGGTGTGGACTCCCACTGCACTGCAGCGCTCCCCGATGTTGGCCCACAGCCTGGCCCGGGCTGCATTGCTCAGCTGGTGTTCAGGGTCCCCATATAGCTGAGGATATTTGGCCAGCACCCCCTCAGCGAAGATGTCTAACTCACTTTCAGTGAAAGGGGGTGCCTTCTCTTCATAACCCTCAGCCATTATGGGGATCTGATCTGTGAGTGAGGATGACTCAGAATGAACACAAAATGGCTGCCAACTATTTCCTGTGATGTATTTCCTGCCTCCAACGTCCTGTAAAACATTTCCTGAATGAAATAATGTGTTCCGGGTCATTTTCGGAGTTTACGGCCCGCGAGCGCAGTTTCCGGTTCCGGAGCCGAGGGTCCGCACACGCGCCGTACGCTCCGTAATCGGGACTTCCGCTTTTGTGCCGTAAACTCCGAAAATGACCCGGAACAGATTATTTTATACAGGATATGTTTGACAGGGAGTGGGAGGCAGGAAATACATCACAGGAAATAGTTGGCAGCCATTTTGTATTCATCCAGATCCATCCACAATCATGAATCTAATCTACTGCCATCCTGCTGTTCTGTTGTGGATAAAAAAGAAAAGACAGTGCATGTGAGAAATATTAAAATGTAACAAGAGGGGGAGGAGGCCATTTAAAGACATTTCTGCACTTATGGGCGGGAGGGCTAACACAACATAAAATCCCTGTTTCACTTTCTCATGCTTTGCATCATGGTACATGTAGTCCATATTGGGTGCTCAGTAGCAGAGTTGTGTGATGCGTTACGTAACATTGGGGTGGAGAAGTGTGGATATATCACAGACACATGGGGGCAGATTTATGTTCCCTGGCACATCCCTGCAAATCAGCAGGGATGCGCCATGGGAGATGCGTCACGCAAGTTTGCCCTTGCACCACCGCAGATGCGCCGCATTCACAATGCCGTGCATCGTGGCGCAAGGACAAGCAGATGTGTCACGCATCTGCCGGCGTAAGGTTGGCGCATTGCTGGAGTTGCGTCACAACCGCCATGCAGCTCCAGCAAGGCTCGGGGTGCCCCTATCCCTGACATGCTGCGTCAATCCTTAAGCCTGCTTCAAGCAGGCGCTGGGCTTTGACGCAGCATGGCCGGAAAAGTGTCTGAGTGAAATCTTGTGGATTTCACTAAGCCACTTTTCGGAGGCGTTCCAGTGCCAGAAGGACCCCCCCCTGTGCAGGTACGCCCACATGTGGCACAAGCTTGACAACGTGACGCATCTCCCTAGATGCGTCACGTTGTAAATAGCCCGCAGCATGGCGCTGGGTTCGCGCCACCGCTGCGTCACTAAAGTGACGCAACGGGGGCGCAAAAGTGGTGCACGGGGCGTATTCATCTGCCCCATGGTGTCTGATTCACCCATGACATCACTCACGTTGTAGGCGCATCTTTTGTGGGTGAGTCACATCTGTTGATGGCACAGGCCCGACAATGCTATGGTTATGGCCTTTTCTGATAAAGTGACCCATCCTCATGAAGTCCGGCTGGGTCTCTCAGTACATGTATCATTTTCCATCAGCGTCAATAGATTCTTTGGGGACATCCACTACACTGATCGCTGACATGGGCACATGAGCTGAAGCACGCTCAACCTTTTGACTACTGTCACCAGCTGTGATGAACATGCAGTTAGTGTGGCTTGCAAAGTTGTCTCAGGAAGGAATTTCTTTACACAGTCGTGTATATCCAAGTTTCATCATTGGCAACAGACAGCAATAGCAATCCACATTTAGTCCATTCCACTACAGGTTGCTCATGTGAAAAATGTGGCAACGAGCTTCTCACGGACTTGCATGCCCTGACCTCGGTTATTTGCCATGGCCCAGTTTCCCAGATTCAGAGCTAGCCGAGGTTCCAGTGGTATGTGTAAGCCATGCGTTAAGGCAATGTTGTGCAAGACACAACAGGCTAATATGATCTTGCACACGACTTCTGGGGAGTACTGCAGCACCCCCCCTGTACGGTCGAGACATCTGAATCGCGACTTCAACGGACCAAAAGTGCGCTCTATGATGGCTCGAGTCCGTATGTGTGCCCTATTGTACCTACGCTGTGGTACAGTGTTTGCACGCCTCTAAGGGGTGAGGAGATGTGGGGTGAGTGCATACCCAGCGTCACCTAAGGAGAGGGGAAAGGGCAGTTGGTTACATTTCCCTCTTTGACTTGCACAGGACATGATCTATACTGTATTACATGCAGTATATGTTGGGCCATGTATGTAGCTTTATGATTCTTATTGTACAATGGTTAATGTTGGGGGGCATTCAGACATTTGCAAAACACATTTCCCTCATTTCTAACGCTTGGTACTTACCCAGTAGCCACATGTTGTCAAATTCTCCCGCAGCCATCCGCCGGGCAAGAGGTGACATGCGGAATATGAAGCTGTCATGGGTACTGCCTGGGAACACCGCATGCACATTAATGAACCTCCCCCTGGCATCACAGACAGCTTGCACGTTGATGGAATGCCATCGGTGTCTGTTGCAGAAGATGTGTGCAATGTAGCGGGGTGGCTGAAGGGCCACATGGGTACAATCAATTGCACCCAGCACACGTGGGAATTGTGCAATGAGATAGAAATCTCGTGCTGCCCTTTGTCTCAGGGCCAGTGTACGTGCCATTTGTATGTGGTTGTGGGATCTTGCAGTGATGCATCTCAGTACCTGATGCATGCACCGCGACTGGCTCGCCTGGGATATGCCCACATGGTCACTGGAGACCCTTTGGAAAGAGCCAGTGGCAAAGAAATGGAGCGCAGAGAGGATCTTGAGATATGCTGGGATTGCATGAGAGCAGCAGGTCACAGAGTCAAGTTCCTGCTCCCACTCACATACCATATCCAAGATGACTTCTGGAGGGAAACGGTACCTGGCCCTTACATCTTGACTGGAAATTCCAAATAGGTTGATCCTCTGTCTGTAAATCCTCTCTGCTCTCCTCCTCCTCCTCAAGTGGTTTTGCCGCATGGCAAGGGGCAGTGCAACAAACAAATTCAGTGACATGTTGTAAGGGTTTGTGTGTGTGTCTGCTCTGCAGTTATACGTGCTGCCGAGCTAGGATTGGCTGGAGTGTGTCAGCTGATGCACGGTGGGGGATGGTAGGGACTTGGACAGGTGTTTACCCTTGGCTCAAATGATCAATGGCCACAGTTAATGTAGTCTTGCCCAAATTGGGACTTCCGGCCCGAGAGCGGAATTTCCGTCCCGTAGGCGGACTTTCCGGCCCGTAGGCGGACTTTCCAGCCCGTATGCAGACTTTCCGGCCCGTAGGCGGACTTTCCGGCCCGTATGCGGACTTTCCGGCCCGTAAGCGGACTATCCGGCCCGTGAGCGGATTTTCCGCTCCGGGTACGGACATTCCGCTCCGGGGGTGGAAATTCCGCTCCGGGGGCAGAAATTCCGGCCCGAGTGCGGACGTAAGTTTAGTGGTCGTAAATGCATTCTGTGAATAGCAAAAGTTCTAAGTTCATTCTGTGAATAGCAAAAGTGGTAAGTTCATTCTGTGAATACCAGAAGTAGTAGGTGCATTCTGTGAATACCAGAATGGTAGTTATTTTAAGATTTAGTCTTAAGTTTGTTCTGTGAATCGGGCCCTATGTCTCTCCCGAGATTACTGCACAATACAGCATTACTGTGCCCTGCAGGTTTCCCCAGTGCCAAAGGTGCGTCTCTAGAGCTGCTAATCAATAACCCAGTGACCTAGGCGCACTTCAGTGAAGCGTGTGCCACCAATGTCCACATTCTGAAGTAGTTCCAACAGAGAAAGAGGCCTCCAAGAATCCAGCGGAGCAGCATCACAAAGATATGTGGAAGGACAAGCCAAACCTGATACTAGGAGTGTGCATGCAAGCAATTTGATTGCCTACCCTATCCCATAAGGACTTAGCAAAACTAATTAGGGCCCACAATTAATTGATGCATTGCCAGGCTTCCAATGGTCATGTAAATGCTGGGTACATTCTCTGTTCCTTTTTTAGGTCTCGCCTGAGCCAGCACATGCGCTATCTCTGGCAAGACATTTAGTAAGTGGGTTTTTAAAGTGCTACCCACCGGCTTTTGCTGGCCGAAAGCTTGCGTTCACGCAAGCGTGAACGTGCACAGCTGCCAGCTTTTAGCACTCGAGGCGCCATCTGGAGCGTGATTACTTTGACTTTTGGTGGTGCTGCACGTGCACCACTAGCCTTTTGCCGGCGCGCGCGCGCAACCCTGCATTCACTTTTGCCGTCTTGGAGTATGCATAGCTTCCTGATGGAAATTTAATATTAAGTTACATCTATGTTATGAGCTTGACACTGACTTGCAAAAAGTGCTTTGTTAATCATTTCCTTTGAATAAACTAAAAGTACTATTCCATCGGTGCACAGGTTTAGTACTTTCTACCAAAGAATTGTGCAATCAACCACAACAAACATCCAAAACAACAATAACAAATGCAATTTACAATTAAGCATGGGATTTGAAGGCAATTGGGAGTTAGTATTAGTCACACTTAGTCCAACATATAAAGGTAAGAATTAGTTCCATCTGAGTGACTGCTTTGCTGGGGATGTTAACGGTACTCAGAATAAAATAGCTAAAGGTTGTGGGTCGATGGTAGCAAGCAGCTGAAATTTAGAATTCAATACCTTTTTATTTTTTATTTTTTATTTTTTAGATCAACGCAAACAGCAGGAATATGAACAAGCACTGGCAAATCAATAGGTCTCGTCTAGCTGGGATCTATGGACATTGTCAATGTTATTTTCTTTAACCACGTTGTATAGAAGCACGCTTGTTCCGCCGCATGGCTGAAAGTGGAATTAAACAAGCATTGGCATAGCCAATAGGTCTCGCATTTGGGACCTTATAAGTGTTTAGCCATGCAACAGTTGGGTGCCAATTCCGATCCTGTAAAAAAATGTCCCGTACGACTCGTATCCGTATTTTTTTACGTACGAATCGTACAAGTGCCGTCCCACCGGTGAAGTACGATTCGTACGTGTAAAATACATACAACTCGTATCGGGAAAATGTCTACGAGACCTCGTCGTAATGTTTTAAAGTCCGAGCGCACAAGTACGATCCGTACCGCCCTTCCGAATACACAAGCGTATGTAAAACGTCCCGTACGGAGCGAACTCTGTACCACTCGTATCCCGGGTAAACTTGTGCCCGGGATACGAGTCGTACAGCCCCCCCACCCCCGCATATGTCCGCACATCCCCCCGTATGTCAGAACCGTACCCCCGAATGTCAGCACCGTACCCCCCATGTCCGCACTGTACCCCAGCCCCGTACTTGTACGCACCGTACCCCAGCACCGTACCGCAGCCTCGTACTTGGACGCACCGTACCCCAGCACCGTACCGCAGCCCGTACTTGGACGCACCGTACCCCGGCCCCGTACTTGGATGCACCGTACCCCAGCCCCGTAATTGTATGCACTGTACCCCAGCACCGTACCCCAGCCCCGTACTTGTACGCACCATACCCCAGCACCATACCCCAGCCCCATACTTGGAAGCACCGTACCCCAGCACCGTACCCCAGCCCTGTACTTGGATGCACCGTACCCCAGCCCCGTACTTGGACGTGCCGTACCCCAGCCCCGTACCCCAGCCCCGTACTTGGACGTGCCGTACCCCATACCCGTACCCCAGCCCCGTACTTGGACGTGCCGTACCCCAGCCCCGTACTTGGACACTCCGTACCCCAGCCCCGTACTTGGACGCGTCGTACCCCAGCCCCGTACCCCAGCCCCATACTTGGACACAGTGTACCCCAGCCCCGTACACCAGCATCGCGTCTGTACGCACCATACATACGCTAAAGCGACTCGTACTAAACTAGGACACTGTAAAACAGCACAAGGAGGGTCAATTCGACTCGCACAACACCACAAAACACATCTACAGGAGAAAATACATCAACATGACTGACCTGGCACATCCAAACAGGCAAACAGAGGCCCAAGCTCATAACCACCTCTTATAACACACCCACCCAAATTTCAAACTCAGGCACACCCACAAATGGACCAATAAAAAGGGCCCTCACACACAAACCATGAGCCTTACCAACAGACTCACTGCAGATACAGACCACACCACAACAACTGCACCTATACACATTTACATATTCACCTTCAAACACTCTCCTTCACACATACCCCCTCTACACATTCACACACACACCTTCACATTCACACCCACACACCCACAACCATCCACACCCTCACCCCACACCATGCCCACAGACAAGAATCCAAAGTTCACAAGGGAGGAGCTGGACATCCTTGTCAACGAAGTCATCAGATTTGAGCCACAGCTCTTTGGAACATTGGTTAGACAGATCAGCATAGCCGAAAAAACACGCATGTGGCAGAGGATCGTCGATTGGGTGTATGCTGTTGCGCCCATCAGAAGGACCAGGAATGAATGCCAAGCCAGGTGGTACGATCTGCGGAGGGCAGTCAAGCGCAAAATGAATGAGGACAACGCCTAGAGCAACATAACTGGAGGTGGGCTGCCCTGCAGACCGGTACATTACCATCCCTGGGAGGAGATGGTGATGGCCCTGCTTCCGCCGTTGGGAGTACATGGAGTCGAAGGAGGTGCCGAGCCTTGTGAGTACACAAACAACTTACGTAACATGGGGGTAATGGCATCCACACCCCAACTACAACAAATTCACTCACCTACCCCCAAGCCCTCCCCGGACACAACCACACTCAAAAACAACACTCATGCCACTAACATGTGTATGCCCCATTCACAAAGCAAGGCCATGCCATGTCCCAGGCTACACAAACCACAAACCCAAGACTGGATGTCCGGGATGCTGGGAGGGTGGGGATCACAAAACACATTGTACAACTCAGAAACAGACACTATTGCCCTCAGCCCATATGGCACAGGTACATACCCATGCACCATGCTCAATGCACAGGGACTGGCAAAGTACTGACAAGGTAGCTGACACTTGGCCCTGCTGTAGGCAGCACAAGGCCCTCCCGTGACCACTGCAAACTCAAACACAAACACAACAAGCTCAGATATCTAGGACAGGAGCTCACACTCACTGACATGGCAGCATGCTCCATGGGGGGACAGATACATCACCTGGGAGACACACTGCCAAATCACACTACACCCACCAGCAGGCACCGTCAATCAATCAATCAATCGATCAGGGTACTTGTAAGGCGCGCTACTTACCCGTGAGGGTCTCAAGGCGCTGAGGGGGGGTTCCAATACTGCTCAAAGAGCCAGGTCTTGAGGAGTCTTCTGAAGGCAAGTAGGTCTTGGGTCAGTCGTAGGTGGGTTGGGAGGGTGTTCCAGGTCTTGGCGTCGAGGTAGGAGAAGGATCTGCCGCAGGCGGTCGTATGTTGGATGCGGGGGACAGCTGCGAGGGTGAGGCTGCCAGAGCGGAGCTGGCGGGTGGGGGTGTAGAAGCTGAGTCTGATGTTCAGGTAGGCTGGTACGGCGTTGTGGAGTGCCTTGTGTGCGTTGGTGAGGAGCTTGAAGGTAATCCTCTTGTCGATGGGGAGCCAGTGCAGGTCTCTCAGGAGGGGGGTGATGTGGCTGTGCCGGGGGCATTGACGATCAGTCGTGCGGAGGCGTTTTCGAAGCGTTGTAGCCGCCATTGTTGTTTGGATGGGAGTCCTGCATAGAGTGCGTTGCCGTAGTCCAGTCTGCTGCTGACGAGGGCCTGTGTCAGTGTTCTACTTGGTTCGGTCGGGATCCACCTGTAGATCCGGTGGAGCGTGCGTAGGGTGTTGTAGCAGGAGGAGGAGACGGCGTTGACCCACTTGGACATGGAGAGGGAGGATGCGAGGACCAATCCTAGGTTGCGTGCGTGGTCGGTGGGTGTCGGTGCTGTCCCCAGAGCGGTCAGCCACCAGGAGTCGTCCCAGGCTGAGGGTGTGGGTCCGAGGATGAGGACCTCCATCTTGTCCGAGTTCAGTTTCAGATGGCTGCTCCTCATCCAGTTGGCGATGGCCTTCAGACCCTCGTGGATGCTTGTTTTGGCGGTGTGAGGGTCCTTGGTGAGGGAGAGGATGAGCTGGGTGTCGTCGACGTAGGAGATGATGTTGAGGTTGTGGTGGCGGGCCACTTGTGTGAGGGGGCCATGTGGATGTTGAACAGCGTCGGGCTGAGGGATGATCACACAACCCCGGGGCAGCCAGTGGAGTTACCCACTCTCACAATGGACATGTGACACAACAAGATCAAGCCACAGCCAAAGAAGCATTCAAGCCCAAATTCGACATGTCAAACACTCTGGAGAACATTTCAATCAGTCCCCTGCAACATACCCATCCACAAGTGAACATTGATGTGAATGCTAGGCACATACAACTACCTGGAGGAACTGTGGCAACTAGAATATGTATGAAACATGGATGTCGCATTAAACAGCATTAACATTGTCTCTCTCTCACACACAGAGCAACGTCATGGATCTCCCCCAACAATGGGGGGGAAGTACCACAGTCCCAGGCTCGGGAGGAACCTGATCCCACCGGCAGAGAAACCTCACAACACTCCGCGGATGACCCCAACCCACCTGGCCCCTCTGTTGTCCAAGCCCCTGCAGCACCTGCTTCAGGTACATATGTGCCACCCACCACCCCATTACTGCCACATCCCAGGAGACACCCAGGAGCCCTGCCCACACTGAACAACTGAGCCAGTCTGACCTGGAGTGACAAGGTTCGCCGGGCACCCAGGAGGAGGCAGACAACACCGCAACTGCCATCCCTGCAGGGGTCCCGTCGACCCAATGTGCCCACAACGGCAGGCCAGGCTCGTGTGGGCAGGGGTGGTGGGAGTGGAGGCAGGTGGAGGCGAGAACCTGACGGGATAGCTGAAGGGACCGGTATGTCACACGTACGCAACATCATGGAGGCATACCGGTGTGACACCAGGGCCATCAGTCAGGTAGTGGCGACCCTCACAGACATTAAGAATCAGCAGGCCGAGCAACACGCCAGTCAACAACAACACCAAGGACAGATGGAGGCAAGACTGGCTGAGCTCCTGGCGGTGCAAACGGACATAAGCCGTTCACTCCGTCAGATCGCCGACAACATGGGCAACCCTCCCTGTGCCACCAGGCGAACACCACCACCAGCCACAGAGAGGGAGGAGGAGGAGGAGGATTCGTCCGACGGCGCGTCCCAAGCATTGTCAAGGCCTGCATCTGAGGGTCCCCGGAAGAAGGTGGGTCGTCCATGGAAAAGACCGTGAGAGGCAACGGACCATCCACATCTCCCAGGTCACCTGGCCTGGCACCTGGCCTTCATGCGCAACAGCAGCACATCATTCACTGACATTCTCTGCCACATGGACTTGCTGGTCACAGTCTGACCAATGATGACCAACACCGTGGTCTGGACTCTGATGACTTCAAATGCCAAGGATCCCATCTCCCCCTGTGAACTTTGGATTCTATGCACCCGGTAGAGCACCTTATTTTTTTCTAACAAAACACGTACCCCACCGAGAATAAAACTATTTTTTCATTATTAGATGTTGCAGTCATTTTGCATTAGTCCACAATATACGTGTGGGTAAATGTCAAACTATGCCTGAGTGTTGAACTAACTCCAGCCATCCATACCCTGGGATCTGAGTCCGGTACAGGACACACATGGGTCACAATGTATCATCCGATACAGACTGGGAGCCCAATACTCACCCGTGATGGCCTCAAGCTGCTGAGGGGGGGCTTGCAATACTGTGCGGACAGACCAATCAGGAAGAGGATGATGAAGCCTAGAGGTCATGGCTCGTGTGGAGGTTCCCGGGGAGGGAGTCCCAGGTATGTTTGGCCAGGTGGGAGAACCATCTCCTTCATGCTGGAGGTTTGTGGATGTGAAGAATGGTGGCCAGGCCAAGTTTGGATGCATAGAGTTGGCCCAACGGGGTCTTGGATGACAGACGTACAAGGTTGATTTTGTTGACTGCCTCCTGAGTGTGTGTGAGGAGTGTGAAGGTCATCCTGCAGCACACAGTGATCCCTTGCAGCTATCTCAGGTGGACGTTGATGCGGCTGGTGCACAGGATGTTGAAGCTGAGGTGTGCAGATGCACCCTGGATGTGGACACGTTTGCCGGGAGTTTGGCTGTACTTGCTCTGTAGGGTGCAGGGCTGTAGTTGACACAGCTGGTGTCGTGGACCTTGGGGATGTTCTGTCTTGCCTTGGAGTGGATCTATCTGTGGATCATGTGCATCATGCGGAGGGTGTTGCAGCATGAGGTATAGATGCTGGTGAGTAGCATGGCATTTGTGAGCGTCGAGTACAGGATGAACACCATCTTGTGGTCACTGGGTGCCGGTGCAGTGCCCTGGCGGGTGGGACACAAGGAGTTGACCCAGCTGTAAGGGGACAATCCTCAGATTATAACCTCAGTCCTGGCCAAGTCCAGCCTCATGTGGCTGATGCTCACATCAAAGGACCTCATGCCTACTTGAAGGTTGGAACCGGCAATGGCTGTGTCTTTGGTGAGGGTGAGGAGCAGCTGGCTGTCAATGGCATACGAGAATATGATGAGGTTGTGTGCGCATGTGATGGTGGAGAGGGGGGTCATGGACACATTGAAGATTGACACGCTGAGAGATGAGCCCTTGGCCATGTTCCAGATGAGGCCACTGTACTACATGCTTAAGGCTTGAGTCCCACTCCCATGGCCTTGCTGGTGTATGGCCTAGGGTCCATACCCGGGATACCAGTGTTGGAGATGTGTGAGCTGACAGTGTGTGAGCACATCATGTGTAATGCTGTGGAGTGGTCAAGGGGGGTGGCCTCACCATTGTGGAGCAGGGCAAAGTTGTCGTTGTTGGTGGTAATGATGACGTTTGCAGTGGGGTGATTACAGTGGAAGATGGCCTTGTGCAGGTTGCCTGGAGGAAGTTTGTCAGTTACTCGTTGCCTGTCTTCCTGATGACATTTTCTGGCTAGGGAAGCACGGTGATGTTCCTTGAGAGCCTGCGTTCCTGCCGTCCGTTGTCTAAGAAGGGCCTGGGCCACTGCATGCATCTATCTACCATGGAGTGTGGCTAAATCCAATGATACATACATGACGTGCTGGACGGGGGCTACAAGGATGGGGAATGATGTGGTTGAGATGTTGTGTGGGAAGGGGCCTGATGGAGATCCCCAGTGGATGCTGCACATGAGCCGGGTGTTGTATCTCCTGATGATGGAAGTGCTAAACCTGAGGGGGGTTGGTCCCGCGTATAATAGTGCATTCTGACTCTGTGTGCCAAGGCTTGCGTGTATGTCCATTTGCTTGCAGTGGTAGAAAGTAGAAAGGGATTGGCTCAGCCTTGCAAGGGTGGGCTGTCTTGTGGATGGAGAGCTGATGTCAGTGCACTCAGAATGCAGAAGAGCTCCTTGATGTTGTGCGCTGTGTTTGCCTCTGCACCTTTTGAAGGATCTCCAATCGTCCTTGATGATGACATGGTGATGGCTGTGTGTGCCGTTTGCCCTGCTTGTAAGGCCACTGATGGTTATTAGTGTTGCAAGCTGTGCACAATAGTCCTGTTAGATGTGTATGAGTCCACTAGCTGTGCCTGCTCACAGGTGGCGTAATTCTTGATGAGCGTCACAGGAAAGTCCGTCAATGTGGCTAGATTGTTGTATCAGTTGCTGATCCAGTGTGTGAGGTTGCAGGGTGTGGCGGTGGTGTTGGTTCCAGTGTCCCACACAGCATGTCTGTGTTGACTTACCCCAAGCATCTGTGGGGGTTTAGTAGCGGGGTGTGTGGCAGTGTGTTGCTTGTCAGAAACGTGGATGCCAATGTGGATGGACCAACGATGGTTGCTGGTTTGGTTCTCATCCAGCCAGACGTTCTGGGCCCACAGCCACATGTATCCTGTGGATGTGAGTGCGTGCGTGAAGATGGACGTGTTGATGGCTTTGTTGAATTGTGGATGTAGGCTTAGAGATCTGTAGATAAGTGTTACTCTGAGGGTTTGCAGGGAGTTTGTGTCAAACCCGATTAGTGACCCTGAGTGCGTACTTGGGAATAGATATCAATTCATCCCCCGGGATTGCTAGTGTTGTCCCTGCGGCTGCTCTTGTAGCCGTCTGAGATGGTAATTAAGAAGTCGTGTGCTGCGGATGCTTTTATCCACGTCACTGTCATGAAGGTGATGTGTGGTCCTGATGTGTTGAGGAGGTAATTGAGTCCAATGGCGTGCTGTTGGATGGAGCCAGTGTGGAGTAGGAGGGACATGACCTGGTTGGTGTGCCCGGGCCTGGAGGGTGGGGCAGCACTGTGTAGGCAGCTGGAGTTGCACACTCAGCATGCGAAGGGGTCGTGTGCGCTCAGGGTATGGCTGAGAGCATGTGGCTGAATTTTGGTTGCACATTATTGGTAGGTGGCTGCAACATGAGCCTGTTGTGTGATGTGGGTCATGCAAGGACATGAGTGTTGTGCAATGTGCACGTTGCATGTCCTGTCTTTGGCACCGCGTGGCAGCAACAGTGGCACAGACAAGCTGATGGCAGCCCAATGAATGGGTGGAGGGAGGAAGGGAGGAGCATCTTGGAGGCGTGTGGGTTGCAGAATCCGGGGACTTGGTGGGCCCTTGCCGCAGGGCCCGCAGCAGCAGGCGGTATGTACTGGAAACTAGGCCGAAAGTAGCACACAAAGACAAGGAGGTCAGAAAGGACAACAACTGCAACAGGCGTAGATAAAGGAAGGAGTGTCAGGTTAGTCATGGCTCACCCAGAGAAAATGGCTGAACAATCACCAAAGATGACTGACACAGGATCAGGGAACAGAATGCCGATCTGCGCACAGGAGACACACCCTCAGCAGGCGTGACCGGCCCGTTGGGGTGAGCAACCTGGACAAAAACATACACACCCATGGACCACATGCACAATAGAGATCATAATCCATGAAGAAATGCATGCATGTTGATGAAATACACATACACTCCTAGGCACAATCTTTGACAACTATGCCAGAGATGACGCATGCAAAGTGGCAAGAGACCTGCATTGACAGAGATGAGGCACTTATGAGTGTGAGGAACACCTTTATTACTCAAACTCACACTAAGGGAAATGCATCTATGTCCACAGACCCACAGGTCAATTGACTGAACATGTGGGACCTACGCTGGACACCCCCTTCACAACACAGATGTTGTAAATCCAAAAGAACTGGCACACAAGTTAAGGGGATGAGCCAAACACCTCCTGCTGCACACTGAGAGGCTGCAATTCCCCATTGAGCCTGTCATGGGGATGTCCCACACTATGTCCACCCGTAGCATCCCATAGGTTTCAGAGGGAATTTTTAAACACATTGATGTCTTCACCAGAATCCTACACTCATTACAGATGACTGTCAGGAAGGCTGACTATCAATTCATGGGAGTCATGCTACATGTTATGTGCCCCATGGTGAGTCGACATGTACGCATGGGAACACAACATGCACAGGAGCAGTACCCACACATTCCAAACACGTACCACCCCAAAAATTGCCTTGCTTCAATCCTTACCCAAACTGACCTTTCCCCGTGTCCGTGCATGGAACGCTGATTCACCACACGTTGCAATACTCATGAGGAATAGCAGGAGGACAACGATGACACGAGCAGACAACATGCACATGTACCTGGGAATGACAGACACACAAGACGTCAGCGCAAAGAGTTTTCTACGCATACATTGTCATTTACTAAACCTGAACAATGTTGTCCCCATGCTAATTTAAAAGACAGTGTCTCTGGGAAAATGTGTGGAATTACATCCTCACTCGAGTGACACATCAGAACACACATCTAAGTCACTTAGCAGACAGTCAGCTGGACACACACATTGCAACACATGCCACCCAAGGATACAAGTGTGCACCCTCAGACCCAGTGACTCACCATTATGAGAAGAGGTTGCGTATGAGCTGACTCCGGATATCCTCCTCCTCCTCCTCCTTGCCACTTGCCTTGTGACCAAGCCCTTCATCCTCCACAGGTGGATGTTCCTGCTCATCTGGATCCAGGATGAGTGGCACTGCCTTCTCCACTGCCATGTTGTGCAGCATGCAGCACACGAGGAAGATATTGCAGACCTTCACCGGTGCATATGGGAGGGACCCGCCTGTCTTGTGAAGGCACTGGAATCGGCTCTTCAGGAGGCTAAAAGTTCTCTCAATCACTTGCCTTGTCTGCCCGTGTGCATTGTTGTAGCGGTGATCTGCAGCTGATATTGGGTTGCGGAGAGTTGTCATCAGCCATGGCATGTTGGGATATCCTGGATGTCACCTACATGGAAACATCATGTAAAAAAGTGGGTCAGGAGATGCCGTAAGTGCAAAAGATACCGTAACACACAGGCCAAACAGAGTATACCCACCAACAAGACATGCGCGTTCGTTGTGCAGCCGCAGCATCATTTGGGGCACCCTGCTATGCCTCATGATGTAGGCATTGTGTGCTGACCCTGGAAACCGTGTACAGACATGGGAAATCAGCATGTTAGCAAGACACACCACAAGGGCATTAATAGAGTGGTAATGTTTACGGTTGCAATAGGCTACCTCCTGTGCCTGTGGTGGTACCAAAGCTACATGTGTCCCATCAATGGACCCAATGACATGCGGCATCCCTCCCAGGGCATAGAAATCACCCTTGACACCTGTCAACTCCTCAGGAGTAGGGAAATGGATGAATTCATCAAGGTGCACCAACATGGCTGCCAAAACATCACGCAGGACACGGCTGAACATTGTCTAGGACATGCCACCAACATCAGCTATGGTGAATTGAAACGTACCGGTGGTAAAAAAATGTAGGGCTGCCATCACCTTCATTTTGGGGGTCAGCGCAGTGGGATACCTGTGTCGCGGTTGGAGGTGTAGTTCCAGCTTGACGGTCAAGTCCTCAATCAACTGTGGTGTGAATCTGTACCGTCGGACGCAGTCACGTTCCCTCATGGCACCCAAGTCTGGCATTGCTCGGGGGACAGGCGGTGCCCTGCAGAAAATTGAATTGAATACCGAAGATTTTGAGCATGACATCATCAATGTCAATTAACAGAGCACATGCTAGACTGCTACTACACATCAGATGAAAAAAGAGTCTGGTCTGTGCAATACATCCAGGACACGTATGCCAGCTTGGTGAGACTCCTACAAAAACCAGATACATCCCTTGATTGGCAAGTCGACATGACATGCCCTGAAACGAGCTGGGGGCCAGTCTGAGTGAACAGCCAGAGACATCACAGGAGTGACATACATCCACATAGCTGCATTTAAAGGATGTCATCTCATACAGACAGCTGACTGCAAGCTCGACGCACAGGTCACATGGACTGTCAAATGTACAGATCCAACATATTGCAATGAAGGGGTACACGTGAAAACAGAAACCACAGACATTGATACGACGCAGATATGTCCTCATGTGAAAATATCATGTCCAATACATACAGACCATGCTTACGTGGGAATCCACATGTGGCATGGTGTGCGCAGATGTGTGCCATGCCCATCTCCACACAGACACATGTTGGATGCAGCAACAGCAGATGTAGTTGGCGGAACACTGACAGCAAGCTCATGGGAACACATGACACACACATGACATATTATAACTGTGTGATCCCCGTGCACTCTGAGGTATGTGGACGGTTTAACAATATAGTTTTGGCGCACCTTGTGAAACACGAAGTCCCAGCGTGTCTTTATCAATGCAAAAATGTTGTAAGAAAGAACATCTTCTCACTAACAAGGGCGCACTTAATATACGATGAAACTCGCTGGTTTCTTCATCAGTTTTCTTTTATTATTCAAAATTTTTAACTCCAAATGAATTTCAAAACTTTGTCAGTTCATATTGAAAATCATATTCAACGTTCATTTCCAATCAGGTGAAAATAAATTTTCATGACAACCTTAGATGTCCACTCAATGCATTTCGGGTCAAATAAAGGTCTGACCCTTCTTCAGGGGTCTAAAAGTAAATGAGACAGGACCATTAGCTTCACTCAAGCATACAGTCTAATACATGTGAATTAATCATGAATTTTAAATGCATATAACCACAAATTACATTACACATGATCGTTAACTCTTAAGGTCTAACCGCTTAAAAATATAATAAAGAATGCCTAGTGGCTAAAATTTTTTTTTAAATGAAAGCAAAAAAACAGGCGACATTGGTAGTGCAACAACCTTCATCTGGTAAGGAAACATCTGCGAAAATGGTGGTGACAACTATGCTCAGCGAACAAAATCTAAAACACTAGAAACGATCAATAAATAAACTTACTCGGGACACAAAATAGACCTATCCTGCATGGTTTAACTAGCCACTTATCTCGGCATGAACGCTACACGCCGAGTGCGTAATTCCAACAGCTGCAGAGACCTTTTGTGTCCCGAGTAAGTTTATTTAGTGATCGTTTCTAGTGTTTTAGATTTTGTTCGCTGAGCATAGTTGTCACCACCATTTTCGCTGATGTTTCCTTACCAGATGAAGGTTGTTGCACTACCAATGTCGCCTGTTTTTTTGCTTTCATTTAAAAAAAATGTTTAGCCACTAGGCATTCTTTATTATATTTTTAAGCGGTTAGACCTTAAGAGTTAACGATCATGTGTAATGTGATTTGTGGTTATATGCATTTAAAATTCATGATTAATTCACATGTATTTGACTGTATGCTTGAGTGAAGCTAATGGTCCTGTCTCATTTACTTTTAGACCCCTGAAGAAGGGTCAGACCTTTATTTGACCCGAAATGCATTGGGTGGACATCTAAGGTTGTCATGAAAATTTATTTTCACCTGATTGGAAATGAACGTTGAATATGATTTTCAATATGAACTGACAAAGTTTTGAAATTCATTTGGAGTTAAAAATTTTGAATAATAAAAGAAAACTGATGAAGAAACCAGCGAGTTTCATCGTATATTAAGTGCGCCCTTGTTAGTGAGAAGATGTTCTTTCTTACAACATTTTTACACACATGACATAGTCACATCGGGGCACGCTGATCGTGAAATGTCAGTTGGTAGTGTCCCTGTCCATGGCATCAGGGCACAGTTGCGGGTGGTGGTGACTGTGCCATGCCAGTGATGCTGTGCGTGACAGGTGTGGAGTACAGGCACACATGTGCAAAGTGTGAAGGGGAAGTGAGCCACATAGTGCCCCATCACACATGACATGTGTACACAGGTCATCACACATCAATTGTGCAACTACATGAGGAGACATGTGCAATTTCACTGCCTGACACACCTAGGCCATGCACACGAAAGTCTGCAATGACAATGACTTGATGTACAGCCTTGTGTGAGTCTGATACCTCCATTCCTTTTGTGTGCGCATCCTATCATCAGTGTAAGCATGTGAAACGCACCGTACACACGCTCTGAGAGCTTGTGTATGGTCCGTATCACTATAGGAGTAGTGCTATAGGAGTACGCATGTGTGTACGCTCTGTACACACACGCGTACTCCTACGGCACCACTCCTATAGTGATACGGACCGTACACACGCTCTGAGAGCGTGTGTGCGGTCCGTATCACTATAGGAGTAGTGCCGTAGGAGTACGCGTGGTACGGACCGTACTCACGTCGTGGGTACTGTCTGTATCACTATAGGAGTAGTGCCATAGGAGTATGCATGGTACAGACCATACTCACGTCGTGGGTACGGTCCGTATCACTATAGGAGTAGTGCCGTAGGAGTACACGTGTGTGTACACTCCGTACACAGACACGTACTCCTACGGCACCACTCCTATAGTGATACAGACCGTACACATGCTCTGAGAGCGTGTGTACGGTCCTTATCACTATAGGAGTTGTGCTGTAGGAGTACGCGTGTGTGTACGCTCCGTACACACACGCATACTCCTACGGCACCACTCCTATAGTGATACGGACTGTACACACGCTCTCAGAGCGTGTGTACGGTCCGTATCACTATAGGAGTAGTGCCGTAGGAGTACGCGTGGTACGGACCGTACTCACATCGTGGGTACAGTCCATATCACTATATGAGTAGTGCCGTAGGAGTACGCGTGGTACGGACGGTACTCACGTCGTGGGTGCGGTCCGTATCACTATAGGAGTAGTGCCGTAGGAGTACGCGTGGTACGGACCGTACTCACGTCGTGGGTACGGTCTGTATCACTATAGGAGTAGTGCCGTAGGTGTACGCGTGTGTGTATGCTCCATACACACATGCGTACTCCTACAGCCCCACTCCTATAGTGATACGGACCTTACACACGCTCTGAGAGCGTGTGTACAGTCCGTATCACTATTGTAGTGGTGCCGTACATGTACGGGTATGCGTGAAACGCACCGTACTTGTGTTTTTGACTCAAAACATGCATAGAGGAGAAGTCTTAGGCCCAAAATGCATGCAGGTTGTCATGGATACCGAGATTTCTGTTGCAATGTGCGCATCATGTGGGCTGGAAAAGTCAGTTGGGCCAAAAATTACAATGTTGCAAAGTGGTGTTTGCCTTGCTATGATTCTCAAATTTCGAACCATGCAAAATCTTGTCATTGGTGGAGGAAACGTAGGATGCAAATGAGTCTGACCAATCACTCTGTACTCCTGTAAATGAAAGCCCCCAGCAAGACAGATATAAGTCAGGCTGAACCCATGAGAGGGCACTTGCGTGCACAATTTTCCTGTCGACCACCGCTGCTGTGTGTGTTTGCTCTGGCACCATGTCAAGGACTGTGGAGAGGGCACAGTCATTCACCCTGGAGGAGAATGAGGCCCTGCGGGATGTGCTCCTCCCACAGTACCCCAGCCTGTATGGGAGACCAGCGCAACAGGTGAGTGCTGACTCCACTACGTTTGACTGTGCACCTTTTTTGTGACTGTCACTTCTGCCATTGTGTGCAGGTGTGACAGACATGCAATGTTGTTTACAGTGGGTCCCAGGGGGGGAAAGGCTTATGTCTCTCATGCTGAGCATAATCTAGTTCAGGTCTGCACTCCTCACTTGCATTGTGCTTACTGTGACATTCACTGCATAGTGCATGACACATTCAGCCTGGCAAATCCTTTGTTCCCTATTTTGTCAATTGTCCTGAGGTGATTCAGTGGTCCCCCCGGTGTGACAGGTGACTGTACCCACAGATGTGTGTGAGTTGAGTGGAGCTGTGGTGAGAGTGTCCAAGTGATGTGTACGCCAGATGGACATTGATGTGTGTGAATGTTCCTTGTCATGTGGGTGAGTGTGTATGTGAAGTGTTGCACCACAGCTGCATGGAGGAGGCAACAGCTCTAACCATCTGATGTGAGAAGTAAGCCATGCTGTGTGTCTGACTTGATGAGGTAGTCCGACAGCTGTGACACCCCACAGGCAAGTGGCACATGTGCAGAGTGATGTATGTATCCGATGTTGCCAATGGCAGGTGATTGTTCTGTGCCTGTGTGTGTCTGTGTACTCTGCTGAGGTTGTGTCAGTGGCCTAGGGCACGTAACTGCTTAGAGGTGCTGTCCATCAGCCTGGTGTTGCATGTGATGCACAGTGTGTGCCATGATCAGGGAGTGTGTGGCACCCCTCCTGCCACCTGTGTACTTTCAATGGCATGTAGTGCATTGGGGATTCCAGAGGCCAATGGACATATGAGAAATAATAAATTCATTGGCAGCATCCGATGCCCTGCCCAACATGTCAAAGATGTTCAAATGTGTGTCTCTGTGAGATGGAGCATGTGTAGTGATGTTGTCTCACTTTGTCATCCTCACAGGTAACTGCCTACGAGAAGGGGGTCATCTGGAAGAGGATCGTCAGGCTCGTGAGTACGGCGGGGAATCGCAGCCGGCGCCTGGCCCAAGTCCGGAAACGCTGGCAGGACATCTGGTGCTGGACCCGGTGGATCGCCCGGGTACAGCTGAAACTATCACCTCCACGCAAACACGGCGGGCGCTGACGCATGACCCCCCACATGCAGCATTTCCTGGCAGTGGTCTTCCCTGACCTGGATAGGCGGTTCCAGGAGATACAGCAGCAAGGAGGGGGTAGGTACATGTGTGTTTGTTGTGTTGTGTGTCACCAGCCTTTCGAAGTGCTCTGTCGCCTGGATGCACTGCCAGGATTCATATGTGCAGTGCATATTCTGTTCCCCAAAGTCAAACGGTGCTCTTATTTATCCCTTCCCCTCCTTGACATGTGTGCCCTGGTCTGTGTGTAATCACTATTGCACATGGTCATCTGGGCTGCCAGTTAATCCAAGTGCACATTGCTTTATGCATCATGTGTGAGGGTGGTCTGTGACATGTGTTGGTATCTTGCCTGTGCCCTGTCCTCTTCACTCAGTTGG
The DNA here is from genome assembly GCF_964204655.1 of Triturus cristatus. Taxonomy (NCBI): domain Eukaryota; kingdom Metazoa; phylum Chordata; class Amphibia; order Caudata; family Salamandridae; genus Triturus; species Triturus cristatus. Next base: position 1,028,613,689 of record NC_140583.1, read on the forward strand.
GGGTCCATATTGGTTTGCACTGATGATGAGTCTCACCATAGGAGTGTGAGGTTTCCAGTGAACACACTTGCAGCATGCATGACCGATGTTGTGGCGTCAGACATGATGTGCATGAGTGGGAGATGTGCATGGTGCAAGGACGGTTGCTCATGTTACAATCAGATCATTTCAGGGACAAGGAGCAGTGTGCCCACTACAGTCCCCTGAGACACCCTTGCCTCGTAATCAGGTGTGTTGTCCAACACTGTGCCCATTCTCTGTGTGTTCAGCATTGATTTGCCTCTGTGGTATTGTTCCCTGGCCTTATTATTATTTATCCGAAGTGTGCTACATGTGTTCACTGGACAGGGAGCCCCCATTTGGCTTGTGCATACTCACACTGGGCAGTGCCTGTGTGGCTATTCACAACTATCTGTTGATGGTTGTTTGTCACATATATGTGTTGGCAGCCTCACGAGGTGATGTTGAGTAAATTTTGGGAAAATTTGAGCAAGGTTTAGAAAACACTGATTAAGAGGTGTCAGTTCTTGATCTGTCTCAATCACATTGTCTCAGGTATGGGGGGGTTTGTGCGGGTGAGGCCTACATGGCCAAACCTTATGTCTCCTTGCAGCTCTGACCTGTGTGCAATAATTGTCTGGACAGAGACTCAACGTGCAGTGACCCAGTCATGTTGTGCGGTGTTTAATGTTTGTGCATTGCAGCATGTGTCAATAGTTTAAATACATGATTCCTGGTCATACATTTTTTGCATCAGTGTGTGGTCCAGATGCTACGTAGTTTGTCTTTGTGTGCTGACATCTGTGTGGACATTCTGGCTTGCCATGAGGGTGTCTGCTCAGTGCAGGTGTGCCTTTTTATGACCCAATTGCAGGCCCCGCAGCTTTTGCATTTTCCTGTGTTTGGACATGTTTGCCACTCCACATGACAGGCAGTGGGTTAGATGTGTTGCCAACTGTGTCATCAGGGAACGGATGTCCATGTGACAACTGGCATAATTAATGTGCATGCATGACAGATGTCTCCCAAGGAAATGCACAACAAACCACCTTTACACTTTCATGGAACACGCTGGAACTTTTTAAAATAAGCCACTGTTCTCATCAGACTGTTCAGCAGATTATACATATATTTGTTCCCAGAGTGTTGTGGAATTTGGGTAAGTACTTGGTTGTTGGTGATACCAACTTACGAGTGTCAAGTCATCAGGACCTCTGTGGGCCCATGTATATGTACTTTCTGCAACACCATTTCTTTTGGACAGTGGGTCCTGTGGATAAGGCCTCCAGCTTCTTCAATGACTGGGTAAATGTAGTTTGGTGTGCATCTCCTTTGGAGACATCTTTTATACACGCACATGTGTGTTCTGTTCACAAAATGGAACATTCCCACATTATTGACATGTCAATTGTGTAAAGTATTGTTATTCACAAGGGACTAAAGTTTTTGGGGTTACTGCTTGAAATTACTTACAAGGCTCTGAGTGTGGGGACACCTTTAGTATTGAGTTGTGTTAGTTTGCCTTGGGTGCACCACTCGTGTTTCTTTCAGGGTAACCAAGAGGTGGCATGATTCATTGTATTGCTGTGCTCACCTGTTCCCAATCACTAGCTTCTCAGTATATTTCTCAGTCTAGTTTTGGGATGGTGTGTCCTATTTTTCCTTGTGTCCAAGTGGCATGGTGGGTCTACCAACTGGGGGGTACAGGGCTTACATATGTGCGGAGTAATCTAGCTGTTACTCATTAAGCATTGCCTGATATGCACTGTGACCTATTGTTTTGGTACTCATGTGTCAGATGTATACAGGTGACTGATGTTTTTCTGTATGTTCACCTTGCCCACAGCATCATCAATGGTAACCGAGAGAGACACCAGCACGGACCTTGAGGAGGGACCCAGCACCAGTGGCACCAGTGCTGGCGAGTCATCGGGAGCCAGTGGCATGGAGGGCGAGGGAAGTCAGTCAGAGGACCTGTCTGGTGGTGACACCAACTACGACGCAGACGGGTCCGAGGCTGACCTCATCGAGGGGGCAGAGGCTGCCACTACACCTTGCCATTGTCATTCTTCCCCGCGAAAAATATGAAACGGAAGTAGAACGCCAATTGAACCAAGGAGAACACTACAAACGTTCGGATGAGGACTTTGTGAATTTAATCAAACAAAAACTCATTTACTTGGTTAACATTGGAGAAGATGAGGGTTGGCTATCAAAAAAAGAAGCACTATACCTGATCAATGATAATCCGAGAACACCTCTTCTTTATGTCCTCCCAAAAGTTCACAAAGACATCGAAAATCCTCCTGGAAGACCAATAATTTCAGGAGTCAATTCAATACTCGAAAGACCAGCAAAGTATGTAGATACCTTTCTAAAACCTTTGGTGAAAGACACAATGAGCTATATCAAGGACACGACGCAAGCCATCAATTTATTGGAAGGCCATCCCTTTGATGTACAAGAGGAACATCTAGTCACATTGGACATCGTTAGTCTGTATACCAACATCCCACAGGAACAAGGACTAGAAGCTATTGAGTTCTTCCTAGACAAACGTGAACGCCCACACAATGTCCCTACTTCTTTCATCCGGCAGCTGGCGGAAATTTGTCTAAAATATAACTTTTTCACCTTTAATGGAATCCAATTCCTGCAAATCAAAGGAGCCGCAATGGGTTGTCCCTTCGCGCCTGAAATGGCCATAATGTTTATGGCTCTGTTCGAAGACAGATGGGTCTATAACAACAATCCATATGACGGCCACATTAAAATGTGGTACCGTTATATTGACGATGTCTTTATGCTGTGGCGAGGAGCACTGGATCAACTTTTGGAATTCGTCACCTGGATCAACAATAGAAATAAAGACATCCAATTTACGGTAAACCACAATAAAGAGGAGATGAACTTCTTGGATCTATTGATACGACACGAGGCTGGTCATCTATACACAACCCTATATAAGAAGAAAACCGACAAAAACACCACATTGCACTTCTCCAGTTTTCATCAGAGAAATTTACGCGAAAATCTACCTTTCAGTCAGTTTTTACGTATCAAACGTAACTGCATGAAGAAAGAAGACTATTTTGACAACGCCAATGCACTGATGACACAACTGATTGAGAGACAGTACCCAAAGACATTACTGAAGAGGGCCATGAAGAGGGCGTGGTACATTCCCAGGGAAACCCTTCTGGTATCGAAAGAACGAGATAACAACAAACCCCTGGTTTGCGTAACCACCTTCTCAGGACGCACAAATGCAATGAAAAAAATAGTCCGAAAAAACTGGACAACTGTCAAATCGATAGAACCATTAAGAAACCCTCCAATCTTTGCACTGAAGAAGAACAGAAGCCTCAAGGACAAACTTGTACACGCTAACACATCAAAGAAATGTGACACTAATCCAATTCGAACTTTGCTATCTCTACCACCGATCAAAGGCCACCGAAAGTGTGGTAATTGCACATCTTGCCAAAGTACCATAGAAGGCGACATTTTTGTATATGGGAACAAATTCATAAAACACGAACCATTCACGAATTGTAACACCCATAACGTGATATACTGCGCCCTGTGCCCCTGCCCACTGGCATACATTGGCAAAACAACCCAAGCCATAAAAACAAGAATGACTCAACACCGTTCCAGAATTAAGTGCAAGATTCTAACTGCACCGATGGTAACACACTGCATTGAATACCAACATAGCCCCAAAGATATCAAATGGACTGTTCTAAAGCGGGTATATGGAGCTAATGTTGATAGTCTCCTTTCCAAGTTTGAGGCAAAAACCATCATGTATTTGAACACAATTGAAAATGGCTTGAACGAAACCAGTGAACTACAACACTGGTCTTGAATTTGTCTCTTCTGAATTCCTCTTTCTTCCCTCTCCAGTACACATCTGTACGGGCATCTATACTCTGCCACCTCACACTAGGACGTAATACCCTTGTAAAAACTGTTCGGTACACATCTGTACAGGTTTATCCACACTGTCACCTCACACAAGGACGCCTTACCCTTGTATCATCCTCACCAAAAAAACGAATATCCCGTATGTCGATAAATATGTGAAAGTACTTTGGATCATTTGTGTCACTGGCACTGCTAGCCCGTGCAAACATTGATTGTGTCACTTATACTGCCAGCTCGTGCAAACATTAATTGTGCTCACAATACAAATGGTCATGACTATATTAACATAGATCACGAACCAATAGGTGGGCACTCACCTTACAGCAGGACCGTCACTAACCAGGCCACATCTGATAATGGGGGACACTGGAATAATTAGATCATTTTTACGGCGTTCCGAGCCGGTTTCAACTCATCTATGCATGAAACGTTATACGTTTTGCAATGCCCTTCAATTATTTTTTCTTCGTCCCGCAACCATGTTGCCCGAATGATTAGGCAGCCCCATCACGAGTACGCCCTTGAATGTACACAGACACGCCCCCGTCCGAATCGACACACGCGTGACCCGGAACTAGCACCTTACTTCCGGAGCGTCGCGACACACACCGTTAAAATCAACATACCAGGAGACTCCCCCACACTCCGGAGGGATGATTGACTGCCCCCGAGCTGCATGCTGTACTGCTACGCTAGCGAGAAAGTGAAACGCTGCCTCACAGCTCTCAAGCCACCGATTCGTAGGAGAGCTTCCGACCCCGGCATTATTTGGTAAGACATTCGCTACCGGGCTAGCCTACTAGGCACCCGCCCCTCACGTTGCATGGGTGTCTCTCCCCCCGCACCAGCTACCCGATGTAGATCGGCAAGACGCTAAAGAAACCAAGAGCCTCCTCCCCGGTAAATTAAACGTATACCCTGCACAAATGTCTCCCCGCTCACCAGTCACACACAGCAGAACTGTAGCAGCCACAAAACCGAGTGTTGATATCCTGACGCAGCACGCGCACTCCGAGCACCGGGACAGAGCTCTGTTTTTGGGAGCAACTTTCTCTCAGATCATGAGGTGTGGGTGATGCTGTCTAGACCATGATATCTCCCCCCTGGGTCCCTCGCCACGTGAGAGCACACTCGTGTCAATAAAACACCACACTCCTTTGCTTGCCTCACCCATGAGATAATGCTGTAGTAACGCCACATTTCACAGTATAGCAACGTGCCCCCACTTGCGAAGCATGGACCGGTTGAAGACACACTAGTCTCACATCACCATAAGTCTGAAAGCATCTTGAGCACCCTCTGTCAGCTTAGATGCTCATTCAATTTTTTTAAATAAAACACACTTTTCCCCGCAGGTTCCGGGGTGCTCAACCTCCATTGCTTGGAGGCTCCCCCTCCCTCTCCCCTCCATCTTCTCGCTGAATTTCAACAGCGTCCACCCCTGGAGTCGTAAGAAACTCAATTATCAGACTCCCATAGGACATCCCAAACGGTACGTACGGATAACCACGTTCTTTAATCCATGAATACACGTGTAATTAGCCAATACAAAGCTCATTTCTGTCTCCACAAGAATAAGACGGTCATTCCATCTCTCTCCATTAGATACACCCAGTCCTTCGCACAAACATGTGTTCACCCTGATGAAGACCTTCCACAACAAGTGCCACATAGAAGGTCGAAACGCGTTGGTTTCTAGAGGAGGCAAGCCGTATAAAGAACTCCAAGGAACAATAGTGACGTCAAGTCCTAGAAAAACATTTGCCTGACACCCAAGTACAGTGTCAAAAACCTGTTCCCTACTAGTCTGTGAGGACTAAAAGAATAGGTCCCAGGTATTTTATATGAAATGTGTAGGACTCCCCTTGTTTGTTGAATATTCCACATTCCATTGTCCAAAAAAGTAGCATTCAGAATTGTCCTTGTCTTTCCATGTAAATATTGTTGATGCACATGATTATCCAATTGTCGATTTGGTCTCTATTTGTTAAGTGTTTCTAAATGTTTCTTGTAATTTGATTTAAAGTTGTACAGCACTGAACAGACCTTGATGAAAAAGATGAAATATAGTCCATGAATATTACATGTACAAGGTGGAAAATAAAAACCCACTTTAAGAAATCGACCCTTTGATTTATGGTGACAGAGGTATCATGTGTTGTTACTAGTCTTTGGATTCCAACCTCTGTTTACCTTAAATGAATCAATCCCCTGTTGTTTATAAAAACTACACCTTGCAGCAGCCCAACATCTGGTCCCACCTCCTCCATTCCCATCACCGCCCTCCTAGTTGCTCCGGTCCCTTCTGTCCGTGCTGACCACCACCATGTCTCCTTCGGTCCAGACACCGCACCCCATGCTCCTGTCACCCCTGCTGCCCTCAGTGCTGAGTCTGTGGACATACAGCGGCAGTTGCAGGTTGGCCAGACATCGATGCTGAATGTCCTCCATGGCCACACCAGACTGCTGACACAGATGGTGTCCTTCAAGGAGGGCATGTCATCAGTGATGTCTGAGCAACGCCTGTTTCTGCAGTCCATGGACTTTTCACTGACGGTAGCAGTGTCTTTCCTGCAGCACTTCGTCCCCCCTACCCCAGCCCCATCCACAATTCCCTCTCCCATACCTGTCCCATGCACACACAGACCTTTCCACGCACTCACCACACCAGACACATCCAGCACACCACCAAGAAAGGGCAAGCGCACACATCCTGACACGCACACTCAGTGGGAGATAGGCACACCCACTGGGTCTGGGGCACAAAGCTATACATGCATCCACAGTCTGAGTATGCATGCCTCACAACCCAGTCCCTCCACCAGCACTCCCCTTGGCTTCCCTGCCCCCACTGTGTCACCACCACGCAAGCGGTTAAGGAAGTCCCCAGGCAGGGGAGTTGAGTCCACCCCCATGTCCACCCCCTCCTCCAGGAGCGCTGAAACCCATCCCTGCACCCCCCCTCCGTTGTCCCTGGGGTTTCTTCCGGGGCAGGGCTTACTCTGTCCACCCTTGCAGAAGTGATGCCTGATCCTTCCCCACATGATGCACCCCCCGGTCGACGAACCTGAGGGTTCCAGTGTGCAGGCAAGCTAGGGGAGACATGTGCCCCAGTGTCCCCCCAAGGACTTATATGATGGACTGGCCATTGGCCTTTGTATACAGTCTTATTGCTTCCTTTTGTTTAATGCTGAATAAAGCATTTTATTTTTCCTTTGAACACTATTGCATTTCAGGTATTGATGTTGGTGCTGAGGCTCCAGGAGTTGGGGTTGTGGTAATGTGTTATTGTTCAGAGAAATGTTTGTGTCTGATGGTGATGAGGTTGACCATGGTATCTGCGTGCCATCACAAGGTCTCTGCCAAGTATCATTTGTAGTGTGTGTTATGATGGTTTTGAGACATTGTCCCAAGGAGTGTTCCTTCCTCTGTGGCACCTGACATCTTCCCTGCGAAGAGTTGCCCAATTGTTGTGCTGACCTGTGTCTACATTTCCTTTGTTGGTGACGGATCCCTTCAACTATGGCCATGCCTGCTCAGCAATGTCTCCGGCTGCATCGTCTGTGCCATCCTTGTCAGTCACTGTACTTGTGTATTGAGTATGTTGAAATGCCTTCATGTGGAAATCCTCCCTTTTCAGCACTATGCATGTGTGTAATCCAGGCCTAGCACACATCTGGAACTTGTGGGCATTGTATCTCTAGAAACTCCACTCTATTCCTTCCATGAGAGACGGCATCTTGGTGGCTGGCCCAGCACCTGTACATTCATATCATTCCTGGGATGTGCGTGACAATGTGTGTTCCCTTTGGCTCTCTTAGTTTAGTAGGCAGTGACATGACTATACAGTCTTGTGGCATGATCTCAGTGTGTGTATTGTGCTGCATCTGCCAGGGGTGGGTATGCATGTGTCATTTGTCCTCACACCCACATGTGGTGTGTCATGCAGTGTGGGAAAGACAGCTATCCTCCTGGGAGTGGGACACTGCTGTCAGTGATGTGTTGTTATGGCACTATCATCATAGTCAAAACTCAGGGATGCGTACATACACCCATGGAGTCGTGGGTATATGCTAATGATGTACACACCCCCATGTCTATGTCCACTGCTGGGTGTCCTCTGCACCCACCCCTATTTATCTGTCCACTGCTGGGAGTCCTCTGCACCCACCCCTCATATTGCAGGCCACTGCTGGGAGTCGTATACACCCACCCATATATGTCTGTCCACTGCTGGTAGTGATATGCACCCACCCCCATGTCTCTGTCCACTGCTGGTAGTGATGTGCACCCACCCCCATGTCCCTGTCCACTGCTGGGCATACTATGCAGCCACACAACCTTGGTGCTGTACACTTCTCTCCTTGACCCCCACACACACCAATATAATGGTGATATGCTGCACCAGGCCATACAACACCATTCGTGGCATGTGTACGCCTTGTATCCCAAGTGTACTGGTGCCGTAGGGGTACTTGTGATACGGACCGTACCCCCGCATTGGATGTGTGGGTATGGTGCTTATCACTGTTGTAGTGGTGATGTAGGAGTACACGTGGTATGGGCCGTACACACACTCTGAGAGCGTGTGTACGGCCCGTACCACGCATACTCCTACGTCACCACTACAATAGTGCTACGGACCGTACCCATGCTATGGATGTGTGGGTACGGTGCGTATCACTATTGTAGTGGTGATGTAGGAGTACGCGTGGTACGGGCCGTACACACGCTCTGAGAGCGTGTGCACGGCCTGTACCACGCGTACTCCTATGTCACCATTACAATAGTGCTACTGACCGTACCTACGCTATGGATGTGTGGGTACGGTGCGTATCACTATTGTATTGGTGACGTAGGAGTATGCGTGGTATGGGCCATACACCCGCTCTGAGAGCGTGTGTACGGCCCGTACCATGCGTACTCCTACGTCACCACTACAATAGTGATACGGACCGTACCCACGCTATGGATGTGTGGGTACGGTGCGTATCAATAATCTAGTGGTGACGTAGGGGTACACGTCCACGTCCACTTCTGTTGTTGCAGGACGCAGGGATTGTTGGACACGCCCCCCGAAGTGACCAGACCCTGGAGGTAATGTATGTACAGAATATAGTAGTTTTTAAATTGGGTAGGGGTTATGTTTCCTGCCCCTCGCCCCTCCTTTGCCCCTGGGTGTTGTTCTGACCTTCTGCGGCGTGCGCGGCGGTTTCGGTGCACCAGGTCATAGGCTAGGAGGGCCGGGATGACACGTAGGATGGGGTCAATGGCTCTCCGTCGCGTACCGGGGCTCCTTATTCGCGTCGTACTCAATTTCCTGGGAGTTTTTGGCTGCCGTAAAATATAAGCCGTGCGGAGTGATGTAGGCACGAATCGGACTTGCTGGTCCGCAAAACGCTGCCTGACTCTGTGCGGACGTCGCGTACGCGCTGTCCAGGATCAGAATAGTAGGTCTTTTTTAGCCGTACGGTGTTTTTTACGATTCGTACGGAAATGGTATTTCTGTACGAATCGTACTTGCTGGTTTGTAAGGTGTATTTCCCGGGTACGAGTCGTACGGAGAATACGCTCCGTACGACCATTCGTACCCAGTTTTACAGGATCGGAATCGGCACCTTGGTGTTGTTGCACCAAGGATATTCTGCTGCATAACTAAATACTTATAAGGTCCCAAAAGCCAGACCTATTGGCTATGCCAATGCTTGTTTGATCTTGGGGTGGTCCCTACTGCATTGACCCTTTGGACTATCCTTGCCCACATTTGTGTCCTTGTGGCTAATGTTGTCTGCTGGACCAGGCTACCAAAAAGCTGTGGTTCCACTCTGACTTTCTCATCTACCATGACCTTCAACTAACTCTCAGTGAATTTATGCATTTTCTGTGTTAGAATAGTAAATTATTATGGTTTACCATCCAACACTTTCCCTGAATTTAGTTGGATTCGGAGTTAGAATAGTAAATTATTATGGTTAACGATCCAGCACTTTCCCCGACTCTGGTTGTATTTGGATTTAGAATAGTAAATTATTATGGTTTACCATTCAGCACTTCCCCTTGGTTTAGCTGGATTTGGGGTTAGAATAGTAAATAATTATGGTTTATCATCCAGCACTTTCCCTGAGTTTAGATGTATTTGGAGTTAGAATAGTAACTTATTATGGTTTACCATCCAGCACTTTCCCCGAGTTTGGTTGTATTTGGAGTTAGAATAGTACATTATTGTGGTGCACCATTCATCAGTTTCCCTGAGTTTAGTTGTATTTGAAGTTAGAATAGTCAATTAATATGGTTTACCATCCAGCACTTTCCCTGAGTTTAGTTGGATTTGGAGTTAGAATAGTAAATGAATATGGTTTACCATCCAGCACTTTCCCTCAGTTTATTTGGATTTTGAGTTAGAATAGTAAATGATTATGGTTTACCATCCAGCACTTTCCCTGGGTTTAGTTGGATTTGGAGTTAGAATAGTAAATTATTATGGTTTACCATCCAGCACTTTCCCTGGGTTTAGTTGGATTTGGAGTTTGAATATTAAATTATTATGGTTTACCTTCCAGCACTTTCACTGGGTTTAGTTGGATTTGGAGTTTGAACATTAAATTATTATGGTTTACCATCCACCACTTTCCCTGAGTTTAGTTGGACTTGGAATTAGAATAGTAAATTATTATGGTTTACCATCCAGCACTTTCCCTGAGTTTAGTTGGATTTGGAGTTAGAATAGTAAATTATTATGGTTTTACCTTCCAGCACTTTCGCAGATTTTAGTTGGATTTGGAGTTAGAATAGTAAAGTATTATGTTTTACCATCCAGCACTTTCGCAGATTTTAGTTGGATGTGGATTTAGAATAGTAAACTATTATGGTTTATCATCCAGCACTTTCCCTGATTTTAGTTGGATTTAGAGTTAGAATAGTAAATTATTATGGTTTTACCGTCCAGCACTTTCGCAGATTTTAGTTGGATTTGGAGTTAGAATAGTAAATTATTATGGTTTACCATCCAGTACGTTCCCTGATTTTAGTTGGATTTAGAGTTAGAATTGTAAATTATTATGGTTTACCATCCAGCTCTTTCCCTGAGTTTAGTTGGATTTGGAGTTAGAATACTAAGTTATTATGGTTTACCATCCAGTACTTTCCATGTGTTTTGTTGAATTTGGAGTTAGAATAGTAAGTTATTATGGTTTACCATCCAGCACTTTCCCTGAGTTTGGTTGGATTTAGAGTTAGAATAGTACATTTTCATGGTTTACCATCCAGCAATTTCCCTAAATTTAGTTGGATTTGGAGTTAGAATAGCAAATTATTATGGTTTACCATCCAGTACTTTCCCTGAGATTAGTTAGGTTTGGAGTTAGAATAGTAAATAAATATGTTTTACCATCCAGCACTTTCCCTGAGTTAAGTTGGATTTGGAGTTAAAATAGTGAATTATTATGGTTTTCCATCCAGCACTTTCTCTGAGTTTATTTGTATTTGGAGTTAGAATGATAAAGTATTATGGTTTACCATCCAGCACTTCTCATGAGTTTGGTTTGATTTGGAATTAGAATAGTAAGTTATTATGGTTTACCATCCAGCACTTTCCCTGGGTTTAGTTGGATTTGGAGTTTGAATATTAAATTATTATGGTTTACCATCCAGCACTTTCACTGGGTTTAGTTGGATTTGGAGTTTGAATATTACATTATTATGGTTTACCATCCACCACTTTCCCTGAATTTAGTTGGACTTGGAGTTAGAATAGTAAATTATTATGGTTTATCATCCAGCACTTTCCTTGAGTTTGGTTGGATTTGGAGTTAGAATAGTAAATTATTATGGTTTTACCGTCCAGCACTTTCGCAGATTTTAGTTGGATTTGGAGTTAGAATAGTAAAGTATTATGTTTTACCATCCAGCACTTTCGCAGATTTTAGTTGGATGTGGATTTAGAATAGTAAACTATTATGGTTTATCATCCAGCACTTTCCCTGATTTTAGTTGGATTTAGAGTTAGAATAGTAAATTATTATGGTTTACCATCCAGCACTTTCCCTGAGTTTAGTTGGATTTGGAGTTAGAATAGTAAATTATTATGGTTTACCGTCCAGTACTTTCCCTGATTTTAGTTGGATTTGGAGTTAGAATTGTAAATTATTATGGTTTTACCGTCCAGCACTTTCGCAGATTTTAGTTGGATTTGGAGTTAGAATAGTAAAGTATTATGTTTTACCTTTCCAGCACTTTCGCAGATTTTAGTTGAATTTAGAGTTAGAATTGTAAAATATTATGGTTTACCATCCAGCACTTTCCCTGAGTTTAATTGGATTTAGAGTTAGAATAGTAAATTATTATGGTTTACCATCCAGTACGTTCCCTGATTTTAGCTGGATTTAGAGTTAGAATTGTAAATTATTATGGTTTACCATCCAGCACTTTCCCTGAGTTTAGTTGGATTTGGAGTTAGAATACTAAGTTATTATGGTTTACCATCCAGTACTTTCCATGGGTTTTGTTGAATTTGGAGTTAGAATAGTAAGTTATTATGGTTGACCATCCAGCACTTTCCCTGAGTTTGTTTGGATTTAGAGTTAGAATAGTAAATTTTCATGGTTTACCATCCAGCAATTTCCCTAAGTTTAGTTGGATTTGGAGTTAGAATAGCAAATTATTATGGTTTACCATCCAGTACTTTCCCTGAGATTAGTTGGGTTCGGAGTTAGAATAGTAAATTAATATGTTTTACCATCCAGCACTTTACCTGAGTTTAGTTGGATTTGGAGTTAGAATGGTAAAGTAGTATGGTTTACCATCCAACACTTTTCATGAGTTTGGTTTGATTTGGAGTTAGAATAGTAAGTTAATATGGTTTACCATCCAGTACTTTCCCTGGGTTTAGTTGGATTTGGAATTAGAATATTAAGTTAGTATGGTTAACCATCCAGTACTTTCCCTAATTTTTGTTGGATTTGGAGATAGAATAGTAAATCATCATGGTTTACCATCCAGCACTTTCCCTGATTTTAGTTGGATTTGGAGTTAGAATAGTAAATTATCATGGTTTACCATTCATCCCGTTCCCTGAGTTTAGTTGGATGTAGAGTTGGAATAGTAAATTAATATGGTTTACCATTCAGCTCTTTCCCTTAGTTTAGTTGGATTTAGAGTTAAAATAGTAAATTATTATGGTTTACCATCCAGCAATTTCCCTGAGTTTAGTTGGATTTGGAATTAGAATAGTAAATATTTTGGTTTACCATCCAGCACTTTCCCTGAGTTTACTTGGATTTGGCGTTAAAAGAGTAAATTATTATGGTTTACCAACCAGCATGTGTGTTAGTTTTATTTGTAATATTTTTTAGATGAAAATATATTTTTATAGTTTTAATATTGATATTTTTTACATTTTTATTTGCTTTTAAAATGTATTATAATATAAAAAATGTAGAAATTGTTATGTTATTGAAATGTTATTTGTACATTGTAACATTTATTTATACATGTTCAATAAATCATATTTTTTTTCATATACATTTTTTAGTTCCAGTTTTTAACAAGTCTTCTTTTTTAGTTGTATAATTATGTAATGGTAAAGTAAAACATTACAATATTTTACTTAATACACAATATCGTTTGTATTGTTTATTTATTATTAGTTCAAACAGAAAAATATTTGTAGACAATTTTGTTTACATTTTAATAATATTATTTATAACAGTTTCATTAGTTTGAAAACATTTACATGGCACTTTTGATAAGATTATGCACTTTAAATATTATTTTTATAAAATAATATTTAGTATGTTAAATAATTTTCAAATTTTTTACAGAAATATTATGAGCAATACATATATACTTTTAGAACATTTGTAATATATTTGTAAATTAACAGTGTATGTAATAAACATATATTTTAATATACATTCATTATCATATTATAGTTTTTTGGAATAAAATAATTCATGGATATTTTACATTTTGAGATGTTTACTTTAAACATTGATGGAAAAAAATTATACATATAATTTTAAACATTTAAAAAAATATTTTAACATTTTTCTAAACATTTTCTATTGATTTCCATGGGGAGTTAGTCCTATTTACTTTTAATTATGCCAGCATTTTATTTCCTTTTAGTCTTTTTTTTAATTATCTATGTCGTTTGAGGTCATTTACCAAGACGGAACCTCGCGGTTGGGAACTGCTTCTCATCCATTCGTGTGAATTTAGTTTTATTTACTTTTAAGTTAGTTTTGAGGTAGGGGTAAGTTAGTGGTCGTGTAAAATATATTTGTTAGGGCGTTATTTTATCGTTTTCAGGATAGTTACGCGTTGTTTCGGTAGTTTAGTGTTTTGTGTGTTTGATTTAGTGTCTGAAGTAATTACAGTGCTATGTAATTTTTCTTATATGTTTACGATATGTGTTTATGTTTATATTATGTTGATATTAGGTTTTTTTGGTTTATAGATTTGTTGTGGGTGGGTGTTGTTTACTTTTGTTTAAAGGTACTGGCTTAGGTGAGTGGATGGAGTTGTTCACACAGTTTTTTTTTTAAATAAAGGACAATGTTGTTTCTTGTTTGATAACAAGTTGCTATACTTTTAGTTTTTATCGGGTTGTTGGGGCGTTTTTTTATATACTATTTTTGGGTTTCTGAGGGTTTTGTCATTGAAAGGATTGCAGCGTTGGATTCTTTTACCTACAGTTGTATTTTTCAATTTTTTGGGGGTGTTTACTTATTAAGGGGTCGATTCCGATCCTGTATTTTTTTTTTTTCACGTACGACTCGTATCCGTAATTTTTCCTGTACGAATCGTACAAGTCCCGTCCCATATGTGAAGTACGATTCGTACGGGAAAAATACATACGGATCGGCCCGATCCATACGAATTCGATCGGGAAAAGTTGTATGAGACGGACCCGGACACTTTTCCGTACGAATCCAAAAAATACAGTCCGAGCGTACAAGTACGATCCGGACCGGCTTTCAAATTTAGGAAAACGTTCCGTACACGGGGAATGACTTTACCCGCTACAAAGCAAACTTTGTACGACTCGTATCCCGGGAAATGTAGTTCCCGGGGTGCGAGTCGTACAGGGGTACGAGTCGTACAGGCCCCCCCATGCATATGTACGCACCTCACAACAACATCGCGTATGTACGCACCTCACAACAACATCATCGCGTATGTACGGTGCGTACCCCAACATCGCATATGTACGCACCTCACAACAACAACATCGTGTATGTACGGTGCGTACCCCAACATCGCGTATGTACGCACATCACAACAACATCATCGCGTATGTACAGTGCATACCCCAACATCGCGTATGTACGCACAGCACAACAACATCATCGCATATGTACGGTGCGTACCCCAACATCGCATTTGTACGCACCTCACAACAACATCATCGCGTATGTACGCACCGTACATAGGCAATGTAAAACATCACAAGGAGGGTCTATTCGACTCGCACAACACCACAAAACACGTCTACAGTGCACAAAATATCGAAATGACTGACCTGGCCACATCCAAACAGGCAAACAGCGGGCAAAACTCACAACCACCCCTTATAACACACCCACCAAAAATTCAAACTGAGGCCCACCCACAAATGGACCAATAAAAAGGGCCCACACACACAAACCATGAGCCTTTGCTACAGATTAACTGCAGCTAGAGAGCACACTCCAACAACTGCACCCATCCACCTTAACATATACACCTTCACACAACCTCCTTTACACATACCCCCCTCTTCACATTCAGACACACAACTTCACACTCAGACCCACACACCCACAACCATCCACACCCTCACCCCACACAATGCCCACAGACAAGAATCCAAAGTTCACACGGGAGGAGCTGGAGATCCTTGTCAATGAAGTCATCAGAGTCGAGCCACAGCTGTTTGGAACATTGGTCAGACACACCAACATAGCCGAAAAATCACGCCTGTGGCAGAGGATTGTCGATAGGGTGAATGCTGTTGCACTCATCAGAAGGACCAGGACTGAATGCCAAGCCAGGTGGTACGATCTGTGGAGGGCAGTCAAGCGAAAAATGAATGATGACTACGCCCAGAGCAACATCACTGGAGGTGGTGGGCCCCGCGGACCAGTACATTTCCATCCCTGTGAGGAGAAGGTGATGGCCCTGCTTCCGCCGGTGGGAGTACATGGACGTCAAGGAGTTCCAGAGCCTGGTGAGTACACAAACAACTTATGTAATATGGGGGTAATGGCATCCACACCCCAACTACACAAAACGCACGCAACTACCTCCAAACACTCACTGGCCAGAACCATAGTCAAAAACAACGCCAATGCCACTAACATGTGTATGCCCCATTGAGAAAGCAAGGCCATGCTATGTCCCATGCTACACAAAGCACTAACCCAAGAATGGATGTCCGGTATGCTGGGAGGGTGGGTGTCACAAAATGCATTGTTGAACACCAAAACAGACACAATTGCCCTCATCCCATATGGCCCAGGTACATACCCATGCACCATGCTCAATGCACAGGGACTGGGAAAGTACTGACAAGATAGCTGACACTGGGCCCTGGTGTAGGCAGCACAAGGCCCTCCTGTGACCAGTGCAACCACAAACACCAAGACAACAAGGTCAGATATCTAGGACAGGAACTCACACTCACTGTCATGGTAGCATGCTCCATGGGGGGACAGCTACATCACCTGGGAGCCCAAGTGCAAAATCACACTACAGCCACCAGCAGGCCCTGTCACACACACCCCTTACACAAGCAGACACCCCCGGGACAGGCAATGGATTTACCCACTGTCACAATGGACATGTAATACAACAAGACCAATACATAGCCGAAGAAGCATCCAAGCCAAAAATCAACAAGTCAAAGACTCAGGAACACATATCAATCTGTCCCCCGCAACATACCCATCCACAAGTGAACATTGAGGAGAATGCTAGGCACATACAACTACCTGGAGGAACAGTGCCAACTAGAATGTGTATGAAACATGGATGTTGCATGAAACAGCATTAACATTGACTGTCTCTCACACACAGGGCAACGTGAGCCAGACTGACCATGAGGGACAAGGTTTGCCGGGCACCCAGGAGGAGGCAGACAACACCACCACTGCCATCCCTCAGGGGTCCCGTAGACCCGATGTGCCCACAACGGCAGGCCAGGCTCGTGTGGGCAGGGGTGGTGGAAGTGGAGGCAGGCAGAGGTGAGAACCTGACCAGCCAGCTGAAGAGACAGGCATGTCACACATACACAACATCATGGAGGCATACCGGCGTGACACCAGGGAGATCAGCCAGGTAGTTGGGACACTCACAGAGATAAAGGGGGCCATCACAGAGATGAAGAACCAGCAGGTCGAGCAACATGCCAGTCAACAAGAACACCAAGGACGGATGGAGGCAAGACTGGCTGAGCTCATGGCGGTGCAAAGGGACAAAAGCCATTCACTCTGTCGGATCGCAGACAACATGGGCAACCCTCCCTGTGCCACCAGGCGAAGACCACCACCAGCCACAGGGAGGGAGGAGGAGGAGGATTTGTCCGACGGAGCGTCCCAAGCATCGTCAAGGCCTGCATCTGAGGGTCCCCTGAGGAAGGTGGGTCATCCACGGAAAAGACCGTGAGAGGCAGCGGGCCATCCACATCACCTAGGTCACCTGGCCTGGCACCTGGCCTGCATGTGCAGCAGCATCACCTCATTGACTGACATTCTCTGCCACATGGACTTGCTGGTCACACTCTGACCAACGATGCCAAACACTGTGGTCTGGACTCTGCTGCTTTCAAATGCCCAGGATCCCACCTCCCCCTGGGAACTTTGGATTCTATGGTCCCTGTATAGCACCTTTTTCTTGCACAAATAACGCCCCAGACCTATAATAAAAATAAAAATTCAAGTTGATGTTGCAGTCAGTCCACAACATAAGTGTGGGGATATGTCAAAGTATGCCTGTGTGTGGAACTAACTCCAGCCATCCATACACTGGGATCTGAGTCCGGTTGAGGACACACCTGGGTCACAATGTATCATCAAATACAGACATGGAGCCCAATACTCACCCGTGATGGCCTCAAGCTGCTGAGGGGGGGGGGGGCTTGCAATACTGCTCGGACAGACCAATTTGGAAGAGTATCATGAAGGCGTAGAGGTCATGGGTCATGTGGAGGCGCCCGGGGAGGGAGTCCCAGGTCTGTTTGGCGAGGTGGGAGAACTATCTCCTGCATGCAGTTGTTCTGTGGATGTGATGAATGGTGGCCAGGGCAAGGTTGTCTGCACGGAGTTGGGCCAACGGGGTGTTGGATGACAGACGTCCAAGGTTGGTTTTGGGTCTGGGGTTGTGGACTGCCTCCTGAGTGTGGGTGGGGAGTCTGAAGGTGATCCTGCAGCAGACAGTGTGCCATTGTAGCTATCTCAGGTGGACGGTGATGTGGCTGGGGCGGGGATGTTGAAGATGAGGTGTGCGGATGCACCCTGGATGTGGACAAGTTCTCCTGCAGTTTTGCTATTGTCCCTCCATACAGGGCATTGCTGTAGTTGACCCGGCTGGTGTCGTGGACCTTGGTGACGGTCTGTCTTGCCTTGGAGTGGATCTATCTGTGGATCATTTGCATAATGCGGAGGGTGTTGCAGCATGAGGTACAGATGGTGTTGAGTTGCATGGTAATTGTGAGCGATGAGTCCATGATGAACACCAGCTTGCGTGCGTGGCCACTGGGTGCTGGTGCGGTGCCCAAGCCGGTGGGACACAAGGAGTTGACCCAGCCGTAAGGGGACAATCCTCAGATGATGACCTTAGTCCTGTCCATGTCCAGCCTCAGGTGGCTGATGTTCAGCCATTCGTCAACGGATCTCATGCCTTCTTGAAGGTTGGATCTGGCAATGGCTGGGTCTTTGGTGAGGGTGAGGAGCAGCTGGGTGTCAATGGCATACGAGATGATGATGAGAACGTGTGCACATGTGCTGGTGGAGAGGGGGTCCTGGAGACATTGAAGATCATCACGCTGAGAGATGAGCCCTGGGGCATGGGCCAGATGACCCCAGTCTACCACATGCAGAAGGGTGGAGGCCGACTCCCTGGGCCTTACTGGTGATCTACTTGTTGATTTAATCCTGGGCCCTCCTCTGGATACCAGTGTTTTAGATGTGTGAGCTGACAGTGTTGTAGCACATGGTGTAGAATGCCATTGAGAGGTCAAGGGGGGTGGTCTCACCATTGTTGAGCAGGGCAAAGTTGTCGTTGGTGGCAATTATGACGGTTGCAGTGGTGTGATTACTGTGGAAGATGGTCTGGTGCCAGTTGCCTGAAGCTGTTTGCGTGGAGGAAGTTTGTCAGTTGCTCGTTGAGTGTCTTCCTGATGATATTTGCTGGGTAGGGAAGCAGGGTGATGTTCCAGGAGTTCCTGCGGGACTGCCGTCCGTTGTGTAAGAAGGGCCTGGGTCTCTGCATGCCTCCAGCTCCCATGGAATGTTGCAAACTCATGATGTGCTGGACGTGGGCTTCAAGGATGGGGAATGATTTGGTTGAGATGTTGTGTGGGAAGGAGCCTGATGGAGAGCCAGAGTGGATGGTGCACATGAGCCAGGTGGTGTATTTGCTGCTGACGGGAGTCCAGAACCTGAGGGGGGTTTGTCCCGCGGATAATAGTGCTGTCTGCCTCTGTGTGCCAAGGCTGTCGTGTATGTCCATGAGCTTGTAGTGGTAGAAAGTTGCAAGGGATTTGATCTGCCTTGCAAGGGTGGGGTGTCTTTTGGATGGAGAGCTGCTGTCAGTCCACTCACAATGCTGATGAGCTCCTTTATGTCATGTGTTTTGGTGCCTCTGCCCTATCTGAAGGATCTCCACTTGTCCTTGCTGATGATATGGTGATGGCTGTGTGTGGCGTTTTCCAGGGCTGTAAGGTAACTGATGGTTCTTTGTGTTGCAAGGTTTGCACAAGAGTCCAGCTAGATCTGTATGAGTCCAGTAGGTCTGCCTTGTCCCAGGTGGATTAACTGTTGTTTTGCTTCACAGGAAAGTCCGTCAATGAGGCAAGATTGTTGGATCAGTTGCTGATCCAGAGTGTGAGGTTGCAGGGTGTGGCAGGGGTGTTGGTTCGAGTGTCCCACACAGCCTGTCTGTGGTGACTTACATCAAGCATCTTTGGGGGATCGGTAGCGGGGTGTGGGGCAGTGTGTTGCTTGTCAGAGACGTGGATGCAAATGTTGATGGACCAATGATGGATGGTGGTGTGGTTCTCCTCCAACAAGAAGTTACTGGCCCCCCGCCACATGTAGCCTGTGGAGGTGAGGGCGTGCGTGCAGATGTACGTGGTGATGGCTTTGGGGATTTGTGGATGTAGGCCTGGAGATCTGTAGAGGAGAGTTACTCTGAGGGTTGCCAGGGGGTTGTTGCGAAACCGGATTTGTGACTCTGAGGGTGTACTTGTGAATAAATTGCAAGTCATCCACCGGGACTGTTGGTGCCGTCCCTGCGGGTGATCTTGTATCCGTCAGAGATGGCAATGAGGAAGTTGTGTGCTGACGATGCTTTTATCCAGGTTACTGTCATGAAGGTGATGTGTGGGACTGTTGTGTTGAGGAGGTACCAGAGTCCAATGGCGTGATGGTGGACGGAGCGGGTGTGGAGTAGGAGGCACATGACCTGGTTGTTCTGACAGGGTCTGGTAGGCGGGGCAGCGCAGTGTAGGCAGTTGGAGTTGTACACTCAGCATGCAAAGGTGTCGTGTGTAAGGGTGGGCGTAGTGGGCGTAGTGGGGCTACGTGAAGCAGCGCGTAGTGTGCCCAAATCTACGTACACTACGTGCTCCGCGTAGCCCCACTATGCGCCACCCGCCTCCCGCCCACCCTCCTTCTAAAATGTACCCTAATTGTAAATTAAATAAAAGTAAAGACACTTACCTGAAGCGCCGCGTCTTCGGGGCTCCCTCTTCCTGGTTTCCAACTTCTTCTGACAAATGCGCATGCGCGGGCGTCCGCGCATGTGCATTTGTCAGAAGAAGTTGGAAACCAGGAAGAGGGAGCCCCAGAGACGCCGCGCTTTAGGGTAAGTGTCTTTACTTTTATTTAATTTACAATTAGGGTATGTTTTAAAAGGAGGGCGGACGGGAGGTGGGTGGTGGGTGGCAGGCAGCTACGCTTCGCCCTGGCGTGTGCGTAGTGCTGCCTGCTTCGCCTACTTCGAAAACTGCGAAGCAGGCAGCGCTACGTACACTATGTGGGTGAAGCGTAGTGTCACGCCCAGGGTTAGTCGTGTGTGCGCTTAGGGGTTGCCTGATAGCAGGCGGTTGCTTGTCTGGTGGACATTGCTTGGAGGGTGGCTGCAGCATGAGCCTGTTGTGTGACATGGGTCATGCAAGGACCAGAAGGTCGTGCACTGTGCATGTTGCAGGCGCTGATGGTCCTGCCTTTGGCACGGCCTTGGCACAACAGTTGCACAGACAAGCTGCTGGCTGCATTAGGAATGGGTGGAGGGGGGAAGGGAGAAGCATTTTGGAGGCGTGTGGTTTGCAGAATCAGGGCACTCGGTGGGGCGGTGCCGCAGGTGAGGCTGCAGCAGACGGAAGGGGTGAGAAACTAGGCAAAAAGTAGCACACAGAGACAACGAGGTCAGAAAGGCACAGTGCAACAGGTGTATGTAAAGGAAGGAGTGTCAGGTTACTCATGGGTCACTCCGAGAAAATGTATGAAGAATCAACAAAAATGACGGCCACAGGATCAGGCAACAAAATACGGAGCTGCGCACAGGAGACACACCGTCAGCAGGCGTTGACGTCTCGTTGTGGGGAGCAACCTGCACAAATACATACACAACAAGGTACTTCATGCTCAATAGAGATTATTAGCCATGAAGAAATGCATGCATGTTGCCGAAGTACACATACACTCATATGCTCAATCTTTGACAATTATGCCATAGATGACGCATGCAAACTGGCAAGAGATCTGCAGTGACAGAGATGAGGCACTTTGGATTGTGCTGAACACCTTTATTGCACAAACTCACACAAAGGGAAATGCATACATACGAACAGACTCACAGGTCAGTTGACAGAACATGTGGGACATACTCTGGATCCCCCTTCACAACACGGATGTTGTACATCCCAATGAACTGGCACACAAGTTAAGGGGATGAGCCAAACACATCCTGCTGCACACGGAGAGGCTGCAATTCACCATAGAGCCAGTTGTTGTGATGTCCCACACTATGTCCACCCGTAGCATCCGCAATGTTTCAGAGGCAAGGTTTACGCGCATTGATGCCTTCATCAGATTCCACACTCCACTACAGATGACTGTCAAGAATGGTGACTATCATGTCATGTGAGTGATGCTACATGTTATATGCTCCATGTTAAAAAGACATGTATGCATAGTACCACAACATGCACAGAAGCAGTCTCCACACATTCCCAACCCGTACCACCTCCAAAAAGCCTTGCTGCAATCCTTACCCAAACTGACATTTCCACATGTCCGTGCATGGAACGCTGATTCAGCACACATTGCAATCCTCATGAGGAATAGCAGGAGGACAAAGATGACACGAGCAGACAACAGGCGCAAAATCCTGGGAATGACAAACACACAAGAAGTCACCTAAAACAAATCTCGCCGCAAACATGGTCAGTTACGAAATATGAAGAATGTTGGACACATGCAAATTTCAAATAAAGTCTCTCCGCAAAACTGTGTGGCATGACATCATCACTCGATTGACACATCAGTACACATATCAAAGTCACTTTGCATTCAGTCAGCTGGACACACACATTGCTACAAGCTTGCACACTCATACCCAGTGACTCACCATTATGAGAAGAAGTTGTATATGAGCTGACTCCGGATATCATCCTCCTCCTCCTCATCACTTGCCTCGTGACCAAGCCCTGGATCCTCCACGGGTGGATGTTGCTGCTCATCAGGATCAAGGATGAGTGGCACTGCCTTCTCAACGGCCATGTTGTGCAGCATGCATCACACAATGAAGATTTTGCACACCTTCTCCGGTGCATATAGGAGGGACCCGCCTGTCTTGTCAAGGCACCGGAATTGGCTCTTCAGGAGGCCAAACGTCCTCTCAATCACTCGCCTGGTCTGCCCGTGTGCATTGTTGTACCGGTGATCTGCAGCTGTTCTTGGGTTGTGGCAAGGTGTCATTAGCCATGGCATGTTGGGATATCCAGCGTCCCCTACATGGAAACATCATGTAAATAAGTGGGTCAGGAGATGCCGTAAGAGCCAAAGATACCGCAACACACAGGACACACAGATTATACCCACCAACAAGACATGCTCGTTCGTTGTGCAGCGGCAGCATCATTTGTGGCACCCTGCTACGCCTCATGATGTAGGCATCGTGTGCTGATCCTGGAAAACGTGCACAGACATGGGAAATCAGCATGTTAGCAAGACACACCACAAGGGCATTTATTAAGTGGTAATGTTTATAGTTGCAATAGGCTTGTTCCTGTGCCTGTGGTGGTACCAAAGCCACATGTGTCCCATCAATGGACCCAATGACATGAGGCATCCCTCCCAGGGCATAGAACTCACCCTTGACATCTGTCAACTTCTCAGGAGTAGGAAATTTGATGAATTCATCAAGGTGCTCCAACATGGCTGCCAAAACATCACGCAGGACACGGCTGAACATTGTCTGTGACATCCCACCAACATCAGCTATGGTCAATTGAAACGTACCTGTGGCAAGAAAATGTAGGGCTGCCATCACCTTCATCTTGGGGGTCAGCGCAGAAGGATACCTGTGTCGCGGTTGGAGGTGTGGTGCCAGCTTGTCGGTCGAGGCCTCAATCAACTGTCGAGTGAATCTGGAATGTCGGATGAAGGCACGTTCCCTCATGGCAGCCAAGTCTGGCATTGGTCTTGGGACAGGCGGTGCACTGCAAGACATTGTTAGGAATAATGAAGATTGAGAGCATGCCAACATCAATGTCAATGAACATAGCACATGCTAAACTGCTAATAAATATCAGGTAACTATGGAGTCTGGTGTGTGCAATACATCCAGGACACATATGCCAGCTTGCTGGCACTCCTACGAAAAGCCAGATACACCTGATGATTTTCAAGTCTACATGACATGCCCTGAAATGAGCTGGGGGCAAGTCTGAGTGAACAGCCAGAGATGTCACAGGTGTGACACACATCCACATAGCTGCATTGGAAGGATGTCATCTCATCCAAACAGTTGACTGCAAGGCACACGCACAGGTCACATGGAATGTCAAATGTACATATGAAACACATTGCGATGCAGGGGAACACGTGACAACAAATAAACACAGCCATTCAGACGACGCAGACATGTATGCCTGGGAAAATATGATGTCCAATGCACACAGACCCTACAGCCGTGGGAATCCACATGTGGCATGGTGAGCGTAGATGTGTGCCATGCCCATCTCCACACAGACCCATGTTGGATGCACCAACAGCAGATGCAGTTGACGGAACACTAACAGCAAGCTCATAGGAACACATGACACACACCTGACTTAGTCACATTGGGGCATGCTGATCGTGACATGTCAGTTGATAGAGTGTCCCTGTCCCTGGCATCAGGAGACAGGTGCGGGTGGTGATGACTGCGCCATCCCACTGCTGCTGTACATGACCCAGTTGGACTGCAGACACACATGTGGCAAGTGTCAAGGTGATGTGTGCCTCATAGTGCCCAATCACACATGACATGTGTACGTCATCACACATCAATTGTGCAACTAGATGAGATGACCTGTGCAACATCACTGGCTGACACACCTAGGGCCTGCACATGAAAGTATGCAATGACAAGTACTTGATGGACAACTTTGTGCGACTCGTAGCCCTCCATTCATTGCGTGTGTACGGTCCGTATCACTATTCTACTGGTGCCGTAGGGGTACGTGTAAAGCGCACCCTATACCCGCATTCATTGCGTGTGTACGGGCCGTATCACTATTGTACAGGTGCCATGAGGGGTACGTGTGAAACGCAGCGTACATGTGTGTGGATTTCAAAATTACATAGGGGACACATAGGGGACAAGTATTAGGCCCAAAATGCATGCTGGTTGTCATGGATACAGAGTTTTCATTTGAAATGTGTCCATCAGGTGTCCTGGAACAGTCAGTTGGCCAAATAATACAATGTTGCAAAGTGGTTGTTGACTTGACATGATGCTCAAAATTTGAACGATGCAAATGTGTGTCACGTTGTGCCGTTTCTCACGCTTCTCGCGTGAGCACGCGTACGAGGACTTAAGCCGTACGGACCGTTCCTTCGTAGGTATGCGTCATACAAGTCTGGTGCGCCTCTTGCCGATCCTCACGCTTCCCGTGTGAGCACCGTCTATATATTTAACGCGGTACGGACCGTACCGGTGCAGGGACGCGCCATACGAGTTGGGTAAGTACGGCGCAAAGTCTCATGCTTCCCGCGTGAGTGGCGTAGCAGTTCGTCAGCGTGGTACAGACCGGGCACCAAAAACTTACGTGTCGTACGAAGGCGCTTTCAGCTCACAGTACCTTGGATCTTTGTAGGAAGTTTGTGGCGGCCTCAGCAGTCCCGCAAAGGGCGTCCCGCGTCGTGTTGCAGTCCCGCCTCTTCAGTGGACGGCGCTGCGGCGTGGGGTGCTCTGGGACGTCTCAGCACACCATGGAGGGCAGAAGCAGGAGGGGCAGCTCGGGGGTGATTCTCAGCAAGTCGCGCTGTCGGCATACACCAGGATCGGCGAATAGTGCGCCTTGGGTCCTCACAGTGGTCTCGGAGGCTCAGGGTCGCAGAGGCTCGGTGCTTGGACGCAGGTAGTCTCCCTTCAGGTTGCGAGCTGTGGCTCAAGGGGGCAGTTGGTCGCTTTGGTCAGGCCAGGCGGGCTGGTCTTCACGGTGCTCACAGCAGCCCGGGCAGCCAGAAATCGCGGTGCTCAGCGAGATGGGGCACACAAGTTCTCTGGGGTCAGCGTTGCAGGGCCACCCACAGCAGCTTCCTCTTCTTCCATGGAAAGGTAGCGCCCACTGTTCCTGGGGCGCAGTTCAGGGGGCAAGTTCACACGCAAGCCCTTGGAGATTGTTTGTAAAGCACAAGTTGAATAAAAGTCTTTTCTTCAGTCTTTTCCTCTCCTTCCAGCAGCAAGGCCCCCACCACAGGCCAGTATCTCAGGCTTAGAGACAGTACTCCTCCATGCAGCTTTCCCAGGTCCTTCTCTTCAGGCAGAGTTTCTTCTTAGCGCAAACAGGATCTGATTTCTTAGGAGCAGGGCTCCTTCTTTTATACAGCAATTCTTTTGTTCTTTGTCGCCAGGGGGCCTGGGCCTGGCTCAGTCCGGTTTTGGAGCACTTTGTTGTGGTGACTCTGCTCTTTCCTTTCAGCAGCAGTGCAGGGACATCAGCCGCTCCACAGGGGGTGGAGCCGGCATTGTGGTGGCAGAGCACAGGTCTATTCAGATTCAAGGTGTACTCCTCCCACCCATCCTGGTGTAATCTCTCTACCCACCACCTGGCAGCCAGCCTGTCTCCTGGAATTCCCCAGCCCTGCTCCCCACTGAACCTAGGCAGCGCACACACACACAGCAGAGGCGGACTGAAATGGCCAGGTCAGTAAATACTAACTTTCTAAAAGTAGTATTCACAAACACAGGATATTAAAATAAACTTTACTAAAAGAAGTATTTTATTATTCTGAGTTCAGGCATACTAAACTTGACTTTCTACCATGCTCTGTGAGTCCACTGGGATTACAGCGTGTAGTAATTCCAGCAGCCCATTCTGGCCTATGGAGAGCAGGTAGCCTTCAATAGTGAAAAACGAAAATGGCTGTAATTCACTATTAAGACATGCCACACACATCAGGGCATGTCCTACCTTATGCCTACAATGCACCCTGCCCTTGGGCCTACCAGAGGGGTTACTAATATGTAGTTAAGGGAAGGTTTAGGGACTGGCAAGTGGGTGCACTTGCGCAGTCAGTGCGACAGTACCAGACTGCACGCAGGTTCTGCAGTGGCAGACCTTAGACATATTTTATTAGGCCGCTTCTGTGGGTGGCACAACCAGTGCTGCAAGGCCACCAGCAACATTTGTATTTACAAGCCCTGGCACTCCTGGTGCACTTTACTAGGGGCTGACAGTAAACCAAATAAGCCAAACATGGACACCAATCAATGTATACATTTTTCAGGGAGCACTTGCACTGTGGCACTGATTGGCAGTGGCACAGTGCTCTGAGCATCCAACACCAACAAAACACATGAGGAACAACAGCAAAAAGTGGAAGGGAAACTCATGCCAAGGTGCCAGGTCTAACACGTGTCCCCTCCAGCTGAAATGTAGGGGGCACTACCCTACCCCAGGGAGTTCCTCTTCACTAAGGTGGAAAAACCTAGACAGACCGTCAGCATTGGCGTGATCTGTGCCAGGGCGATGCTCCACCGTAAAGTCCATACCCTGTAGGGAGATGGACCACCTCAACAGTTTTGGGTTCTCACCCCTCATTTGCATCAACCATCTGAGGGGCCTGTGGTCGGTCTGAACCCAGAAGTGAGACCCAAACAAGTAGGGTCTTAGCTTCTTCAGCGCCCAGACCACAGCAAATGCTTCTCGCTCGATTGCACTCCACCTTTGTTCCCGTGGAAGTAACCTCCTACTAATGAAGGCTACAGGTTGGTCCCAGCCCTTCTCAGTCATCTGTGAGAGAACAGCCCCTACACCATGCTCTGATGCGTCTGGCTGCACTAGGAATTATTTGGAGATGTCAGGAGCTAAGAGTACGGGCGCCGTGCACATGGCAGTCTTCAGGGTGTCAAAAGCCTTCTGACAGGTGTCAGTCCATATCACTTGTCTGGGCTGGTTCTTCGAAGTCAGCTCTGTCAAGGGGGCAACAATGCTGCCATACCCCTTGACAAACCTCCTGTAGTACCCTGTGAGTCCTAAAAAGGCCCTCACCTCTGTCTGGGTCTTTGGGGGCTCCCAAGCCAGGATGGTTTCAATCTTGGGTTGGAGGGGCGCCACCTGGCCGCTCCCCAATTGGTGTCCCAAGTACACCACTGAACCCTGCCCGATCTGACACTTGCTGGCCTTGATCATGAGGTCTGCCTTGCGCAGTGCCATCAACACTTCCCAGAGGTTCTTCAGGTGTGCTTTCCATGTGCCACTGAACACTGCGATGTCATCCAGGTAGGCGGCGCTGAACTCGGTCAGACCAGCCAACACCTGGTTGACCAACCTCTGGAAGGTGGCAGGGGCATTCTTCATCCCAAATGGCATAACCCGGAACTGGAAATGCCCATCTGGTGTGGAGAATGCGGACCTCTCCTTGGCCCCATCAGTCAAGGCGATCTGCCAGTACCCAGACGTCAAATCAAACGTGCTGAGGTACCGTGCAGCCCCTAACCGATCGATGAGCTCATCAGCTCTGGGGATGGGGTGCGCGTCAGTCTTAGTGACCGAATTGAGTCCACTGTAGTCCACACAGAACCGGAGTACGGGTGTGGCACCCGGCGCTGCAGCCTTTGGGACCAAGACCACTGGGCTGGCCCAAGGACTGCTGGGGGACTCAACCACCCCTACAGCAAGCATCTTTGAGACTTCCTCTTTGATGCAGGCTATGACCCTGTCAGTTACTCTGTAAGCTTTGTGCTTCACAGGCAAGCTGTCTCCTGTGTCCACATCATGGACGCACCAATCTGTGACACCAGGAACCAGGGAGAACAGGTCAGGAAACTGCCCCAGCAGCTGGCGGCAGTCATCCTGTTGCTCAGGGGTCAGGGTGGGTGAGAGGTTAACTCCATCCACTGACCCATCTCGCTCTGAGGCTACCAGGAGGTCAGGAAGAGGCTCAGACTCCTCCTCCGTCCCATCATCTGTGGCCAAGAGCATGCCCACTTCGGACCTCTCCAAGTGAGGCTTCAGTCGATTGACATGGAGGACCCTCAAGGGGTTCCTGGGAGACTGCAAGTCCACCAAGTAGGTGACAGAACTCTTGCGCTCCACAATCTCAAAGGGTCCGGTCCACTTGTCTTGGAGTGCACAAGGCTCCACAGGGGCCAGCACCCAGGACCCATATCTTTTGTCCAGGTTGAAGCTCAACCAGAGTGGCATTCTGGTCGTACCACCGCTTCATTTCCTCCTGGCTGGCTTCAAGATTTGCCTCAGCAAGTTGCCTGAAACGCCTAGTCTGGTTCCGAAAGGCCAGCATGTAACTATATACATTCTGGGGAGGTTTCCTGGGAGATTGCTCCCAGCCTTCCTTGATCAGACTAAGAGGTCCTCGTACTGGGTGGCCATACAGAAGCTCAAACGGACTGAACCCCAGAGACTTCTGTGGCACCTCACGGTACGCAAAGAGAAGGCATGGTAGGAGGACATCCCACTTACGCCTCATGGGTTCCTCAATACCCATAATCATGCCCTTTAGGGTTCGGTTGAATCTCTCAGCCAACCCGTTTCCTTGGGGATGGTAAGGGGCGGTGAACTTGTATGTCACACCACACTCTTGCCAAAGGGATTTCATATATTTCGATATGAAATTGGTCCCCCTGTCAGACACCACCTCTAGAGGGAATCCTACTCGTGAGAAAATTCCTATCAGTGCCCGTCCCACCACGGGGACCGTCACTGTCCTCAGAGGGATGGCTTCAGGGTACCGGGTGGCATGGTCCACCAAGACCAGGATAAACCTGTTGCCCATGGCTGTTTTGGGGTCCAGTGGCCCCACAATGTCAATCCCCACTCGCTGGAATGGGGTACTGACCACAGTGAAAGGTTGGAGTGGAGCCTTTTGCTTCTTTCCACTCTTACCACTTGCCTGGCAAGTCTGGCAGGTCCTGCAGTGATTGTCTGAACTCCTGTGCATTTGAGGCCAATAAAAGTGGGTGACAAGCCTTTCAAAGGTCTTGTCCTGCCCCAAATTTCCCTGCTAATGGCACATCGTGAGGCAGCCCCAGTAGGAAGGCTCTGAACTTCTGGGGTACCACCAGCGCACGGGCTGACCCAGGTTCAGCAACCTTAGGCTCTGAGTACAGAAGGTCGTTCTCCCAGTAGATTAAGTGAGTACCGGACTGATCACCATTGGCCTGGGCTGCAGCCTGCTGCCACATACCCACTAGAGAGGGGCACTCTTTCTGCTCCCTGCAGAATTCCTCCCTGGTGGAGCCTCCTTCTTGCTGCCAATGGGTCAGCTCAGGCAGGTCCCCCATTTCGGCTATCTGTTCCCCGGTAGGCTCCAGGGCATCCCCCTCAAGATCTGCTTCCTCCTGGGCTGTGGGAACTTTAGGGGCCGGTTTCCCGCGCCTCCTGCGCCCTCTCCCTAAAGCCGGTTCCTGGACCTCTCCCTCAGGCTCCAGGTTCTCTTGCACACCCCTACTGGCTGCCATCGACCGGGTGGTCATGCACGCCCAGTCAGGTAAACCCACCATCTGCAGGTGAGCTGTCTTCTCCACCTTTTCCCAAGGGGAGCTCTCCAAATCATTCCCTAGGAGACAGTCTACAGGCATGGCAGTTCTCACAGCGACTTGCAGAGTACCAGAGACCCCCCCCACTCAAAGGGAACTTGAGCCATTGGACAATGACTCTCTGTGTTGTCAGCATTGACAACCCGACAATAGGCATGGGGTACAACCTGCTCTTGAGATACCAGGTGCTGCCGTACTGCAGTCACGCTGGCGGCTGTGTCTCTAAGAGCCTCTACCTTTTTCCCATTGACGGTCACCACTTGCCCATATTTCTTAGTGTTAGAGGGCAAGTCGGTGTTAGGGACCATCTCACTGTCTCCTAGTGAGGCTAAGGTCAGCTGGACGGGGTCCCACCCACCTGGGACTTCTACCTCCTCCCCAAAGGCTACTGTAGCCACTTGCCTGGGTGGAGCACCAGTGGGTGCTGGTTTCACATACTAGCGACACTTGGGATCACTGGCAAAGTGACCTAGCTCACCACATTTATAACACTGAGGGGGCCCCTTGGGAACAGGTTTAACTGTCGGGGCCCCGGTCTGCTTCGGGGTTGGGGGAGGCTGAAAACCTTTCTGCTGGTTCCCTTGGGTATTACTTTGGGGGCCTTTTGGGAACCCTTTCTGTTTTTCCCTGTCGCCCCCACTCTTCTGCTGGGGACCCTGCCCACCCTTGGCGGAGTCTCCCACTTGACCCTTGTGGACCCTGGTGCTGACCCGGCGGTCCGCCTCTTCAGCAAGCTTCCTAGGGTTAGTCAGCTTGCTATCTATCAGGTGTTGGCGTAGCTCAGGAAAACAATTAAGGGACAAGTGCTCCCATGCAATTAAATCAAAGAGACCTTGGTAATCATCCACTTTGCTACCCTTCACCGAGCCATCCAGTGCTCTGCAGAAAAAGGTTACATACTCCACATACGTACTCCCCGCAGTCTTGGTACACCCCCTGAACCTCTGTCTATATAATTCAGGAGTTAGCCCATATCTATTCATTAAAGCTTCCTTCATGTGGGGGTAAGAATTGTAGACATCAGAGGGCAAATCTAAAAGTGTGTCCCGCCCCTCACTGAGGAACCGCCCCCACAACCCCGCTCCCCAATCTCTCTCAGGGACCCGGTGGGAAGACGTGGCTACCTCATAGGCCTTGTACCATTGCCCTATGTCGTCACTCTTAAAGTATTCCTTAACTACATCTTTTGGCATGTACACCCTTGACTCTACCTGCACCGGTGTTGCGCTGCCACCGAGGGAGGGTTTTCCAAACTTTTGGCCTTTATCTCCAGCTCCCTCATTTTCTGGTCATACTCCATTCTTCTTTCTTCATGAGCCATTTTCTTGCTCTCTAGCTCCAATTGGCCATTTAATTTCAGCTTTGCCAAAGTGATCTTTTCCTCCCTGGCGGCCTGTCTGTCTGCCAGCTCCTCTGGCGACAGGCCTCTGCCAAAACTGTGAACACTCTCTGCTGCATCCTCCGCCGCACCCCTTGATTCAATCCAGGCTTTCAGCGCCTTGTAGAACTCTGGTTTGTTCTTGCACCCTACATGTGGAACCTTTAGGTTTTTGCAGAAGTACTTGAGTTGGTCTCTTGTATAGCTCTCCAGTTTTGACTCATCCCATACCAATTCTCCTCTTTCAGAGGCTCCAGATACTGTTTTCTCTGTGCAGTGTGAGCCCGGCATGACTTCAAACACAAGGGATCTTCTTTCTTGGCAAGTGAAAAAAAATAATAAAAAGTTCTGTGGCTCAAGCTACTGGACTGTCCTCACTGTGCAATGGCTAGTAATCACTGAGCAGACAACATAAAATGCAAATCCGTAAATCCCACTGCTGCCACCAATGTTAGAATCTGGGGTCTCTGGTTGGCGCAGGTATGCACTTACGACAAGCAGGGACCCTTTCCTCTAAGTCAGGGCGAAGGATTACTCTGGGAAAATAACCCCTGCTCACCCTCTAGGTAACGTGGCGCGAGCAGTCAGGCTAGGTTCCAGAGGGCATTAGGTTAAGCATTCAAGATGTCCCACAAAACAACCACCAACCCACCACACAGCGACACAAGGCTGTATTTTGTAAAAATAAACTCTTTATATAAAAGGTTTCTCCAAGCAGGCTTTAAAAATACAGTTCTTCACTTCAAATGAGGTTCCATTTACTTGTAATGACTTCTCAGGAGTCCACAGTTCTTAAAATGGCAAATCTTGGTTCAAAATACGCTTCTTTGAGGTCTGTGCGCTTCGTAGTGCTTTCCATACGCTTCGTACCGCTATTTGGACGCGTCGTGATGTTTCTTGCGCTTCTCGTGTGAGCACGCGTACGAGGACTTAAGCCGTACGGACCGTACCTTCGTATGTACGCATCGTACAAGTCCGGTACGCCTCTTGCCGATCCTCACGCTTCCCGCGTGAGCACCGTCTATATATCTGGGGTGCAGTTCAGGGGGCAAGTTCACACGCAAGCCCTTGGAGATTGTTTGTAAAGCACAAGTTGAATAAAAGTCTTTTCTTCAGTCTTTTCCTCTCCTTCCAGCAGCAAGGCACCCACCACAGGCCAGTCTCTCAGGCTTAGAGACTCAGGCTTAGAGACAGTACTCCTCCATGCAGCTTTCCCAGGTCCTTCTCTTCAGGCAGAGTTTCTTCTTGGCGCAAATAGGATCTGATTTCTTAGGAGCAGGGCTCCTTCTTTTATACAGCAATTTTATTGTTCTTTGTGCCAGGGGGCCTGGGCCTGGCTCAGTCCGGTTTTGGAGCACTTTGTTGTGGTGACTCTGCTCTTTCCTTTCAGCAGCCGTGCAGGGACATCAGCCGCTCCACAGGGGGTGGAGCCGGCATTGTGGTGGCAGAGCACAGGTCTATTCAGAGTCAAGGTGTACTCCTCCCACCCATTCTGGTGTAATCTCTCTACCCACCACCTGGCAGCTAGCCTGTCTCCTGGAATTCCCCAGCCCTGCTCCCCACTGAACCTAGGCAGCACACACACACACAGCAGAGGCGGACTGAAATGGCCAGGTCAGTAAATACTAACTTTCTAAAAGTAGTATTCACAAACATAGGATATTCAAATAAACTTTACTAAAAGAAGTATTTTATTATTCTGAGTGCAGGCATACTAAACTTGACTTTCTACCATACTCTATGAGTCCACTGGGATTACAGCGTGTAGTAATTCCAGCAGCCCATTCTGGCCTATGGAGAGCAGGTAGCCTTCAATAGTGAAAAACGAAAATGGCTGTAATTCACTATTAAGACATGCTACACACATCAGGGCATGTCCTACCTTATGCCTACAAGGCACCCTGCCCTTGGGCCTACCAGAGGGGTGACTAATATGTAGTTAAGGGAAGGTCTAGGGACTGGCAAGTGGGTGCACTTGCGCAGTCAGTGCGACAGTACCAGACTGCACGCAGGTTCTGCAGTGGCAGACCTTAGACACATTTTATTAGGCCGCTTCTGTGGGTGGCACAACCAGTGCTGCAAGCCCACCAGCAGAATTTGTATTTACAAGCCCTGGCACTCCTGGTGCACTTAACTAGGGGGTGATAGTAAACCAAATAAGCCAAACATGGACACCAATCAATGTATACATTTTTCATAAGGGAGCACTTGCACTGTGGCACTGATTGGCAGTGGCACAGTGCTCTGAGTAGCCAACACCAACAAAACACATGAGGCACAACAGCAAAAAGTGGAAGGGAAACTCACGCCAATGTGCCAGGTCTAACACTGACCAATCACTATGTACTCCTCTAAATGAATGGCCCTCAGCAAGACAGATATAAGGCAGCCAGAACCCATGAGAGGGCACTGGCCTGCACAACCTTCCAGTCGACCACACTGCTGCTTTCTCTGCTTCCTCTGGACCATGTCGCGTACTGTGGAGAGGGCCCAGCCATTCACCCTAGAGGAGAATGAGGCATTGCTGGACGTCCTCCTCCCACAGTACCCCAAGCTGTATGGGAGACCAGGGGAGCAGGTGTGTGCTGACTCCACTACCTTTCCCTATGCACCTGTTGTGTGACTGTCACTTCTGGCATTGTATCCAGGTGTGACAGACCCCCCCAGGGGGGACATGCTTATGTCTCTCATGCAGAGCATGAGGTAGTTCCTGTGTGTACTCCTCACTTGCATTGTGCTTACTGTGACATTCACTGCATAGTGCATGACACATTCAGCCTGGCAAATCCTTGGTGGCTTTTTTTCCTTTTGTCCTGAGGTGATTCAGTGGTTCCCCCCGGTGTGATAGGTGACTGTACCCACAGATGTGTATGAGTTGAGTGGACCTGTGGTGAGAGTGTCCAAATGATGTGTACGACCTCATGGACATTGATATGTGTGAATGTTCCTTGTCATGTGGGTGAGTGTCTATGTGAAGTGTTGCACCACAGCTGCATGGATGAGGCAACAGCTCTACCCATCTGATGTGACAAGTAAGCCGTGCTGTGTGTCTGACTTGCAGAGCTAGCACGACACCTGTGACACCCCACAGGCAAGTGGTACATGTGCAGAGTGAGGGTTGTATCCGCTGTTGTGACTGACAGTCGAGTGATCTGTGCCTGGGTTTGTCTGTCTAGTCTGCTGAGGGTGCGTCAGTGGAGTGGGACATGTGACTGCTTGGCACGTGCTGTCCATCAGCCTGCTGTTGCATGTGCTGCACAGTGTGTGCCATGATCATTGAGTGTGTCGCATCCCTTATGCCACCTGTTGACTTTCAATGCCATGTAGTGCATTGGGGCTTGCACACAGGCCAATTTCTCATTAAGAATGATGCAATTCAACTTATCAAAGATATTCATATGTGTGTCTCTGGAACATGGAGCAGGTGTAATGATGTTGTCTCACTTTGTCATCCTGACAGGTAACTGCCTACGAGAAGATGGTGATCTGGCAGGACATCGTCAGGGCCGTGAGATCGGCGGGGGATCGCAGTCGGCACCTACCACAGGTCCGAAAACGGTGGCAAGACATCCGGTGCTGGAACCGGCGGATCGCCCAGGTCCAGCTGGGGTTCGACACTCCTCGCCCCCACGGCGGGCGCCGACGCCTGACCTCCAACATGACCCGTGTCCTGGCGGTGGTCTTCCCTGACCTCGATAGGCAGTTACAGGAGAGACTGCAGCAAGGAAGGAGTAGGTACATGGCTGTTTGTTGTGTTATGTGTCACCAGCTTTTGGAAGTGCTCTGTAGCCTGGATACACTCCCAGAGTTGATATGTGCAGTGCATTTTCTGTTCCCCAATGTTACCTGGTGCTCTTTTTCATCCCTTCCCCTCCTTGACATGTGTCCCCTGGTCTGTGTGTAATCACATTTGCACATGGTCATCTAGGGTGCCAGAAAATCAAAGTGCACATTGCTTTCCGCATCATGTGGGAGTGTGGTCTGTGACATGTGTTGGTACCTTGCCTGTGCCATGACCTGTTCACTATGTTGGGGGTCCATATCTGTTGGCACTGATGATGAGTCTCCACATAGGAGTGTGAGGTTTCAACTGAACACCCTTGCACCATGCATGAACAATGTTGTGGCCTCAGACATGATGTGCATGAGTGGGAGATATGCATAGTGCCATGACGGTTGCTCATGGTACAGTCAGCTCATTCCAGGAACACGGAGCAGTGTCCCCTCTACAATCCCCTGAGACACCCTGGCCTCCTAATCATGTGTGTCATCCAACACTGTGCACATTCTCTGTGGGTTCTGCATAGGTCTGCCTCTGTGGCATTGTTCCCAGGCCTAGTTTGTATTTTTCCAATGTGTGCTACATGTGTCCACTGGACAGGGATACACCATTTGGCTTGTGCATATTCACACTGGGCAGTGCCTGTGTGGCTATTCACAACAATATGTTGATGGTTGTTTGTCACAAATATGTGTTGCCACCCCCACGAGGTGATGTTGGGTCAATTTAGCAATTGTTGCTGCACAGTTTTTGAAACCCTGATTAAGAGGTGTAACTTCTTGATCTGTATCAATCAGATTGACTCAGGTATGGGGGGTTGTGCGGAAGAGGCCTATATTGGCACCCCTGATTTCTCCTTGCCAGATCTGACCTGTGTGTGAGAATTTGCTGTACAACGAATCACCGTGCAGTGCCCCTGTGATGGTGGCCAGTGCTTAATGTTCGTGCTTTGCAGCCTGTGTCATTTTTGTAAAAACATGATTACTGCTCATACATTTTTGGCACATGTGTGTGGTTCAGATGCAACGCAGTTTGGTCTTCGTGTGCTGACATCTGTGTGAACAGTCTGGCTTGCTATAAGGGTGTCTCCACAGTACAGCTATGTTTTTTTACAACACAATTGCAGGCCCATTAGCTTATGCATTGTCCTGGGTTTGGACATGTGTGCCACTCTACATGACAGGCAGTGGGTCATATGTGTAGCCAACTGTGTCATCAGGTAACGGATGGCCATGTGACAACTGACATAATTCAAGTTGTTAGTCAAAAATGTTTGTACCTTGGCACTCACAGCACTTGTCGACAGTTCGTAATGTTTTAAATGTGGTAATTTGATGATTTGTGTTAAGAACACTAATGTGCCTGCATGAAAGATGTCTCCCAAGGAAGTGCACAACAAACGACATTTCCACTTTCATGGAACACGCTGGCACCTTTTCAAAGAAGCTAGTGTTAGAATTAAATGGTGTTGCAGATTCTCCGTATACATGTTTCCACAGTGGTCTTGAGTTTGTGGAACTCCTTTATTGTTGGTGATACAAACTAACGTGTGTCAAGACATCAAGACCTCCGTGGGCCTATGTATATGTACTTTCTGCAACACCATTTATTTCTAACAGTGGTTTCTTTGAAAAAGGTGCCAGCTTCTTCAATGACAGTGTAAATGTAGTTTTGTGTGCACTTCCTTGGGAGACATCTTTCATGCAGGCACATGAGTGTTCTTTTCACGAAATGGCGAATTGCCACATTCAATACATGTCGATTGTGTAAAGTATTGTGAGTCCCAAGGTAACAACATTTTTTCGTTTTGTGTTCCAAAGTACTTACAGGTCTCTGAGTGTGTGACACCTTGAGTAGTGAGGTGTGTTAGTTTACGTTGGGTGCACCACTACTGTTTCTTTCATGGTAAACAAGAGGTGGCATGACTTCATTGTATTGCTGTGCTCACCTGTTCACAGACACTAGCTTCTCAGTGTATTTCTCATTCAAGTTGTGGCCTGGTGTGTTCTTTTTTTCCTTGTGTCCAAATGGCATAGTGGGTCTACCAACTGGGCAGTGCAGGGCTTACATATGTGCGGAGTAATCTAGCTGTTACTCATGATGCATTGCCTGATATGAACTGTGACCTATTGTTTTTGTGCTCATGTGGCAGATGTATACATGTGACTGATGCATTTCTGTTTCTTCTCCTTGCCCACAGCATCATCATCGGAAACCGAAGGAGACACCTGCACGGACCTGGAGGAGGGACCCAGCGACAGTGCCACCAGTGCTGTAGAGTCAGAAGGAGCCAGTGGCACGGAGGGCGAGGGGAGTCAGTCCGAAGTCTGGAGGCGATACCAGCTACGACGCCGACGGGTCCGACGCTGACCTCCTCAAGGAGGCGGAGGCTGCAACACCACCTGGCAGCATCCCCACATCTGTCCCCGCCTCCTACGTTACCATCTCCGCCCTCCCAGTTGCTCCCGTCCCTTCTGTCCGTGCAGAGGCCAGCCATGTCTCCTTCGGCCCAGGCACCGCACCCCCTGCCCCTGTCACCCCTGCTGCCCTCAGTGAAGAGTCTGTGGACATACTGCGGCAGTTGCAGGTTAGGCAGGCATCGGTGCTGAATGTCCTCCATGGCCACACTAAACTGCTTACACAGATGGTGTCTTTCATGGAGGGCATGTCAGCAACGATGTCTGACCAACGCAGGATTCTGCTGTCCATGGACTCTTCCCTGACGGCAGCAGTTACTCTCCTGCAGCGCTCTGTCCCCCCCCTACCCCGGACCCATCCACACTTCCCTCTCCCATACCTGTCCAACGCACACCCAGACAGTCACGATCACACACCCCACCAGACACAGGCAGCACACCCCCAAGTAAGGCAAAGCGCACACCTCCTGGCACACCCATAGGGTCTGGGGACAAATGACATACACGCAGCCACAGTCGCAGTCCACAGTCCTCACAACCCTGTCCCTCCAAAACCACTCCCTTGGCTCCCCTGCAAAACGCTCACCAAAGCAGATCTTTCTGGGTGTGCTGGACCTCACCCCTGCTGAGCCACCACCCCTCAAGCGGGCGAGGAAGTCCCCGGGTACAGGAGTTGAGTCCCCCACCACATCAACCCCCTCCCCCAGGAGCACTGCACCCCATCCCTCGCCCACCACACCCTCCCTTGACCCTGGGGAATCCTCAGGTGCAGGGGTTCGGATGGACGTACTCGCAGCGGTGTGCAGCGCCGAGCTCGCCTCTACCTTTGGCGCTGCCCCACCCCCTGTGGTGGAGACATCCACCCCTGCACCCACCACACCTACCCTTCCCCCTCCTGTCCCTGCGGTGCCTGGTACTGCCACAGATGATGCCCCCCCCGGCCGATGAACCTGGAGGTTCATTTGTGCAGGCAAGCTAGGGGTAGACACGGTCCCCTACATCCCCCCTTGGACTTTACGTATGGTCTGGCCATTGGCCTCTGTAAATATTCTATTTGTTTTTTTTTTAATTGTGCTGAATAAAGCCTTTATTTTTACTTTCAACACTATTGCATTTCAGGTACTTGATGTTGGTGATGAGGCTCCTGGAGTTGGTGTTCTGGTAATATGTTAGGGTTCTGAGAAATGATTTTGTATGATGGTCATGAGGTGGACCATGGTGTCTGTATGCCATCACAATGCCTCTGCAAAGAATCATTGGTAGTGTGTGTTCATTTTGTTTTGAGACATTGTCCCAAGGAGTGTTCCTTCCTCTGTGGCACCTGACATCTTCCCTGCAAACAGTTGCACAATTGTTGTGCTGACCTGTGTCAACATTTCCTTTGTTGGTGACGGATCCCTTCAACAATGGCCATCCCTGCTCACCGATGTCTCCTGCTGAATCCTCTGTGCCATCCTTGCTAGTCACTGTACTTGTGTTTTGAGTATGTCGAAATGCCTTCAGGTACAAATTCACCCTTTTCAGCACTATGCATGTGTGTAATCACAGCCTACAACACAAATGGTACTTGTTATGCAGGGAATTTTGGCACCTGACTCACAATTGTGGGCATTGTATCTATGGGAATTCCACCCTATTCCTTCCATGAGAGACAACATCTTGGTGGCTGGACCAGCACCTGGACATTCCTATCAGTCCTGGGATGTGCGTGACATTGTGTGTTCCCTTTGGCTATCTTAGTTTTGTAGGCAGTTACATGACTATACAGTCTTGTGGCATGATATCAGGGTGTGTATTGTGCTGCATCCGCCATGGGTGGGTATGCATGTGTTATTTGTCCTCACACCCACATGTGGTGTGTCATGCAGTGGGTGAAAGACGTACATCCTCCTGGGAGTGGGACACTGCTGTCAGTGATGTGTTGTCATAGCACTGTCATCATAGTCCAAAGTTAGGGATGCGTACATACCACCATGTAGGTGTGGTCATCTGATAATGATGTACACCCCCCATATCTCTGTCCACTGCTGGGAGTCCTCTGCACCCACCCCTTAGATTGCAGGCCACTGCTGGTTGTCATATGCACCCACCCCATGTCTCTGTCCACTGCTGGGAGTCCTCTGAACCCACCCCTCAGATTGCAGGCCACTGCTGGGAGTCCTCTGCGCCAACCCCCATGTCTCTGTCCACTGCTGGGAGTCCTCTGCACCCACCCCTCAGATTGCAGGCCACTGCTGGTTGTCATATGCACCCACCCCCATGTCTCTGTCCACTGCTGGGAGTCCTCTGCACCCACCCCTCAGATTGCAGGCCACTGCTGGGAGTCCTCTGCAACCACCCCCATGTCTCTGTCCACCGCTGGGTGTCCTCTGCACCCACCCCCATATCTCTGTCCACTGCTGGGAGTCCTCTGCACCCACCCCTCAGATTGCAGGCCACTGCTGGGAGTCCTCTGCACCCACCCCCATGTCTCTGTCCACTGCTGGGAGTCCTCTGAACCCACCCCTCAGATTGCAGGCCACTGCTGGGAGTCCTCTGCGCCAACCCCCATGTCTCTGTCCACTGCTGGGAGTCCTCTGCACCCACCTCTCAGATTGCAGGCCACTGCTGGTTGTCATATGCACCCACCCCCATGTCTCTGTCCACTGCTGGGAGTCCTCTGCACCCACCCCTCAGATTGCAGGCCACTGCTGGTTGTCATATGCACCCACCCCCATATCTCTGTCC
Source organism: Triturus cristatus (assembly GCF_964204655.1). Lineage (NCBI taxonomy): Eukaryota > Metazoa > Chordata > Amphibia > Caudata > Salamandridae > Triturus > Triturus cristatus. The sequence continues at coordinate 1,028,654,394 of NC_140583.1, forward strand.
ACTGCTGGGAGTCCTCTGCACCCACCCCCATATCTCTGTCCACTGCTGGGAGTCCTCTGCACCCACCCCCATGTCTCTGTCCACTGCTGGGAGTCCTCTGCACCCACCCCTCGGATTGCAGGCCACTGCTGGGAGTCCTCTGCACCCACCCCCATGTCTCTGTCCACTGCTGGGTGTCCTCTGCACCCACCCCCATATCTCTGTCCACTGCTGGGTGTCCTCTGCACCCACCCCTCAGATTGCAGGCCACTGCTGGGAGTCCTCTGCAACCATCCCCATGTCTCTGTCCACTGCTGGGAGTCCTCTGCACCCACCCCCATGTCTCTGTCCACTGCTGGGAGTCCTCTGAACCCACCCCTCAGATTGCAGGCCACTGCTGGGAGTCCTCTGCACCCACCCCCATGTCTCTGTCCACTGCTGGGAGTCCTCTGCACCCACCCCTCAGATTGCAGGCCACTGCTGATTGTCATATGCACCCTCCCCCATGTCTCTGTCCACTGCTGGGAGTCCTCTGCACCCACCCCTCAGATTGCAGGCCACTGCTGGTTGTCATATGCACCCACCCCCATGTCTCTGTCCACTGCTGGAAGTCCTCTGCACCCACCCCAATATGTTTGTCCACTGCTGGTATTCATCTGCAGCCACCCCATATGGCTGGACACTGCAGGTATTCATCTACAGCAACCCCTATATGGCTGACCACTGCGGGGAGTCCTCTACAGCCACCCCTACATGTCTGGACACTGCTGGTATTGGTCTGCAGCCCCCCCCATATGGCTGGCCACTGCTGGGAATCGTCTGCACCCACCCACCCACCACCTTGGAGCAGTACACTGCTGGTCTGGACATACACACACACCAATATGAAGGTAACATGCAGGGTCAGACCGTAACCCCACATTCGTGGTGTGTGTACGCCTCGTATCCCAGATGTACTGGTGCCGTAGGAGTATGGGTGAAAAGCACCGTACACACGTTTTCATTGCGTGTGTACAGTCCGTATCACTGTTCTACTGGTGCCGTAGGGGTACGTGTGTAACGCACCATACCCACGAATTCATTGCGTGTGTACAGTGTGTATCACTATTGTACTGGTGCCATAGGGGTACGTGTGAAATGCACCATACCCACGCATTCATTGCGTGTGTATGGTCCGTATCACTGCTCTACTGGTGCTGTAGGGGTACGTGTGAAACGCACCGTACCCACGCATTCATTGCATGTGTATGGTCCGTATCACTATTGTACTGGTGCCGTAGGGGTACGTGTGTAATGCACCGTACCCACGCATTCATTGCGTGTGTACGGTCCATATCACTATTGTACTGATGCCGTAGGGGTACGTGTGAAACGCACGTTACCCACGCATTCCTTGCGTGTGTACGGTCCGTATCACTATTGCACTGGTGCCGTAGGGGTACGTGTGCAACGCACCGTACACGTCCACTTCCGTTGTTGCGGTATGCAGGGGTTGCTGTCCATGCCCCCCCAAGTGACCAGACACTGGTGGTAATGTATGGGCTCCATATTATAGGTTTGGATTTGGGTATGGGGTATGTTTACTGCCCCTCACCCCCACCCTGGCCCCTGGGTGTTGTTCTCACCTTCTGTGGCGTGTGCGTCAGGTCCGGTGCACCAGGTCATAGGCTAGGAGGTCCGGGATGACACGTACGATGGGGTTCATGGCGTGTACGTCGCGTACCGGTGCTCCGTTATGTAGCGGTTCGCGTAGGACTCTGCTTTTCCGGCTGTGTTTGGCTCCCGTAAAAAAAGAGCCGTACGGAGTGACGTAGGGATGAATCGTACTTGCTGGGACAGAAACGCTGCTTGAATACGTCCGGACGTCGCGAACAAGCTGTTCCGGATCAGCATCGTTGTTTTTTTTGACCCGTACGATCTTTTGTACGAAACGTACAGAAATAGGCTTTCTGTACGAATCGTACTTCCTAGGTTGTACGGAAAGTTGAACAGGTACGAGTCGTACAGAGAAAACGCTCCGTACAACGATTCGTACAGCCTTTTTCCAGGGTTGGAATCGGCCCCTAAATGTATTCATTTTTGCTTGGTTTGTTGTGGATTTTATCCATTTCGAGCATACTCTACAGCTACACAACTGTAAGTAGTAAAAAAAATATTATTGAGGGTGGGAAATCTATATTTTTTTATTCTCTTTTTTTATATTATGTGATATAATTTTGAGTAATATTTAGAAATTTATGACATAATTTAATCAAATAAAAAAAGAGTAATATTTTGTTGATATGTTTATTATTATATAATGTTTGGTATTTGGTTTACTTTAAATAATTGATTTTGCTATCATGTCTAGATATTCTAGGCCATGGGTATTTGGATATATCCTAGTTTTATGTTGGAGGTATTCATACATACTTTTGGTTTGTTCACTAAGTTTAGGTCGTATTCTGTTGAGAGATTGTTCTACTCTGAGCTCTTGGTAGCCTTGTTCCTTTTTAAAAGCTTGTATAAGTTTGTGGAATGTGGGTTGTTCTCTACCTATTGTGGCCTGGAAGGCATTATGGATATATTAGGAGGCGCACACCTATTTGAACCTGTATACTAACTATTGTAGTTGATGACAGGGGTGCAGCAAAGTAACGCTTGCTGCCAAGCCAAGCGTTTAGAGTAAAAGGAAAAGAGCACAACCGACGTGGTCATGTACACTACGCACTGTTCCTGGGGGTTGATAACCCTTTAACAATATACATAAACATGCAAAATATCAAGTCAGAGAATTTAAGACAGAAAATTATAATTCAAACATAGCATTTTAGTAGCATTGACATATTTAAACATATGTAATGATTCAATTTAGATGAACATATGGTTTGTACAGACATCAGTGATACAATCTTAACATGACATAACAAGTGGTCATTGCATCATGATCAACGCTTGAGGTCACTGTTGAAGGTTTAAAAATCATGCCCGATGCATTTCGGGACTGACGCGTCCCTTCGTCAGGGGCAACCGATCGTGGGGGTGAGCAGTAATAACCTTCTCTTTGAAAAATGGATGGAAACGGTATGGGTAATAGTGACCGTGTTGATGAAAGAAAACTGATGTCAGAAGTTTAACGTTCTTATGTATTCGAAGAGTAAAGCCGAACGCTACGGCATTACCGCTAACAATGATTAAAACGTTTTAATCGGGCATCGGGCATGATTTTTAAATCTTCAACTGTGACCTCAAGCGTTGATCATGATGCAATGACCACTTGTTATGTCATGTTAAGATTATATCACTGATGTCTGTACAAACCATATGTTCATCTAAATTGGATCATTACATATGTTTAAATATGTCAATGCTACTAAAATGCTATGTTTGAATTATAATTTTCTGTGTTAAATTCTCTGATGAGATATTTTGCATGCTTATGTATATTGTTAAAGGGTTATCAACCCCCAGGAACAGTGCGTAGTGTACATGACCACGTCGGTTGTGCTCTTTTCCTGGAAGGCATTATGCCATTCTCCTACCGCGGTATTTGTTTTGGCTTTTTGAGCTACAGTACTGGCGTAGACATTCCACCAGGGTATTTGAAATGTGGGTTGTCTACGTTGCCCTGACCAATGTAATCTCCCCACCCAGGTGTCCTCAAAGTAGTCCAGCAAGGGACTTAATTTACTTTCATTGGTACTGTAGAAGGGACTGTCTTTAGCAAGTTGTAATGATTAGCCACTTCAGTTGTTGGTACGTATGCTAGGGCTATTCATTGTTTTATTTGATAAGCAAAGTTGCTATTAGTTGAGTATTCTATGCTTAAAGTAGATTTTTGTAGGTGCCTCCATATTGTTTGGTTAAAATGGTAATAGCACCCTTATAATGCAGTGTGTGGGTACAGTTTGAGTATTGCTTGAATCATAGCATGTTCAAAATCTATTATTATTCTTTGGAGATAGTAATTATTAGGCAGCAATGCGTAAATGAATAGGATATTTGGCTCTTCAAATTCACCATGAACTGTATAAAGCTGATAAAAGGGTTTTGGACAAACTTTAAAAGTTCCGTGCATCATCCATGTTTCTCCTTTGTTAAGTTTTTGAAAGTTACTATTAGTTGCGAAAATAATAATTCTTTTATCTTGACTTTTGTTGTCATACAGTATGAATTTGTCTTCTTTGTGGGTGATGGTGAATACTGGGAGTATTTGGAGTTCTTCAAAGGTTTTGGAGGTAGATAGGGTTGGACCTGAAGCTCTCTTAGGTTTTGCTATTAATCTTTTTAGGTTGGGGATAGAAGGTAGTTGTCCTGTGACATGTTCAGGTACTTTTGTTAAAACATTTTTCAGAAGTTGAGTACTTCTTTCTTGGGAGCCCGTAGCTTGCTTCTCTTATTGTGTCTAAGGCTTCTCTTACTTCTAATTCAGTCACATTGGGTGGATGGTTGTGCTGTTTAACATTCACAACATTGCTATCTATTATTGTAGCTCTATCATAACAGGCATTGGAATAATATTTGCTACAGTTCCAATGAGTTTTAGTGTCTATGACTTTTTCTTGTGTGTAAGTGTAACCCATGTAGCAAAGCACTAGTTTTCCCTGTTGAGATGTTATAAACTTCGCTCTTTCTGCCATTTCCGGGGTATATCTGTGAAGATATATAAAGATGTGTTTAGTAAATATGCTATTGTGAATGATAAATCTGCTAGTTGTATTAATAATTTATAAAAAATACTAACATTAGTGTTGTTGATGGGTTTATTTGCTGCTTGTTGTTTTTTCACTGTTCAATTTTCTGTAGATGGGATGAAAAATGTTTATTTTAATTACATTTGCGATATGTTTTAATTTCTTTTTTAAAAACTTCTATCATTGAAAACATACTTACTTTTTGTTTTAGATTAATTTAATTCAGTGGATGTTTTTTTATAGATGCAGTTTGTCAAAGCTGTGAAGAGAAATGCATGTATTAGTTATGTTTTCTCATTTTAAATGTGTAACAAAATCAGGCTACTTTACTTTGGTTATAGTTTAAGTTGTACATTTATTAAATTATGTTTTTCATCATGTAGAGTTAAATAAGGTACTTAACAACATTTTTGCTTTCTTTTTTTAGTGTTGGTGTTTGCAACTTTAGTTTTGATTAAAAAAGAGGGGAACATTTTATTATTTCAGTTAGTTAAGTTAAGGAGGTAAAGGCATTTATATTTTGTTAAAAAGTGTTGTTCTTACCTGTGTTGTAGTAGAATCTGTTATAGTAGTTTCTGTTGATTTTCTTTCTTTCTCACTCGTAAAGTAGTGTTCTCCCTCCGTGTTTGGCTGATAAACGATAAATTTGTGTTAGTTAATTGTTTGTTTGTATAGTGTTTAGTTAATTGGTTCTCATTTTTTATTGGTTTGTGCTATTTTAGTGTAAATTCATTGGTTGAGATACGTTGTATGAATTTTTTAGCAGTTACTTTTTAATTAGTTAAATATGTGTGTTGTTTATTTTTTATGTTTAAAATATATTGTTTGTTGTAGTTATTTAAATATAATTGTTAATATTTTTAATTAATTACATTTACAGTTGTTTTATATTATATATATAGTTTTTTGTTTCGTTGGTAAGTAAATTAATTTTATTTTGTGAATTTTAACATTGATTTGGGTTTGTAGAATTATATTATAATTTTTTTTAATCATTTAATATTTTTATATATGTTGTTATCATTTCTTATAATTATTTGAGATATGTTAAATAAATAAATAATTGTTAATAGTGTTTATTTAATGTTGAATGGTATTATCAATATTTTTATATGTATTTCAATTATATTTGTAAGTCGATATTAGTGTTTATCGATACTTTTGTTGTGTTTCATTATAAATTAATTTTCGCGATAATTTTGCTACCGATATTTTTGTAGTTGATCTTTTTGGGAACGATATTTAGTTAGCCGATATTTTTTATCGATATTTGTGTAAATTCTTGTTTAATTAGAGGGTGTCGATATTTGTGTGTACGATATTTTTACTGCAATATATCTGTATCTCTGTGTTTTTCTCAGCGATATTTAATCAGTGAGCCACCCCAGTGGACTCTCTTCCGGATCTATGCCCTAGGTATCACGGGTACCATTTACTAAGGACTTACAGGGGTAGTTGAAGTGGTGCCAATAAAGGTACAGTGTTTGGCAAAGAGATCTGGCACTGGGATCCTGGTTGGCAGGGACCCAGTGCACATACAGTTCAAAATTACCTCAGGCATCAGGCAAAAAGTGGGGGGCTAACCATACAAAAAAAGGCACTTTCCTGAAAGTGATAAAATTTGAAACCAAGATGGGGGCACTTCACCAGCTTCCTCTATATATTTTACATTGTGAAAAGTAATTCAGAAGAGTACTCGAGTAAACTTTGTAAAAGTCTGAGGGTATTGCATCAGGACTATCCTTCTTCCCTATTGGGTGCGATTGCATGGTCCTAAGAACGTCCATCCCACAGACTGAAGAATTCATAGTTACCTGATACTAACACAGGTAAAGAAGCAGTTATATAGTGATTAATAGACCCATGAGGGACTACAATTGTTCAGTCATATGACATATCATAATACGCCTGGAAAACATACATAATCTTATTGGGACCCTTCTGGAGCTCATTATTAGCATCTCTAATGGAATAGATGACATTCTTATTCACTCTTTTCCCAATCGGTAATGCTAATAGCGACCCCTATCCTCACTATTTTGAAAAGTATACGCTTGGAATTATAGGATATTTTCACTACCTTGTCCCAAATTGCTGTCTGAATGCGCACAAAGCACTACACAACACCGGACCTGCAAACCTCAATGAACGACTGTTCTTCTAAACTCAGAACCGCCAGCTGCGCTCCGCCGACCTCGCCCTCGCCACCGTCCCACACATCCACCGAACGACCACCGGTGCCAGATCCTTCTCCCACCTCGCCTCAAAGACATGGAATACCCTCCCCGCCCACCTACGTCAGACCCAGGACCTGCTGACCTTCAGGAGAAGCCTCAAGACATGGCTGTTAGACCAGAAACTGCCTCCCCTTAGCTCCTTGAGACCCTCACGGGTGAGTAGCGTGCTCTGCAAATGTGTTGATTGATTGATTGATTGATTGGACCCTACCTTTAATATGATAAAGTCTCTTACATATCTATTTTATCACTACATCAGACTTCTTCTGACATAATGCATTGTACCAGAAGTTGCCACTATGGTGTAGGATCACAGTCATTCATGTCATAGACATTGCACAGAGTGAATCTTATCCCCCTAAAGCTGAGAATAGTAATGACCCACTGCCACGAACAATCTCATTGTACTTTAGTACCTGTCAAGAAATGACCTCTTGTTAAAATTGCAACCTCTTCATAGGCTTCTCATGCCCGATCCCCTCATCAGCATAAAACCTAAGCCCTCCAAATGACTTGACTCTGTCTTTGACGGGTCAGTTTCCTGCAAACAATCTAGCGCTGGATTCATCAATCTTAACTCAGGCCTGATCCTGTCAACCATAGAGTCACCACAATCTCTAACTCATTCCTCAATCTTTGTCCTTATCCTTATTAATATGAGAAGATTTAGATAATCATTCCAAAAGTTCTGTGGCATGGGATTCAGTGATTGTGAAAAAAACTGCTCCTAATAAATGACCTTAAGCGTTTGAGGCTCTTCCAGAAACATTTGTGCACCCAAGGCCTGAAACTGTGGAGTCTAATACTGAAGCTGCTAATGCCGGGTTGGAGTAGTGTGACAAAAATTAGACCTTACGAACAAAATGATGTTCCCCACCACACCCAAACAATTCAGATATGATGTATGATAGAGAAGCTGATGAAAAATGAAATTGACAATATAGATAAGAATTACCCCGGCTTAGCACCTACTACGGCCTGCTCATGCCTATGGAAGGAAAATTACTGGGCCCTCTGAACCTGAAAATCAATGATCCAATCAGCCAAATTAGGAAAAGCATGGTGAATCAGCTGCACCATAAAACCACTCTGGTCATCACCCTCTACACTTTGAGGGATCCCCAGCACCCACAAGTTACTCCATCACATTTTATTCTCTAAACCTTCCACCTTACGTGAAAGCTATTTCATAGCTACTTTTTGATCATGGAATTGTTGCATCACTGCATTCCCTTTATCCTAGAAAACAACATCAAATTTACTGTATGCGGTGACAGCATCAATAGGGTTAGCTTCACACACGGAATTACTCTACATCGACTACTATTGCTACCTGTGGAACATGACAATAAACTGGATACCCTAATTTCTGTTGTTGTAAAGGGCAGCTCCCACCCTAATGCGATACAGGCAGTAGGGTGTCAGAGAACTTTACATCACACACATTATACAGAGCCAATGAATCATAAGTGTGTAAATCAGTCCATTGGAAATGTTACGTAAGAAAATGAGGATTACATAGTGTAGGATTCACATATCATCAATACTAGTGAGCAGTATATTTTAAGAGTGTTTGGTCTGAAGAAGCACAACGTTCAGAGTTAAAACTTACCATAGTAGTGGGCTATACTAATAAGAATGTACTTCTATCCAAATTAATCCTTTTAGCAACATTAGGATAATGAAAGACTGGGGAAAAACCCAAGTATTGAATTATTTGGCAGGGTGGTAACCTATACCATGCAGTTTGCATGCAGCTCTATGATGACAGTTCATAGCTCACTGTGCTGTATTAGTGTTGTAACTTATGAACTGCCAATAACAAAAGGAGCACTGTGACAAAAGCAATAATATACTGACCTAACTTCATAAAATACAGTTCGGTGATTTGCATGGCACATGTTCAAGCACATTAACCCTCTTTACTACTTAAACATGAGTGGAACCTGCCACTAGATATAACCCTGATTTCTCTCCAGCAGGAACACTAATCACCAGAGTTATCTTGACATTTTTATTGTGCCTCAAAAACAGCCGGTGTTGGTAGTGGTAAATATGCATCTACCACTGGCAATAAGGCCACTAACACAGTCTAGTGCACAGTACAGGTCTCAATAAATTATTCCTGTGCTCATTGGTAGCTTGGCTGCGAGCAGGCAGGCAGGCTTAACTTAGGAGGCAGGTATATAAAGCATTCAAAAACACCAATTCAGTAAATAATTAAGACACAACACACAATAGAAATATAACACTCGTTTATAAAAATAGGACATATTGTCATCTTTAAAAGGACACCAAAATGACAACAATCCAATGTAGGGAACTAGAGATATAAAATGTAAATGATTTAACACTGTAGAACATCTGGTTGTGATTGACCTGGACAGAGTCAAAGTTTCATGCTCAACTCGATGGAGCCCTGCTCAGATACCCCTCGCAGTAAGCCTCAGTCAAGATTTTTCATTGGATTTAGAAACTTTGCTGGAGCTTTTTCTGCCGGGGTCCCTCCATGTGAGGGTTGACAGGCTTTCTTTCTAGGCAGTTCCCCGTCAAACTCTGGAAGTCATGCCTCTGGAGCTTCTCAGTGGGAAGAACCAGCAGGGCAGGCTCACTCACGGTTGAAGGTCACCAGCTTAGCTCTTGCACTTGAGTCGGTACCTTTATGGAGTTTTTTTCCAAAGTTGCTCCAGACTGCTCCAAACTTCTCCAAACTTCTGGAACTTGTTCCTTAAGTTCCACTTGGAGGTCCAAAGTGTCCAAAACACAATCCAAGAGTCTGGAATCTCCAAGATGATCCATGAAAGTTTGGGACTTCAGTTCCCACAATGCACTTAGACAAAACCCTTACAAATCCACTAGACGCACTCCAGGCTGGGGACTCTTGGTGGTAATGGTCCAGATGAGCTGTGTTAACCTGTAGTATGCAGGGCATCTACTCTTTATTCCTCTTGAAGCAAGGTACAACCAAATTACTATTGTTCCAGACAATGTAGCAGGCACAGTCAGTCAGAATTCAGGGCCTGATGGTGAAATCAAATTTCTAGCTTGGCAAGCCTTCTTCTTCTCTGCATTTCAAGCAGCAGATCTGAGAGACTCTGCACCTCTCAAATATTTATCCAGTGTTCTCTGGGGTCAAGCAAGAGAGCACTCCTGTCCAATGAGGTGCAGTGCAACACCCCAGAGAATGACCACTTCCTCCAAAGTGTGGCATAATCTTCTCCTAGAAAGAACTATTCTTCCAAGCTTCAGTATGGCTGAATTTGCAGCAGAGGAGGAAGAACTAGTTAGAACATCCTCCAATATGGCTTATTACCATAGCTCTCCTACCCCTACCATCTACAAATTCCTGCCTTAAGCCTTCCATCTGCTCGGTTTTCCATGGTTTACATCCCCTCCCCATGCTCTGGCCATCCTGGGTAGCAGAGCTCTCTCCTAAAGATAGCCTCTCACTGGTTGAGACACTTATCACTTTATCAAAGCAGCCTGGCTAATCCTCTTAACTCTGACCAATCAGGGAAGACAAAAGGAAGGCTGAATTATGGCTTACAGACATGAAAGTCTTATAATTTATTTTCTGTATACTTTCAGATAAATTCAAGAATATAATTTTGTTGGATTTATCAATACCATTCACCTATGTCCTTGAATTATATTTTTCTTTGATTCCTACCAATAGTTATGCATTTCTAAACTATTGCAAAGTTATCCCATGTGGCTGTGGCTGGCGATCTACAATGGGTAACATTAAATGTATAATTTCTCCAGCACCAGGGCAAATAAAACATCTTTTATAAGAACCTGCTTATAGTTACACAACCCTCCTCCCCTGAACAACTAGGAGGTACTTTAGGTGTCCTGAATGTGCATAAATATTGTAGCTCCTCACTCCATAGTGCTCCAGCGCAAAAATCGATTTTGAGAAACACTTTACTACAATGGGGGAAGTGAAATGTACTAATTATCTATCCTAGGGCATATAAAACTTATTTTATAATGACCCTCTTTATGATGACCTGCTTCTCCACCCCTGGGACACCTAAGGGAGACCACAGGGCTACCTAATTTGCCAACATATTGCAGTAGGTCACTTTGTAAATGCCCCTACCCCCAAAGTCGAGTTTGGGCACAATTTACATTTAAAAACAGTGCTGCAACACAGGTATGCTTTTAAAATGACCTCAGGTTCTCTGCAGTGCACACATGCAAGTCCAGAAAGGGCTGCTTGTCTCTAAATTGACATGCCCTTTTCTATATTCTAGGGACTTAAAGGTAGTTTTACTCCCCCTGCCCTACTATGCACTAGCGGTTTATAGGGTAGGTCATGCCAATTATAAGTGTACCCTTATATATAGTATACCCTCATGTAAGAGTTTTGACTGTATGTTCAACAGAGCCCTGGCCCTGTGCCTGCCCAGGAGAGCTTAGGGCTTTCTGAGAGTCAGAAAAACAGCATCAAGTGGTCTCAAATGGGGAACAAAGTGGGGGGACACTGCAAACAGGTCCTGATTTCCACCAGCTGGGAAGCACAAAGAACTCTGCTGCATGTGCTTTTAAACTTGTGTTACTTATGTGTAACCACCCCAGAGCATGACCACTTCCTCCAAAGTGTGGCATAATCTTCTCCTAGAAAGAACTATTCTTCCAAGCTTCAGTATGGCTGAATTTGCAGCAGAGGAGGAAGAACTAGTTAAAACATCCTCCAATATGGCTTATTACCATAGCTCTCCTACCCCTACCATCCACAAATTCCTGCCTTAAGCCTTCCATCTGCTCAGTTTTCCATGGTTTACATCCCCTCCCCATGCTCTGGCCATCCTGGGTAGCAGAGCTCTCTCCTAAAGATAGCCTCTCACTGGTTGAGACACTTATCACTTTATCAAAGCAGCCTGGCTAATCCTCTTAACTCTGACCAATCAGGGAAGACAAAAGGAAGGCTGAATTATGGCTTACAGACATGAAAGTCTTATAATTTATTTTCTGTATACTTTCAGATAAACTCAAGAATATAATTTTGTTGGATTTATCAATACCATTCACCTAGGTCCTTGAATTATATTTTTCTTTGATTCCTACCAATAGTTATGCATTTCTAAACTATTGCAAAGTTATCCCATGTGGCTGTGGCTGGCGATCTACAATGGGGAACATTAAATGTATAATTTCTCCAGCACCAGGGCAAATAAAACATCTTTTATAAGAACCTGCTTATAGTTACACAACCCTCCTCCCCTGAACAACTAGGAGGTACTTTAGGTGTCCTGAATGTGCATAAATATTGTAGCTCCTCACTCCATAGTGCTCCAGCGCAAAAATCGATTTTGAGAAACACTTTACTACAATGGGGGAAGTGAAATGTACTAATTCTCTATCCTAGGGCATATAAAACTTATTTTATAATGACCCTCTTTATGATGACCTGATCCCCCACCCCTGGGACACCTAAGGGAGACCACAGGGCTACCTAATTTGCCAACATATTGCAGTAGGTCACTTTGTAAATGCCCCTACCCCAAAGTCGAGTTTGGGCACAATTTACATTTAAAAACAGTGCTGCAACACAGGTATGCTTTTAAAATGACCTCAGGTTCTCTGCAGTGCACACATGCAAGTCGAGAAAGGGCTGCTTGTCTCTAAATTGACATGCCCTTTTATATATTCTAGGGACTTAAAGGTAGTTTTACTCCCCCTGCCCTACTATGCACTAGCGGTTTATAGGGTAGGTCATGCCAATTATAAGTGTACCCTTATATATAGTATACCCTCATGTAAGAGTTTTGACTGTCTGTTCAACAGAGCCCTGGCCCTGTGCCTGCCCAGGAGAGCTTAGGGCTTTCTGAGAGTCAGAAAAACAGCATCAAGTGGTCTTAAATAAGGAACAAAGTGGGGGGACACTGCAAAAAGGTCCTGATTTACACCAGCTGGGAAGCACAAAGAACTCTGCTGCATGTGCTTTTAAACTTGTGTTACTTATGTGTAACCACCCCAGAGCATGACCACTTCCTCCAAAGTGTGGCATAATCTTCTCCTAGAAAGAACTATTCTTCCAAGCTTCAGTATGGCTGAATTTGCAGCAGAGGAGGAAGAACTAGTTAAAACATCCTCCAATATGGCTTATTACCATAGCTCTCCTACCCCTACCATCTACAAATTCCTGCCTTAAGCCTTCCATCTGCTCGGTTTTCCATGGTTTACATCCCCTCCCCATGCTCTGGCCATCCTGGGTAGCAGAGCTCTCTCCTAAAGATAGCCTCTCACTGGTTGAGACACTTATCACTTTATCAAAGCAGCCTGGCTAATCCTCTTAACTCTGACCAATCAGGGAAGACAAAAGGAAGGCTGAATTATGGCTTACAGACATGAAAGTCTTATAATTTATTTTCTGTATACTTTCAGATAAATTCAAGAATATAATTTTGTTGGATTTATCAATACCATTCACCTAGGTCCTTGAATTATATTTTTCTTTGATTCCTACCAATAGTTATGCATTTCTAAACTATTGCAAAGTTATCCCATGTGGCTGTGGCTGGCGATCTACAATGGGTAACATTAAATGTATAATTTCTCCAGCACCAGGGCAAATAAAACATCTTTTATAAGAACCTGCTTATAGTTACACAACCCTCCTCCCCTGAACAATTAGGAGGTACTTTAGGTGTCCTGAATGTGCATAAATATTGTAGCTCCTCACTCCATAGTGCTCCAGCGCAAAAATCGATTTTGAGAAACACTTTACTACAATGGGGGAAGTGAAATGTACTAATTCTCTATCCTAGGGCATATAAAACTTATTTTATAATGACCCTCTTTATGATGACCTGATTCCCCACCCCTGGGACACCTAAGGGAGACCACAGGGCTACCTAATTTGCCAACATATTGCAGTAGGTCACTTTGTAAATGCCCCTACTCCCAAAGTCGAGTTTGGGCACAATTTACATTTAAAAACAGTGCTGCAACACAGGTATGCTTTTAAAATGACCTCAGGTTCTCTGCAGTGCACACATGCAAGTCCAGAAAGGGCTGCTTGTCTCTAAATTGACATGCCCTTTTATATATTCTAGGGACTTAAAGGTAGTTTTACTCCCCCTGCCCTACTATGCACTAGCGGTTTATAGGGTAGGTCATGCCAATTATAAGTGTACCCTTATATATAGTATACCCTCATGTAAGAGTTTTGACTGTATGTTCAACAGAGCCCTGGCCCTGTGCCTGCCCAGGAGAGCTTAGGGCTTTCTGAGAGTCAGAAAAACAGCATCAAGTGGTCTCAAATGGGGAACAAAGTGGGGGGACACTGCAAACAGGTCCTGATTTCCACCAGCTGGGAAGCACAAAGAACTCTGCTGCATGTGCTTTTAAACTTGTGTTACTTATGTGTAACCACCCCAGAGCATGACCACTTCCTCCAAAGTGTGGCATAATCTTCTCCTAGAAAGAACTATTCTTCCAAGCTTCAGTATGGCTGAATTTGCAGCAGAGGAGGAAGAACTAGTTAAAACATCCTCCAATATGGCTTATTACCATAGCTCTCCTACCCCTACCATCTACAAATTCCTGCCTTAAGCCTTCCATCTGCTCAGTTTTCCATGGTTTACATCCCCTCCCCATGCTCTGGCCATCCTGGGTAGCAGAGCTCTCTCCTAAAGATAGCCTCTCACTGGTTGAGACACTTATCACTTTATCAAAGCAGCCTGGCTAATCCTCTTACCTCTGACCAATCAGGGAAGACAAAAGGAAGGCTGAATTATGGCTTACAGACATGAAAGTCTTATAATTTATTTTCTGTATACTTTCAGATAAACTCAAGAATATAATTTTGTTGGATTTATCAATACCATTCACCTAGGTCCTTGAATTATATTTTTCTTTGATTCCTACCAATAGTTATGCATTTCTAAACTATTGCAAAGTTATCCCATGTGGCTGTGGCTGGCGATCTACAATGGGGAACATTAAATGTATAATTTCTCCAGCACCAGGGTAAATAAAACATCTTTTATAAGAACCTGCTTATAGTTACACAACCCTCCTCCCCTGAACAACTAGGAGGTACTTTAGGTGTCCTGAATGTGCATAAATATTGTAGCTCCTCACTCCATAGTGCTCCAGCGCAAAAATCGATTTTGAGAAACACTTTACTACAATGGGGGAAGTGAAATGTACTAATTCTCTATCCTAGGGCATATAAAACTTATTTTATAATGACCCTCTTTATGATGACCTGATCCCCCACCCCTGGGACACCTAATGGAGACCACAGGGCTACCTAATTTGCCAACATATTGCAGTAGGTCACTTTGTAAATGCCCCTACCCCAAAGTCGAGTTTGGGCACAATTTACATTTAAAAACAGTGCTGCAACACAGGTATGCTTTTAAAATGACCTCAGGTTCTCTGCAGTGCACACATGCAAGTGCAGAAAGGGCTGCTTGTCTCTAAATTGACATGCCCTTTTATATATTCTAGGGACTTAAAGGTAGTTTAACTCCCCCTGCCCTACTATGCACTAGCGGTTTATAGGGTAGGTCATGCCAATTAGAAGTGTACCCTTATATATAGTATACCCTCATGTAAGAGTTTTGACTGTCTGTTCAACAGAGCCCTGGCCCTGTGCCTGCCCAGGAGAGCTTAGGGCTTTCTGAGAGTCAGAAAAACAGCATCAAGTGGTCTTCTTCTTCTTTTTTTTATTTGAGTTGACAGATGTTAAACACAGAAAATCAGCAAAACAGTGAACTTAGTTATACATCAAATGCCTGAAAACATAAAGGTACATAAGGTGAAAATGCCTGAAAAAAACATGAAGGTACATAAGAGGGAAAAATTACATAAACAGCTGCTAGCAGTTTCTCCAGCTGGTTAATGGAGCCCAAATGGCCCGCCCCTTATCCCTTACTGCGGGACTTTTTAAATCAAATAAGCAAGATTCTATATTATGAATCCCGAGCAACCTCGCCAACCACATTTGAAAAGTAGGGGGAGAAGAATCCTTCCAGCCTGCAGAAATAATAATGCGAAGAACAGCTACAGAGATAAAAACCAGAGCTTCCGCATTATTACATAAATTCATACTTCTATCTACTCCCATTACCATCAATGTGGGAGAGATTATAATTTTACATTTTAAAAGCCCCTCCAAAAAGATTGAAATTTCTTTCAAAATGATAGACAGTTTTTCACACCGATAAAACATATGTATTAAATCCGCAGGGCTTTTATCACATCTAGGGCAGCTATCCTTTGTCACAAAACCCCACGCCGCAAGTTTTGCCGGGATACAGATTGAAAATTGTTTTATAGTGCTGTGCCCTCAGGTTAGATGAGCGAAATAATTTCCTATTTAACATTAAAGCAAGATCTAAGTCCACATCAGGATCGCCTATTTTGACTGCAAATGAGGCCTCAACTTTCTCTAGATCGTCCTGTATTCCCTCCAACAGATGGCTATATATGATTTTGATTTTACTACCCCCGTTCCCAAAATAGTCTACCAGAGGAGAACTGGTAGATGATGTAATTCTGGGTCTAAAAGCTGTCGCTGTTTTTACTATCTGACCATACAAGAACCAATGATTAGATGAGATCCCAAATTTCAGCTGGAGTGCTTCAAAGCTTAAGAATTCCTCCCCCACCAGCAGATCCCCTACGCACCTAATACCGTTTTCACTCCACAGAGGATTACTCAGATTCATACCCAAAAACGGAAATAGATTAGAATTCCAGAGAAGGAGATAGGGGTTGTACTTCGGGATTACCAACAACTTTTGGGCTGCTTTCCAAGTCCCCCAAATCCCATCCACAACCTTCAGTCTGGGCTTTTTATAAAATCTCCTATCAACCTCCCTTAGGAGTAGCCCTGTAGCATTTTTCCCAAAAAGGAGCTCAAAAATAGAGGGCGGGGGCTGATGATTTCCCTGGGCCACTAATGGACTAGAGTCCCGATAAAAAAGTATTGACATATGGGCAAGTAGACAGGATAGATGATATAACCGAAGGTTAGGAAGAGCCAGACCTCCTCTATCAGGCGGCAGTGACATAAGATTCATCGAGCGTCTGGTTTTCCCGTATTGCCAAATGAACCTATTGAAGAGGCCTTCGAGATTTTTTAGGATTTTTTCCTCTAGTAATAACGGAATAGCTCGAAAAAAATAAAGAATCTTAGGAAAGAAAGACATTTTTAATACATTTACCCTTCCCACCAGGGAAAGGTGTAAAACATCGAGCCTTTTCAATTCTGCTTCCATTACAGCCATTAAAGGGTTATAATTTTCCAAGATAATTTTATTGACATCCATATTAATTCTAACCCCAAGATAGACTGCTGAGTCTAAATATCTGTTGTCTGATCTCTTAATGTTCTTCGTACAAATGATCTGGGTCTTCTCTTCATTCAGCAAGTAGCCAGAGCTACTCCCAAAATCTTTGGCCAGCTCCACTAAGGCGAGCATTGCCTGATGTGGGTCACTAGTAAAAATCTCCAGGTCATCCGCATACGCCAACACCTTAGTTGTATAACCATTCAGAATAACTGGGCAGATCCGATGGCAGCCCAATATCTTTAGGATCAACGGGTCAATATAAAGTGCAAATAAGATCGGGGAGCAGGGACACCCCTGCCGCGTGCCTCTTTTAATTAAGATCTTCTCGGACTTCTCACCCATCACCGACACCCTGGCCACCGGATCTAAGTACATGGCTCGCAAAGCTTTGATGATCTTGGGACCGAAGCCCCTAAGAGCGAGAACATGCCATAAAAAGTTCCAAGCAACGCGATCAAAGGCTTTCTCTGCGTCGAGGAGGATCATGGACATCTCCCTCCCCGCGGCAGCATGGGCATCAAAAAGAGTTATAGCCCGACGAGTGTGGTCCGTGGTGCCCCGCCCGGGCACAAACCCATGCTGCCATGGGGAAACAAGACCCCCAATGACCCTCCCCAGCCTTTTAGCCCAGATTTTTGAATATAATTTAGTGTCAGCATTAATAAGTGAGATAGGCCGATAAGACCCCGGTTTCTCTTTGGGCTTACCCTTTTTATGAAAAATAATGATATTGGTCTCCTTCCAGGATTCCGGAATCAATCCTGAACACAAAATCCCATTAAAGAGATCCAGCAAGATGGGAAGTAGCTCATTTTCCAAGGTTTTATACACCTCCATAGGGATTCCATCAGGACCTACCGCTTTCCCAACAGCTAATTCTCGGAGGGCATCTTTGATCTCAGATGTCGTTAGATCCCTATCCAGCTCCTCTCTTAGGGCTGTATCCAGTGATGGGCCTGTATTCCCATTCTCTAAACTTAGGCAGTCAAACTGTTCATTTTGGAGGTTCTCCTCGTCATATAATTTTTGATAGAACTTTTTAAAGACATTTAAAATGTCCTTGGTCTCCGAGTAAGTTTTTCCCTCATCCTGTATACTAAGGATAGCACTCTTTGATCTATCCTGTCTAATGCGTAATGCCAGAATCCTACCTGCCTGTTCCCCGGTCTCATAACGCTTCGTCTTAGAAGCCTGATACTCCCCGACCGCCTTCTGTGTAACTAATTTCTGCAAATCCGCTTTAATGACCGCCATTTTCCTAAAGCACTCCAGCCCATCTGATCCCCTACCTATTTGCACGCCGTGTTGAAACTCCGCTTTTGCCAGATCAACCAAAAGTTCGTCAACCATTGCCTTATCCTCCTTCCTTAACCTAGCCGCGCAACTAATAGTTTCCCCCCTAAATGCAGCCTTATAAGCTTCCCAAACCCCATTCCTAGAGGCACTGTATCTATTCGCATCAAAAAACTCCCCAGACCACTTTTTAATATGTTCGATATACCTCTGATCTGCTAATAATTTTCTTTCGAAAGACCAATTCGAGTACTTTTTACCCAAACCATCAACCCTATATGACAAAACAAGAGGATTATGATCGGAGATTAATCTGGGGAGTTTCACAATAGTAACCTTATTTTCTTCCAATTGAGAAATAAAAAAATAATCTAGTTTAGAAAATTTTTGGAACGGATTTGAAAAATATGTGAACCCTGGGTCCTGAGGTTCCTTTTCGCCCCCGACGTCTTTAAGCCCATGTGTAGAAATAAGGGAGGACAGTGCTCGATAGACCCTAGGTTTCCTTCCTCGATAATCGGCCGAATTATGCCAAGCTGCAGAGATGTTTAGGTCCCCGCAGAGTATAAGAGGGGTTGGCCAAACTGCCAGCTCTTCCTCCAAATAATCAAAGATCTCCGGGTCATCGCAGTTTGAACCATAAATAGAACAGACTGTAACTCCTATAGCAAGCTCTGCGATGACCCAGCGGCCTACCCTATCACTTTTCGCCCTTTTCACACCCCCTAGTGCAGTTCTAGCCAGCACTGCCACACCCCTAATCGTAGAGGTCTGTGACGAACAGGCGATCAGCTCATACCCTCTCATATTCATCAGATTGCGTTTGGCCCAGGGGAGGTGGGTCTCCTGTAAACAAATTATATCTAGCCTATTTTGTTTAACTAAAAACTCAAGCCCTTGACGCTTCTTCCAATCATTCAAACCACAGACATTAATAGTACCAATTTTAATACTCATGCTCATATTGATGGGAGTTTTCTGCACAGCCTAGCCAGAGCAAAACAAGGCCCCTATCAAAGATAGCATTACCTAAACAGGCATTTCGTACGTCAACAAAGAAACAAATTTCAGAGCTATAAATCATTCTACAACACCTAATCAACTGATTTTTTAATTTTAAGCCCCCTAATCTAAACCAGTCCCCGTGTCCACCCCCCCACCCCAACCCTCCTCATCGCCCCTCCCGCACCCCAAACCCCTTAGATGAGGCGCTCAGACCTAGTCTGAACATATGATGTGTGCATAGGTCACAGACGAGGAATAAAGAGAAAAAATTCCCACATATAGATCCAATAGATCACAAAAAAACCATCTCGATTAAACCTGAAGAAAGACGAAGAGGAACCGCCGAGGGGAGTGCCCCCACATACATATACCATAGTACCTAATTGTCCAAAGAGTCGAAAAATTCCTTCGCCTTGATCTCAGAGGAAAAATAAAACGATTTCCCTTCCTTGATAATTTTTAACTGGGCCGGGTTTATCAAATAAGCTTGTAGCTTCTTGTCCTGGAAAGGCTTTATAAGCTGCCTTAACCTCCACCTCCTTTCGACCGTGGCATGGGAAAAATCCGGGCGAACAAAAAACGACACTCCTTCGGCGGTCCTCTTTGCGTCAGGTCTTGCTTTCTCCGCAACAAGTTGCCTTAAAGTAAAATTACCAAAAAAAATCAAGATTGCCCTTGGCTTGTCCCCAACTCTGGAGTTTGTACGGGCCTTAAAGGGGGTACGGTGAGCCCTCTGAATCTCGGACTGCCAATTCCAAGAGGCAAGCTCCGGGAATGCTAGAGCAAACAGATTAAGGATAAAAGCTCTAATATCCGCCCCTTCAGCCCCCTCTGGGACCCCCAGGACCCTAAGATTATTCCGTCTTTGCCTGTTCTCCAGGTCCTCCAATTTCCATTGAATATCCGACACCTGTGAGCACTGGGCATCGACTTTGCTTACAGCATCCGCAGCCTGGGCTTCTGAGGACACAATCCTCTCCTCCAGATTTGATACTCTGTCCCCCAATGTGGCGCTAACCTTTGACAGCCTCCTCACCGCCCCCTGCAATTTCCTTATTGCGGCTTGTGTCTTTTTGCTGTCTTGGCGCGTATCCTCACGATGAGAAATGATTTCCTGGTGAATTGATTCCAAAAGGGCCACCTGAGAGGTGGCCCCAGAAGGGCTTGCTTGAGATGACATGGCCGATGGGTGAGCCCAGCTGTTGTCATGATTGGTTTGCTCCTTTAAGATTGCACCTTGCCGGACCACAGTAATAGGGGGCTCCTGCTCAATATCACTATCTGTATCGTGTGTGCTGCCATCTACGGAAGAGCGATTTTCGTCATCCTCTGACCACTCAGACACTGAGAAAAAACACTCGCTAGAGACTTTTTCCAATGTGCTCGACTCTGCGTCCGCAGGGACAGGGGCAGGGGCAGGGACAGTCCCAAGAATGCCTGCCCCAAGCGAGAGCTCTTTCTCAAACTGCGCTCCTCCATTACACTGATGGCCCATCTTAAGGCTCCCTGCAGTTAAAGAAATCTCCCCTAAATCATCCGGAGGCTTCCCAGTGGGGGTGACAATAGTCGTTAAGACAGCAGCCTGCATATTCCCTCCATCAGATGGCGAGGTAACTAGAGCTCCCTCCTGGACATTAATACGGCAGTCGTTACTAACAGCTAGCGAAGTCCCAGCATCGGAGATGGAGGTAGCTGAAACCTCAGGGCTCTCAACTGTACCGATTATGTCGTCCGTCTTCCCAGGGGGGGTCAATATAGCAACGGCATGCAAATTCCCTCGTGCTAAAGACGTAGGATCCAATTGCATAGTGCTTTTAGCGCCCTTGTCCTTACTGGATTTAAGAAACATACTAGCAATAGGGAGAGCTGAAGTCGCTGTGGTGGCCGGGGCAACAGTGCCCTGGCGGATCTTACCGGCTTGTTGTTGCTTCCTGACAGGGATCTCAGCCAGGTTTTTAGCCTGCTCCTGCGGCGCTGTTCCACCATCCGTTCCGCCCGTTCCACCTTTCCTTTTAGCCCCGGCCGCTCTGGCGTTGCTGCCTTTGGGGGGCATGATGTCGAAATCAGTATTTAATCGTTGGATATCTGGTCTTAATGAGGGGGGGCACAAGCTGCCTGGATTGTCCTCACAGTCCGCACCTCGAATATCGCACGACCCCTCCAACAGCCGGTCGTCCCCTTCTCCGTCTCCGTCTCCGTCTCCGTCTCCGCAGGCCGGCTTTCGCGCTCTCCGCTGCCTTCGCAACCACCACTGTCTCCGCCCACAGCTGACCGCAGGTCTGCACCGGCAGAAGGAGCGCAGAGCCGACGCCGCCAATGCAGAGAGTATGCCGCAGCCTGGACCGCCACCACCACAGACACAACGAAGCAAAACGATCATCCCAAGCTCAGTCCACCTCCAGATCAAAAAGACGCCGTCCCGCTTCTCCTGGGTGATCTCAGGTAACAAACTTCATCCTCCCTGTGACCTACTGCTTACGACCGCAACTACACGGCCGCCATCTTGCCTCCGGACGCGACCTTTGCAAGCATCAAGTGGTCTTAAATAAGGAACAAAGTGGGGGGACACTGCAAACAGGTCCTGATTTACACCAGCTGGGAAGCACAAAGAACTCTGCTGCATGTGCTTTTAAACTTGTGTTACTTATGTGTAACCACCTCAGAGCATGACCACTTCCTCCAAAGTGTGGCATAATCTTCTCCTAGAAAGAACTATTCTTCCAAGCTTCAGTATGGCTGAATTTGCAGCAGAGGAGGAAGAACTAGTTAAAACATCCTCCAATATGGCTTATTACCATAGCTCTCCTGCCCCTACCATCTACAAATTCCTGCCTTAAGCCTTCCATCTGCTCGGTTTTCCATGGTTTACATCCCCTCCCCATGCTCTGGCCATCCTGGGTAGCAGAGCTCTCTCCTAAAGATAGCCTCTCACTGGTTGAGACACTTATCACTTTATCAAAGCAGCCTGGCTAATCCTCTTAACTCTGACCAATCAGGGAAGACAAAAGGAAGGCTGAATTATGGCTTACAGACATGAAAGTCTTATAATTTATTTTCTGTATACTTTCAGATAAATTCAAGAATATAATTTTGTTGGATTTATCAATACCATTCACCTAGGTCCTTGAATTATATTTTTCTTTGATTCCTACCAATAGTTATGCATTTCTAAACTATTGCAAAGTTATCCCATGTGGCTGTGGCTGGCGATCTACAATGGGGAACATTAAATGTATAATTTCTCCAGCACCAGGGCAAATAAAACATCTTTTATAAGAACCTGCTTATAGTTACAGTTCAGAAAAACAGCATCAAGTGGTCTCAAATGGGGAACAAAGTGGGGGGACACTGCAAACAGGTCCTGATTTCCACCAGCTGGGGAGCACAAAGAACTCTGCTGCATGTGCTTTTAAACTTGTGTTACTTATGTGTAACCACTGCTTCTTCCAAAGTCAGCACCAGGTAAGGCAGCACAGGTCACGGCAACCTAGACTGGGCCCTGGTCACAGTGTATGCTTTGGAAGTCTTGGTGCTGAGGCATGCAATGTTCAATTAATTTACCTTTCATCAAGTGGCATGTTATACAAATTATGTTTAGATGGCACGCATACAAAAGACACGCAAGTGCTAATTTATGTTGTAAGTAGCTGCTGCTCAACATTGCTCAGGTAGGAGTGCTTTGTGCTTAAGGATTTCAGCTGAATCAAAGTGTCACAGGCTAAATGATCAGGGTTGATGCAGTAGAAAGCTTTTCCCTTTGTTCCCAGACGCAAGCACATTCCTTCATCTTTTTTTTGATGCAAAGTTGAAGGAAGTCTCAGCATTGTGAGTACCACTGGCAAATGTGCCTATAAATTCTATATTGTTGTACCCACTGCTTCGTGCTCGCCACAGACCAGAAACAGCTTTGCTGGGGTGAATATACAGTAGCGATATTTCAACTTGTCCTGTCCAAAATAACGTGAAGTCAACCAGGTAGGATCGTGTTAGACCTGGCTTCCTTGGTGCGGTTTTCCCTGACTTTTTGCCTCTCTCTTCTGTGTTTTTGATGCTGTGTTGGATTTCATTTTTGGCGGCTTAGATGCTTTGGGCACTATGCAACTGCTGATCAGTTCTCCCTTATTGGCATATTTCTTTTACCAGTAGGTCACTAGTAAAGTGCACTAAATCTGCCAGGGCTGGTAAATCAAATGCTACTAGTGGGCTTACAGCGCTAATTGTGCCACCCACATGAGTAGCAATGAAAAGAGGTCTCAGGCCTTTCACCACAGGTGACTGCCATGTCAACTTTGCAGGTGCACCCACTTCTAGGTTCTCCCCTTCCCTTTTCTTACACATAGGACACGCCTATGGTAGGCCCAAGGTACCCCCCTGGGCAGGGTGCAGTGTATGTGAAAGGTAGGACATGTACTGGTGTGTGTAACATGTCCTGACAGTGAAATACTGCCAATTTCGTTTTCACTATTGAAAAACTATCTTGCCCCATAGGAAAGAATGTGGAATGCTTCGTAATATTTTACAAGCATATCTTCCCGTAGGGATAACATAGAAAAATGGAGTTTAATATCCCTGAACTCAGGATTTAATAACACATCTTGTAGTAAAGATGATTTTTAAATTGTGTGTTTTAAAATACTACTTTTAGAAAGTGGCTTTTTTCTTGTTCAACCTTAGTGTGTGTCTCTGCCTGTTTGTAGATTGACTTTCTGGTTTCAGTGTGACAGAGACAGAGGATGTGCATTCCCTGTCGACAGCCTCTAGGGGGGTTGAGGTGTGCCTGGCCCCTCCTGGATGACTCAGCCCTGAGCTGAATAGACCCTGGCTGCATATAGAGTGGTGGGAGGAGATTTACATTGCACCTGAATGGAACCTGTCTCCCTTGCACAATGCTGCCTCCACCTCCTGTGGTCATACTCAGTGGCGGCTCCTCCATGGGGGCATGGGGGCGTCGCCCCACTGCTTTCTTGCAGTGCCAGAAGCAGAAACATAAAATGGTAAAACTACCATTTTATGTTTCTGCTTCTCACACTGCGAGAAAGCAGAAGTGCCTGGAGGGCCTGGTTGTGGGCTGTCCTGCTCGAGGGCAGAAAGGAGTGGCTTGCCCACTGTTGTGGGTACTGACTGTTTGGTCGGCTCCAGGGCCGACCAACCCAGTCATGTGCACTCCCCCTTTTACTCTATGTAGGCTGCTGCATGCAGCCTACATAGAGAAAAGGGCCCGGCTGAGGCACTCTCCCCTGTGCCTCACCAATCACAACGCTGCCATTGCAGGGTTGTGATTGGCTTAGCAGTTGGGGAGCAAGGCTGCCTGCTGGCTGCTTCCTGTTCCCGCAGGAACACTTGTGATCCAATTCCGGCTGCACCATTACACCAGCCAGGCGGCCAGGAGCTGAGACGGCGCGGTACCCGGCGGCGAGGTAAGTAACTTTTTATTTTTTTATTTTTAGAGCCTGAATACGCTTTATTCTGTCACTTTCAAACTAGCTGTGTTTTAAAGTGCCGGTGCCGGCTCACCAGAACTTTACTGCTTCCGTGCCGGTCCGGCGCTAATCAAACTGTAATATTGTGCTATTCCTACAGTTCCTGACAGATGTGCACGGACGACTCCCTGCTGCGCCATTTATTCATTAATTGCACACTGCATTTTCTATCGTATGTTTAATATTCTAGCGCCACTCGAATTGTAAAACAGTTCTGTGACAGATGTACATTAATGTTTCATTCCCATGCAATCTGCGCCTTCATATTTCAATGACTGTCACGCAGCGCTATACACTTACATTAATGGCTCAGTGTCAGGCCATGTGCGCCTTAAACTCTCATGGTGTGATACCGTCTGTGTGTTAATGACTAAATGCCAAGTCATCTGCGCCTTCATATTTCAGAGATCTCATGCAGCACTATAAACATGCCTTAATGGAAAGGGGGGGCTCTTGGCCCCCCCGCCTGCATGGCGGTGCGGCGACCTCCCCCGGACTTCTCGGTGGTGGGGCGTGTCCACTGGGGCACGCCCTGCCACCGATTGGCTGCCACCGTGACCCGGATGTCGTTAATCGACATCCGGGTCGGAGGGGAGGGGGGCGGGCCACTGTGGGATAAAGAGGCGGGGAGCGCCCAGGTGACCCCCTTGTTGCCTGGACGCTCCCCCACAACGGACGTGCCCCGGCGTTCGGGGCTTCAATTTTTTCGTGTCTTTTGTTTCCCTTTTGCAGGTTTCGTCGTTACCCAGCGGATAGCGCGGAGGATCGTTGCGGGGAAGCTGGTCCGGTGCCGGAAAGAGGTTTTTCGTGTTCGTGGCGTGCAGGAGCCTTCGTGAGCCCAGCGGGGACTGTTGCGGGGAAGCTGTGCGTTTTTTGTAGAGGTCCGGTGCACAAAAGAGGTATTGCGAGGCAGCGGGTGGGGTGCGGCAAAAAACGCCGGCAGAGCGGTTTCCCGCCCATTCTCAGGGGTGCTGGGGTGAGTTTCTGGCAGAGGCTGTGGTGTGACCTTGAGAGCTGCTGCCTTCGGACCGAGGTCCTTCGAGTCGCAGCCAGCCAGACAAAGACCTTCGCCCCCCCACCCCCTGGTTCTCGCCCGAGCTCCGTGTGGAGAGAAGCGTCAGTTACAACAACTGGAGCCGGTTAGGAGGTTATTATTTTTATTGTAAGGGGGGGTGCTGGGAGAAAGAAGCGCGCGCAAAGGGCATCAAAGGCTGTAATTAGAGTGTGATTAGGCTGTAATTAGAGTGTGTACAAGGGCAGTGGACGGGGCAGTCACAGAAAGTTGGCGCGCAAGGGGCATTAAAGGCTGTAATTAGCGAGCATTATTGATTATGTGATTCTCGCGACAGGAGTGTGTACAAGGGCAGTGGACGGGGCAGTCACAGAAAGTTAGCGCTTGTACATACGTGTTTACCTTTATACAGTCTGCTTTCACATCTGGGTGATTTACCACTCCCAGGAATTAATATATGTTCTATTTTAGGTGGGTTATTACTGCATTGCTGTTTTTTCCCGAGGTAAGCTGCGTGGTGGACGGCGGTGTTGGACGCAGGTCTATTTCCGGCTGAGAGTACGCAGGATTCGAACGGTAAGAGGAGAGCAGGGGGCTCGCATTACATTGCTTCTGGTAGCCGCCGGGTGGGTCTACGTTAGAGTTCACTCACACCTGAAAAACCGGATAAGCCGGGGCGTTGCGGTTGCGTGGTGCTTACAGCCCCCTGTACATCCTCCATCTGGTGACGGTAAGAAGCGCACTTGAGCCGGTGTGGAATATTAGGAGTATAGGGGTACGCAGTCATGTCAGGGTCGGAGGATAGTACAGGAGGGTCCAGGATGGAGGCTATGATGCAGGCCATGATGCAGGAGATGAACAGCATTAATAGGAGATTGCAGAAAGTGGATGAATTGGAGGCCCGCATGAAAGAAAGGTTTAATGATCCCCCAGTCCCTTCAGGCAGGCCCGCGCGGCAGCGGAAGGCACCCTTGCCAAGAGGGGATTTTGCTAGCCCGCCCAAGACGTCTAAGGCCAAGAAGCGCAGGTGCAGTGCCCCAGCCCCAGTAGTATCGGTTTCGATTCCACCCGCACCCGCGGTTCCGGTAGCCCTTATACCTGTGCCGGTAGTCCCGGCGCCCGTTACACCGGCTCCTGCCATGCCGCCGGCGCTACCTCCTGTGGGGTCTGCTTCCCCGCCCGTGGTACCGATCCCAGTACCGGGCCTGGCGCCGCCGGTCACTCCGTTGCCTGCCACACCAGTGCCACCGGCCATGCCCCCTGGGGCGCCCGTAGTCCCAGCAGATAACCCTGACTCGGTCCCGCCTGAATTGGTATCCCAAATAGCGGCTTTATTGCCTTGGCTACAAAAGGGGGGCGTGTTACCAGCGTCATCAGATCATGCTGCAGAAGCAGCGCTGTTGGTAGAAAAGATTAAATCAGCAGCGGCGGCTGATAGAGCTGCGGTTCCCCCCTCTTCTTCACTTACAGGTTCCAACCCCGCCCAACCGAAGGCAGATGGTGGTCAACCGGCCCAGGCGCAAGAAAATGGTAAGGAGGTGGCCCTGCCACTCTTGGGTGATGGGTCATTTCCCTCTAGGAGTGAGAATTTGGCACAACATGTGTCCCAGGCAACGAAAGACTTGATTTGGGCGGGAAAATATATTTACATTTTTTCATTGCTACTGGATCACAGGGAAATGGAACAGGCAAAGACACTAAAGGAGTGGATGTATCCAAGTGAATGGAGGGCACAGTGTGCTAGATTTAGGGTAGAGGAAACGTTGCTCAATTGGGTTAGGGCTTTCGCAGTATTCACGACCATCATGGCCGAACGGCCTCCTAATGTGCAGGCGCCATTGGCTTGCTACCAGAGTAGGATTGTGGGGTGGAGCGAGCAGTACCAGGGGGATGCCTGGAAGGAGTATGATGTCAATTTCAGGAAAGCTAAGGAATTTGACACATCATTGACATGGGACAAGGTTGACTCTGTGTCATGGCATTGGCAGTTCTCAGGGAGCTCTGCCCCACTGCAGTCCACCAGTGCGGTCAGGGGGTACTCCACCAGACCTCAACACCCCTTTCGGGCGGCTCAGGGGAGCGAGATCCTGGGTAGGGGTAGGGGGGGGGGATTTGAGAGAAAAGGGGTGTGTTGGGATTTTAATAAGCGCACCTGCACGAGGGCCCCTGGCACCTGTAAATTCAGACATGCATGTGCAGTCTGCGGTCACCCCTCCCACCCCGAGTCATCTTGTAGGTCTAAGCAGGGCAACCACAGTCAGAGGGGGAGGGGGAAGCCAGTGTAGTTCAGATATTCTGGATATCCCAACCCCTATAGATGTTTTGGCAATGATCCCTTGGTTGAATATGTACCCGAATCACACAGCGGCCACTCTACTGCAGGAAGGTTTTTCTCAAGGTTTTAGGATCCCGGCAGGGGGGTACACAGGTAGCGCACATTGCAGGAATCAACTGTCGGTGCAACATAACCCCGCAGTGGTGGCTGCTAAGATTAGCAAGGAACTGTCCCTGGGTAGGATAGCTGGCCCTTTCCAGAAGGTGCCGGTCCCCGATTTTGTGTGTTCTCCACTAGGGGTAGTACCCAAAAAAGAGAAAGGGGAGTTCAGATTGATCCACAACCTGTCGGCACCTAGAGGTGCGTCACTGAATGATGCGATTGATGAGGGGATTTGTAGTGTAAAGTATGCCTCATTTGACCAGGCAGTCGACTTATTGTGGGCGCTGGGGCCAGGGGCATTGATGGCAAAATCAGATATAGAATCTGCCTTCCGCCTCCTCCCAGTCCATCCTCTGGACCACCATCTCTTAGGTTTCACTTTCGATGGCAAGTTTTATATGGATAAATGTATGCCCATGGGTTGTTCCATCTCATGTGCTTACTTTGAGGCGTTTAGCTCATTTTTGGAATGGGTCATGAGAGAGGTGACGGGCCATTATCTGGACGATTTCCTTTTCTTAGGTGCGGCAGGATCTCAGGAGTGTGCTTGGGCGTTGCAGGAATTTTGTGTGCTCATGCGGGCTTTTGGGGTCTCGCTAGCACCGGGAAAGATGGTTGGCCCGTCCACCTGTTTGGAATTCCTTGGTATCGAAATTGATTCAGTGGAGGGATGCTTCAGGTTACCCATGGCCAAGGTATCTAGCTTTAGAGCAGCCCTACGTCAATGCCTACGCAAAGACAAGGTTACATTGCAACAGCTACAGGAGGTGGTGGGGCAATTGAATTTTGCGCTGCGGGTCATCCCAATGGCACGCCCTTTTTCACGCTCTATTGCCCAAGCTATGAAAGGGCTACGGGAGAAACATCACCGCACGAGGTTGTCATCTGAGGTTCGCCAGGATATGCTTATTTGGTTGGCATTCCTGGAGGATTTTAATGGCAGAGTAGTGTGGGCAGGTCCTCCCTCCACATCAGCGGAATTGGGCCTATGGACGGACGCTGCTGGGAGTACGGGCTTTGGCGCCATCCTGGGTACCAGGTGGGTCGCCCAGCAGTGGCCAGCAGAATGGAGGACACGGAGACTGACCACCAATATTGGCTTTCTGGAACTTTTTCCGATATGGGTAGCATTGAGGGTCTGGCCGGAACACTTATGCAATCAATCCGTGGTGTTCTGGTCGGATAACATGACGGTTGTGGAATGCATAAACCAGCAGGGGGCACGCTGTCCATTCATACTCCGCTTACTAAAGGAGATTGTGTTGCAATGCTTAAAATGGAATGTGGTTTTCAGAGCCAAGCATGTCCCTGGCATCCTCAACAATGCAGCTGACTCCCTTTCTCGCTTTAAAATGCAGGTTTTCAGGGAACATCTTCCTGCAGCAGATCCCCAGCCGGCGCAATTCCCGGCAGCACTTTGGCAGATTGGTGCCCCAGATTACAGGACCTCGTGGTTGCTAGCTTAGCCCCCAGGACCAAGACAGCTTACGAAGGGGCGTTTTTGTCTTACCGGGCTTTTTTGGGGCAGGAATGGGAGGTTAGGTGGGCCCAGGAGGATAGCTTTGCAGCTTACCTAGAATCGATGCACAGGGAAGGGCGCTCAGTGGCGGCTGCGAACAGACACAGGGCCGCGGTCTCCTTCTTCGCGCAGGGTAAGGGCATGCGAGATCCCACTAACACCTTTTTGGTGCGCAAGGCCTTGAGGGGTTGGCGCCGTTTACAGGGTTACCGGGGCGATAGGCGAAGGCCCATTGGACTGGCACGGCTGACGGCCTTATTGGGGGCGCTGCACAGTGTCTGTAGCTCCCAGTGGGAGGTTATTTTGTTCAAGGCGGCATTCTCCCTGGCCTTCTATGGGGCTTTGAGGGTTGGGGAGTTAGTTGCTGGGTCAAAAGCTGATAGAGTGGGTGGAATACGGTGGGCCGGTGTGGAGATCAGGGAGGACGTTATGAGAGTAACAATTCAGAGATCGAAAACTGATCAGGACTGTCGGGGTCACACCATAGTGCTCCACCGGGCGCGGGCCAACCCTTGCTGCCCGGTTTCTCACGTGGAGGCTTTCTGCAGGCAGCGGGAGGGCACGGCGGGGGACACACTGCTGTGTCACGCCGATGGGACACCATTGACCAGGTACCAGTTTAGGCGAGTCTTGGAGCTAACGGTCAGACTGGCAGGTTTCGATCCAAGGGAATTCGGCACCCACTCATTTAGGATTGGGGCGGCAACTGAGGCAGTGGCGAGGGGTCTCTCAGTGGAGAATGTGAAGAAACTGGGGAGATGGTCGTCCGAACGTTACAAGAGTTATGTACGAATTGACATGTTGTGACAGGATGGTGCTCACGCCTGGCATGTTTCTGGTTTTTTGCAGTTTCTCAAACCTGTCACGCAGGGGAGGAACTCGCCACCGGGCGCCAACGACCGACATCGGCACAGCACGGAGGACACAAGAAATTGGTGACTTGGATTGTGGGCCACTCTTATGTTAGGCGTGCGGAACATGTTTTTCTTTCAGGAGACCGTAGGACGAGTGCAGCGCAAAAGGGGTTTGATATCTCAATTTTCGGGAGGGGGGGTTTATGCCTCAGCCAGTTTCGGAATTTTTTCCAGGGACTCTTAGCTCGGCAGCGGCCCCCCCCGTCAGTGGTGATACTTCACCTGGGGGAGAATGATTTGGCAAAATTGGGGAGGCGCGTGCTTATTGAGGAGATCATTTCTACTGCGGGGTGGGTGGCCAGGGCTTGCCCGGGTTCCACAGTAGTTTGGTCTCAACTTATCCCTCGGTGGCAGTGGCGAGGGGGGGTCTCGGTCAGGGCGTTGAATCACTCGGTACGGAGGGTCAACACACAGTTGGACAAATTATTTCGGACCCCCCAGTTGCAGACGATTCCACATGGGTGTATCTGGGGCGAGCATTTTTACTTGAGGGACGGGGTGCATTTGACTGAGGCAGCGAACGTCTTGTGGTCTAATAATGTCTGGGCCTGGTTGGAGGGATTTGCAAAGTAAGCGCGCTCCTGGTTTAGGTCTAGGTAAAGGGGGAGGCCAGATCGTCGGTTAACAATGCTGGCCTGTGGCGGTAAGGTCATGACCGGTGAGCAACTATTTGAAGGTCTGAGGGGGCGGGCATCATCCTACGGAGGTGCCCGCCCAGGGGGAGGGGCCATTGGCTCCTCCTAGAACTTCAGGGGCAAGGTAACTGGTGCTTCAAAGGGGCGCGGGTTGGGGAGTCACACTTTCCTTAGGCTGGTAGCCACCCCGCGCGCGCATACTCATGACGTCACCGGATGGCGCAGAGTAAGGGCCCTCCTTTAGTGGGTAAATGAAGTTCACGGCGTGGACCGGGTAATTACCGGGCCCGGCTGCGCATGCGCACACCTGTAGGGGAGGCGCAGCTAGTAGGACCTGACACCGGTAAGCGACCTTGCCATATGGCCCAGAAATGTTAGTATACAAAAATGCAGAGGAGGATGTTAGACTCGGTTAGGAAACAATCTGTATTAGAGTCTTTGTTAAGGATAGTCACTCACACCTGTTGACAATAATGTATCTAATGTCCTGCTGATTTTTGTATAACTGTTTATTATGCAAATTAAAAATTTATTGTTTTTTAACTTAATAAATACGGCCGGGGGGGTCTTGCGACCTCCCGCCTTCCAAAGATACCACGTCTATGTTCTGTGTTCGGGGGTGGTGAGGTCATAGGGGGAGGGCAGTAGCCAGTCACTGACCATGTGGAAAGGGGGGGCTCTTGGCCCCCCCGCCTGCATGGCGGTGCGGCGACCTCCCCCGGACTTCTCGGTGGTGGGGCGTGTCCACTGGGGCGCGCCCTGCCACCGATTGGCTGCCACCGTGACCCGGATGTCGTTAATCGACATCCGGGTCGGAGGGGAGGGGGGCGGGCCACTGTGGGATAAAGAGGCGGGGAGCGCCCAGGTGACCCCCTTGTTGCCTGGACGCTCCCCCACAACGGACGTGCCCCGGCGTTCGGGGCTTCAATTTTTTCCCCACCCACCATCCCTGGAGTACGTGGTTGATGCGGTACTAGTCCGACTAGCGGACATTAGGCGAGGTAAACTGTTCTGAAATGTTAATTTCTGAAGAGGTTTTCTTTTAGGACTTTTTCTCCCATTGTAGTGATCAATATTGTATTGTGAAGTTATGTTCTTGATTATGCTTTCTCGTAGGCCTTTTTTCTCCCAAGGTAGTGAATGATACTGTATTATGTGTAATTGGTGCAGTCGTGTTTAGGCCTTTCTTTCCCTTGTAGCTTTATGGTGTTATACATGATGTGTGATTTTAGTCAGAGTAGTTGTCCTTTAGAATTTTCTCCCATAGGTCGTCGTATTTATTAGGTATGGGGCATGCGGTAAGGTCATGACCGGTGAGCAACTATTTGAAGGTCTGAGGGGGCGGGCATCATCCTACGGAGGTGCCCGTCCAGGGGGAGGGGCCATTGGCTCCTCCTAGAACTTCAGGGGCAAGGTAACTGGTGCTTCAAAGGGGCGCGGGTTGGGGAGTCACGCTTTCCTTAGGCTGGTAGCCACCCCGCGCGTGCATACTCATGACGTCACCGGATGGCGCAGAGTAAGGGCCCTCCTTTAGTGGGTAAATGAAGTTCACAGCGTGGACCGGGTAATTACCGGGCCCGGCTGCGCATGCGCACACCTGTAGGGGAGGCGCAGCTAGTAGGACCTGACACCGGTTAGCGACCTTGCCATATGGCCCAGAAAT
Organism: Triturus cristatus; assembly: GCF_964204655.1. NCBI lineage: Eukaryota > Metazoa > Chordata > Amphibia > Caudata > Salamandridae > Triturus > Triturus cristatus. The sequence goes on from NC_140583.1 coordinate 1,028,687,557, forward strand.
GTTAGTATACAAAAATGCAGAGGAGGATGTTAGACTCGGTTAGGAAACAATCTGTATTAGAGTCTTTGTTAAGGATAGTCACTCACACCTGTTGACAATAATGTATCTAATGTCCTGCTGATTTTTGTATAACTGTTTATTATGCAAATTAAAAATTTATTGTTTTTTAACTTAATAAATACGGCCGGGGGGGTCTTGCGACCTCCCGCCTTCCAAAGATACCACGTCTATGTTCTGTGTTCGGGGGTGGTGAGGTCATAGGGGGAGGGCAGTAGCCAGTCACTGACCATGTGGCTCAGTGTCCTGTTATGTGCGAAGGAATGTTCCATTGACTGTTATGTTGTAATGCAGCGCTATACGTTCTGTTCTTTAATGCCTCTCTGCCATGTCATCTGTGCCTCAATATTCCAGTGTCCATCACAGTGTAATGCAGTGCTGCCCCAGCTGTGCAGAAATGTTTACCTGACATGTCATCTATGCCGTAATATCTCAGTCACTGCCATGTTACCTTTAACGTGAGCAGGTGTGCTCTATTGCCTCAGCCTTGAAGTCAATGCATTATCATTGCACTTACACTCAAGCTGTAACTTATGTTGAAAGTGCCCATCCAAGAGCTGTTTCTTGGGCCAGTGTCGTTCTAGCCGCCCAACCCTCTCCCTCCTGCGAGCATGCCGGCCGCGGCTGCGTTACCTTGAGACAATATAATATTTATTACCTAGGTCGAAGGTCACCTTATTATTATTCACCAGAACCCAACCTGATGGCATGAACGGGCCTTGGTATATATTTTATGCACGTTCGTAATCTTCATTGGTGGTTTTAATGCTGAATTCATTGCTCTGTTTTGGCCTCAGCCATTGGTGTGCATAAAGGGCTCTGTGCAGTTGGGACGTACGTATCCGCCCTATGTTATGGGCACAGAGCCCAGCAGCAGGCACGTGCTGGACACGAAGGCAGGCGCCTGGGCACACAGGCAGGGAGGCGCACTAGAAGGGGGTATATGTAAGAGGCAACTCGGGGGTCTGTTGACGAACATATCCAGAAATGAGTTCTGTTTGACAAAGGCTAGAATGGGTCAGTGACAGGATTGGGCAAAGAGTCTGCTTTTATCTAGGTCCAAAAATATGTCTTTATCTTTAAAGGTTTCCGGAGGTAAAAAGCTGGTAAAGTTTAATTGTCAATAGTTAAGTTATTAACTGCAGCGCGTGTTTACACTGGTGAAAGGATGATGCTAAGTTATTGACGGCAGTAGGTGTTCACACTGGTGAACGGATGTGGCTGGGCACTCCCTCCCAGTTTCACCAGGACGCCTAGAACGCACAGTTCATTGACGCTGTATTTTTCATAGACCTTCTCTCCATCCAACTGAACAAACTGATCCTCTTACAACAAAATGGGCTCTCAGCCTGAGCCACTAAAGAATGCTTACCTTTCTTCTTACCTAGCAGATAGAATGACCCGAAAAACAAGTAAAGAAAAGCCTGTTGATGATGGGTGTCTGACGTGCACCTGCAAGAAGTCAATGGGGCAGATTTATGTTCCCTGGCACATCCCTGCAAATCAGCATGGATGCGCCAGGCAAGATGCGTCACGAAAGTTTACCCTTCCACCACAATAGATGCGCCGCATTTACAATGCAGCGCATCGTGGCGCAAGGATAAACAGATGCGTGACGCATCTGTTGGCGGAAGGTTGGCGCATTGCTGGAGTTGCATCGCAAGCGCGACGCAGCTCCAGCAAGGCTTGGGGGTGCCCTATCGTTACAATGCTGAGTCAATCCTTACGCCTGCTTCAAGCAGGCACAGGGTTTTGACGCAGCATGGCCGGAAAAGTGACTGAGTGAAATCTTGTAGATTTCACTCAGCCACTTTTTGGAGGCATTCCTGCGCCGGAACGCCCCTCCCTGTGCAGGTACGCCCACATGTGGCGCAGACTTTACAACGTGACGCATCTCCCTAGATGCGTCACGTTGTAAATGGGGCGCAACATGGCGCAGGGTTTACACCGCCGCTGCGTCACAAAAGTGACGCAACGGCGGCGTAAAAGTCCGTTATAAATCTGCCCCAATGTATTTCCTTGCAAAATAATTAGCACACGCATCATCCATTTTCACTGGATGTCAGGACACAAACAATCACGCATATCCTTTTGACTGGCTAGGTTATTGCTAGTGCAGTACTTCTCTGGAGGGTTTATAAGCTTGACGCTGGTCTTTTTGGTGCATATTAAGTTGACCACGTGGGTGAAAGTGACACTGGGTATTACTTGCTCCAATTTGTTAATGATTTCTGTCACTCTCAAATTAGCCGACAGTTGTTTGGGGCTTTCTAACCGTTTTGCTGGTTGGGTGGTGCAATTCCCTTTACGAACAAGGGGGCAGATTTACAAGCCCCTTGCGGGACATTTGCGCTGCAGTTGCATCACTTTTTTGACGCAACAGCGGCGCAAACAATGCGCCTATTTACAACGTGACGCATCTAGGGAGATGCGTCACATTGTAAAGCCCTGCGTCACATTATACCTGCGTCAGGTATAATGAATGCAGGGTGGGCGTTCCCACGCAGGAAGGCCTTGTAAAAGTGACTCGGTGAAATATACAAGATTTCACTGTGCCACTTTTAGGACGCCACTGCGTAAAAACCTTACGGCTGATTCAAGCAGGCGTAAGTAGTGACGCAGTGTTGTGGGAATAGGCTTCAACACGCATTGCTGGAGTTGTGTCGTGCTTGCGACACGACTCCAGCAAATGCGTGACTTTTCCGCCAACAGATGTGTCAGAATTTCTGACGCATCTGTCAAACCTTGTTTCATGGTGCGCCGTATTATAAATACGGCGCATCTATGGTGGCGCAAGGGTTTCTAAGGGTGGCGCAGGGAAAGTAATGCATCTGTACAGATGCGTCACTTTCTTGTAAATCTGCCCCAAGGTGCATAAAGTTGAGGAGCTTGATTGCGAAATAATAAAACAAACACATTAAATGTTCACTTGTGGCTACAAGTAACACTGTGAGAAACACATTAGCATGGTGGTGTACGGGCTCAATAGTGAGGTGTTAATAGCCTTTTTATAGAGTTACAAAGTCATTTGTGCAAAATCACCTGGCGTATTTTCAGATAATGGTCGAAAATTTTGCAGAGAAGCAAACACGGAAAGAAAAACAAAGAACATAGTCCTGGCTGAGTCAATGTTTAACTTACCTAAAATATTATCGATCCAGAGAGGTTTACACTGGACAAACTCGTGGATTGTTTAGGGCAGGTCATGCTCACTCTGATTAATGAAGCCGCCTAGAAACAGGAGGTAGTCAGCCAAGACTGAGGTGCAATGCACAATAAACTAGGACATAGAGGGAGAGAGGGGGCTGCGTGTGAGTGTCTGTGTGTGAGGAGGAGAGAGTCAGAGAGAAGTTGCAGAGAAGTTTCAGAGAGGGAGAGTGTGTGGGAGCGTCCGCGTGTGCGATAGAGTCAAAGAGAGATGGGTATGTGGGTTGCAGAGAGAGAAAGTGTGCGTCTCTGTGTGGGTTTGTGTGTGTGTATGTTAGAGATACACAGACGAAGGCATAAGAGGCACCCCAAGGTGTGTGTGCGAATGAGAAGAGAGAGAGATAATGAAAAGGAGACAGAGAATGACAGAGAGATTGCCAGGGACAGGGATGTGTGTAAAATGAGAGGGCGGTGTGGCCGGTCACTAGTCGGGAATATAGAGGAGGCTAGAAATATTCATTACAGTGCATCATAAACTGTTAGATGATAGAACGATAGTTTTTACATTGTATTTAAACCTTTCTGGATATGAGCTAATTATGCTTTTTGAACCTGATTGCGGAATTGCACCTTACTACTTTCTTTGCGCAAAGCATTATTATTTGTCAGCCCTTCTCGTTTTATTTGTATGCTTTGCGAGAATTTACTGTAAGGTACAGCAAGTAGGAATTATTGCTGTCATATTTTATGTATTTTAATTAAACATGATGAGAGAGACAGCGTCGTTGTATTATCTTGCTGTAATCCAATGAAAACCGCCTAGGACATCATGGGAATTCATAGATATTTTTACTTTCCACAGCAAACGAAACCTTACTCTCAGATCAGTACTGGCACGTACTTACCTATTGTCTTAAATGATGACACATTTCGGATCTTGTCCATTTGCACAAACATCAGTACTTTATTGTGATTGCACTTTTGGACTAGCAGGGGCAAGTAAGTGTGTGTGTGTTCGTGCCTGCGCGTGTGTGTGAGAGAGAGAAAAGTGTTCTGTTACTGGCTCCCAATACTAATTTCCTCTCCATGATTGCCATGCTCATGCCCGCCCACATGAAGTCGCTGCCCCATGTCATGTCAGACCCCTTTGGACTACTCCAGGTACTGAACTGTATGGACTACTCAGACTCGTAGCCACCATACGGATCAAACAATATTCATCGGATCAATTCTTTCTTCAGTCCGGGGTGGGTCAGGTTCGGTTGAACGCCCTCACCTTGCCTGCATTACTCCTGTAACTTTCTCCGGTACCTGTACAACTACCGTAGCTGCATCATTGTGTGCACCCCACCCCCTCCCCCGGGAGCCGGGAATGAGCGCGTTTCTGGGCAGTCTATGGGGCCGTGATTCCCACTACAGGGGCATATTATCAAGAAACGGTGTTAAAATCATAACTAAAGCGGCGATAATAGGCTTGATAATATGCCCATGAGAATTCCCATAGAAGCCCATGTTCTGGTGTCAACATGGGCTTCTATTGGAATTCTCTGCGGCATATTATCAAGCCCATTATCGTCGCTTTAGCGGCAGTGTTCTGCCGCTAAAGCGGCGATAATTTTAATGCCGTGCTTGATAATATGCCCCATAGTTCTTCAAAGGAACTGGAATATAAGATAGTGGAGACAGCCCTGTGCTGAGGACTGTTTCAAATGACTACTAACAGGAGTTACCCACTCACGAGAAACGGAAAACCAACCAAGCTGATAAGAACTAAGGGGCATATTATCAAGCACGGCGTTAAAATTATCGCCGCTTTAGCTGCGATAATGGGCTTGATAATATGCCGCAGAGAATTCCAATAGAAGCCCATGTTGACACCAGAACATGGGCTTCTATGGGAATTCTCAAGGGCATATTATCAAGCCCATTATCGCCGCTTTAGCAGCAGTTTTCTGCCGCTAAAGCGGCGATAATTGTAAAGCCGTTTCTTGATAATATGCCCCTTACACATTAAAATTAACACTTTTAAGGCGCAACTCTGAAAAAGTGAGGCTTCGTTTAACTTTTGATTTGCTGAGGAAATATTTGAATGAATTTCACTACGGTTTCCTGTCCTATGGGTGAACGCTGTGGTTGAGGCAGTTCCTATTCCAAGGGGAGGTGAATAACAGCACATTGCTCCACTTTGCCAGCTGTGAATTTCCTTTTCCTGTTGTTTTGTTGGGATTATGTCCAAGGTGTTTTATGAGAACAAAGGAACTTCCTTTAAGATGCGGATCTTTTTACGAAGAATAAAGAGTCCAACCTGTAAAAACTGAAATATAAATAATATAAGTTGTTGCTGCACCAAGTAAAATGCATCGAAAACGTCTGATGAGTATAACAGTTCTCTTACCTTCATTTGGGTTTTTTAAAATTAAAATTGAAAATACAATTGTATAGAATATGTCATCTGCACCGGGCCCAGTAAGCTAATCTCAGCAATTTTGTTTTATCCTGACATCATGGGGCATATTCTCAAGGACTTATTGCAGAGTTATCGGCACTTTAGCGCAGTAAATGTGGTGAAAGAATTATCGCCCCCATTCTCAAGCTGGTGCAAACTGCCGATATCGCCAGTTTTCCAGCGATAGCTTCCACAAAAAACATCTCCACAGATGAGAGCGACAACTAACGCTAATGATATGCAGAGTAGGCGTCCCTGTTCAAAAACACACGAAAACACCACTTCGCGATATTCTCAGCGACCAGCCAGATCTGCAATGCAATCCAAAAACAGGCGATAAGACGCGTTAGCAGCAGGGATTTAACATCTGGCTTTTACTGATGTCAAGCAGAATGACTACCTGCAGTATGAAAGGGAGCCCAGCCCAGAGCCACATCCAAAGACCAACACATGTCATGGAGACACTGATCATGCAGCTTGGAGACCCAAGAGGTCCACAACACCCACCGCCACCACCCCCATGACCCCTCCGGACCATACCCCCCTCCGGACTACCACAGAGACAGCACAGAACAGGACAGCGGACGTTCCTAACATGTACCAGCATCAGCGACTCAATGCCAGAGGAAGTCATTGCCCACTACAGGCACAAAAGGACAACCATCCTCCGCATCCCGACCCACATTGCCCACATGCTGACTGTACCAACGCAGCGGACAACCAACATACCTCCGCAGACAAAGCTGCTGGCTGTGCTGCACCTGTTGGCCCCTGGTACCTCTCAACCAACAACTGCCAAAGTCAGAGGAGTTTCATGGCCAGCCCTATCAAACTTCCTCACACATGTCTTGGATGCATGTCCACAATAGCAACAGCAGGCGCCTGTATCTGCACCAAACGACAGTTCCAATTCGTAGTGTTCCTGCGCAACCAACCCCAATGCCAGCCATTGCCAGATGCCTCTATGCCCCAGATCTAAGATTGTAGTAACTGAAATGTGGGTGGGCACGGTCATGAAGTCCAGTAGTCAACAGTAGTGGAAAAAAGTCCTTTATTAAAAAAACAGAAATAAAAAATACGAAAACCACAGCCAACGCCCAACGGGGAACTTCATCAGGGCAACGTGTGGATTCAAGTAACTGTATATGGTGCGGGAACTTCCCAATACAATTCCATACTCCGGAAGTCAGTATTCAGAAACCTGTTGGACAAATGGTGACAAGCGTCCGTATAGTCACAACCACAATCTGGTACAGTTTATAGCACTTGGGCAAACCAGAATGCTTTCAGGAAAGACAAATCCTGCTAAAAAAGACTGTAACAGAAGTACGTGTGGTCGTAACCTTCGTAGGAAAGAAAAGTAAGGTTACGGTCACACAAACTTCTGTTACGGTCTCATGATGCAAGATTTCTCATACCTGTAAGCATCACGGTTTGTATCAGCTTGATACCCATGCACCTTCACTCCCCCCAACCAGACACGAGGGCGCCGCCGTGACCAGTGGTGTCTATGTGATCCTGTGCGTCTGCTGCACCCCAGCCCTGGTCCCCAGACCGGTCCGCCGCCCAGCGATGACTGCCCACCCCTGCGCACCCAGGCCTCAATGCTCACCTGCCACCACAGCGTGTCTCAAAGAGGGCCCACTATGTGCCGGTGCAACCTCCTCAGACGATCTCTGGATTCCGCGCCACAGGCTCCCAGCGCACACTACTGCACCGCGCCGCAGAGTCATGTCTGTGCAGCCTGCTGCTTTCAGCATACACTGCAGTCCAGCTGGGCTCACAATTCAAATCGAATCTTGATTGGCAGGATGGCGTATCGAGGCCTATGCATCATTGCAGGCTGCACACCATCTCATCTCTGGTGCCACTAATTTAGTGCACTGCGGGGCGGAGCTTGGCTCGACAGGAGAATGGCCGCCTGAGCCTCGCGCTCCGACTCAAGGAGTGCATAATCCTCCATTTATCCTACCCCACACTGACTAGAATGCATCGGAAAGGCTGACCAGGAGCGTCGCAAGGTGCAGGGACGAGCTGAGCCGGAGGGACGCAGCTGATACCTGGTGCGCGGGGTCGAACTGCGGACGAGTGAGGGCCTCCGATCCCCTGCCTCGAGTCCGGCGGGTGCGGGCCTGCATCGCACGACATGCGGCGCACGGAGCTGTTGTCGCCGGAGCGGACAGGGGTGCCTGGCAGCGGAGACGCGGCGCGGCAGTGGCAGTGACCGCGTGTGCTGCGACAGGCTGCGGATCTATTGGGGAGCTGCCTGTGACCTGCGGAGAGCGTGGCCGGCGCCTAAAGCGAAACCTTCGTGGGAGCAATATGGCGGCCAGGCGGCTCGGAAGCGGCCGGACTTGAGGAGTGCAGCGATAGCGGAGTCTTCCTGGAAGCGGGGACGAGAAAGCAGGCGCTGGCGGAGGTGAGCAACGGAAGGGTGCATGGGCTGAAGCCCCCCCCCCGAGGCGGATGACAGTGGTGGAGTGGCGGGCCCAGTGGCAACGTGACGAGGCTGGAGAGGCGCCTGGGCGAAGCAGAGGCTAGACAGCTGGAGGGTGCCGGAGACGATATTACGGAAGAGATAAAGACTCTATTAGCAGAATGTCATGAAGCCGCGGACGCTGAGGTGAAACACTTGGGTAAATATGCTACGGCCATGGTTTATGGAGAGGGGCAGAGGCCAGGCTCGGTTTTGGCCAATTTACTGAAGGCTCGGAGGAGTAAAGCTAATATCACTGTAATCAGGTCTGAGGATGGTGAGTTGTTGATGGAGGAGGCCGATATTGCGGCCTGCTTGAAGTCATACTACGCAGCATTATATGCTTCGCAGCAGACTGATATGGAGGACGAAATTGGGGACTATCTGGATCACATCCGGATGCCCTTCCTCTCTAATGCCCGTAGGGAATTTCTAGCTCTTCCCATCCAGAAGGATGAAATCACTGAGGCTTTAGTGGGAATGCGTGCGAACAGTGCGCCAGGGGTGGATGGCCTTACGGCATCCTTTTATAAACAATTTGCGGATCTCCTACTCCCCTACCTCTCACAACTGTTCGATGAGAAGTGCACTACGGGTGGGATGCCTAAATCCATGAGTGAGGCTCTGCTGGTGGCCATACCTAAGCCAGGGAAGCCCCCAGAACAATGCAGCTCCTATAGGCCTCTGTCGCTCCTCAATGTCGATACGAAGATTTTTGCGAAAATATTGGCTACACGTCTTGCGTTACTTACGCCGGAGCTGGTGGCTCCGGAACAAACGGGTTTCATGCCTGGCAGAAATCTGACATACAACTTGCGGACGGTTTTTGGCACCATGCAACATGTCCGTCGGGACGCTAAGGCACTCGCGGTGTTCCTTGACATGGAGAAAGCGTTTGACTCAGTAGAGTGGCCCTTTATGCGTCAGGTTTTAACAAAAATTGGTTTGGGTCCGGTGTTCCTACGCATGATAGGGGTGCTGTATGCGGCTCCTAGTGCAAGGATCCGGCAGGGGGATTGGGTTACGGAGGCTATATGCGTCTCTAGGGGTACACGTCAGGGTTGCCCGCTGTCGCCGATACTGTATGCCCTGGTGGCGGAGCCTTTGGCATGTGCCTTGCGGGAATGTCACAGTCTTAGGGGGGTGAGCTTCCCCACCTATAAGATAACGGTATCCACGTACGCGGATGATACCCTTTTGTATGTCCGGGACCCGGAGAACAATTTAGCTCCGGTGCTGAGAGAAGTGGTGCACTTTGGGGCACTATCTGGCCTGCGAGTGAACTGGAGTAAGTCCATAGCTTTTCCGCTCACCTCCTGCGCAACCCCCTTCGAGATGGAGTACCCGCTACAATGGTCAGACGATGCAGTCCGTTATCTGGGGATAAGGCTACATACAGACCCTGAAATTCTGATGAGGGAAAACTATGGCAGAGCCATAGATAAGCTGGAGGATGATGTGGGAATATGGATCGGCCTCCCCCTCTCGTTAATGGGTAGGATATCGATTATGAAAATGGTGGTTCTCCCACGTTTCCTGTTCCTGTTCACTAATATCCCTATGGTGCTGCCACGGGTGTTTTTCGATAGGCTTCATAAGTTACTATTGAAGCTGGCATGGGCGGGTAAACAGGCTCGGGTCAGTTGGAGGGTGCTCACATTGCCCTATCACATGGAGGGACTCGGGGTGCCGGACATGGAGCTCTATTACCGGATCGCGCAGTGCGCGCTGGCACACAGCTGGATTCATGGTGAGGAGTCGACGCCTTACCTCCGGTTGGAACGGCTATTTGCTGACCCACTCCCGCTCCCATCGATTCTATTTGATACACCAGACCGTCGTACCGGTTATCTGTACTCTCTTAACTCTACTAGGCATGCATGGGACTGCATACTGCGATACAAGGCTGGGGCTCTGTTATATTCTCCGGCAATGCCGGTGGAGTGGGCGCGATGGCTACCTCCCTGCAGAGACAGGGGAGTGGTGCGGGCCCTCCAGGAGCTAGGGTTACGTACGGTAGGTGACCTATTTGTGGATGGCAGTGTGATGGGGTGGGAAGTTGCGGGGGCGGAAGCCCCGACGCTGCTGCAGCGTTTTCAATTCCACAGGGTGAGAAGGGCATGGCGGCAGCAACTGGGGGATGACATGGCGGAACCCCAGGAGGTGCCGGAGCTAACATACATTATTAAGCACAAATGCCCCCGCAGGCTTATTTCCCGACTTTATAAAATAGCGATGGAGCAACGCATACAGCAGTATCCTAAGGCGAGGCTGGCCTGGCAACACGACCTAGGCATGGAGATAGGTGATGCCATGTGGCTATACTGCTGTGTGGGCACGCGTAGGGTGTCGCTGCATGGCAGACACAGACTGCTACATTTCAAATAAATAAATAGAGTGTATTATACGCCGGACAGATTATGCAGATATGGCCTGCGGGAGGACGCTAGCTGCGAGAGATGCGGTCATGCCACGGCAGACGTCATTCATTTGACGTGGCACTGCCCGGTGGTCTTGGAGTTCTGGCGGGCAATTTTCCACAAACTAGGAGGCTTGCTAGGGTTGGAGTTGGAACTGAATCCAGCGATGGCCCTGTTGGGATACTCCAGGAAGCTACCCAGAGCCACGCGCAAAACGGTGGACATGGGGCTGCTGATAGCAAAGAGAGTGGTGGCGCTGCGCTGGATGAGAGGCCCAGGGCTCACTGTGGCGCAGTGGACCCGAGATGTGCTGTATTGTTGTACGCAAACCGAGGTATTTAGCGAGCTGCTTCCACCGCGCAGTTGCCCAAAGAACTTCTGGGGGCTATATTTGGAACACCTTAAGGGGAGGGGGGGAACCCCGGAGATGGGTACTGACACAGGAGTGGAGCGAGACTCGTGCGGGGAGGTGTAGTGAGAACTCTCAGGGTGGCATCCTTGGCCTCGGGTGGGATGCTAAGGGGGAGCGGCACCGGGACATGGGTGGACCTGTTTGATGCTGGAGGGTGAGGAGGGTGAGGGGCTCGGAAATTCAGGGGCATGAAAGTTGAAGGACGGCGGCGAGGCAGGAAGTCAGCTATTGGGAAATTACGCAGCCCGGATGATCTTGGGATTGGACAGTACAGAAGAGACTTGTTCGGATGCCTCACTGTCGGAGGGGGGGAGGGGGTGGGGAGGGTGTTAGGTCGGTTTGTTTTGGGTTGTTGGGGGGGGGGATGAATTGAAAACTGCTGAACCCATGTGGGATATGATGTAACACGGGTGACATACTGCTATACTCCTGGGTGGAACTCTGGGAAGGCCTAGGTAGTTCTACAACGAAGCCCGGCCTACGGGATGTGGGGCACGCGGTGGTGCTGCTGAGTCATGTTGTGATGTGCTAGCCGGCCTCCGGGTTGTAGGCATATGATGTAGTATGTTGATTCTGGTCATTTGCTAATAAGAAATTAAAAAAAAAACAATTTAGTGCACCGCAAGTCATCGCCACGTGGCAGGAGGCCCGTGCCGGCCAAAGTGACCCGGCTGCCACCAACTCTGTGCACCGCAAGTCACCGTCTCGTGGTGGTAGGCCCGTGGCCACCAAAGTGCCTTGGCTGCCACCAACTCTGTGCACCGCAAGTCACCGTCTCATGGCAGTAGGCCCGTGCTGGCCACAGTGCCTCGGCTGCCACCAACTCTGTGCACTGCAAGTCATGGGCCATTTATGATTGAGTCTTGTGGTGCGAATGCCATCATGTCACCTCCGGCAGTGGGGAATGTGATGTGGTAGGGACCTAGGCCCTCATGCATAAATAATGACCACACGGACACACTCAGATAGATAGTGAAAATGGCCTCGAGCACGTGCCCTGGCCCGTTTTATTGGCAGGGTCACATGTCCAGTGAGGCCTGTGCTGGATGGGTGTGGTGTGGGTGTAAACCAGCCCTCAGGGAGTGGCTGTGGCATGCTGACAACTAGACCGGTGATCAGCAGATCACTACAGGGAAGACCTGGGACATGTAGCGCTGTGTCCCCCATAAGCGTAAGTTGAGTGGGCTGGCCTGGAGTATGACAGTCCAGCGTAGGGGTGTGAACAATGACCCCGGGGATCTGGGTGTGGTTCCGTTCTGGGCTGGACAAGAAAGTTACTAATGCGTGTGTCTCTGTTGTAGTGTCGGCGCCACCTGGACCGCAATCGGTAATGTTGCACCCTGTTACTCAAGTCCCAAAATATGAGCAACATGGACATAAGGGGGAATCACTGACCCTACATTCATCCATACTTTCACACTTGAATGAGAATAGACATGACACATAGGTGTGAATTTGAATGTTTAATGCACATTCAGTAGAGTGTTGTAGCTGGAGCAGTACAGGGCCATGCAAACCCCACTTTACATTGTTGGCCCGTGGAGGGCCAGCTAGAGTCCTTCATTGAATGACAAGTACATCGGAAGAGGAAGAGTTCAGTCCGCAGTCTGATTGCTGTGTCATTGGTTACCAAACAGGGCGTGACTCTTGGAGGGCATCGGTGTCGAAGGTGGGGAGGTCCTCTTCGTCATCAGTGAAGAGTGTTTGGTCTGCTCTGCAGGAGGTGTTTATTCTCCCTCTGTAGTGTGAAGGGAGATGCAGTTTAACACTGTGTTCACATGTATGTTGACACATTGTACACGTTTACATACAGACTGCATGACAATGTACATTGTGACTGTTTGGGAGGAGCTGCCTATTTGATGCGGGACAGTGGACATTTCAACAACATCACGGATGTGTGCTTTTCCTTGTACATCATCATCTCACATTTCCCTGCTATGCCAAATGTGATTGGCCAGTTTCTACACACAAGCGGCAGCAGTTGTGTCCTCTGTTCTGTTGTGAACGTGTTGCAGTTTGTACCACATTGTTGTCAATGTTGATGTGCTCTCCTTCTTATGTGTGTGTGCTGCATTGTGGGAGAGTCGCCCCTGCAGCTGCAGGGGTGTGGAATTTTATAAATATCTACTTGTCCATGGGGCAGTTTGCTTCATAAATCTACTTGTCCTGTAACAAAATCCACTTGTACCTTTAGTGCCGTGTAATGCGGTGACAAATTATGGCAGCAATCTCATTATATAAGAGCTCCGGAATAGCCTCTCTGATAATGCCAGGGCTCCTTCCATAGTAGGGTTTGAATACTAGCAATTCCCTTATGTTGCCACGTTTCAGCAGATCTACATACTAGCGCTGAAGGTAAGCATCAGTTCCAGGGATGGAATGCCCTTTTGTGTCTGTGCAAACCTACTAATTTGCATATTTTAAGGGTTTTTACCAACTCTTCTCTAATCTTTTCCCATACTGAGAAAGGTTGGAAATTTACTCCTGACAATGACAGACATAAAACTTCTTTTAGGGTTGGGGAGAAAATGGTTGGAGGGAAAGTGAACTTTCAAACACTCAGATTTTCGCATGAGCACATCTACACCTGCATATTAGCTCATGCTAAAATAGAGTTCACAAATATTTTCTAGGAGTACTATTTCTTGGCCTCCTTCTGTAAAGTCTTGTGAATTCATGAAAGCCATATATCTGCACTTAATGCAAGGACATGAGTGCACTTTTGAGACTTTATTTAATAATTGGGCCCCTGATTAGGTCTGGCGTTAACCATGACATTTTGTGTATATTAAAATTCTGTCTCTGTTGACTAGCTTCACTGTGAGTGACAGCATTCTGTTCTTTCACAAGGAACATAATCGGCACATAGTCGTTTTGTTCAGTGCCAGGAACTACTGTTGCAATGTGTGCTTTTTGAGACCACAACAATTTTTGCTTTTGCCAATGTTTGTTATAATGAGGGCCTGGTAGCTCCCACACCAATAAGGTTTTACAAAAAAACATGCCAAAACAAGTCACGCATTGACAAAACAAAAAGGCTGACCAACAATTTCAGATCTATTGGCTTTACCAATGCTTGTTTATTTTTGTTTCCCATAATCTTATTAAAACTGGTTTACACTGATTTTCCATTATGAATATTTTTGGGAAACACTAGCATACATCAACACATTTGATTAAATGATGCTGCAGGAAAATGGTACCTAAAATGTGACAGTAGTTTAGCTAAATGTTTTTTTCCTGCTTTAATTTTTTAATGAACATTTTATTTTGAAAGCAAAGAATAATCAATCTTGCTTTCAAGCTTCTGCATATATTTGCATCTAATCAGAGAGCATTCTGGGAGCAGTATGCATAGCCTCATACTGCGAAATATTAACACATGTACACAAATATTACCTTAACTGCAGGCAAAGCCTTTCCCTGATCCATAATGTGGTACTGTAAACTGGCAGACAAAGGGTTTGTGATGTAGGAGGTTGGGCCTACTTGTCCCAAGGACAAAATACACATGGAAACTTGTTGCCCTTGACCCCAAACAATATGTCCCGGGCGTCGGGCTATAGGAATTCCACATCCCTGAGCTCTGATTTTGCTGGGCCTTATCCCTTTCAGGCGGTGTGCCTTTCAATTCTGTGCTTATACAGTGCTGAGATGTTGCAAACTTGGGTAAATTGGGCTCTTGGTAGGAATTGGGACTCTTGGGCATGGTTTGTCCGCAGATGTCTTGTTGACGTCAGGGGTTGTTTGTGCACGTGGATGTGTCAGAGTGTGACCTGCTCCTTTAGGGATGTGGTCCACACTCAGCCACCTCAGTGTTGTGGCGTGCACCATGTCATGATAATTGGACTGCAGCCATGCTAATCGTCATGCAGTGTCACTTGCATTGTCAGTGTGGGTCACGGACCCGTAGATTTACTGCATTCAGCACATGTGCATGGGTTTGTTGTGAGATTATTGATGTGTGGGGAGGGCCCCCTCTGGGCACATAGTTGACGGAGGCCTACTTGCAATTTCTAGGTGTGCTGCAGTGTGCCAAGGGGATCAGGGACATGCTCCAGATTCCCTGTGGGTGTGCACTGTGCTATGCCTAGTTGCGCATGTGTGCCATTGTGCCCATATTCCCCCGTCCCCCCAGTCCCTGGTCATTACTCACACTCTTGCTGTTGTGTCAGCTCCTGTCGAGCTGTGTCCGGTTCCCCAACTCCTGCCACCGCCTTCACACTGATGACTGTGGACACCATTTCCTCCATCTCGTCCAGCTCCTCAAGTTGGCGCTGGACTCCCACCTCCAGTCTGCATTGCTGCCTTCTGGTTGTTGCCAAGTTTCTGCTTGGTTTTGCGCTTCACATCATTCCAACGCCGATTGCATTCACCTTGGCTACAATGGATTGCCATATTTCATTTTTTGTCGCCAATGAAACATTGGAGGTGACAAACAGTTGTTGATGGTATTTTATCACCTCCGTTATCAGGATCTTGTTTTCCTTCTTGTCCTTGCCCTTCACAGACCCCGAGGTCCCGGCCTGGTCCTTCGGGGAGCTTGTGGGGTTCTGCCCGTCATCTGTTCCTGCTCCGCCTACCTCCATTGTGCTTTGCAGTTGTTTTTTTTTTTTTTTACTACTTTTATAGTGATTTTTCCCACCTGACGTGTGTGAATTGCAGGCCTGGCCAAGCTTATCACTGATTTTCTCATCGCGGTTAGGCCCATCGACACTTTTTTCACGTTCGGGTTTTGATTTTTATCGCCGTCCCGGTAATGTTTTCGAGGACATTTGACACGTTATCAGGACACTATTTCATGTTACCGCCGTGTTGAAAATGTGACGATGATACTGAGTTATTTTCCTGCGATAGATGGCGATATGTGAAATTGTGTTAACCTATTTTGGTGATGATTATCGCACGTTCTTGAGAATATACCCCCAAGAGAGTTAAAAAATGAAGGAATCACTCCATCCAAATAAAAAGACCGCCCACTGTGCAAAAGTAAGTGATAGAATGGAACAAATCAGGCAGCTTGAATCTCAACGAATAAGGATCAAAAGTACAATAAAAGACAGTAAAATATAATGAAGACCCATGACCCATCAACCTGGAAAATCGACCAATAGGAAAAGTAAGAGCTTGAAAATTACTGACACATAGAGCAAGTTTATTCCTTCTGGAAATTAGTTTCAGAAGAGGCCACAGCCCAACAGATATCTTTAATAAAAATCTTCCTTATCCACGGCTACCCTACTTTATGACATTCAATTAGCAACTTGAAAAGTATGCACAATTACCACATTCAGAAGCTCGGGTGGAAAAAAAGGCAGAAGTAGTTCGCCTGGAGAAAAATCTTCATAAAAAGGGGGGAACAAATAAATGAAGAATTACAAAAAAGCAATCATAACGCATTGGATTCGCTTAAAATCCTTCTAAGATTGATTTTTCACTAATTAACAGGAATAATGGAAATGCTATTCACTCAAATGTCATAATGTAATCTAATCAATCTCACAATTCACAAACTTTGACAGATCTCTTAATTCAGGCCCTGAATTTCCTAATGGCAGGTTAAATGTCTTAGCACCAGAATTCAAGACTCCTCTCCCCTCCAAAAAAATATAAAAGAATGACTTTTTCTAATAAAATCACAGTTAATAATCATGATACTCTGCCATCTATGACAATGTTAAGCAAAAGCATTTAAATCATAATCCTCTTCCCAAGAGATTATAGTCCGTTAAATAGACAAAAATCCTGAGTCTGCTATGTACTTGCCCACAGCTGCAATAACTATCCTTAGCAGAAAAAAAGTTGGTTTATCTGCCAAATAAACAGGAGAGTTCGACTGCAAGAGTTGAATTTCAGTCAGAATTGGAACCATTAATAATTCCACAGGAATGCGATTTTCCTTGTAAAAGTGGTTTTGAGATTTTGATAAAACAATATTCCCAAAAAGTTAACTAGGGAACTTTTGATTCAACAGAAACCTATTCCATTGCTAATTCGATATGCTCTGCGACTAACAAATCGCGATTCAGGTTATATGTTTAGGGAAGTTAACTCTGAAGGCAGAATAGTAAGCGTTTATGATCAATCCGTCTCTGAATCACCCATTAAAGAGATCTCTTGGTCTTGGTTACCCAAAATGCTAATAGAAAATAAGTAGGCCTGGGTGGAGTTTGCCGAGTTCCACGGTGAAATGACCAAAAACCACTGCTGCACTATGTGGAGGTCCGCAAGCAGTGGAGTGTGTTACGTTGTGTCGTTCATGATGATTTTTAGTACCGGTTGTTTGTCACACGCTGTAAATCAGTGTGAATGGCACCATGCGCAGCGCAAGCGGGTGCTGTTTCTTTCTGCTGCTTGAGTAGATGTTCTACTCAAGCAGCAGCTTCCTCAACGCGAACGGAAGGATTGTCACCACAAGCGGTAGCAACCATCCACGACCGCCTGCATTTAGAAATCTTGCTGGGAGGTGGTCTAGAGTAAGAGTTTCCTGGCTCACCAACTTAACATTGGCGAGTGCGAGCGATGACATTTTTCAAAAGACCTCATGCTGGGCAGAGTGGAAAGAACTCTGAATACTCCTTGAGCGGAGTGAGATTTCATGCCCAGACCTAAAAATAAGTCAAATAAGGACTTAAAGTTAAATTTTTAACAAGAAATCCCTCTTCATTCCAGGAATTAAGCCTGTCTTCACGAAAAGAAATTACCTACACATCAATTATCTATTTACAGGAGAACTGGTCGAGAAAATGTTCTTGAACAGAAATATACTATGTAATAGACATCCCCACACACAGTTCCAAAAAAGGTCACACAAAAGGCACATTAAGTATGTTCCTAATAACAGACTAAAATGGGGACTATGATATTTTAGCTTACCCTAGCAAAAATATAGTGCACTAGAATAAATCTGTGTAGGTTGAAACGTCCTCAAGAAAACATGCTTCTGTCCAATATATATGTTCCTCCACGTCAGCAATATAGCTCTACATTAATGCAAATATGTGATTTCTTCGAAAGACAGTTGAAAAAAAATAATGCACTGATAACATTAGCAGGTAAATTCAATGCACACATTTCTATCACTTTCTTGAGTTTTTCTAGGAATAAAGCGCTTGAAGAAGCATTGAATACACCAGAATTACTCTTGCCAACAAATTATAAAGCAGATAAGTGAGGCAAACTATTACGCAAATACCCTAAAACTGTAGGTGGAGTCTTAATCAATGGAAGAGTTTTTTTTTTTTTTTTTAACTGCATGTTATATACTGCGAACTTGACCTGAAGGTATTGGGTATCAGAGCGCTTTACATAGCACCAGTTGCATTAAATAAGGACGCATTCATTTGTGTTAGTCACGGGGACATTAATTGATTTGCCCAGAATCACAGGATGTTCAGGGTCATTGCCGAGACTCGAACCCAGTTCCCCAGATTCGAGGTCAACTGCCCTAGCTGTTTGGCCAACTCCACTCTTGAGTCAACTCTGATATATTTGCTAAACTCACTGGAAGAGATATATATGCATAAAATCAAGGTATGAATGATTGAGTAAATTCACAGATCTAAATACACAACCCCTGAACTATAGTGACCATGTTATTCTTTGAGTCACTCTTAAGTTAACAAGCTGCAATCTGTTTTTTTGAAGACGGCTTAAGACAAATGAATGTTGACCTAAAACATGAACACATACATAGGAACACCACTAATATAATCACTTTTACCAAGAACATTACACTAACTTTAGACAAGTCAATGATCACAGAGGAAAATTTTATTTCCATATATAAGAACTGCAAGCTAAAGGTAAAATGCAAAATATTGAAGAAATCACCAAAACGTTAATCAAAAATGACATGGGATCTAATGGAAGCAAAACTTTCTGTTGAAATAAACAAGCTCACACAGAAACAGCTTGTGGATTACTCTACAACCCGCAACAAAGAAATCCAGAACTTGAGAAAAAAAGAAAAAGGCATCGAACATACACAAAAAGTTAGAACATGACCAAAATTTGGCCGATCTCCACCATGCAGCTTTAAATAAAAATTTAAGAGAATTTTGGAGAATTACTATACTAACTTGTGAGACAGTCAAATCCTGTGCAATTAATTCCACTCCCTAGGTATGGACTGAGACCAATTTTAAATTATGCAGAGAAATATAGTTGAAGGTGCGGATTCAAATATTTCAGCTCTCATTGTGGATCCTAGTCACCACTCTAAAGACATCTCACCTGGCTACAAGTACACAAATAATATATTTCATTAAAAAAGAGCAAGACACTCTAGGGCCATGGGCACAGACCAAATTCAGGTGGCAGTTTAGAAAAGAGATCCTGAGGCATGTGGCAAATTTTTGGGTCTGTTTTTTTCATATTGCTACAAATCTGGATAAAAACCGAGCTCTTGGACAGAGAGTGTTGGCATACCTCTGTAAAATAAATGACCTTGTGTAGTGTGGCTGAATAAGGAGGCGAAGACGAAATTGTAGTTTTCCAGACAATAAGAGAAAGTTTATTGTCAATTGCAAGACCCACGACTGGCCTGGACAGGAGCTAGGCAATAAGTGCCTTGGGAGCTCCACATTCCAGAATACCAAATATGACGTGGGGGTACATGTTACACATTCCTTAAAGTTAGATTGTTAACAATTTCATATATAACTCACTTACCACAACTTGCACAAATCCCAGTAATTATAAATTGTCTTTCTTGACACGATAGGAAAGATTTTGAGACAAGCATACCAGATCATCTGCAGTATTGGGTTCACTAAAATGAATTAATTTCTCACGCACTATCTGGTTTTTGACCTAAATGTCAGTGCAGACAATATTTTGATTGTGCCAACCACGAACGATAAATGTCTAACTCTAAAGTATCAAATAATCTACACTGCATTTATTGACTGTATTTGACTGCATAAATAAACCAACACTGTAGAACAAACTTTCAGAGTTTGGCATTCCATCGAACCTGTTGAGGTTAATTATTGACTTATATACATCAACATGGTCCAGAGTAATGATGGGTGAGAATATTGGCTTAATATCAAAGAGTAAAACTGGCAATAGTTAAAAACAAAGGTGCATATTGGCACTACTTTTGTTTTCCCTGTTTCTACATGAATTACCATTACATTTTTCTCATGCTAAAAACTTCTCCCAAAATTAGGTTACTGTGCCCTTTATCTACTGATGTATGCAGATGATGAAGTAATTTTTTATCTAGCTTTGATCGGTCCGCAGCGTAATTTAAAAGCGTTACATGTCTAAGCCAAAAACTGTCCCCAAAAATTAACATTTCAAATAACTAAGGTAGTTTCATTTAAGGGCACGAACAAAGCAAACCTTTTATATGGTCTTTAGGTTATGATAAATTATGCTTACCTCGGAAGAACATACTATCATGATCATGCCAACACGCAACAGGTAAGGGAAATAGGATTTAAGGCTTTCGAGCACAC
Source organism: Triturus cristatus (assembly GCF_964204655.1). Classification (NCBI taxonomy): domain Eukaryota; kingdom Metazoa; phylum Chordata; class Amphibia; order Caudata; family Salamandridae; genus Triturus; species Triturus cristatus. The sequence continues at coordinate 1,028,707,985 of NC_140583.1, forward strand.
GGGAGCGTTCAATAAATTCTATAATTTTTTGAATGTGTTCATTTACTGGTATCTACCAAGTAAAAATTCCACCAATTCTAAGCTATGAAGTAGAATATAACCTCATTGATAAATGGTCTTATCTAAATGTTTACGAAGGTAAAACTGTTTGCAACTTTGGCACAGTAAGTTCAACTATTCCATTTCAGGCATTGTGCCTAGAATTTTGTTTTTCAAGCACTTATGCTAAAACAATTGCATTAATTATTTGAGCATATTGTATAATTCAATCGACAATGGCTCATTAAGAAAACTGTCAAAGTATGAAACCTGCAAGGCCTCTAAGAGGAGTGACACATTCTCAGTAAATATTCCATATGCATTAGACAAGCTATAGTGCAACATCTGGATTCAGTGGGCCTCTGACAGCCAGGGGTCATGGTGCCAATGCACCTGCTGCACCACTGGTAACTGCAAGTCCAGTGTCACGTCACATCTAGTCATTTAACAACAACAGAAAACCTAGGGCTGATTTTTTTTAAATGACCAAGTGGCCCAACGGTCTGCTCATAAAACGTTACCTTTACGACAGTTCGTTTCATGGCTTCAAAATGCAGACACTTGTGAAGTCTATTAGAAGTTCTAGTGCAACCTATAGTCTTTGGGAATGTAATTCAATTACGTCAAAAAATGTTCCCGGTGAGCTACGGCCTAACCTACATTCTCTATAATGTAATTCCTATACTTCTTGCAAAATAAATATTGTGAAACCCGCAGTCTCCCTTCGGAGTCTTATTGATTACACTAACGTAAAATATACACAAGCATTGGCAATGCCAATTGGTCCTTTTTTAATGTGCTGCAAGCATGAGCTCACTCTGTATTCACAAGGTTCATCTCACCCTTCATTTATAGATAGACACCACTCAACCTGCAATCACATAAGCACATCAATCACCCTGCACTTAACAAACTTCCTCTACACAAAAGAAAAGGTGGATATGCTATCTCGATCTGCACATCACCATATGTACATTAGTAATGAGAATTGCAATATATCTCTCTTCATCCATTTAGTACCTTTAATGAAAGAATTTTGGAAAACTTGAGGAGGCGAATGAATTTGTTGAGACCAAATCTCAGACCAATGCAGTATGAATCGCTTGAAGAATGGGTACATGAGGCGTACGGGAGAGAGAGAGAGATAGGAACGGGATATAATACAGGAATACAATGAGATGGTGTTCAGAGGCTCAGTTGGATGCACAGATGAAAAGATGGAGGAGAAATGCAAACACAGAGGGATTATCTCTAGTGATGGATGGTTGCTGAAGATCAGGCTGGAGGGAAGTGCAGAGAGAAAAAGAATAATGTAGAAGGTACAGAATCAGATATAGATCCAAATTAAATTGATGATGAGTTACTTGATGAGATGTTACTGAAAAGACCTCCTCCATATCAGGAGAGTCCAGAAGGGATTACTTCGAGTGCACCATTAATTGAGATAGAAGCTCCACATGTTTCACAAGCTTCATAAGTTCTGTTAGCTCCACAGTCTCCACAGGCTACACAAGTTTCACAGGGGAGGGAGACAGATTAACTTAATGAAGCAAAGTAAGAACTGAAACTGCAAATTAATCAGATGTGTTTAAATGTATAGGCATTGTCAGTTCTGGTGACAATTGTTCCTATAGTCCCATTGTATAGTGAGGGTCAAAATATTTTGAGGGTGCATGCATTGACAGTTCCAGTGAATAGTTCTAGGAATGGTAGTGGATCAAGATCAAATGAAATAGGAACGTCACTGATTGACATTTCAGAGAATCGGAATGTGATCGAGACACCAAACAGGAGTGTGTAAATAGATCCTAGAAGATTAATGGAGAATGTGAGAGAAACAACTTCAGTATCAGGGGGTTCATTGGGAATTTCACCAGAGGAGTTGGATGATTGGATTAGAGGAATGGCACCCAGTAAGTCTAAACAGAGTATGGACATAGGTAAACTAAGAGTAGATCTGTAAGAAATGATTATTGGTACATTACATCCAGAGAGATTGAGTAAATATCAGGAAGATGAGTTGTTATGTTTGTGTAAGATTATTACATTGAGAGTGAAACATTTGCATTAGAGGTTTGCAGAAGCTGCAGAGGCATATGTAGTGAATATTGAGAAATCAAAGGATTTACAAAAGACATATAGGTTGGACTTTAGTGATAAGGATCTAGAGAGTTTGAATGCATCTAGTAAATGATTTCAGATAAAAGAGTTGATTAATATGGGGATAGGGTGAATTGGAATGGTGGAAAGGCAGATGGGTGAAAAAGAAAGTAGAAATGCTTGCAAATAAAGGTGTGACTGCATCTCCTTTGCTTCTGTTAAGAGACACAGTCTGCTGAAATGATACATCCAATGAGAGAAGAACCAGGTGGTGGATATGTTCACATTCCTTGGTCAAGACAGAATATATTGTCTTTTACGAATGAATTTCCCAGATTGAGAGAAAAGCTGGTTGAGTGGTATAAACAGGTAGAGAGGTTTGTAAAGGTTTCAAAGGTTTTGTTGAACGATTTGGATGGTTTGTTTGACATTGTGGTTCCAGATGATTTATGTACTGAGTGTAAGATTGCAGTCAATTGGCCAAAAGAGGAATATCCTAGAGATGTTAAAACTGGAGCACCTTCAGAAGAGGTGATGAAGAAATATAATCAAGTAATTACTTACTTGAAGAGTAAGATTTCCCCAAATGAAACAGATTGGGTTAAGATTGACAGGACGACACAGGAGTCGAAAGAATCAGTACATGCTTATTATGAGAGACTTTTACAGGTGTTTAAACAGTATAGTGGTTTTGAGAGTATAACTGACAAAGATATGGGACATTTTGTGTATAAGTTTATGTTTGGATTGAAACCAGAGATTAGTAATATGATTCAGCAGCATCTGATTTGTTGGCAAAACAAGACAGTAGATGAAATTCTGAAATATGCAAAATATTGTAGTGACAGTATTGATTCAAGACGTAAGAAATTGAAAGAGAAAATGATGTGGGCACAGGTGAAAGCTGCACAGCTGACAAATGGGAATTTTGTTGATTATTCTCAAGCAGGTCAACATCAGAATTTTCAAAAGGGTCAGGTGCCTAATATGAATGTTGTACCAAATGGAGGTATTCAAGTGAAGATTCAGGGAAAAGGCAAAGGTAAAAATAATAGAGAAGAGTTGAAAAAGAAATATCCTTGTCATGCTTTCGGAAAAATAGGACATTGGAAGAACGAGTGTAAGTTATTTTTAGGAAATAATGGAATGGTTCAAAATTTCAATCCACAGATGCAGAATGAGGTGGTTATGAATCAACAACAGCTGCAGCAGCAACATGTACTTACACCACAGGTACAGAAGGTACAACAGGTACAAGTGCCTCAAGCTCCTATGCCTAATAATGTGAATGCTCAGGTACAAAGATAACGTGTGAATGCTGGATTTCATGCGGGTGAACAAGTTGGTAAGAATCAAAATTTACAAATGGTTTCACAATACTGGTTATGGTGTCCTGAGAGTGATTCAGATTCATCTCAATGACGGTGCCTGAGGGGGAAGGAAGAGTGCGTGCTTGTTGCATCTCTGGAGGTAGATCAGTCTGGTCCATTTGTGGATGGGAAAGTGGAAAGTAATGATATTACATTCCTTGTGGACACCGGTGCTACCCATTCTACTGTGAGAGCAGCAGTAATTCCAAACCTACCCCTCTCGGGAGAAACTATCCAAGTTGTAGAAGTCTCAAATAAGTCTATTAAAACTCCGGTGACCAACCCAATGGTGGTTCATATTGGAGAGTTTAGAGATCTGCATCGGCCTGTGGTGTGTGACACAAGTCGGGTAAACCTTTTAGGTAGCGACTTGCTGTGTAAAATGAATTGCACCATCTATTGTACACCAGATGGCATTGCCCATAAACGCCAGATAAGAAGGTTGCTTTCAAGGTGATGTTAGCAAGACAAGCGACATAAGTGATTGATTTATACCATTTATTTACGGTGAAGGATTTGCCTGTTGAATTGAGAGATACAGTGATGACTGATATGTAGGATTTTACAGGGAAAGACATTGGCTTAATGAAAGGAGTTAATCCTATTCAAATTTCAGTCAAACAAGGTGCAGAATTTCCAAAAACACCACAGTATAAATGAGTCCCGAGACTATTGCAGGAGTTACTCCTGTAATTGAGCAAATGATTGAATAGGGTAGTCTGAGAGAGATAGTCCTTGTAATTCACCTATTATGGGAATTAAGAAACCGAGTGGCAAATATAGGATCGTGCAAGACCTGAGAAAAGTGAATATAGTTGTGGTACCTTGTTGTCTGATTGGGCCAAACCCAGCAGTGATTCTTTATAAAAATTCCCTGTGATGCAGAATGGTTCACAGTGATTGAATTGTGCCAAGCTCTTTCCTTGATGTCCTTACATCCGGCTAGCCAATATCTTTTTGCTTTCTGGTTCGGAGACCGTGTTTAGGCATGGGGCCGAGTTCCTCAAGGGTACACAGAGAGTCCTTTAATTTAATTCAGATCTTGAAAAGGTGTCTGGGGTCACTGGTAATGCCAGAAGACCCAGTATTGGTGCAATACATTGATGACCTATTGGTGGCATCAAGGACATGAGAGGCATGTTTGACAGAAATAAGTGCTCTCCTGAACCATTTGGCAGTAGGTGGGCATAAAGTGTCACCAGCGTAATTACAATTTTGCCAGAAAGAAGTTCAATATTTTAGACACAAAATTAAAAAAGGAGTCAGGAAAGTATCACAAGATCGGATTACCATGACATTGCAAATGGGTCCTCCCCGAAAAACAGAAAGAAGTTTGAACGTTTCTGGGCATGGTTGGATACTGCAGACAGTGGATCAGTGGTTTCTCACTGATAGCCAATCCATTACAGAGATTGACTCACAAAGATGTAGTTGATTCAATCCAATTGGATGAAGAAAGCATGAATGCTGTTATTGAGTTGCAAGACAGTCTTTGTCAAGCACCTGCATTGGGAATGCCAGATTACTGTAAAGATTTTGCGTTGTTCTGTTACGAGAAAGATGGATATGCACTTTCAGATTTGATGCAGACACATGGAATGGCGTGTCGTCCAATAGCATATTTCTCTGCTGCTTTAGACTCAGTGGCTGCAGCATGGGCAGGATGTTTGAAAGCGGTGGCTCCTACTTGTGTGAGTCTGGAGCAGAGTGAATCAATTGTTATGGGACATCCAGTGAAAGTGTATGTGTCAGATTCTGTTGAAATTTTACTGACAAGGATGAGAATACAGCATCTCATGAATAGCTGCTTGACTAGATATGAGAGAGTGATCTTGGGTGCTGAGAATGTGAGAGTAACAAGATGCATGACACTGAATCCAGCAACTTTGTTGCTGAGGACACGTTGTGAAGAAGTGATGGATGAAGCATACCATGATAGTTTGGATGTGACAGAGTTGTGCACTAAACAAAGGTCTGTTATAAAAGATACACCATTGTCAGAATCAGATTGTGTGATATTTGTAGATGGTTCTTGTTTGAGGGATGAAAGAGGTGCTTTGCATGCTTCTTATGCTGTGTGTACAATGGCCATGGTTCTTGAAGCATCTTGTCTAAGAGGGGTAAATTCAGCACAAATTTTGGAATTGGTCACTTCGACCAGGGTTTGCATAATTGGCAAAAATGTAAGAGTACCCATATTTACGGATAATCAATATGGTTTTGGGGTGGTGCATGATTTTGGACAATTGTGGATCCAACATGGGTTCCTGACTTCTTCAGGATCTCCGATCAGAAATAGCAAAGAAGTAAAAGATTTGCTGGATGCATTACAATTGCCCAAAGAGATTGCAATGGTCAAATGTCTGGCACATACATCAGGAAATGATTATGTGACCAGTGGGAACAGATATGCAGACCAAGGGGCTTGTTTCTGTGTACAAAATTCAATTTCAAACAACAAAGGGACAAAGAATTGTCACTTGATGTTCTCTTCTTTAGAGACTAGGGAGGAAATTAGACAGTGCAGGAAGAGGCCAGTGAGGAACAAAAAGAGATTTGGATTAAATTAGGTTGTACACGAAGAGCTGAAGATGAAGTGTCGATGTGTACAGATGGTAGGCCAGTAATGCCAGACTACCTTCTTTTGCAGGTGCCCAGGATGTACCATGGATTGACACATGTGGGAAGAGATGTAATGATTAGACTCTTCAAACAGTCATGGTATAATCCTAACTTCAGGGTCAGTGCAGAGAGCCTTTGCCAGAGGTGCAGCAGCAGAATCCAGGGAGAAATACTGTTGTTAGTTGGGGATGAATTGGAAAAGCAGCAGGACCGTTTACTCAGTTACAGTCTGACTTCATAGAGCTCCCTCCTTGTAATGGACTGAAATATATATTAGTTGTGGTTTATCTGCTTTCTCGTTGGGTGGAAGCCTATCCAACAAGAAGAAATGATAGTTTAACAGTTGCTAGATTGCTATTTAGAGAGATCATTCCTAGATTTGTATTCTCAGTCTCTTTAGAAACGGATAGAGATACACATTTTAATAATGAAAAAATTCAGATGATTTGTGCAGCATTACAAATTGAACAAATGCTGCATTGTGCCTATCAAGCAGAAGCCTCAGGTGTGGTCAAGCAAATTAATGGCACTATTAAATCCAGACTATCAAAGGTGTGTGCATCCACAGCACTGAAATGGCCTGATGCTTAAGTCTGGTATTGATGAGTTTGAGAAGCATTCCTGATAAAAGACTGGATTATCCCCTCACGATGTCATAATGGGTAGACCAATGAGACAGCCGACAGTACCTGCAAATCAACTGATAAATATTAATGATGGTCTAGTGCTCAATTATTGCAAAGGATTGGCTGATGTGGTGCATTCTGTGTCTCATCAGGTTAGAGAAATCGCAGCCACAACACAGCAAGAGGAAGCACATGATTTAAGTCCAGGAGAGTGGATTCTGGTGAAGAAGCATGTAAGAAAGTTGTGTCTGGAGCCTCGTTGGCATGGGCCATAGCAGGTAATACTGGTGACAACAGTGAATTGAGGTGGTTTCCCAAACTGGATACACGCAAGCCATAAAAGAAGAGTCCTAAGTCCGCTTGAAAGACTGGAAGAGGAAGAACAGCAACTGGCAGAGAGTCAAATAGAGCCAGAAGCTGCAGAGCCTGAGGCCACAGAGCTGGAAGCTGCAGATCCTAAAGCTGTTGAATATGAGGTTGAACCTGAACAAAGTCAAATAAAGTGCGCCCCTGCTATGGGGTCTCGCAAGACTGCTGTTGAAGTCAATGATGGAGAAGTTTTGAACAAAGATCAAAAGCAAGTTCGACAAACAAAAGTATTGAATAAGAGGAGTTGCAAACTTGACACTGAAACAGAGGATACTGTGAAAGTTAAGAAAGCTAGAAAATGTGATGTGTGGCCAAAGGGAGTGAAGAGACTGAAATACACTCTGACCAAGAAAACATCAGACACAATAGTAGAAGTATCAAGCCAGACTGAACAGAGTGAGTCAGAAGAGGATACAGTTCGGAAAACAAAAAGAGCAAGAGTTTCAATCAAGTCATACACAGCACCTGAATGAACATATGTGGTGTTGGAAGATATTGAGCACACAGATCAAAGCAAAGAAAATACTGGTACAGAACTGTGTGACAGAAACACCACCCTAAAGGAGCTGTGTAAATTTGTAGGCTGGAGAAATTTGAAAGTTCATTCAAAGGGGTGCAGAGAACTGAAGAAGAAATTTAATAAAAGGATGTAGAAGATATAAAAAAAAAGAGGGAGTGAAGACAAAAGTCTGGAAGTGTGTGGATACACTACTTTGGAAAGTTAAAATAGTTTTCCATTTTTAACATTTTTTTGAATTGATATAATTTTTTTTCTTCTAGAAATGGCAGATACAAAGAGACAGGATATCAAAATTCTAGTTTTAAACGTAGATGTATTAATGCTTGTTTCTTTAGTATTCTATTACTAATGTTGGTGTGGTTTACACTACTTGTTATTGTGCATGCCTCTATGTTAGCTAATGGAAATAATATTACTAACAGTGTGATGAGTGAGAAAGTAGATTCTAAAGGTTTCACATACTAATATAGAAAGGATGGTAGATGACAGCATTTATCATCAAGATAAATCAATTAATGACTTTTTGTTAAATGTTTTTATTAAGCTGTTGTTCGAATATGTGGACACAATGGATGTGAGAGACTGCTATGTGTGCATGCAATTACCAATGTCTGTCTCAGAGGGGGTGACTTACCATCCCCTACCTTTAACATGTGGAGTGTCTTGTAGTGTCCTAACCAGTCTTTTCTATGAGAAGGGTAGTTTACAATATTATTATTCTAACATGGATTTAGTATCTTCAGAAATTCCCATTAGAAGGAACATGAATAGGATAAGTAGTGCTAAAGATGCAGAGTTTATGGGGTAATTCTTTCATGCAACAAAGTCAATAGATAGGAATAATCTAACCTGTAGTTTGCGGTTTTAAGAAAGAGAATTCATTAACATGGTAGAGGATAGAAGGCAAGATTTTAAATGTAAAGCTGCTGAGCAAAAGTCTCATGTACCTCCATGGTCTTATGGAAAGGATATTATAAAAAGGGTGAGACATACGCTGCCACGACCCTGGATTGGCATCATAGAGGGAACCTTTGCTTGCTTAGAGTAAAACTGAATTTAACAACTATTTCATTGGTTCTAGTGAGCGTGATCATGTTTTCCTAATTACGTGAGGATAGGGAATAAGAGGAGGAACTGATCCTGTCTTTCCAGGAATCTACTATGTGTATGGTAACAATGCCTACTATAGGTTGCCTGCACATTGGTATGGATGTTGTTATATGGGCATAGTTTTCCCTAAGGTGTATCACCTGAACAAGAATGATGGAATCAATGAAATAAAGAATGGATTAACACATAGGAAAAGGAGAGCAAGTTTTCAGGAAATTGTGGGAGATATTTTTGGAGCATTGATTCCTTCAGTTGGAGTTATTCAAAATTCAAAATGAGAGAATCGTCCATAGTGGTTAATTGTTTATCAACAGACACTGCTGGTGTTTTTTTTTTTTGTTTTTTTTTAAAAACCTTTATTCATCAAAAAACAGGGACACAGCTATTCAGCCGACAACCCGGAGGTTCGGCAGCTTCAAGAGAGCAGTACAAAGAAGCGTCCACAGTGCATAAAAGGAGAAGCAAAAAGGTTCTATTTTAAATAAACACAAACACACACCAACCCCAAGCAAGGCGAAAAACAGTGAATACAACTGGTGATTGCCCCTCAGGGGAGACCGGACCCCCCTCGTCTATCAGTCACAGTGCTGTGATAAGAGGAAAAAGGGGAAAAGCAGAGACCCAAGAAGTCAATTAACAATCAAATATATGTACAGAGCTGGAAAGAATGCTAAGGAGAGAGCTGCTCCTCGGGGGGATCCAGATATGGGGCAAGACATATGCCCCCCCTATACTGGTTCCACCGCCCCCAAATGGCATGCCACTTCCGAGGGCGCCCTCTAGCGCAATATACCGTCTTTTCCCTGAGCATACTCCAGTCCATGTTTTCCTTCCACGCAGCCAATGTGGGGGGCCCCGCGGAGCCCCACAGGCGCGCTATGTCTCGCTTAGCCACCATGTTACCCAGTGTCACCCACTGGGTCTGTGCCTCATCGTGATCAGTAGGCCCCCAAACATTCAGGAGACAACACCGCGCCTCCGGCTGCATAACAATGCCCGTCACCTCCCCCATTACCGCATGGACTCTCCTCCAAAATTCCATAATGACGCCACATTCCCAAATGATATGCAGGAAGGTACCCACCACACCACAGCCCCTCCTACATAAGCCCTCCTCAGAAAATCCCATATGAACCAGCCTTGGCCCCGTAACATAGACTCTGTGGAGTATTTTGAGCTGCACCAGCCGCAGACGCGACGGGATCGCGACCTCCTTAGGAGAGGAAACCGCAGACTGCCAGTCCTCGTCATCCAGCTCAAGTCCGTCCCTAGTCCATTGGTCCCGCAGCCCCAATAGCAGGTCCGCCCGAACATTAATCAATTTCTTATAGATAAGAGAGATCGTACTCTCTGGCATATGGCCATCGAGGATCCGGTCCTCCAATGGAGAGGACTCAGGCACCTTCTCACCTTCTACGAGGACTGACCGCAGGGCATGACGCACCTGAACATAGCGGAAAAACTCGGATTTCCCCAACTCATACTCCTTCTGCAGCTCTTCAAAGGACTTCACCCTCCCCTTAATCAGCAAATCTCCAACCCTGGAGATACCGATCAAGTCCCATTTCTCAAAACCTTTCGTATGCCAAAGCTTCCCCAATTTTTCAGAGTCAAACAATGGGGTAGCAAGGGTGAGCCTATCCTTCCAGCCCAGCGAGTCAGTCGCCAACTTCCACACCCGCACCGCCACCCCAGTGGGCCCTGTGAGGGACGAGTCCAGCGACCGCGAGTACAACGCTCTGTGATAATTACCACCGCGCAACAACCATCGGTCCATGGCGTAGCCGGGGCTTAGAGCCGGACCATATAAACCATGATTAATCGCGCTCAACTGGGTGGCCCAGTAATAGCGTTGAATGTCCGGAAGCGCAATACCCCCGTCGTACCACGGAAGCGTCAACTTAGCAATCTCTATGCACGGCCGCCCATCCCACAACAACGATCGTTGGAGGCTTTCGACCTCCCGAAAGTAACTGGCCGGTACCCAATCAAGAGTATTCTGCAAGGCGTAGAGGAACCGGGGAAGAGACATCATTTTGAACAAGGCGGCGCGCCCGATGAGGGAGAGCGGCATCCTCCGCCACCCCGCAACATCCCGCCGCAAACGCGCCAGGGGAGGGAGCAGGTTCTTCTCATACCGCAAAGTGGAATCAGTGGAGATAAAAATCCCCAGGTACACGAAGCCCTGCTGGGCGATCTGGATCGAACAAATTCGCGGGACAGGTGGAACATCGCCGCTCAGAACATACAGATATGATTTACTCCAATTGATGACGAGACCCGAGTTCTTACCAAAAGATGTCAGAACGTCACAAACCACTATAAGCGAGTTCTTGGGCGAGGCGAGATATAACAGGATGTCATCGGCATAGAGCGAAATACGGTCCTCGTGATCGGGTGACCATCTAAGTCCACGTATATCCGGGTGCCAGCGTATCCACGCCGCCAGCGGCTCGAGGGCGAGGGCGAACAACAAAGGCGACAGGGGGCAACCCTGTCGGGTGCTCCTCCCAAGCTGGAACGGAGTCGACGCCCGCCCGTTTACCACAACACCCGCAAGGGGACTCTCATAAAGCAACCTCACCCAGCTCACAAAACCAGGGCCAAAGCCGAACTTGGCAAGCACAGCCCACAGATATGCCCATTCCACCGTATCAAAAGCCATCGTGGCATCAAGAGACGCCACAATAGCTGGTTCTCGCAGCGTGCTCGCCCTGGCAATCACTCCATGAAGACGCCTAAGGTTTAACGCAGTGTTACGGTGCGGGATAAAACTCGATTGATCCGGGTGGATCAGGTCTCCAAGCACCCTGACCAAGCGGCCCGCCAGAATTTTAGCCAGAATTTTCGGCTCAGCATTAAGGAGTGATATTGGCTGATAGGAGGCACACTTGTCCCGGGGTTTACCATCCTTATGTATCACAACAATCGTCGCCAGTCGCTGGTCCAACGGAAGGGACCCACTCCCCCGCGCCTCCACGAACATGGCGCGCAGGTGAGGGGCAACCCTATCCGGGAACAGCTTATACAAGTCAATCGGCAAACCATTTGGGCCTGAGGCCTTGCCCGAGTTCAACGCGCGGATAGCACCCGCCACCTCATCAACCGTTATATCTCCATCGAGGTCATCTCTATCTACGTCAGAAAGGCAGGGCAGAGCGATGTCACGCAGGAGGTCACGCGAATCCTCAGTTGGCCTATCCAAAACCGAGGCGTAAACCATACGGAAATAATCCGAAAAACACTGTACTATACCCTCGGGATCAACAACCACCTCTCCCCCCTCTCTCGTGAGCTCCGGCACCACTCTATTAACACGTTCTTTTATGTCCAGCCACGCTAGGAGTTTCCCGGCCTTATCGCCAACATCATACAAGCGACCCTGCTGTTCCCTACTGAGGGTCTTGGCGGCATTCGCCACCAGGTCCCTATATTCCGCTTGCTTCAAGCTCAGATTATGCAGTGAGGCCGCTGTAACCTCCCCCTCCAGGGCCACCTCTAAAGCCGCGATCTCACCCTCAACCTGTATAACCTCGCCATCTCTCCGTCGCTTGGCGGCCACTACCAAGGAGAGGGCCTCCCCTCTCAACACGGTCTTAAATGCTTCCCACAACGACACAGCCGAATCAACGGAACCCTGATTGTCCTTAAAATAGTGATCAACTGTCTTCAACAGCGCACAGCGCATCTTGGGATCACAAAAGTACCAGGGGTTAATAGGAGCAACCCTGCCCCCTCCCTCGCGGCCGACATCCAGCCGGACCCACACTGGCGAATGATCAGATATGCCCCCGCGCCATATGCCTAGCCTCAGATACCAATGAGGCGTGCGCAGCCAGAGTGAGTAGGTAATCAATCCGAGAGAGACTACCATGCGCCCCGGAGTGGAAGGTATATTGGCTCTGTGTGGGGTGCCGGAGCCTCCAGCAGTCTACCAAGCCGAGTCTATCTATAAAGTCTGGAAGCCACTTCTGAGCCCCCCCGGTGTCCCTGGGCGGGTACCTATCCAGCAACCCAGAGCCGACAGCATTAAAGTCTCCCCCCACCACTAGCATACCCTCTGGGAGGTCCAACAAGGCCCTACCCAGATCTGCAAACGTCGAGGCCTGCAGGGCAGGAGGGACAAAAACCGAAACCAAAACCAACGTTCTTCCCTCCCACCTCCCCGCCACCGCCACAAACCTCCCCCTATCATCAACAATGGTGGAGTCCACCTCGAAAGGTAGTGAAGCTCTAACAAGGATGCCCACACCCCTGGAGCCTGAGGAGAATCCCGAGTGAGCGATGAATTTGTAACCTTTTCTATTAAGAGCATAGCAAGTATTACCTATAAGATGTGTCTCCTGCAGTAGGGCCACATCCGGCAAAGACCGTTTCAAGAACTGCAAGACTATCCCCCGCTTAATACGATCTCCCAAGCCATTAACATTTCAGCTAATAATATTTAAGCCCCTACCCCCCATCCCCACACACAAAGAGGCCCACCCCACACCCGAAGAGCCACCATTGAACAACCCTGACAACCATTACTACGCCTTGCAAATACAAACCCCCCAACAACAACCCCAAAATCCCAACTCTCCCCCCCACCCTGCACCCCTGCTGCAGCTTACAAAGCCCCCCCAACTTGCAGTGTGCCTGTCGCCCTACCATAACACAAAACTACAAAAAGTACCCTGAGGGAGGAAAGAGCTCCCATCTTCCTCCCGCAACCCTCCGTATTACTGCAATCAGCGCAAGTCATTGTCCGGAACCAAAGCAAGTCAGTCCGGCTCCAAAGGCATCAACCCTGCCCATCCCGGTCACCCTCCACGTCTGTGGCAGCATCCCCGCCAGTCCGTCGTCGGGGCAAAGCGTCCAACCAGTCTCCGGCCATAGCAAGCGACTCAAAGAAAAAAGTCCGGTCCTCATACACCACACGCAATCTGGCAGGGAAAAGCATAGCATACTTCAGGTCCCTCTCCCGAAGACGTCTCTTCACCCCCAGGAAACTCTGCCTTTGCTTTTGCACCAGCTGGGTGAAGTCAGGATAGAAACTCACTGATGCGTTCTGAAAAGGGACCGGGCCCGTCACCCGCGATGCTTGCAGGATAGCGTCCCGATCTCGGAAGTGAAAGAGCCGGGCGACAATCGGTCTCGGAGGGGCTCCCGCCCTGGGCCTCCCGCCAGGAACGCTGTGAGCCCGCTCGACTGCAAAAAACTTCCCAAGGCCCTTAGGCTTCAGATGGTTAAGCACCAAGTCCTCCACGAGCAGATCTGCGGAGATCTCGTCCGAGGATTCCGGGACCCCAATAATGCGCACGTTGTTGCGCCTGGCCCGGCCCTCAAAGTCCTCCAGCCGGCGGGCGGAGAGGTCGTTCTCGGTCCGCAGCTTACGAACTTCGGTCTGAAGTTCCGAGACATCATCAGCGAGGCCTGTGGTCTTGAGATCAAGGGATTTAACCCGCTCATTAGTTTTGCACAAATCCGCGCAGATCAGGTTGACATCCACCAAGATAGTATCCACTTTATGCGCCAGGGCATCAAACTGTCTCCCAATCGAGGCCTGCATCCCCTCGAGCGCACCCATGACATCCTGCAACGAGAGCTCCGAGGTCGGGGATGAGGCAGCCTTCTGTACGTCCAGCGACTGGCCCGATCCACCAGGCGATCCCTTCTGCTGGGCATAACGATCCATATTATTGGATTGGGTATAGGCTCCCCGCCTGGTAGCCTTGGGTTTCAGCCTATCCACCTCTGCTTTACCCGACATATCTGGCACCGAGCAATCCGGTGCAAAGAGACGACCCTCTCTCAGTCAGAGGGAACAGGAGAAGCCAGATCTGCAATAACCAGTCAGAGTAGGGCGCAAGGCGTCCAGAGGATAGTAAAGCATCAGAAGGCACTCCCGGGCCAAGGCAAACAAAGGGCGAGAAAGTGAAAGTGAAAGTATGGCGTTCTCCGTCCGCCAGTTCACACCTCGCCAGGCCGCTGTTGTTCAATTAGAGGCCGGGCATCCTGCCAACGCCAGCCCCTGGCATCCCTCGGAGATAGGCCTCAATCTTCCGCCGTGCACAACTCCGGTTCCCGGTGGGCGATCCGAGCCCGGGCAGCATCAATCGCCTCAGCAATGAGTCATCTGCAAGATGCCGTGCATATAAAACAGGATTTAAGACAGGATAATTGACGGAGGGCGCGTGGGTCCCGGGAGCTCAAAGCTCACGCGGCCATCTTGGTCAGGCGCTAGGCTCCTCCCCCTGCTGGTGGGTTTTTGATGATTGATACTGAAATGGTTGCGATCAGGTCTATGATTTTACAAAATTGACTTGCCCTTGATATATTATTGGCTAAAGAGGGTGGAGTCTGCAATATGTTGAAAGTACAACAATATTGCTCATATATCCCTGACAAGAGTAAGAGTCTAGAGTGGTATATTAAAAATATTACAAATCTTTAGGAAGATTTGGCAGTACTGAAGGATGATGGTGCTTGGGAGAAACTTGGTAAGGGTTTCTCCTCTATGGGTAATTGGTTTGCTACCTTAAGGAATAGTGTATTAGGGAGAATACTAACACCAATCATTGCAGTGGCTACAGTGATACAAATGATTTTTCAGATATATAAGTGTTGTAAGTGTAAGAAAGAGTCACCTGATGTTAAATGAAGTGAAAGAAAGAGAAAGAGAGAAGGGATAGATTTAGAGGACAGGAAAGGAAATTACTATGAAATGATTAAAGATTTAGAGGGAATTTTGATGAAAGGAGAGAACAGCTTTCTAAAAGTGATAATTTGATTGTGGGTATTTTGGTGATGGCTCAAAGATGCCATCAAAGGAAGGATTGATGGAGCAGGGTTTTCGTGAAATGAAACCTGCTTGAATTGAACCCTCAGTAACACTTATTAACTGTGTGCTGTGAAAAACGTATGCGAAAAAGGGGCTTACGTGAGGGAAAAGGCTACTTCACAAACCCGAACTAAAACACCGGAGTAGGCCGCAAATACTTGGCTAATGTAAAGTAAACAGTAAATTGATACTTGTATAGCGCACTACTCACACGCAAGGGTCTCAAGGCGCTTGTACGAATACCGCTGTGGAACCCATCCTGGCTTTCCCTGTGAGGCATCCATTCCTGGGCACCCCCAAGGTGGAGGCCAGGCATCCTTAGCGTTGTGGGGGCCGTTGTGGAGATTAAGCAAGCTATTGCCCAGAGTTGCAGAGTGGGACTCCATGATTGGAATGACACCGAGGCGAGAATTATCAGGTCTGTGGAATTTTGAGCCCAAGACCCACCGTTGCGAGGAATTGAACCCTGGTCCCGGGCTAGACCTCTGCATCAGGGTCTGCCGCTCTAATCATTGAGCCACACTTCTCCACAAGTAAAGTAAAAGGACGAATGCTTCTTCAATGCATTTATTAATGTTTGCTAGGAAAATAATAATAACTCGGGTTGCGAATGGGTAGATGCAGCAGAGGGTAGGTGCGTAATGGAAAGCATTATAAGTGATTAATAATGACTATGTTGTTTTCCATAAAAGTTTTTTTTTCTGCTCCGCAGGAATCGTTTGGGTTATATGAAAGAAATGAATGCGGTTTAATTCTGAGCAAGAAGGGGAAGGTGGAAGACAAATGTCCTTCACGAGTCCTATGTGCCTGCCAAGAGTTTGCATGAAGAAACAAAATAATCATCGAGAGAAGGAAAACTTCCTTCAAAAGCAGTGCAAATAGACAAACGTGGCAGGAAAGTTGTTACATGAACGGGACAGAGGAAATGTGTATTATGACTCAGCCTGGGTGGCAAAATCTGCTTCACTCGCAGAGTTTGTGGATTTTTGGCAACTTCGCGTTCCGCGTAGAACGAGGAGTTACCAAAAACACCGCGATCCGCGGTATAGCGGAGTCTGTGTTCGCCGATGAGTTTTCCTATTCGTTTGCGTACGCCACAAGATTTTGGCAGCCTGGCTTCTCGATCCCGCAAGAGTGTGCGATCTTGAACACATCATTCGGATGCGCCATCGGACATCCGGCAGAAGTTTGGTGAAGCTCATGATGCCGAAACACAAAATTTGCAATCTGGAGAAGAATATCTCTCGAGCAGCATAACATCTTCTCAAAAATGATGATTTGGATGAAAAAAACTCCTCAGATTGACATTTGGCTGTACTTTTTTGTGCAGGGAGTCCTTTTTCTTTTTTTACTTTTTTTGGAGAGGAAGGAAGTGCCTCAGAGTCTCCAACTTCCTGTTCCTGTCCAGCAGGCTCCTCCCAGTGCTTTGTCCATGTCCTGTTCACTTTTCATTTGGATTTGGAGCTGGAAGGATCACTCTTTGTGTCTGCTGCATCATATATAATTGAATTTGAGGACTTTTGGATTTGAGGACTTTTGGATTTGAGGACTTTTGGATTTGAGATTTTACAAGTAAGTTGATGTTGTTTGTTTGATTGCTGCACTGCAGTTGCTGCAACTACAATTTTTGTACTTTTCACCATTTAAAAAAAATATATATTGTGGGTAGCCAGTAGGCCCAGAGCTAGTCATGGGTGCATGAAATAAATGTTTCTTTGTTGTGTGTTGAATTTATTTTAAACATCATTTAGGGCATGGATGGGATTGGATTGAATTGCAAAATGTGTATTTTTTGGGGGCATTTCACTTTTTTGGTGTGTGTTAAATAGATTACTGTTCTGTGTGTGTGTGTGTGTGGTTGTTGTGTAACTTGTATACCTTGTTTAGCCACGTAGATTTTCATTTTTGCATTTTATTGCATTAAAGCTGTGTTGTTTAGCACACCTCCTTTGCCTGGCTATTATAGGCCTGTTTCACTTCGTTGTTTTCCAGGCCTCCTGCTTGTTGTGACTGTGAGTGACCATGTGGCTGGTGGCATTTTGTGGTGGTAATTTGGAAGTGTGCTGCTTTTGCCATATAGGCCTGCATGTGTTTCCTTTGTTCCTTTTGGCCTAGGATTCTTCTTGCTGTGGTGGGACTGCCATGTGGCTGGCGCCCATTTTGAAGCCAGGCAGTGTCCTTTTGACATAGGCCTACATTGTCTGTCTTCCCTTTCTTGTTGTTGTGGGTCTGGCCATGTGGCTGGTGGCCATTTTGAAGCCAGGCAGTGTGTTGTTGCCATAGGCCTGCATTGTCTGTCTTCCCTTTCTTGTTGTGGGCCTGGCCATGTGGATGATGGCCATTTTGAAGCCAGGCAGTGTGCTTTTGCCATATGCCTGCATGTCTGTCGTCCCTTTCTTGTTGTTGTGGGCCTGGCCATGTGGCCGGCAGTCATTTTGAAGCAAGGCAGTGTGCTTTTGAAATAGGCCTGCATTGTCTGTCTTCCATTTCTTGTTGCTGTGGGTGACCTGGCCATGTGGCTGGAGGCCATTTTGTGGAGCCAGCCAGTATACTTTTGCTATAGCCCTGTAAGCTTGTGGCCTCGTCTGTCAATAGGCCTTTCATCCAGTAGGCCCAGAGCTACTCATGGGTGCATGAAACATCTGTTTCTGTGGTGTCTGTTAAATTTATTTTAAACATCATTTAGGACATAGATGGCATTGGATTGAATTGCAAAATTTGTTTTTTGGGGGGTTATTTAATTTTTGGGTGTGTGTTAAATAAAAGCCTTTGTCGTGTGTGTGATGTGGTTGTTGTGTAACTTGCACACATTGTTTAGCCCTGTGGATTTTAGTTTTTGCATTTTTTTGCATTAAAGCTGTGTTGTTTAGCATGCCTCCTTTGTCTGGCCATATAAGCCTGCTTAAGTTCATTGTTTTCCAGGCCTCCTGCTTGTTGTGACTGTGAGTGACCATGTGGATAGTGGCCATTTTGTGATGGTAGTTTAGTAGTATGCTGCTTTTGCCATATATGCCTGCATGTCTTTCCTTTGTTCCTTTTGGACAAGGCTTCTTGTTGTTGGGGGCCTGGCCATGTGTTTGGCGGCCATTTTGAAGCCAGGCAGTGTGTTTTTGCCATAGGCCTGTAAGCTTGTGACCTAGTCTGCCAATAGACCTTTCATCCAATAGGCCCAGAGCTACTCATGGGTGCATGAAACAACTGTTTCTGTGGTGTCTGTTGAATTTAAACATCATTTAGGGCATGGATGTCATTGGAATGAATTGCAAAATGTTTTTTGGGGGGGTATTTCACTTTTTTTGGTGTGTGTTAAATAAATGCCTTTGTTGGATGTGTGTGTGTGTGGTGTGGTTGTTGCATAGCTTTCCAACCTTTTTTAGCCCCGTGGATTTTCGTTTTTGCATTTTTGAATTAAAGTTGTGTTGTTTAGCATGGCTCCTTTATCTGGCCATATAGGCCTGCTTGAGTTCATTGTTTTCCAGGCCTCCTGCTTGTTGTGACTGTGAGTGACCATGTGGCTGGCAGCCATTTGGTGGTGGTAGTTTAGTAGTGTGCTGCTTTTGCCATATAGGCCTGCATGTCTTTCCTTTGTTCCTCTTCGCTTACTGCTTTGATCCCCTTTGCCTGCTGCAGCTCCCTGAATGATGTGATGCACAAATTAATGGCAAGCGGGTTCCACTTCCATTACATTTGTATTTTTGTTTTTGTTCTTCTTTCCCATCTTTCCTGAGTGTACACAGAATACCATGAAAGCCCTTGTTGTCAAAGCCTCACAACTGGCTACACTATTATGTTGTTTTTTATAACTTAAACTGAGTTAATAAAATGTAATAACATAACACTAACAAGTGTGACCACCACACACTAAGTTATATATTATATTTGCTTGTTTGTACTAGTACCACAACAACAAATGCAACATTTCACTGATGTTCTTCTGGCTTCTTTGCTTTTAGGTGCACAAAAAGACTGAGGAGGAGGTGTCATCATCATCACCAATTGTACTGCCAGACAGAAGTCCTGCTGTGCTTGACGTCACGTGACGTGTGAACACAGACGTCTCTGCAACTTGTGCACCTGCGTCCTGCTGACATCTGAAAAAGTTGGCCCCAAAGAAAGGTAATAGCCTGGTCCTCCAGTACTAAGAAAGTTGCCAGTGAGAAGAAGGAACAGAAGAAGGAAGTGGCATTGCCACTTACCAAGACTGGCGTGCCACCCAATATGTTTTTTGGAAAACAAAAAATTACGCCTGCGTCAGCGGTGTCCGCGGACCAAGCTGGGAGTAGCACCTCCGCATCAGCGGGCCTACCCCACCAACCCAGGCCAAAGCCTATGAGTGGCGCAGAGGTAGCCAGTTTACTTGTGCAAACGCCAACGAGCAGTTATGTTGAAATGTCATTATCGCAAAGTAGTACCCAATCAATGCAGGTAGAAACTCAGCAAATAAGTGGACAACAACAGCTAGGACAACAGCCGCAACAACAACCGCAATGATAGCTGCAACAACAGCCGCAACAACAGATGGAACAACAGCCTCAACAACAGCCGCAACAACATACAACAGCCACAACAACAGGAGCAACAACAGCCCACAATAGTAGTTGTTCCTCCCGAAGTAGGGCAGTTCAGGAAATCGAGCTTCCTGCAGACGAAGAAGAGCAAGCCACTCTTTCAGAAGATCCATTGTCTTCCAGATCCCCTTCTGATGATCTAGATACCACTTGGAACCCACCAGTTCAGCCTGAGAGTGAGGCACGCCACGCGACAAGTCTAAGGAAAAGGAAGGTTCCTGAAATTCTTAGGGTTGTGGAGAAAGATGTAGAAGAGGAGGATGATGACGAGCCAGTCATCATGAAGATCACTCCCATCCCAGTGGAGATGGAGATCAACATTATTATTACCCAATCCCAAATTGCTGTGAGGGATGTGGCACGGATACCACCAACACAGGTAACACCAACACGACCTCCAGCTTGCATATTTGCATTTGCAAAGGCCCGGCAGGGACCTACACCCAGCTCAACCACCACCTCAGTAGGTAGTGGTACTGTAACTTCACAGAGTCAAATTCCAGGCACACCCTCCAGTTCATCTGATATTGCAAGTGGCACCTCCAGCAGCACAAGAAAGTTCACCTCCCCAGTTTGGGACTTCTTTTTGGTTGGCAGTAAGGAGGAGAACGTTGCTATATGCTCAATTTGTTGACATAGTGTTAATCGGGGCAATTTTGGTTCAATGTATGGTACCGGAGGCTAAACAACCCATCAGAAAAAACACCACTTGATCTAGTGGGAGGAACACCTTAAAGGCCAAAAAAGTAAAACTGCACCCATTGGTGTTGGTATGGATGAAGAAGTAGAAGAAGATATGATCGCGGTGGAAGGTGAACAAGAGGGAGACATTTTCTCTGGTACACAAAGTAGCCCAGTGCACTACCGCCCACATTATCATCATCCTCAGCAACATCACAGTGGCATCATAGTAAGAGTCAGGTTGAGACACCAAGGCAACAGAGTACTGCGATAAAAAAAAGTGCGTTGTTGAGCCTAACTGGGTTCAAGAAGTCACCTGTATCAGCTGCACCAGTAAGCAAAACATTCCAGCCTACCATTGTCAGCATGCTTAGGTCGGAGGGATAGTACGAAGGCAACCACCCAACGGCACATTTGTACAATGCGAAGCTGGCTAAAATGTTAGCACTGGACCTTCTCCCTTTTTTTTTTGTGGAGGGGGTGGGTTTCCTTGAATTTGTGACAGCCATCTGCCCAAAATGGAAGGTTCCCAGCCGGTCCAATTTTGCCCAAGTTGCTGTTCCAGCACTACATTACGATGTGCTGGAATTGCTTGGACAAGCTTTGCTGCAGAGTACTGTTCACAATATCCACCTGACAACAGACATGTGGACCAGTTGCCAAGCCACTGATTCCATGTGCATCCCTGTACACTGGATCTCTTTTGTGGGGGTTAGAGAAAAGATATCTGAAGCAGGTGTTGACACTGCTGAGATTTTTAATGCTACTCTGAAACATGCAACTGTAGCCATATTCACCAAGGAGAAATCTCATACTGCTACAAACATTTTGGAAGAGTTTAACAGCAAGGTCTTTGAATGGCTGCGCCCAAGAATGCTTAACATTGGTTTTGTTGCCACCGATAATGGCAGTGATCTAGTTGAGGCCATGGAGGATGGTGACTATTTCAGGGTCCTGTGTTTGGCGCACTGCATTACCATTATTGTTCAAGACTTTCTGAAAAAAGAAGCCTGAGTCAGCAACTTACTGACCACCTGCAGAAGAATATGCACACATTTCAGCCATTCTTTTAAAGCCCGGAAGCAGCTGAGGATCATTCAATGTGAGCATAGAATGCCAGTCAAAGCACTCATCCAGGAGATGCCAACACGTTGGAATTCAACTTATTACATGCTTGATCGTCTGATCAGTACAGACCAATCAATGAGTGTGTCATGCAAAGAATAAGGGATGTGACTGTGAAAGGCATGACCCTACAGATGGACCAATGGGGCCTAGTTAAATGCTTGACACAGATGCTTCTTCCTTTCGAACTCTTCACATGTGAAGTCTGCCAGGAGGACTGGACTATGGGCCAAGCTATCACATTGTTGCACATGCTAGAGCAACAGCTGAAGGAGGTGTCTGAAATGTACACAGGTGTGAAGGAAAAAAATGAAGCATATGAGTTGGTGGAGAGCTTATCCCGTCGCTTAGCTGAAAATACAAGGGTGCAAACTTGCATTGTTTCAGAAAAACATTACATTTGTGCCATAATTCTTGATCCACGGTACAAATTGGTACTGGACACTAAGACATTAATTCCTTTTTCAGAAGTGGATGTTGCCCAGTACAAAACTTGGATAGCTGAGGCAGCCAGTGACTTGGAAAATGAACGGCTGGTAATTAAAGGCCCGCTACTCAAACCCACAACAAGTACTGCAGCAGGGCATCCAGCAACAAGTTCAACTTCAGAGCCTGAGGGCAGTGCGTTTGGCTCATAGCTGTCACCAACACCATCGACAACAACAATAACCGGATCATCAGCCCCAGTAAAATCGGCATGGGATTGGTATTTACAGCAAGGGATTGCTAGGTCCAGTCCTGATGCAAAGACAAAAGAGGCCCAGCAAAGTGGAGCACCCCTGAACATTGAGCGGATGGTCCAGGCCTATCTGGATGACCCAACAGAAGTCTACATTAATCAAAACCCATTGCTGTATTGGTATAGGAAAAGGGGTCAATGACCAGTGCTCAGCAGGCTGGCGATAAACTATCTGGCTTGCCCTGTCGCAGGTGTCTCTTCTGAGCGTGTTTTCAGTGTTGCTGGTGCCATTGTAACAGTGAAAAGGACCAGTCTCGGGCCCCAAAACGTGGAGAGGTTAACCATGATCAAAATGAATCAGCACTTTATACCACCGAATTATAAAATACGTGAATCAATGCAGGAAGGTGAGGACAGCGGCTTAGGTGACGGAAGTATTGTCTTAGATGATTACCTACTTCTGGTTAAACCACCAGAGTTTGAGGACAAGTTATACTTCCCTGACAACTAGGCTTTGAACTGCTTACTTTCTTTCTATTTTATTTTACTTTAATTTGTGTGTATCTCAGTCTTTCTGGTTCGAAACTTCAAATCACAACATATCCATCACCACCGTCTTCTAGTCTTTTTTATTTCCATATAGGAGTTGCAGCTCTGTGCATTTAACTTAAGTCCACTCCTCCAAGTCCTGCTCCATCCTCCTGACTCACCCTAAATCCATTTCCCTCAAGTCATATGATGATTGGATGGAGAAAAGTAAAAAAAAATGTTGCCTCGTCATTAGGGGTGGGCGGAATTTGTGTAGTTGCCCTACTCAAATTATCGTGAAATTGCTCTAAATCTCCACGAGCACGCGGAACTTTCGCGAAGACGCCGAGATTGGTTTCACGCCCGGTCGCGATGTGTTTTTGCATGCTCACAGGGAAATATATCTCTATCTTGCCCATGTGGTCGCTAATGGGCACGGCCATCTTGCTCGCGATGCTTATTTCCTGTTCCGGGTTGAATGACGTGTTCGCGATCGCAAACTCTCGTGGGATAGCGTGACCGGCTACCAACAATCCAACATCTCGTGGCGCACGCCAACGGATAGGAAAACGTGTCGACGAATGCAGGGATCCGGTAAGTCGCTACCGCGCACGCGAGAACGCATTTTTAATGCATGAACAAGAAAATACTTCCGCTTTCGCAGTGGATCGTGGAAGTTTCGACATTTCTGCGTTTTCCGTGGAACACGGAAATGCCCAAACTTCACAACCTCCGTGAGCGGAACGGAAAGGAAAGGAAATTTTTGCCCAGGCCTACTCGTCATGTCCCTCCGAAAGAAGTGGAACATGATGACTACTATAGCTATCCTCCTTTGAAAGCCAAGAGAGACTGCCCCTTAACTTAAGATAAGAACAAGGAACAGGTAATGTTGGCATGTATTGGACGCTGACTCTGAGTGATTGATGTTTGTGTTCTTGTTTGTTGTGCATGAAGTGAATTCATTGTGTACTATTATTTAATCTACACACTAAAAGTGACTCAAGTCATTGTTTCCCTTCTTGTTGTGTAGTAACAAAATTGTACTTCTACTGCAGGCCGATCCATTGCATTTTTGAATATGGAATCTGGACTCAGTCGGTACACTGCAGACTGAGTTGGACAACACCATGATTATGACTAGAGAGACATAATATCTTCGCAGTCAGTCAGTAGGAACGGAGATGATTGATGAAATAACTCAGGGCATTTCATGAGTGGCATAAAAGGTAAACAAGTCAACAACAAACACAGCAGACCTATGTGTAGTGGTGGAGTTGAGTCATGAGTGTAGTAGTGGTGGTATGACTGACAGCTGTGCATGCCATTGATTTAGTTACTTACTTTGGAAAATGCTATGTTGCTGTATATGTGACATGTGTGCTCTGTCTGGCTCAGTCAAAATCTAAGCTAAGTGGAGGTTGGGTGGGCGCCGTGGGCCTGCTCTGTCCTATTGCTGTTGTAGGTTAATGCTGGAAACAGACAACAGAGTAGACATGAGTCAGCCATGCCGCTCTGAAAGCGTTTGCACTCCTCTTTATTTATTTTTTTCTCCTTGATTTTTAAATGTCCCTTTTGTTTTTCCATCTACACTTATAGGCCGTCCTTTACCCTGTGCTAAACAGTGAAAAACAACTCACACTCACCTACCAATCTGCATCCGCCAGGCAGGCAGTGGCACCCAAGATTGACAGACGCAGCGTTTATGGAAGGGAGAACGAAGAGGAATGCCGAGATGCAACTCCCCAATTTGACCAGGATAACATACAGTAACACTTTAGTATGAACATTCATCATCTTTTAAATAATTTGATTCATTTTTTCTCTTCAATCGTTACGACTGTGTGTTGTTGTTGTTTGCTCTCTTCTTATAATTGATCCCTATAGCCACTTTTTAATTTTCTTTGCTAGCTTTAAAAAGTAAGCCCGATACAGCATTTATGTAATTTGGGTCTCTCTGAGGGCAGACAGGCATGGCAAATTGCATAATAATTAATAATATACTGCTTCCCTGTACTGTCTACTGGTCTAGTTAGTAATTAATACTTAGCATTAACCATCAAGTCATCATCTTCATACATGCTTTTCCTTTTTCTCCCTTAACAGATTTATGGATATGTTGGTCGTCTGCCAAGATTGTGTTTGTTGTTTGTCCATGCATAGTGTTTTTCTTTGTCAAACCTTTCCCCAAACCCCTCTTTCCAACCACTCATCAAGCCCTAACCCTCTTACCCTAGGCTGTGTGATTTATATTGAGGTGTGACTAAATTAAATGTACTCCAATAATTGATCACATGCTTGCTGGGGCGGATGTGGTGAAAGCAACACTGATTCAATTTCAAGGCAGGGCGAAGATCTTCTTCTGCTTGCCTACCCATGCTCAGAATATTTGCAAGTCAATTTTTTGTCCAAAGGAACCTAATCCATCATAATTAATTGTTGGCATCGATTGGATTCATCATCCAAGTGCCAGGACACCTCTGAGTAACCATGCACTTTAAAAGTTTCCATAACATAACAAAACATCCTCCTTTTACAGCACTAAAAGTTACACTTACGTCGAGTCACTCGACACAACTACAGTTTGTAACTTGCTGTTGTACTAGGCTATCCCCGCCACCATAATGTTTTATTTTACTTTAGCATTGCTAATCAGCATTATTATGGTTTATTGTTTGGCAGTATTCTTGAGTACTTTACTGTACTTCATTCTACTACTCCTTCCAGAGACTCTTTCAGGCAACTGACTGTCTCATTTTCTTTTTTTGCAAATGCTACTGCCAGTGTCTACTACTCCCACCACAACTATGGCATCTTGGGAAACAAAACCATCATCAACATGCAGCCATCGCTGTGCCTAAGTCTGAACATCAATCACACTTAAGAGAAGACGTTTGGGGGAGGCATAATTAATAATGGAAATTAATTAATTAATTCACACACCCACACCCTTGAGTCCAGTTGCAGAATGTATAGACTAGGAGGAGAGAGGGACAGTACTAGTAGGACAAGTCACTCAGTGAGGGTACTGCATCTATCTGTTCTTATGTTACACAAAATTGGCAGATTATTTAAATCAAACACTGGCTGCTGCCCTGCAGCAGCCAAGGAAACTGTGTGACATAAAAGTAACACCCCCACAAAACATTTACATCATATGTATAGTTTAAGTATAAATATAATTTAATCCCCTAACAAAAATAAACTATGTAAAAAATATTCCCACATCCCCTGACCCACCCCTCTCCCTAACCCCACCCAATGTCCAAAAAGAACAGTCCAACCAATGTCCGTTCAAAAATAAAAATGTCCATATAACCCCAACTTTTCCCCAACGTGCTCCCAATGCCCATCCACCAAAAAAAGGAATACAAAAGGGTCAATCCAATGGGATCTCTCTATCAGCGGACTCGCAGTCGCCGGTTAACCGCCAGGTTCTCTTGCTTTAGTTCCTTTACCTGCTCCTTTAGGCACACCATTTGGAGGAGCATACGGTGCTTAAAAGCTCTGCAATTGCATCCACGGAGGCAGCAGTGCTGGATGTAGTGCGGCGGGTGGATGGCAGACCCCAGCGCCGTACCACTCGAGGGGCCTGGCTGGGGCCCGGGACATTGGAGGAGGCTGCAGCTGCTGCCGCCTCCTCCTCCTCCGCCACAGCCACCAGCCGCCGATATTCGTTTTCAGATGGATTCCAGCTTCCGGCGCCGGGCAATGCCTGCCAACTCCTTCATGTTCAGTTTAGATGATTTTGTTGGTTCGGAAGGAGTAGCTATATCAAGAAGAAAAAAGAATATTGTAACCAATATACTCTTAGTAAAACAGTAAGACAAATTAATTCTAAACATAGTGGCACATTTGTGGTATCTCTCCTCCCACTTCCTTGGCCTCAGAAATGATAGTTCAGAAAAAATAAGGTGCAGTAAGAGTTAGGGAAATATACTTATTAATATTAACAACAGGAAGACTTACTGGGGCCAGTAGCAGAGCCCTCAGTAGAGGAATGGTCCTGGCCAAGGGTGGGCGTAGTGGGCGTAGTGGGGCTACGTGAAGCAGCGTGAGGTGTGCCCAAATCTACGCACACTCGCGCACTCCGTGTAGCCCCACTACGCGCCACCCGCCTCCCGCCCACCCTCCTTTTAAATTAATACCCTGCATGTTAAATAATTAAAAGTAAAGAGACTTACCTGAAGCGCGGCGTCTCCGGAGCTCCCTCTTCCTTGTTTCAACTTCTTGTGACAAATGCGCATGGCGGACGCCCGCGCATGCGCATTTCTTGTGAGAAATGCGCATGTGCGGGTGTCCGCGCATGCGCATTTGTCACAAGAAGTTGAAAATGAGGAAGAGGGAGCCCCGGAGACGCCACGCTTCAGGTAAGTCTCTTTACTTTTAATTATTTAACATGCAGAGTATTCATTTAAAAGGAGGGTGGGCGGGAGGCGGGCGGCAGGCAGCTACGCTTCGCCCTGGCGTGTGCATAGCGCTGCCTGCTTCGCCTACTTTGAAAACTGCGAAGCAGGCAGCGCTACGTACACTACGTGGGCGAAGTGTAGTGTAACGCCCAGGGTTAGTCCTGGCATTCTCCAGCTGCTTCAGCCGACTCCCGGCCCGTCTTCTTGCCCCTGGGTGCTGATCATGTAAGATGTAGTAAAGAAAGAGACAAACATTGATGATTGGTGTGAAACAAATAAAATATTTTTAAAAACGCTCAAAAAATATTTTTGGAAACAACAATTGCAATAAAATTGACCTATCTAATCTGATCTACTGGTAATATTGCGGAATTCGCGGACCGTCTACGTATTATATTTATGAACACTAATCCAGTGTTCCATTCTGATTCCAGAATACTATGCCTAAGTAACACCTGACCTAGCCCACCTATTCGGACATACCAATTGTTCACTAAGTCTGCATTTCCATTTATTTCAGTCCTCAAAAATGCATAGATGGATGACACATGCATACATTTTTGCACACACCAAATTGTTGGTTGGTTGCCTGATGCTGATGTTCTGCTAAGCCTATTACTCCCTAACTAAACAAACTACAAAAGGTTCCACTAAGGACTGGATTAAGTAGCGCTCAACAGCACGTGACGTGATGGAGGATGCGTTACGCAGACCGTTTGAAAATTACCAAGTAATACTAAGTAACTAAACTACCTATCCACCACTATCTTAGTGACAGGAGGACAAAGGAAGGACTAGAGTCTCTCTAGCATTACCTAACTTAAGTACTCTAAAGTAAACTCTTACATATTCAGCCCAAGCGAGCACAAAGTGGCAAACAACAAGTAAGATTAGTAGCGCCGAGCACCGGTGTCTAGAAGAATAAAAATCACAGAAGATTTTTAAACTTAATTTACCTGTAATGTAAGCAGCAGCATTCTTGCTATTAGGAACAAAATTATATTCGCAATAACAGTAACACAGTCTAGAGAACACACAATACTACTAGTATTAGCTACTCACCAAGCCCCACAACCTCGACACCTAGCAGGTCCAGCAGGTCCTACTCCCGGTCCAAGATGTCTGCCCACCGGTGGGTCAGCTGGTTTTGGGTGCGCCGGACTCCAGAGCAGTGCAACACTGCCCGGCGCAGCCTCACCCACCGGCTGTGATGCTCCTAGGTAGCGTACCTGGATCCAGGCCTGCCACCTGCTGCCAAGGTCAAGGGGAGGTGGCGCTGCACAAAAATAAAAGGCGGCCGCCTCACTGAAAAGGGACTGGGCCTGCACCCCTGGAGGGCGCAGTCTGCCGCAAGGCAGACGGCTCTTTGGCGCTGCTGCCTTGCCCTTGGAGCCGGTACCCTTTCCCTTAGCCATGGTTCTGGGGTGGGCGGGGGGGGCAGAAAAGAAAATTTAGCAGGAAAAAATAAAGTTAGGGGAAGAAGGAGGAGAGTAAAGAAGGAAGTAATATAAAACAGTAGAAAGGTAAAAAAAACGCTGTAAAAATAGAAATAAAACGCAAAACATAGACTTAGGGACAGAGATAAATAAAAATGTTCAGAAAAACAATGTAAAAAACAAAGGATAGAAAAGATTGGAGAGGGATTGAAAAACAGGCCCCAGAACCATGCAAAAGATAGGAAAAAAAGATGGCCGCACCCATTGGCAACCACGTGAAGTTCGTGCGATATTTCACCCGAACACGTCATCCGCGTTGCCGAACGTCAAAACCATCTCGCGAGCATGCGGAAAAAGCAACTCTGCATGCTCGGGTAGCACGCATAGCGTCGTGGAATTTTTGTGCATCTCAGCATAGCCTCGCCCAGGGTTAATTATGACAGCGGCTTGAATTTGTATTTCCTGGCCTGGAAGTTGATAAGATGAATATATGAACAATGAATTCCCTGAGCTAAAGTGACATGACGAGAGTGGTGTGACATTACACCGCCTTCCCTAACCAATCAAAAGAGGAGAAATGTTATAACACAATCGTGGGTTTGTCTTTTGGGTTTTAGGGTATAATTGAGGTTCCCTGTGGGAGGGGTTAGGCGTTCCGTGTTTCCTACCTGCGAAAGGAGAGGTCCGTGTTGCTGTCTCATATTCTTGAGCTGGCTGGTCCTGTGTGCTGATTACTGTCTTAGGCCTTTGCCTCTTCAAATCTTTTTGAGGGGCCTTACTGCTCTCATGGCCAGACAGTAGTTTTCCTATTTCCTATTTGGTTAGGATAGACAGAAAACTGAATTTGCATAATCATTTGCAAATGTATTTTGTCTCTGAACCTTTTGACTCTTCGCCTTTCCGAACCTTTATTCACAGTTATTGAGATGTGATCTATTGTTATTTCTCTATTTCTGTTTCTCGTGATGGTCTATGATTCATACTGTATTAAGTATTGATGAGCATTTTCACATTATTTAGATAAAGCATTATAAATATACAAATGAGTTTGTCTTTTATAGAAGTGTTTATTCTTGATTTATAAGTATACTAGAATCAGGTATTAGTTTGCCAAACTCTGTCAACATAAATAAAGATTGCTTCGCCACAGATTTTATGCTGAGATGATGATACAAATTGGACTTTTGGTAAGTTCGGTATTACACTCACCCAGCGTGAAGGGACTTATTGGGTAATTAATTTGTTCCTTGTCTGTGAAAATGTATTAGTCCCAAATCGCTGGTCTAATAAAAAAAGTTCCAGCAACAAACTGACAAAAGTTTCAAGTTTACCCAAAAATTGCTTCAGACCTCCTTAAGGGTCAACAATATAAAATGTAATCTTCAAATATCAACGTTAGCTACATTCATGTAGCTTTTTTATAAATAATCTTTGAAAATAACAGCTTAACATTTAAAAAAAATGTTTGTTACCTACATATTAATGCAATGGGGTCCTAATAAAATTGATACATTCATCTGCTCTTGAAAGGTTATACTTAGAATAAAGTGTATTTAAAAAGCAGTTTCGTGATTCTGCAAGTGCTGGGCACATTTTTAGTACCTCTCAAATCGTAAGGTCCTCTCTCCTACTGATAGCACGAGAACGTATCTGATGTTTGTTATGACCTACTTAGGATTTTAAAGATAACTTTCCTAACTGTAGTTGTAATATGCACCTTCTGACACTGTACTAAAGAGATAGGGATTGATACACTTGGGCTTGCCTATATAATGCGCTAAAGGGAAAGGAATTTAGCACAGTATTCGCTGCCTATAATGTAACTTATTCTCGGGACAGCATT
This sequence comes from Triturus cristatus, assembly GCF_964204655.1. Classification (NCBI taxonomy): domain Eukaryota; kingdom Metazoa; phylum Chordata; class Amphibia; order Caudata; family Salamandridae; genus Triturus; species Triturus cristatus. Next base: position 1,028,738,830 of record NC_140583.1, read on the forward strand.
TTCAAATATAGTCTTAGCTGTTTGGGAGACCAAGACTGGAACAATTATTGGTGTATTTATCTACTCAACCAGTAGTGTGGGGGAGGGGGGCGGGTCCCTGCAGTCATTTTGGCCCAATGCCCATGGTGGCACACTTGATGGACCACTGGCTTGCACTGAAGACCGTGGCATTCACGGGAGTCACAGACCGGTCTAGCACCAGCATAAAAGACAGCCTTCAATGTTGTCTGACTGCTTTGGCCTGTTTCGGCGCTGATTGACGTTGCTTTCATAAGTGCCTGCTGCCAGTCCGCAAACACCGGGCGTCCCGGAGTCAGTCCCAGCGTTCGGCCAGACAGAACCGCAGACCAAAGTCCTTCTCATTTCCCTGACGTCGGGCGTGGAAGGGACCTGCGTAGCCTTGCTGCCGCGTGCCTAAAAGTCTACCCCTTCTGTACTAAAAGAGTGAGGAGTGGGCGTCTTTTGTACTCACACCTGTTCCATTACTTGGCAAGGACTCTGATCGGCCAGCTCGCATCAGGAGGGGAACTTGTCATAAGGTAAACAGTATTTTTCACTAACGTTTATTGTGTTAACAAGATGTTCTTAGAGGTATTTTTTAAATAATGTACAACTATAATAACTAGCGCAGCGAATCAAGACCGATAATGAAGAAAAAAAATGTCTGATAAACGTATATTTTATGAAAGTAACCATAACGTAATTTCTGGTATTTGTTTATTCGACATTCTTCAGATAAATCAATCTCCTGAAAACAATTTGAAAGTAATATATATATATATATATATATATATATATATATATATATATATATATATATATATATATATATATATATATATATATGCTTTTTTTCAAAGAGTGTCTGTATTTGCCAAGCAGGTAAAACAGACAAATTAAACAACGGTGCTGAAGATACATTTTCTATAGAAATATTTGTCTACTACAAAGGCTAGGATTGATTCACCTAATGCATTGAACACAGAAAGTGTTCCTCGTCCTCGAAATATCTGTAAAGCGCCCGAGTTTCCCAAGTGCATGCGTGACTAGTTAGTCCAGTCCCGTTTTTCTTTGAATTCTGGTACATGCATCCATGGTTTTATACTCAAATAAATAAGACTCAAAGCTCCGGAATTTTACAACAAACGGGACTGAACTAAACAGGCACGCATCGACCTGGGAAACTCGGCAGTTATGTAAATTTGGTACATGCAGATCTGTTTATTAACTTATAAAATCCGGACTGCAAATCCCAGAATACAAAGCTGAAACCTGGATGCCCTTCTCAGGCATGGACGTAGGAAACTTGAGAGCTCCTCAGATTTATGTCGAGGTGGCACCTTGAGAAATCAAAATAAAAAGTAAATTTGTAGGAAATATCAGCTATTTTCAACTATAAGGAAAGAATTGGGCAAAGGACATCCTTGTTCGTTGGGAGGTATTATACTGATGTTAAATTCAAAGAGATTTAGCATTACAAAAATTCACTAGTGAATTCGATAACACGTCGAGGATACAGGGGGCATTTCAGGGTAGGGTGACCAACTGGCATTGGTACAAATTCTGGTCGGTGAGTGTAAAAATTCAGGACCAAGGGTCAAAATTTAGGACAAACATTCAGGACAGACGGTTAAAATTTAGGTAAAAAATTCGAGACAAAAGGTACGTTTTACAGACACATCAGAGGAGGTCATGCAATAGTATATAAGTAAGTACATAGACAAGGGAACATAAGTACAATTCAAAATAAGTTTATATTAAGTTGAGACAATCGTGCACTTCACTGTTTTTCTGTATTTTCGCAGCTTTGAGAAACTGTGCAGGTCTTTTTGTGGTATTTGATATGATCATGATCTATTTATGTGGTTACTGCACTGGCTTGTCCAGTCTTATATTTTGTTTATAGTTCATGGTCCTGAGCAGGCATGTTTGGTGACATAAGTGGTCTGTAAGATCTGCTCAGATTAACTTTGTTACTAGCGTCTCATATCTGGCTTCCACTGTGAGATGTAAAGCGGCACGCATAGAATGTATCTAATTCGTACCTGCAGTGCTGGACTAGAGTACAGTTCTCTGAGTGACTAGCTTTATGTGTCAGATCGTATCAGGTATTCTATGTCTGTTCAGCTGGTGATGACTGGTTATGGGGCTGGTGCAGTACTGAGTGATAGATAAGATCCATAGCGGGCAAGTCTGGTGTGAGGGTAAGAGCATTAAGCAAGTAAAGAGGGTTATTAACTAGCCTGCATGAGCTGTAATTGGCTGCTGACTGCTGAGTGTTATGGTAATATTGTGGCCCAGAATGGTTAGATAGGAGTTGACATTGCTATATAATGCCCTGACTAGTCATACATCAGCCCACCTCAGCGTTGTTATTCATGGTTGAGCACCTGCGTACCGTGGTTGACTCGGGTCAAACGGCGGCACTGGTGCTTCTCGATCTCAGTGCCGCCTTTGACACCGTCTCCCACGCTATCTTATTACAGCGTTTGGGTGAGGCTGGTGTCGATAACGTGCCACTTGAGTGGTTTTGATCGTTTTTATCCGGTCGTACGTTTAGGGTTGTTACTCCTCCTTTTCAATCCAAACCCTATCCTATCGCTCAGGATGTGCCGCAGGGGTCAGCATTGAGCCCCACATTTTCAACCTTTATGTGCAGCCGCTGGCTGCTGTCGCCAAGCGTTGGAACCTGACTATGGTATCCTATGCTGACGACACGCAGCTGGCGGTTGCATTAAGTGGGGCCTCTGACCTTGAGGCTGCCAAGTTCCGCGAAGGACTGAGCTCAGTGGCCCGCTGGATGACAGATAACTGCCTGCAACTGAACGCTAAAAAAACCGAAGTGCTCATTGTAGGCAAGCAGAGTCATCTATGGGGTGATCATTGGTGGCCATCTGAGGTTGGTTCAACTCCCCTTCCTGTTACTGAGGTCAAGAACCTTGGGACTTGGCTGGATTCCAAACTTAGCTTTGCTTGTCACACCAAGAAAACTGCTGCTACGTGTTTTGGGATTTTACGGGGGCTTAGATCTATTTTTAAATTCTTTGACGCTCCAACCAGACAGCTTATTGTTCAAGCTACGATTTTGGCTAGGTTGGACTATGCGAGCTCTCTCTTGTTGGGAGCTAATCTGGCTGAACTCTCCAGACTTCAATGCGTTCAAAATGCTGCCGCCAGGGCTCTGGTTGGCTTACCGAGATTTTGCTCGGCCAAAAATACCATTGTTAAACTGCATTGGCTCCCTGTTGTTCAGAGGATTAAGTTTAAATCTTTGTGCCTTGTGTTTAAAATTCTGAAGCACTCTTCTCCTCAGATTTTGGAGCATCTCATTCTGCCTTATGTTCCCTCGCGCCTTCTTAGATCCTCAGGTGGCTATTTGGTCACAGTTCCGCGCTTTAAGAGAGCTAGGGCCGGAGGTCGGTCTTTCAGAGTTCTTGCTGCCAGGCTCTGGAATTCTCTCCCTGTTCATATCCGTGCAATCAACGAACTTTTTGCCTTTAGGAAGGCTGTTAAAACCTTCCTCTTTCCTCTGGAATCTTAGTACTGTTGTGTTCTTGTTTGTGGTATTACTTGTGTCCGGCTTTCTGTTCTCTATAGCGCCGGGACGCCCCTTTGCTGGAGCGGCTGTGCGCTCTACAAATCCAGATAACATAACATAACATAACATTATGTTACCTGTAAATGGGAAATAGTGTACTGATAGTGCTGTTTCCTTTCTGTGAGCTCTAAACTGCAGATTCTCATTGATGCACAGAAGTGCGCTACAGACCAGAAAATGTATACATTGTTGAGGCATTATCGTCGGTCAGAAAGAGGCACTGTCTTTTACATGCAGAACATTTTCCATTGAAATGGCAGCAAAATGCCAACATGCTGTTTTATTAATAAAACTATATAGCGCACAAACAGTAATGTGTTGAAATGTGGTTTCAGCAAATATGCATCATTTGAACATCAAGTGTCTTGATTGTTTTGATCCTATTAAAACTCTGATTCTGCGCACACTTCTAAGTACAAACAAATGATTCATTTGGGGTTTCCTAACTTCTGATATGTTTTGAAACATCTGCACAGTTCATTTACAGGTATTTAAAAGTTGTTCTGTGTTACAAAAAACTGATAGATTACAGCCTTTTTTTTCACACACTCTTCACCACCACAAGACTGTCAACAAGTCCACTTTGCTATTCGGTCTTTGACTGCAAAGTTAGAGAACGGTCAGGTAGGCGTTACATGGGTGATGCATGGGCATTCCCATGCATCTCGATGTTAACCCATATTTACAAAGACTAGTAAACAAGGGCTTGTGCCAAAATGGTGTGTCTATCTGAGGTCGGTGTATTGAGAAGAAATATCGTTATTGCTCCTCGTTACTTCCTCTTTGCATGTGTGCTGTATTCCGCAGCACACACGCTAAGAGGAAATAGCCGCAAAGGATGGCTTTCACTTCCTGCACAGCAAACTTGCTCGACCACAATGTTTTGGTACTAGGCAGCGTCAAGTGGCCCAGTACTAGGAGAGAGCCAAACTGCACCATATATTTGAAAATACGGTGCTATTGTGCTCTATCAATTTCAGGGAACAAAGCACTGAACTTCTCTTGCTGTGCTGTGTTACATGAGAGTCTGGGGTGGGAGCCTGCTTCTGAACCCCTTGTGTACCCAGAATTTGGCCTGTGTGGACTACTTCTGCTTTGCTTAGGAGTTCCCTTCCAAAATTCCACTGACGTACAATAGCGTGTGCTGCTTCTTGAGTGCTTCTCCCGCAAGGCTTTGTACTTTCACCATCTCCAGTAAATTTGTTTTCTTTTGTGGCCAGCACGGGTAATGAATGACTAGATGAAAATATTTGCACAGCGTTACAGGTACTCTTCTAAGGTTCCTGGCGCTTTGGATATTTGCTTGTATTCACCAGTTTTAGAGCCCAAGGTGCTGCAGCTTAAGACCCCCCCGAAGAGTCTGCCCACACTGGCATAGTGCTATTAACTGCTCTGAAATGTTGGTCCAGCGACCTGTCATTGCTTGGGTGCATTCCACCAGGCTATGAAGTATCACACAAAAGGCAGAAACCGTTAAACGATCCCCATGTTTTAAAGGCTAGTTTGGAAACAAAAGCAATGTCCCATGGTTGTGTTTTGCAGATTCTTTATTGTTGTCAGCCGGTTCCACTGGTTCATTTTTGTCTCTAGTTTGTGTTAGGGTTTCAGCTCAAGCATTCACGGGCCTCTCTGAACTCAAGCAATAAACCTGAGTAGTTTGCAGGGCAGAATGGGGAAACCAAAAGCAGCTTTGACGGTATTCTAAAATAGCCTCTGGAATCTCCTCCTCAAACTATGAGCTAGGATAGAAGTGCCATATTATGTAGTCACTTCTGCCCAGTCACTGCCCCTGCCCATTCACTGCACCTGTACCATCAATACTCCTGCCTGGTCTCTGCTTCTGCACATCACTGCTCCTGCTTTGTCACTGCTCCTGCCCTGTCAATGCTCTTGCACGTTCGCTGCTCTTGTACGGTCAACGCTTCTGCCATATCAACGCTTCTTGCCCTCCCGAACTCGTGGTGCCTGCACCCTCATTGTGCCATTATTTTTTTATTAATACATTTTATATAGTGAAGCATATGGTAGTTTAATACATTTTAAGGCACTGTTTGTAAAACATTATTATTAATCAGATTGGCAAAAACAATGCATTACCAATGTTTGTTTAACTTTGCAATCACCATTTTGGGTAGAGAACGATAAAAACATAATTCACAACATTTTGCACATCACTTTATTGGCATATTTTTTATTGGATAAAGTGAAAAAAATGCTCTGGTGCCTAGCCTTTTGGCTTTGTCCATGCTTGAGTTGTTGTGTTATGATTTTCTTACGATTAGATTGTTGGTGAAGTTTCTAGGCCCTTGAAAATATATATACAAAAATATTGGCTATAAGCAAAACCTTTTTTTGGTCCCAAAAAGCATGCATTTAATAGCTCTAGGAATACCACACGGTTGCAGGGATTGAGGAACTAATTTCTCTGCATGTTCTCGACCATTGCAGAAGTGAGTTGTGCAGCTGTGCAAGACTGCATTATGATGGGAAACTCAGGGCCCAGTTCACAAAAGTAATCTGAGATAAAATCCTAACTTTACGATTAGTTTTGGTCTTAAGTTAAACGTAAGACAAATGTAAGTTTAACTGAGACAAAATCCTGGTCGCAGAGTTAGGATTGACATTCAGTTAAACTTAAGTTTGTCATAAGTTTAACTTAAGACCAAAACTTAAGATTGACTGAGACAAAATCCTATCTTTAGTACTCCTAAATGCCTTCTGTGAATAGCAAAAGTCATAAAGTTAGGATTTTGTCTCTGATTACTTTTGTGAATCAGGCCCTCAGTTTAGAAGCAATGTTTAATAGTTTAGAAAAAGCAATACGACCTAAAAAAGCAAAGTGATCCAATAGTAACATGCAGTAGAAGTTTTTTGTCAGCAGTGTGGCAATCAAGGTTTTCTTTGCACAGATGTTGGTGGCATAGTGATTTTTAGGCTGCTGTGATTTCCGTTGGGCTCTCAGGGAACAACATTAGCAAATTCCACAAGGCCTGAAGCTCCCCTCGGTACTTTGTTTGGGGAAAGTATCTCTGTAATCACTAACTACAATCTACTGATACCAAGCGTGTCACTCTCCTCCATGGCACTCACTTGCCTTGTGTGCACATGTTATGTTAACGGCAGAAGGTCCATTGTCATTTTATATGTTATAATAAGCCTCAGTCAGAATGACAATGGGCCTGCCCACAGTCTGTGCGAGGTTGGAGATTGGCTGCTGCATCCTGTAGAGTTCAAAAGAAAAGTGCGAGCTTGCCCGAGAACTTTTAAACTCCTGGGACTTTGCGCAGGGGAACAACACAGCTTGCTGGTATTGATCCCGAAAATTACAGACAAAAGGCGTCTGTAAACAGAATGGTGATGGACAGTGGACATGAAACCAAAATGACGGACGGTCCATGAAATTTATGGATGGCTGGTCACCCTAATTCAGGGAGTTTCGGGGTGTCTGCCCTTTGATCCCTGAATTTGATGAAACAGATTGTTTACCAAAAATGGAGACTCTTATGTTCAGAGAGATAGACAGCCAGGGTCCTTTTAGGCCACTACAACCGGTGACACCGCACAGGTCTGGCTCTAGGCATGGGCAGTGTGGGCTTTTGCACAGGGCTCTGCCCACTTATATGGGACCCGAACAAGTGCGCCACAGCCGGGCCATGGCACACCACTCCTCTTTGTCATCTAATTGAGAGCAAGGTATCACATTGCAAATGTGTCCATAGGAGGTGGGACCCTACCACTGGGCCTCAATGCTATGGTATAGCAAGGGTAGCCCTAAATTATGAGCCCCCTCATATGGTCACAGTTGAAGGAGACACATTCTGCAGGTTTCTCCTAAAATCAGCCATCCTACCCTGCTGCTGAAACATGGGCACCACCGGATTCCCATTGTCCCACAGTTTAGTTCCTGAGCAGTTTTAACCAACTCAGCCTACAAGCAAACCTCACACCTTTTGCATGTCAAAGCGGTGCTTGTAGAATCCTGAGAGGTAGGGACTGCAGCTCAGAAGGGGTCTGCATAAAGCAGGCTCAGGAAGAGAGTCATCTTTAAAGATGTGAACAGCCCTGAAGGTGTCAGAATGTATGCAGATAAGAGGGGCCTCGCACATTCCCTTTCTGCCCAGGTCCCCAAGAATCCTAGAACTGTCTGTGACACCGCACCTGGTGCCGAGTTGTGGGCTCTGTATTTTTAAACATTTAACAAGTAAAAAGCACCTGCTGAAGGGTTCCTTGTGTGCCCAGCAATTTTATGGCAACAATATAAATGTCACAATAACTTGGATGACTTATGTACCTGCTGGAGAAAATTCAGAGTATTGTCTATTTGCAGATTTCACTCATAAAAAAGTAGCGTAGAGTGTTAGTGACTGCTGCAAAGAACATGTACAATGCAGGTCAGATAGCTTAATGTATTACTGCTTTTGTCACAGATATCCTTTTGTTCTGTCCAGTTCCGAAGTTACAAACAAAATATAGCACACTGAGCTATGAACTGTGGTCAAAGAAATGCATCCGCTAGGTTAGAACATTATTTTTTTTCCGCAATCTTTCATTATCACAATGTTACTAAAAAGGTTTTATTTGGATAGAAATACATTCTTATTAGTGAGGCCAATCCCAACAACTGGTCATAGCTTCCAAATACTGAGTTTGTCCTTCTTCTCAAGATCAAGCTCTCTTAAAATATAGTGCCTTCCAGTATGGATGACATGACTTCTACACCCTGTATGGTTTATATACCATTTATATACACAGGGCCCGATTCACAGAACTAACTTAAGACAAAATCCTAAACTTACTACCATTTTGGTATTCACAGAAGGCACTTACTCATTTTGAAATTCACAGAAGGCACTTACTCATTTCGGTATTCACAGAAGTTAGTAGTCCTAACTTTAGGACTCCTAAATGCCTTCTGTGAATACCGAACGTTTTAAAGTTAGGATTTTTCTCAGTTTAGGAGTAGGAAAGCACACACTTAAATATGTATATACTTAAATATATATAAAGTATATATTAAAAAATAAGTATATCAACAAACACATGTGTACATATCTATAAATATATATAGATATATACCTATTTGTGTCTATATACATATATATATGTAAGAGTATATATAAATGTATACACACACAGACATATGTCTTATTTCCACACTTCTTAAGGATTCTAAATTTACTTTGTGTTTGTGGATTCCCTTTAAAGCAACAGAGTAAATAAGCCAACATTTATAATTAGAAAATGGGAAAAAGTCTGGTGCAAAAAAGTCTATGTTCTTTCTTTAAAAAGGACATCAACAAAAGGCTTACTGGGGTAAGATAAACCATCTTCCCATCTTACAGGAGCAATCAACCATGCTAAAAAAGAGTTCCTTAACCACTGTTTTGCTTTCATTTTTTTATCATCTCAACATTCTTGTGGTGGAAACTGAAAGAGGTGTGAAACCCTTAGGTGCGACTGGAAAGTTATACATTTCTAAAGAGTAGGCACCACACCCAAATCCAGCATTTGATTCAGCATGGGATCGTTTATGTAGAATGTTCATGGTTTTCGCAACCTAACTCATTTTTAAAATATATAAATGATGAAACCTAGTATGAAAAATAGCAATTGGTTGAAACGTTTACATCTAGAATTTTTTGTCCCAATTTCTGATTTGCAAAAGTATTATACCAATGCGTCCATCACACGCTGCCCGGTCACAGCAGTATCAAGTGTTTGTTGTCTTTCCAGAATCCCATGATACTTTGAGCAAACAACTGGGAAGCAGATTTTAATTATTTTTCATTGTGTACTGAGCAATTTATGTGGTAACATCGAATACATGAAAAATGAATATGAAGGAACCATACCTTTTTATGAATAGTGGGTATTTGTACGACTCTGAATGTGGATCACCCATAATATCATGGAATTCAGAGGGCCTTGTTCAGAATGTTTTTTTCTTGCACACTGGCTTACATTTGGAAGTCAAAGCGGAAAAAATTAAAATTAATAGTAATGAGTGTTTCACTATTCCTTGTTTCCACACTGTCCTGATCAAAATGCTACCAAACTTGTGCATGTGAGCCTATCACCCGCAACATAAGCCCCCAAAACGCAACATGGGACATTAATTTTTCAGCATGAAAAAAGGCCGATGTTGGCTGTGTGAGTAGCTGGGGAATGTGGGCCTGGGCTCAGTCAGCATCCAAGAAAACCACCCTACCAGACTTTTCTGAGAACTAGACAAACAGGGTAGTCCAGGGTGGTGTCATTTGTATGGCTCCTACTGCCTTTTCTTTTTCCAGAATACCCTGAAAACTTCACAATGTGGTTAAATCATGCATTTTCCCCACATTTCTATCTGTTGTCACTGCAGACATTTTTTGTGCCACATGTTCCACATGTAGTTCCCCAGCCTCCTCGCCATGTGCCAGGAAGAATTTCTTTCAAAAGCTCTATAAATCACTCTCTGGCATTGTGCAGTCAGGCACAAAAGCACATAAGGATAAGTCTTAAAACGGCATATTTGGAGCATAAGAAATTACAGTCGTCCATGAAATGCTGTGGTATCATAAAGTTAAGTGGCATTGCACACTGTCAGCTGCACCAGATGAATGATACATTCTCTCAATGAAGGCACTGCTTTTTGTATGACACATGGAGGCTTTCAACATCTTCTTTTCCTCATACAGTTTCATCGTACTGCCATTGACAAGCACATTAACAAGCATACATAAAGGAACATACTTTTTTTGACAACCCGCCTTTTACTAAAGCTATTAATCATAATGTAGTGTAATCTGCTTATTGGTGCTCGATTTTGTGATTGGTCTTTTTCTTCGACATGAGCAAATCTTTTCAGTAAAATCTGACATTTGTCATGGTGTCTGGTTACTGCTTTATTATAAAACAATGTTGTATAACTCTTAGTAATGGTGTATTGTATTTGCACTTATATATTGTTTCATACACATGTCAAGAACCCAAAATGCATTTGCGGCTGAAAGTGTGACCCACGCATGGCTTATATAGATAGTTTTTTTGGGGGGGGGGATTCCAGTTCTTTACTGAAGGATTTCAGGTCCTTTTCAATATAAATGAGCAATAACATCAGGAAAATAATGACTCGGATGTACTTAAAGTAGACATAGAGGGGCAGATTTATCAAGAATACACGGAGCGCAACGCAGCAAGACACCTCGTTGCACTGCGTGAAAATGCAAAAAAGAGCCTTATTTAACATTATATGGTGCATTCCTGTCCTTTCCTTGCGCTGGGACACATTGTGCTGCCTTGCTCCAATTATGGCACCTTTGCACCCTTGCACATGGTGCACCATGGTGCAAGGGTGCCTGCATTGTGAGCTAAATTGCTTTTCTGCAGAAAGGACCTCCTTCCTGCACAAAAACAATACTCTGTGGCACTTTCCTCTTTCTATGTGTGCTGCAAAATGAAGCACAAATAGAAAAAGTCACAAACGAGGGGAAATAAAGATGTTACTCCTCATAACGCCTCACCTGGGGAGGCATAGCAATTTGACTTATTCCCAAGTTTACCGATAATGGTAAACCTGGGAATTTGGCAAAATCCATGGGTGAATGCGTGGGCACACCCACGCTCCACCAATGTAACGCCTTCCTAAGCAGACTAATGCAGCTCAGCAATTTGCGCTGCATTGTGTTACTCTAGATTGATCAAGTCACTCTGGGCCATACAAGGTGGCTTTGCATGGCTTGATAAATCTGACTTAGTAGTTGCATTGCCCTTGCGTCCCCTTGCATGATTCAGGGGCGATGAAATTCAATGACAAATATGCCCCATAGTTATTTTCTTTATTGTTGTTTATTATATAAATGTGTATATCATAGTCGGCATCTCCTTTTCTGTTGTACCCCCAAATATGATTTGCTATCTAGTACAGCAACAGACAGTTTATTTATTCTAACAATGTATCTCATAGGATCCCCAACATATATCACATATGTCATCATAACAATTATGATAAACAAATATCTTACCGAACAATGGACATTTTCCCATGGTTAATTTATATCACTTCATTAGGTTGCTCATAGCTCTTAACCATGTTCCACTGTTGGGGCATTTCAGGATTGCAAGCATCTCCTCCTTTATAGATTCACATTTTGTCCAATTGATTGTTTAGAAAGTACATCAACTTTTCGTACCTATCCATTTGATACATGTCTCTTATCTACAAATCTAAGTGTAGCACAGTGGATGTCTTCCAGTGACAAAAAATTCTGATCTTGGTGTCTGCTAATGAATTTGAAAACCATCTCTAATGTTGGTGTGTGAGTGACTGAAATTGTTGTGCAGCTATTCTGTGCATGCATCTAAGTCTGTTGTTGCATTGAAGTCTGCCTTTCATCTGTCTGAAATTTGGACCCAGTAATCGTGCAGTTTAAGGCTGTCCCACAGAATGTGGGCGACGTCACAGTCTGGTGATGTGAATCAGTGTGGTATCAGCTTGCTCAGGAAGCAGCATTTTACATATGTGAAACATTCTCCCCACTACATCTGTCTTCAGTTTGGAAATCTCTCCTGATCATAAATGAATGTTTAAAAAAAGAAAAATTGACATAGACCATTCACATTAAATGAATGAAAAGAGAGGTCTCTGCTTCTTACGTTTATCATTGTCAATTCATGGCTAAGAATGTAATGTAGAAGTATTGATATTCAATACAGGTTTTGGTGATAATAGATAGAGATTAGTAGGTAGGGAAAACATCTAATCTAATTGAAAAAAGATCAACAAAAGGGCTAATTGGAGTCATGTAATCTTATATGCCTAGTTAAAAGAAAGGTGGAATGTATATCAAGCATCCTGTCTACACAATAGTAATGTACTTATCAACTGTACTTGTCCAAAGTCAATACTCAAAATGTCAGTGGAATAAATGATGAGCAAGACTTCATTTCCTGAACTGCAAAACTAGTATATCTATGTGAGTTTGAAAACAGCTGTAGTAGCTTCCACACCCCAACTAATGTCTATGAAGATAGAAGGGAACAAAGTAATCTAATGAATGTATAAGGTGTAATATGGAGGAAAGGGGCATGCATTAACTGTATAACTCATAATGTAATGAGTAAGTTATAGTATCCAATCTTGTAAGAGTATGAAATTCAACTCTAATCTAACTGGCACCAAACTATCAAGGCTCAATATAGCTAATATAAGAGAATAAGGGACAAAGATAGACATATTTAAACCGAACTCTTACTTGTCTCATGGCAGTTGGTAATTGGTTAGATCACGTTAGTCCTAATTGGTGAACAAGATTTGTCTCTGGGTTCCTAGTGGTACTTAACTCTAGTTCTATTTAGTGGATGTCAGATGTGAATGCTATCCTCTGATCTTGGTCTTTCTTCTCTCTGCAGAATACTTGACTTTGTGATCAGTGAGGTATGTGGTATGCACATGTGCTGGTTGTTATCAATTCTGCGTGGATATAGATCGTCCAAGAATTGCTCCGTTGAATGTGGGTCCTTGTATTCTTAAGTTTTCCCATTTATTGTCACCAGCATAGTTGCCAGTTCCCAAAAGCTATAACATATGTCTTGTTTTTTCAGTCAAGGTCTCAGTAGTAGAAGTTGTTTCTGTTTTACATTGTTCTTTACAAAAGGGCAGGGAAAAGGGTGTGGCCAGACACTACATCATAACCCAGAAAAGTTTGTTCCTTTGCATCATGGTACACACAGTGCTCAATTTGCGTTCCCCTTAGTGTTCACTGTAGTGTCAACCCTACAGTCAGCACTAAGGGGAGCACCCTTAGTGTTGACTGTAGTGTTAACACTACAGTCAACCCTGAGTGGACCACAAATTGCACCAAGATGCAAAGGAACACACTTTTCTGTGACATCATTAAGTGTCTGGCCACATCCTTTTTCCTGCCCAAACAGTTTTTCATTCCCTCTACCATTTATCACACGTCCCTAAGTTTCACTTTAAAAAACAAATTGTATTCTGGCCCATTTATTACACTTCATCCAGCCCAAGCTGGAAAGTATGGCCCGAGTTGGAAAGTATGGCCCGGATGTGGAGACTCCAGCCCGACAGCGGAAGTAAAGATATGACTCTTAAATGATCACTGTGAACACCAAAAATCTTAAAGTTAGACTTTTGTCTCAGAGTACCTTTGTGAATCGGCCCCATTGACTTCAGGTGTAAACTTAGACTTCAGGTGTAAAGTTAGAGCTCAGGTGTAAACTTAGATTTCAGGTCTCAAGTTAGACTTGTGGTCTAGCATTACCCTTTTTGAATCATCGGGTCCTGAGTGAACAACCTTTTAGAGCCCAATTCTCCAGTTTTAGACACCATTCCTTCTTGTAGGAACTTTGCACACCAACTATAGAGTCACTGTTAAGTCCTCTTGTCACTCCTTGAAAAAAAAGAGGTTTCTTTACCCTGCCTTCAGAGGCAAGAATATGACTATAAAAGTAAAGGATATCCTTCTCTAAACAGGTTGTCTTTGTTCATGAACTGTGGATTAGAATCTTGAACATAGACTTTGTTGTAAAGTCAAAGTAAACCAAAAACTTTGATTCACATAAACAGTTTGTCAGCATGGTGCCCTTCACTTGGTTTGTGATGAATTTTGCTAAAGATTTCAAGGTCTGCGGGGCAGGGCCGGGCTGTTGGTTCAGGGAGGAGGAGTAGTTGGTACACACTAAGTGCATATGACTGCTTGGCCGGCAAAACAGTCATTAACATTTTGCATGTTCCCCACCAGGCTGTAATGCCCAGCCTGGTGGGAAACAAGCACAGGCTCCCTGTCCCTGTCTGAGCACCAATCCACGGTGCTCATACCAACCACAGCATTGTGATTGGCTTAGGGGAACCTGTGTGCTTCCTGCTTCTTCCGGACTGGAGTCAAGATCAAGAAGAGAAGAGAAGCAAGGATGGCAAGAAGAGATGATGGAAAAGGTAAGTGTTTTAAAAAACAAACATTTTTCCACCCCCCATAAGCCCTGCTCACCATCCCTATTCCCTACCAGCCACCACTGAGCAGCGACCTCCTATCTACATTCAATCCTCAGAATAATGAGCATGAGTCATTGGCCAGGGGTGGTTTTCATAACTATGCCTTGCCCAAAATAGCCAATGCACTAGGCCTCATGGAACTTGTAGTCTCTGAACCAGAGCAATCAGATTGGTTATATTAGAATGCATAAATGCAAAGAATAATTTGGTAAATGAATAGCATGATTGGCACTAGTGGAGGACCATGTGTTAAGTATTTTCTACAGTCCCATAAGGGTTCATAAGTAATTGACAAGACTTGAGAAAAATATAATACCAAATTATAAAAGTATATTTTTCTGGAAACCTAGACACCAAAATGAACTAAATACCATACATGTAACTGGAGTTAACGATTTGCAAAGCATTATACAATAAATTAATTAAATACTGCAGACATTTAACATTGCAGTCAATGGGAAAATCTGCTAGTGACAATCGGTCACTTATGGATTGAATTAAGTTGTACCATCACAGGGTAGAGGTCCTTGGGGTCTGTAGGAAGGTGGATATCTGACTATGGTTACCCCCAAATTTTTGCCTAGTGTCTAGCTGGTTTTTCGACTTAGTTGGCCTGAGATCCTGCTATTCAGGATCTCAGCCTGGCTGTTCTCTCTGTAAAATGGACTCCATGTACCCTAGGTACATACCCAATTGGTTGGATCACCCTGTCAGCCCCTGTACCAGTGTACACTAGGTACCCAGGGCATTGGTGTACCCAAGGCCTGCCAGGGGCTGAAGCATGTATTATGCCACCCCAGGCTTGGCCTAACAATTTGACACAACTGGCTGATCACTCAGCTGGGGTAAGTTGGTGTAATCACCTCTTACTTAGGTGTAGTATACCTATACCTAACCTTAAATGGGACACCTGGTAACCTATAAGTCACTCCTATGGCAGGCCTTAACAATCCTGAAGGCAGAGTGCTTGGTTCCATGTGAGATGGTGCTCTGGCATGAGCTGAGCCTGTCTGCAGTGGTCGGAACAACTTCCTTCTACTGTTTCCAGATATCGTCATACCATATACTGTTAAGTGCATTATGAACCTCGCGGTTAAATGCTATCTTTGGTTTGGCTTTATCAAAACATGTCGAGTAAGGTGTCATACGAATTGGAATACTAACCCCTCGCCAATTCTGGCGACGGGGTTAGCATTCCACCCTTCTAGAGGGACACGACATGTACAGTACCTGAAACCCGGGTAAAATCAGACATAGCCTCAGCTCCACAAAATGGATGCTGCCACCACAGACACAAGTCTGCCCTCCTGCTGCTGGGAGTCCTTCCAGCTTGGGAGGTGTAGACAAAGGGTTTCCTGCCAGGGGAGGTGCGTGCACCACCCCAGACAGGATTTTGTGTATTGGTCAGGTAGGGCTTGAAAGAAACCAGACATGCCTGTGGCTCACAAGGAGCCTCGGCGCATATGCCAGTTCAAACCGGTCCTGGGGCACACCAGTCCCGGGCCTGGGGCGAGCTGGACAAAGGATTGGGGGTGTAACCACCCCCCTTCCTGGTCCCACCCATAGGGAGGGACCTAGCAGGTAGTCCGGCCCCTAGAATCCGCTTAAAGGTAGGAGCTGTGTCCTAAGACTTCAGACATCCTGGAATCAACTTAACACTAAGAAGAAGACGGGAACTTCGACGCTCTGCTGCACAGAGGACTGAAGCCAATCTCCCCTGTGGTCAGGGAGTGACCACCTTGCTAACGCAAGCACCATCCAGCGAATCAACGTCTGCTTTGCCGCCGCCTCCCGCCGGAGCCCGAGCCCAGAGACTGACAAGACCTGGACCTCCAGACCTCTCACCGCCCGATCCACAGTCCCTGAAAAGAGGAGACCCGTGGAGGCACCGAGACACGTGGAGCCAGCCATCTTGGAACAACTACGACAAGCTGACAAGTGCAACAACCGAGGCTCCCTCCAAGTTGTGCTTTGGGATCTGAGAAGCCCAACACCCGAGCAGCATCTGCACCAAAGGTGAGCCCTCCAGCATCTCCACGATCTGCGTGGGGCCCTTCTGCATTTTGCCACTCGACGCGCCTAACCGGTTGCTGGCCCGCTGGCTAGTAGCCATCTTGGCGATGAACTTCAAGAAATACACCACTGGTCTCGTTGCTCCAGACTGGCCCTTGCTCCCCTCCAAAGGAGCAGTCCCTCTGACCTTGCTGGTCAGAACTATCAGCTTATTTTGTTTTCCACAACAATTGCTTTTTCCAAGGCTTGTTTGCTTCGATCAAGTCGCCGACACCGCCGACAGCGAGAGCCTGCGTGGGACAGCTCGTGAACCGACTCCTGGACGTCGTCGACCTCCAGGGACCACGTGGCTGCAGAGACAAGCTACACCTTTCTTCCTGTTTGCACCCGACATTGCCTGGTACCCACCTGGTGCCACGCTGGTCACTGGCTAGTGACTGTGAACACTGTCCCCTCTGCTTACAGGTCTTCAACATCTCCGATCCACTCTTGGATCCACTGCATCTCTCCCGGACCGACCGCCTGCAGCATCTTTGTCTTCAGGCTCCACGGAACAGATAGAAGAAACCCGACGCACTTCGAGGCCTAGGCACCCGCTTCCTGTGGGTGAGGTAAAGCTGGCACACCTGTGCCCAAGTGTAGTATTACATCTCTAGTGCCCGTGTTCCAAATCTTGAGTTCCTAGTCCATCCGGAAGATCCTCTTTGCAGTAACTTTGTACTTTTTACGCACCCATTGAAACCTATGGGAGCACGCGTGTGACTATTTGCTCTGCACACGCCACCCGTGGACCTCCTGGTCACTAACTGAAGTTAGCTCCTTGTAGGCCCAGCGATTCTAGAGGCCCTAGGCCTTTTCCCTTTTCTGTTCGTGGTACTTATACCACTATTTTAGTATATGGTTCGAGTGGCCACCAGGGCCTATCCATATAAAGTGCAACTTCTGTGTATTCTGTGATAATCTTGTTTGACGATTTGTGCTCCTGTGCTCATAAAGAGACTAGGGGTTACTTTGAGAAATAAATACATATATATTTTGAATATATATCTGTGTGGTGTCCTTTCATTGGTATAAAAGGGGGTTGCATTTGGTAAAACAGCTGGCTTAACACGCATCACGAGTTTAGCCTCAAAGACTGCTTAGCCTACGCTACCACTAGGGCAGCTAGTCCGAAAAGGTTGACTTACAACCACACCATAAGGGTTGCTTGGCATGGTACAAGGTGATCACTTTAACTAGTGAGCATCATATACCAGGCCAACTTCTCACATTGGTGAGCAGCGGTTGGATTTGAGCTTGCTGTGTTTTACCATTGTAATCTCTTGGTTACCAATTGAAAGATCACATAGGTACCTGTAGGTACATATAAAACAAGATTAGATATACATAAGTTCTACTGAACTTAGTTGTTGTAGAGCAAAGGGAGTAGCACACCCTGACTACAACTACTAGATAGGTTTAGTAGGTAAACCCAAGTGTAGGTAGATTGCAACACATCCACCCACACTTAAGAGCAATGGCCGGGGCAGAGGGGTCCACTGTACCCATCTCTGTTGAGAGTGACCCCCAGAGGGCACCATCCAGCTTTGCTACCCTTAACCAGAATGAGCTCAGGCATTTGGCAACTCTTAGAGGCCTTAAACAGCCCAAGAACCCTACCTCTGCTGAGCTCAGAGAACTCTTACAGAATGATGAGAATCAGAGAGAACTCAAGAAAGCTTCCCAGTTAGCCCCCTTAGGGACAGGAACAGGAGGCCCCCCTTCTGAAGATGCTACAGAGGTACCCAGTTCCAATAGCCATCCCTTAGATGAGAATCATACTACAGGGGAGGAAAGTGGTGAGGATACAGAAAGTAGTGATGATGAAGGGAGAACTAGCCCAGTGCCAAGTATTATACTTGGCCCAGCTAAACTAAGGCTATTGGGGACTGACAATGGGTTTACCCCATTGGATCTCCCCAGTGGACTTAACACAGGGCTTGGGAGGCAAAGGACTCGCTCAGGTGACTCCAATGCTTCTCATGGCTCTAGAGGCTCTCAAGGTCACTCCAGGAAAAGGATGACCACCCCTCAGAGGAGGGAACATGAGGCCAGAATGCAGGAAGCTCAGCTGAGGATCAGGAAGCAGGAGCTAGAAGTAGCCCTGATGGAAGAAAAACTGAGGAAGGCTAGGCAACCTAGAGAGAGTGGGTCTATACCCACTGGTGGCAGCATTGTCCCTAAGGACAAAGATAGGGTCTTTGATAATAGGAACCTGTCTAAGGTTATGCCCCCCTACAAAAGTGGGGATGATATCCACAAATGGATAACTGCTCTTGAGAGAGCCTGCAAAGTACAGCAGGTTCCTGAAGACCAGTGGGCAGCAATCCTCTGGCTCTTCTTTGAAGGAAGAGGCAGAGACAGACTCCTCACTGTTAGGGAGGAGGATGTCAGAAACTACAGAGTCCTGAAGAGTGTCCTAGTTGATGGGTTAGGCTTAACCACTGAACAGTACAGGTTAATGTTCAGAGACACCCAGAAGACACAGACTCAGGACTGGTCTGAATATGTTGAATGTGCCACTAAGGCTTTGGAGGGTTGGTTGCTGGGAAGTAAGGTATCTGATTATACAGGATTGTACAATTTGATGATGAGAGAACAGATTTTAAGTAACTGTCAAAACCAGCTCCTCCATCAACACCTGGTAGACTCAGATTTGACCTCTCCCCAAGAATTGGGAAAGAGGGCCGATAAATGGGTCAGGACCAGGATCAGGCCTAAGAATCAGGGTGGTGACCAAAAGAAAGATACCACCAAACCTCAAGAGAAGGGTGGGGATAAAACAAAAGAGAAATCTTCCTCAGGGCCCCAAAACTCCACACAGGGTGGTGGGTCCCAAGCTCCCTCCTCTACCACAGGTAAAAAGCCCTACTGCCATGAGTGTAAAACTCCTGGGCATTGGAAAACTGACAGCAGTTGCCCAAGGGCTACAAACAAAACTGTTCCTCCAATTACTCCTGTCACACCACCTATTACTGTCAGCAGTAATCCCCCAGGTGGTGGGAGTGCCCCCAAAAATTTGGGTGGGTTTACTTGGGGAACACAGGGGGACCCTGGCTTAGCCAATTCCCCTGCAGCAGATACTCTTGTCTGTGATGGTGGCATGGGGTTTGCCAACTTCACTGCCTGTCCCAACACTTTGGGTAGGTACAGACAGGAGCCCTACATCAATGGTACAAAAGCTGAGGCCTACAGAGACACTGGAGCTAGCATCACAATGGTGGCCCATTGGCTAGTTCCCTCTGAGCAGCTTTTGCCTGGTTTCTCCTACCAGGTGACCAACATTGATGGCACACAATCAAATGAAGGAAAATAAAAATAATGATAAAGACGAGTGGGCTATATTTAATGAGGTCCAGTATACAAGCCCTGAAATGGTTAAACGGAAAGGGTATACAGTTCCTCTCTTGGTATAGGGGAGTGTAAAGTACACTCTCCTTGGAATTCAGACTAAGTGGGGGGTAATGTCTAGTAATCCTGAAGGGTATTAGACTGTGTGGGGTGGGGGAACCCACATTGGTGGAACTAAAACCCTCACACACCCAGCAAGCTAGGTGTCATGCTTCATCATCTGGGTTTTGCTCCTCGTCGGGTCGGCGCTGCAATTCCCGACGGGCACCCAGAGATGGGGCTCTTTGGCGGAGATCTTTTGTTCCTTGCCGAGGGTGAGTGCAAGTGAGGGCCAGGTAAGTGTAGATGTTTGTGAGTGTGGTTAAAAAGGGGTTGGTTAGTCTGAATGTATGATTTTATTCGGTCAGTAAACCACCCTGTTAAAAATGAAATGAGAGGCGGTAGTCTTGACTAAATGGGTCAGGGACTACTCTACTCTGCTCAGGTGGTCAACATGTTTCATGCCTACAAGGTCAGGGGGATCCAGCGGCAATTCATCAGGACCGGTGATTTTAACTATCTACAAGTTGTGAGGGTGTGTTTCTAATTATTTACAGTGATGTCTGGATAAAACTACCCTAAGTAAGTGTCGGAAAAACTAGACTCTTACGTGCTGGATTGGCCTAACGTATTAGAAAGTGCCACTCCAGTCGGTACTTGGCGAGCCTCTTGGGAATGCGTGATAGCCTAAGTTTTGTCGCCCAAGGGTGGTTTGTAGACCTACCCCGCTCCGCCGAAACCGGGAAGTGATGGCAAACAGAACAGTCATCCCATGTCAGAGGTATGTCTCAGCTGGGGAGGTGTCACTGGCCCTAAAAGGGTGGCAGTGTCCCCAACCTTGCCTGTAGACTGCTTACTGGGGAATGACTTAGAACTCTCAGCTTGGGCTGGAGTTGAACAAGACACCCATTCTAAAATGGTAGGCCTTTCACAAAAGGGTAGTGGGGTTGTGCCATTCACAACCCCTGTCCAAATAGATTTCCTCCCTGGAAAGGTTGGAAGGGCAGTGGTAGCCACAGCCCAGGCACAGACAGACTTCCCTGTAGAGACTGGCAGAGCTGTGACAGTCACAGCTCAAACACAAACTGAGTGCCCCCCTGAAAAGGTTGGCAAGGCTGTAATGGTCTCAGCCTATACTCAGACTGACATAGGTGTAGTGAAGCCTGAAACTATGGATCACTCCACACAAACAGAGAGTAGTGGGGAGGAAGAAAAGTCTCCCTCTCCCCAGACATTAGGAAAAAGTCAGCCTCCTCAGGGAGCTGACCTCACCCCTTGTGAAGGAACTGCCCCAGAGGTAGCCAGGCCTGGCCTGGCAGAGCCTCTGATGTCAGTGGCCCCTTCCAAGGTGGGACCCAGTCTGGTGCAGGTAGCCTGCCTCTCTCTACCCTGCCTCAGTCAGCCCAGGGCTGCAGAGGTCAGGGAGGCCAGTGGACCCCAAGAGGGCCCCTGTCCACAAGAACCCCCCCATCAAAAGAATGAGGATTGCCTGGCTAGTAGCCCTAGTCAGGTGATGGGTAAACACATTCCTGAGGGATCTCCTTTACAGGTAGTTAGGGACCTCCCCCAGAGGGATTCTGTTGGGTACAGGCAAACATGGGACCTTAGGGCCCCAGACCTGACCTGTCCCTCCAGTAAGCCCACAAAAGGGACCCAGCCTCCAGCTTTAGGTAGCCAGAGGCTGACCCTGAGAGCACAGTGCAACTCAGTTAAGGAAAGAAAGGCATCCATGGTGGAGGGGGATTGGAGGAAGCTAAGGCCTCACTTTGAGGACACTCACTTCAGTACTCCATCTCAACACCAGCCTTTTACTTTGCCAAGACACACCAAAGGTAGAGATTCCCTATGGTGGAGACCCTCTGATACCCTTAGGGTGAGGGATTGCTTAGTGGACCATGAGACAGGGGGTAACCATGCCAGTGCTGGTTCCTCCTTATATGGCCACTTGGGCAATATAGGCTTACCTGGTCAAGGTCAGCCTTATCTCCCTTCGTTTGGGGGGGGGGTTGTGTAGGAAGGTGGATATCTGACTATGGTTACCCCCAAATTTTTGCCTAGTGTCTAGCTGGTTTTTCGACTTAGTTGGCCTGAGATCCTGCTATTCAGGATCTCAGCCTGGCTGTTCTCTCTGTAAAATGGACTCCATGTACCCTAGGTACATACCCAATTGGTTGGATCACCCTGTCAGCCCCTGTACCAGTGTACACTAGGTACCCAGGGCATTGGTGTACCCAAGGCCTGCCAGGGGCTGAAGCATGTATTATGCCACCCCAGGCTTGGCCTAACAATTTGACACAACTGGCTGATCACTCAGCTGGGGTAAGTTGGTGTAATCACCTCTTACTTAGGTGTAGTATACCTATACCTAACCTTAAATGGGACACCTGGTAACCTATAAGTCACTCCTATGGCAGGCCTTAACAATCCTGAAGGCAGAGTGCTTGGTTCCATGTGAGATGGTGCTCTGGCATGAGCTGAGCCTGTCTGCAGTGGTCGGAACAACTTCCTTCTACTGTTTCCAGATATCGTCATACCATATACTCTTAAGTGCATTATGAACCTCGCGGTTAAATGCTATCTTTGGTTTGGCTTTATCAAAACATGTCGAGTAAGGTGTCATACGAATTGGAATACTAACCCCTCGCCAATTCTGGCGACGGGGTTAGCATTCCACCCTTCTAGAGGGACACGACATGTACAGTACCTGAAACCCGGGTAAAATCAGACATAGCCTCAGCTCCACAAAATGGATGCTGCCACCACAGACACAAGTCTGCCCTCCTGCTGCTGGGAGTCCTTCCAGCTTGGGAGGTGTAGACAAAGGGTTTCCTGCCAGGGGAGGTGCGTGCACCACCCCAGACAGGATTTTGTGTATTGGTCAGGTAGGGCTTGAAAGAAACCAGACATGCCTGTGGCTCACAAGGAGCCTCGGCGCATATGCCAGTTCAAACCGGTCCTGGGGCACACCAGTCCCGGGCCTGGGGCGAGCTGGACAAAGGATTGGGGGTGTAACCACCCCCCTTCCTGGTCCCACCCATAGGGAGGGACCTAGCAGGTAGTCCGGCCCCTAGAATCCGCTTAAAGGTAGGAGCTGTGTCCTAAGACTTCAGACATCCTGGAATCAACTTAACACTAAGAAGAAGATGGGAACTTCGACGCTCTGCTGCACAGAGAACTGAAGCCAATCTCCCCTGTGGTCAGGGAGTGACCACCTTGCTAACGCAAGCACCATCCAGCGAATCAACGTCTGCTTTGCCGCCGCCTCCCGCCGGAGCCCGAGCCCAGAGACTGACAAGACCTGGACCTCCAGACCTCTCACCGCCCGATCCACAGTCCCTGAAAAGAGGAGACCTGTGGAGGCACCGAGACATGTGGAGCCAGCCATCTTGGAACGACTACGACAAGCTGACAAGTGCAACAACCTAGGCTCCCTCCAAGTTGTGCTTTAAGATCTGAGAAGCCCAACACCCGAGCAGCATCTGCACCAAAGGTGAGCCCTCCAGCATCTCCACGATCTGCGTGGGGCCCTTCTGCATTTTGCCACTCGACGCACCTAACCGGTTGCTGGCCCGCTGGCTAGTAGCCATCTTGGCGACGAACTTCAAGAAATACACCACTGGTCTGGTTGCTCCAGACTGGCCCTTGCTCCCCTCCAAAGGAGCAGTCCCTCTGACCTTGCTGGTCAGAACTATCAGCTTATTTTGTTTTCCACAACAATTGCTTTTGCCAAGGCTTGTTTGCTTCGATCAAGTCGCCGACACCGCCGACAGCGAGAGCCTGCGTGGGACAGCTCGTGAACCGACTCCTGGACGTCGTCGACCTCCAGGGACCACGTGGCTGCAGAGACAAGCTACACCTTTCTTCCTGTTTGCACCCGACATTGCCTGGTACCCACCTGGTGCCACGCTGGTCACTGGCTAGTGACTGTGAACACTGTCCCCTCTGCTTACAGGTCTTCAACATCTCCGATCCACTCTTGGATCCACTGCATCTCTCCCGGACCGACCGCCTGCAGCATCTTTGTCTTCAGGCTCCACGGAACAGATAGAAGAAACCCGACGCACTTCGAGGCCTAGGCACCCGCTTCCTGTGGGTGAGGTAAAGCTGGCACACCTGTGCCCAAGTGTAGTATTACATCTCTAGTGCCCGTGTTCCAAATCTTGAGTTCCTAGTCCATCCGGAAGATCCTCTTTGCAGTAACTTTGTACTTTTTACGCACCCATTGAAACCTATGGGAGCACGCGTGTGACTATTTGCTCTGCACACGCCACCCGTGGACCTCCTGGTCACTAACTGAAGTTAGCTCCTTGTAGGCCCAGCGATTCTAGAGGCCCTAGGCCTTTTCCCTTTTCTGTTCGTGGTACTTATACCACTATTTTAGTATATGGTTCGAGTGGCCACCAGGGCCTATCCATATAAAGTGCAACTTCTGTGTATTCTGTGATAATCTTGTTTGACGATTTGTGCTCATGTGCTCATAAAGAGACTAGGGGTTACTTTGAGAAATAAATACATATATATTTTGAATATATATCTGTGTGGTGTCCTTTCATTGGTATAAAAGGGGGTTGCATTTGGTAAAACAGCTGGCTTAACACGCATCACGAGTTTAGCCTCAAAGACTGCTTAGCCTACGCTACCACTAGGGCAGCTAGTCCGAAAAGGTTGACTTACAACCACACCATAAGGGTTGCTTGGCATGGTACAAGGTGATCACTTTAACTAGTGAGCATCATATACCAGGCCAACTTCTCACAGGGTCCCAGGACCAGGCCCCAACAGTCAGTTCAATTTTACCTGGTCTGTGGAGTCTGGGTACAGTGGTTGTTTTTGCTGTCAGTGGTCCTTAAATGCGAGTCGCTCTCAAGCTGCTTTTACCATAGGGACGAAGCCACCAAAAAGCGGGTATAAATACATAAGAGCGTGGTTGTTGCTGATGTTTGTCACTGGTGTTGTGAAGTGCCCTTTTTATGCAGCATTGAATTAAGGGGTCAGTTCAGTTACCCAACTGGTAACCAACAAGCCTTGGTAGCGGTAAAAGTAACAAAAAGGAACTTCAATTTCTTGCTGACAAGGGGAGAACAGTAGCAACTTGTAACAACAGTGAAAGTCGCACTACAACTCCCAGAATGCATTTTACCTTTTACTTTTGGGTTATCCCTTGGAGGGCCAGATGGCTAGTGATTCTTTAGATTTAGAGTGTTGTTTTACTTGCACTTTGCAGAGGACCGGTCCCACCAATTCAGGGGAATCTGAGAGGACTTCACTCTTCCATTGGAGTCCCTCATTTTGGGAATGTTGAATTTTGGCCAAGGACGAGAGTAAAATCCTAATGTAAGGGGAGTTAAGGGTTTGGGAGCTGGTATCCAATGGGTAGCTAATCTCTGCAGCTAATCCAACCCTGAGGTGACCTTTTCTGCCCAGAGTCCACTATTTCTGACCTATAGACAGAAATAGTGGACAGAAATTAACGTTAGGTGTACAGATCAGGCTGCTCACCCGGGAGTGGTGACCGGCTTTCCTTGAGGTGTACACTCCTGCATACCTACGTTTCTGCCTTGCCAGGGTCCAAGTGTACCTGGGAGAAGGGGGAGGGCTGTGTTCTACTCTGGGGGACAGCCCAAATACATATTAGAGGTGGTGCAGCCTGTGAAGCTCACCACTCTGATTTCTTCCTTCACTAGCCCACTTGGGAGGGGGGAGGTGTTACCTTCTTCTTGCCCAAACTTTTGTTCTAACTCCTGGAAGTGCTCACACTACCTGGCAGGAGGTCAAAAACCTGTATTGGTGGCAGCTGGGGTGGGAAATCCCAACCTTGCCAACCAAAGCACATCAACTAGGTTAACCAGGTGGGCAACCACTTGGTAGCCACCTGGGTGCATGCATGCCTTCCATTGGCACCAGATTCATGTCAGGGGACAGAAACCGTTTTGTTTGATACCAAACCCAATATATTTAGGTGGTACCATAATGGAGCTAGCAACCCGGTATGTCTGGGTGCAAGTCCCATGTTATCCAATGGACCGCCTATCACTTATAGTGTACTTTAATGGTAAAGCTATTATAGAGACATATAAGCTTGCACTTACATGTCTACACTCTTAATATGCTGCACTCTGCCTCCTGGGCATAAACGTTCTTCTCTAAGGGTGACTGACATATACTTGAGAAACGTGCTTAGACCCTGTCACACATGGTGAGGACAAAGTTGAAATGGAGCAGTGAACACTGTTCTTGTAGTTTGCAGTGGCAGGTCCACTGTCATCTGTTTGCTTTGTTCACTCAGGGTGTCACAATCAGTGCTACTGGTCCCGAGTACCCCTTTACCATCCATGCCCTGGATTCCACAGTACGACTTACCAGGGACAAGGGGGGTGGACTCTGTCAATTGGGGATGCCAATTGCACATCACATTAAGGGAGAGATCTCTGGCACTGGAGCCTGGTTTGCAGGCTTCAATGCACTGTCAGAATTGAAAACCAGCATCTAGTAGTCCAAATGTGGGGCAAAAAATGTGGGGGGCATCTGCAAAAAGCCCTGTTTTCTTAAACAACCCCCTCACCCCCCTCCACCCCTCCAAGCCAACAGCCCAGGAGACTTAGCCAGACCCTTGGAGGGTTTTCCTGATATGTCAGATGAGGAAGAAAGTAAAGATAACAGACTGTATTTTTGCATGACCTACTCTGCCTTACATCCTCCTGTTCAAGTCATTTCCTCTGGACAGATGATCCTTTGCAATAGTAAAAGGACCCATTTTAAATTGTACTTTCACTACATCTGTGTTGTTTTATTTCTCCCATTTTACTTTGGGTACTGAGGTGCCTACCTCTTTTATCCCTAGCTTTGCTATGACAACACCTAGCTTACCTACAGAGGTATCCCAACACTTGAGCAACCCCACCATGGCCAGCAGGGTCAGGCGGCCTTATTTGCTTTTGGCTGTGGGGTCTGCCTCCTATGCCAAGTACAGTACTGCTATAAAGGCTAGTACCCAGCAGGGGCTATTGACAGTTGTCTATTTCCAAAACTGAACCCTAAGCTCTCCACTGACAGGTGCCTAAGCTGCTTTAAGGGCAACTGTGGGTTCTTAGAGCCCCTTCTGCTGCTTAGAGTAGGGGCTACCACAACCTGTGGAATACATTGTTCTTCCACTCTCCCTTCTGTAAGTTCAGGGGTGACACTCTGATGCTGAACAGCTGCCTGGCCTTTCAGGACTTCCTTGGGGTCAGTTGAGACCTTGCCAATGCCAATCTTGGGTTTCCTTGTTCCTGGGGTAGAACGCCATTGGTTCACTAGATATCTATTCAACAGTGGTGTTCCTGTAGTTTTCTTGTTCCCTTTCTTTTGGGACCCTAGTCTCCTAACTGGGGGGCCTGGATTCCCAGGGTCTTTGGGTAGGAGGACACCCTGGGTAACTGCCTCATCTGTGATAAGATTAACCTCTGGGAAGTCATTGCCTAGGTTACAGCCAAGGGGAATTTCAGAACTGGTGACACCTTATACCAGCTAAGGATATCCTCTCTTTCTAGGGGCACTATGGCAACAGGTTCATCAGTGACCTCCGTACGGGGTACCCTTGCTCTTCCTGTCTTTCCTGGTATAGACTGATCTGGGGATACCAACCTGTCAACCACTATGGTGTGACTAGCATGTGTCTCTCAGGCCAGTGGCAGGGATCTCATTCAGCTGAATGGAGTGAAAGTGTTTACTACCACCCTCAGGAATCACTAGCTTACCACCTGGACTCTTTTCCCAGTTAAATGCTAAGAGGACCTCCTAATCCAACGTGTCCTGCCCTCTGGCTACACTGGACAGCCCAGTGCTAACCACCTTTTTAGAAGAAGTTGGGTCACCTCTGTAGTGACTTGACTGCTGACACTCAAAACACAACCTGTTCTCAATGAGTGTTTTAAGCGCTGGCTCCCCCCGCCTCTGCTTGCCCAAGCAGGGGTGGGAAGCACTCTCTTCATTTTTAGAGTTATGGGTTACTGAGGCAGTCACATTGGTGGGCTTTCCTCTTTTGGTTTTTGTGAGCCTACCCCCTTTGAAGTCATCCACATGGGACTTCTTGGGTACTCTTGTCCTTACATACTTTGTTAACCAAATCTCTTGGACTAAAAAGAGATTAATCTACCAGATGCTGGTGTAACTTGCCTGAGCTATAGTTCGTTATTATGTACTCTTTTACAATCAAATTATAAAGCCCATCATATGTGTCAGCCTCATTACCTTTGACCCAGCATTCTAGTGCCTTGACTAAACAGTCCACAAACTCCAACCATGTATGGCTCTGGCCTTTATGGATGTCCCTAAACTTCAGTCTAAACTCTTCTGTTGTGAGTCTAAAACCTTTTATGAGTGTCTCCTTCATATGCTTGTCGGATTACGCCACATCCTCATGAAGGGTCAGAAGTCCATCTCTGCCTTTTACTGAGAATAACTCCCACAATAGAGAGCCCAGTGTTGGTAACCTATCCTTATTTTTCAGACCTTCTCAAAGGCTGCAAACCATTTGTCAGTGTTATCTCCATCATTATATTTGGGGACAATCTCTTTGGGGATCTTTAAGTCAAAGGACTCATCTTCTCCCTTGTATCATTTTTTTTGCTGCCACGATCTTTGGGCCTCAGGCCCAACTTAACCTTTCTTACCTCAAGAGTTGGTCTCCCTTGAATTTGAAGCCTTTTTTTCTCCAAGGAAATTTGGTCAAGTTTGTCCTCAAAGGGTTTCTACCACCCTACCAGAGGGGGTAAACCTAGAGTGACTCCTGTCACTTCCCACTGGTGAAGGAGGTCTTGGGAAGAATGTAGAGATCTGTCCCTCTCTATCGTCCCCATCAATCTCAAGGTAGGCTAGGGTATCATCCTCGTCCTCTTCGGGATCAGCTTCCTAGTTATGGCCCTCCCTCTCTAACCTTTCTGTCTCATAGGAGCTGAGGAGCCTTTCTATGTCCTTCTCTTTAGCTGTCACCTTATAGCTAATGCCTCTTGCTTCATGCAACACCTTTAGATCCATGATCCTTATTGTTTGGATGTCTACCAGGTCAAGATTCTGAGCAGCATCAATTGTGCCTAAACTTTGCTTTTTGGTAGTTGGGACCATTTTAAAAGTTACGCAATCTTTTTTTAAAACCTTATCCTAACTTACCTAGTATTTTATAAATGTACTAATGGAATAGGTATCTACAAAGGGCCATATAAAGCCAATTGAAAAAATTCTGAAAGCATACTTTTTTATTCTAAAGTCAATTTTGTGGATTTTACATGTACAATCAATTTATGACCAGTTGCCAGTTGTACTGCAAAACACAGGTTCAGGATCCACACTACTGGGCACCAGTGCAGGAAAGTGGAATATTATGTGGTATGGGAGAGTACCCTTACCATGTAATATTATCTCAATGCCTTAAAGATGACCCTTGGATTCACAACAATAAGCCTTAGCTCAGTGTTGGTAGTGTGGCAAGGAGCAGTCAAGCAATACTATTTAACGTGTGTTAAGTATGCTACAGGACCATAAGAGTTCATAAGTAATTGACAAGATGTGAGAAAAACCCAATACCTATTTCTAAAATTAAGTATATTTGTATGTAAACTTAGACACCAGAACAAACTAAATAGCATACATATAACCAAAGTTATGGATTTTCAAAGCATTAGAAAATAAATGCATTAAATAGTGAAGACATTTAACATTGCAGTCAATGGGGAAATCTGCTACAGATAACAGTCACTTAGGGGTTGAGTTATATTGTACTCTCACAGGCTAGAGGCCCTTGAGGTCCCAGGACCAGGGCCCAATGGTCAGTACAATTTTACCTGGCCTCTGGGGTCCTGGTGCAGTGGTTGTCCTGGCTGTCAGTGGTCTTAAACGTGAGTCGTGCCCAAGCTGCTTTTACCATAGAGACTACACCCACAAATAGGGGATGCAAATACACAAGAGCAGGGTAGTTACTGATGTTGTTGATATAGCTTCGAGTTAAGGGGTCAAGGACCCACCTGATAGCCAACAAACCTTGGTAAACGTAACGTAAAGGAACTTCAATGCCTTGTGGTCTAAGGGAGTGCAGTAGTGGCTTGTAACGTCAGTGAAAACCAGACTACAACTCCTAGAATGCACTTCACCATTTACTTTTGGGAAATCCCTTTGAGGGCCTGATGGCCAGCGATTATTTATATGCAGAGTGTCATTTTAACTTCACTTTGTAGGGGGCAGGTCCCACCAATGCAGGATAGTCTGGGGTATGTCTGACTTCCACAGGGGCCCTTCACTTCTGGAGTGTTGAGGTTTGGCCAAGGACAAGGGTCATTTACTCATTTTCATGTCTGTTGCCCCAGGTAAAAAATGCCCTTCTTTTGCTTTGTGCTGGTGGGCAAAGCCCTGTTGTCCGTGACATGGGTCTACTCTTGGTCCTTCTTTGAAGGAGATGTTTCAAATCTGAGGCTCCTGTGTCAGTGGGGATCCCGTAAATCCTTGATTTTACAGGGTTTAGGGGTGTGGGATCTATTAGCCAATAGGCAGCTAGTCCCTGCAGCTAATTTCTCCTGAGATGATTACATCCAATGGTGTAAGTCACCTTACCTACCCAGAGCCCATTATTTATGTCCTTCTAAAGATGTCAGAAATTAACTTTAGGTGTAAAGATCAGGCTGCTCTCCCTGGAGGTGTGGCCAGCCTTCCTGAAGGTGTACACCACTTGCTTACCTAAATTCCAACTTTGCCTGGGTCCAAGTGTACCTGGGTCAATAGGAGGACTGTGCCCCCCTCATGGGGCAGCCCAGATACATATCAGACAGAGGTGGTGCAGCCTTTGAAGCTCACCGCTCTAATGTGTCACTTCACTAGCCCACTTGGGAGAGGGGGTGACCTTCTTTCCTGATTCCTGTGAGTGCTCACACTGCCTGGTAGGAGGTCAGAAACATGTCTTGGTACCAGCTGGGGTAGGAACACCCAGGCTTGCCAGACAAAGTACATGTCTGCTAGAATAACAAGATAGACGACCACTAGGTAGCTATTTGGGTGCATGCCAGCCTTCCCTTTACAGATTTGTGTCAGGGCAGAAAATGCAACATATTTAGATGGTACCATAATGAAGATAGCTATCTGAGTATGTCTGGGTGCAAGTCCCAGATGGCCCGCCTATCATTTATAATGTACTTCAAGGGTAAAGTCACTATAGAGACATGTAAACTTTCACTTAAAATACTACACCCTGCCTCCTTGGCACAAGAGAACTTATCTAGTGCTGCAGTCCCTGATTACCCATTTACCACGCATGCCCTGGGTACTACTGTAACTTATCAGGAACTTATAAGAGAGGTATGGTCTCTTTAAATTAAGGGTGCCAATTACACAAGTCACCTTTAGGGAGAGATCATTGACACTTGAGCCTGGTTGGCATGCTTTAGTGCACTGTCAGAGTAAAAAGATAGCACCTAGTAGTCCAAATGGGGGCAAAAGGTGCAGAGACATCTGCAAAAAGCCCTGTTTTCTTACAGTTGTGATTTGTGCATGAGGTCTAATTGCACTCTAATTGTGTTTTTGTAGCTGTGCTTTTGCATGCATTGAGGCAAAAAGGGGTGAAAGATTAGTATTTAGCATTAGATAGTAGTGTATTGTTGGACAGAAAGTGTGTGGCCTCTGTGGTAATAATTTTATGTCATGCAAGGATGGTGAATTTGTAGAGTGTCTGTATCATACAGTTTAAACCACCCTGAATATTGAGCAGAATAATGCTACCACTAAGATGTGTAAGCTTCATAAGCTCTGGAGCTGGAGAGGAGAAGTCTAACAGAATGGTTGTAAGTACTCAGTGTAAGAAAGATGAATATTACATGGTATGGCTGGGTGGACTTACCATGTAATGTTACCACAATACCCCAAAGATTGTCCTTGGATTCACACTAATAAATTCTTAGCCGAGCCCTGGTAGAGTGGCAAAGAATAGTCAAGCTTTATTAGAGCAACATGTGTTAAGCATTTCAGAGTACCAACATGGACGATAAGTAATAGACATGACTCGAGAGACATCCAACACCAATTTATAAAAATAGAGTGTACTTGTATCTTAGTTTAGATACCAAAATAAGTAGCATGCCATACATATAACCGGAGTTATATGTTTTTGAAGCAATATGCAGTGAAGAAAAATACATAGACTAAATAACATTGTGGTCAATGGCAAAATCCACTAGTGATAATCGGTCACTAGCAGGTCGAGTTACTTGGAACCCTTAGCAGTAAGATCATGCGATCCCCAGGACGAGTCTACAACATTCAGATCATAGATTTAGGCAATCCTTCGGAAGGCCCGATGACCGGCGATTCTTTAGATCCGGTGAGCAATTTTACCTGCAGCTTGCAGAGGACTAGTGCCATTAGTTCAGGGGACACTGAGGGTGCTTCTGAGTTCCACAAGGATCCCTCTCTTCGAGAGTATAGAGTTTTGGCCAAAGATGAGGGTTGTTAACTCAAATTTTCCTGTTGTTAGCGACACAAGTCTCCTCTTGGTCCTTCCTTGAAGTAAGTGGTTCAGCTCTGACATTCTGGTGCCAGGGTGGTCCCCTAAATTCTAGATTTAGGGGAGCAAGGGGTATGGGAGCTAGTAGCCAATCAGCACGTAGTCCCTGCAGCTAGTCCACCCCTGTGGTGACCACATCCTGTGGAGAAGGTCACCTTTTCTACCTAGAACTCACAATTTGTTCCCTCCTAAAGATGGCCAAATTTAATTTTAGGTGTACAGGCCAGGCTGCCCACCCTAGAGGTGTATCCAGCCTACCTGATGGTGTACACTTCCTGCATAGCTAATTCTCTGCCCTCCCGGGTGCAAGCTCACTTGGGGCAAGGGGAGGGCTGTTTCTTTCTCAGAGGATCAGCCCAGATGCATATCAGGGGTGGTGTAGCCTTTGAAGCTCACCTCACTGATGTGCCAGTTTACTGGCCATCTGGGGAGTAGGGAGATCTGACCTCCTTCCTGCCCAACCTTTGTCTCTGACTCATAGAGTGATCACAATGCATGCATCAGGTCAGAATCATGTCTTGGCTGCAGCAGAGGTACCCTCTAGGTACATGCCATGTCACCCATGGCATGAGAATCGTGTCAGGGATGAGAAGGCACATTGTTTGATACCAAACATGACTTATTTTAGTGGTACCATCAAGGAGCTGCCAATCTCAAGGGTGCCCTGTTCGTAGCCGATGTTATCCTATGAACCGCTAACACATATAGTGGTTTTCATGGGCAACACCACTATAGGTACATATAGGCTTGCACTTACATGTCCCCACCTTGAATATAATGCACCCTGCCTCCTGGGCTGAGGAGGTCTTACTTAGGGGTTTCTTATATATATTAAAGGCAGTGTAGGTGACTGTGCCACACATGGTGAGTGCACAATTTAGTTTGAGCAGTCTGTACTGCTCCTGCAGTCTGCAATGGCAAGCCTGCTGTCAGTAGGTTGCATGGGTACCCCAGTGTGGCACAGACTCGTGCTGATGCCCTGGGGGGCCCTTTACCACCAATGCCCTGGGTACCCCTAGTGCCATATGTTAAGGACTTATAAGGGGATAAAGCTTTTGCCAATTTATGATTAGCAAGTCAATCATGATTTTAGGAGCGAGCACAGTCACTGGGACCTGGATAGCAAGTCCAACGTACTATCAGTGTCATAACCATCAGCATGTGGAGCAAAAAGTGGGGTGACCATACAAAAAGGGGAACTTTCCTACACCCAGCCATGGTATGTGCTCTTAAAGAGTCCACCCTGAGGTGTCAAGGACAAACGCATATGAAAATGCAGGATGTAAACCATTCTTGGTATCTGTTCTGAGGAGACTAACCAAGGGCATAAATGAAGAAACTATTACAGCACTAACTTTGATATAAACTTTAAGAGTTCATTCAGAAACAGCAGGAAAAAATCAATAGTACTCGACCTTATAGAACAAGCCATGCAAAGTGCTCTGAGGATTCCATGCAGGAGTGACAGAGAGTAACGGGTGGAAACGGGCTTGGTGAACATGTACTTCTCTCCCTCTGCTAGTCACTTAAAGATGGCCGAAGGCAAAATGGAGGAAGGCCAAGGAGGCTTTGGAGGAGTGACATTCGGGGGAAAGATCATGTGTGGCCAATAAAAGATAAATTGTTGTGCAATATAGACATGTGGGGGGCATGACTTGGTTACCATCTGAAGCTGACCACACTTTGATGGGCTCTGCTACAGCCGCTGGGAAAATGCGAATGAACGGAACATGATGGCAGGCGAATATGTTTAATTTCTTCAGCATATGCCTTTATAAACTTCCCCGCCTCATGCACGTTACTTTTACCTGACCACTGCAAATGCTTTTTACAGTTTCTGCCATTGCGGGTGTGCTGATAGATACTTGTGCCCGCCATTTTTCATAATTATTGAAACTCACGTATGATGCCTAACTCCTCAGAAACAGCTTTTCTTTTGCCACAGGAGGGGTTACATTAATTTCAAAATTACTTGGCTGCATCTTTTTTTAGAGACTTCCCATTGCCTTTTCCTATGTACACCTCATATAAGCAGCAGTGCTTAGCTTTAACAGCCTGAAACTTTCTCATAATACTATTTTTCTTCGTTTTATCACATATTTTATACAGAGTAATACACTCCATATTATGAGAAACCTTTCGTCTTCTGCACCTAAGTGACTTCTCAATTGATACTGCCAATTCATTTTCAATTCTTGCTAGCAATATGAAGTGCAAAAATAAAGAATCTGCTTCTTGGTGAACGATAACGGTATCTGTCTCCTTCATACGCAGCCATTAGCACTCCAGCGCTCTCTCTCCTCCCGCCCACCACACTATGGGAAAGCTGTATGGATGGCAAAAACACAGAGGGTCGATGCGTCAAAGAAAAGTTTCTCTCTGAGCCCCTAGTTTTGAGCTTCAGATCACTGCTTCCTGGGTGTGTGCCGGCAAAATTATAGAGCAGCCGCTCCGCATTATGCAACCTCCTGATGGGTGATCGAAGCAGAAACACCGCAACAAGCTCAGGCCTCTAGCAGCCCGCTGTGGTGGACCAGACCGGATTACTGAAAGGCTTGTCTCCCCACCCTGAAGTGAAGATTTATGGCAGCTGGAGTAGGAGCTGACAGGCTAACAGTCTAACAGTCTCACGTCCCTCCCTTCCCCATTGAGCCGTGACAAGGTGGGTTTTTGCCACAACGAGGAGTCGGGCTGGTGGGAATTCTCCTTGCTGTGGTGAGTGGGGGGATCCTAGGCCAGTCAAGCTATGAGGCAAAGGAGCGAGTTCGGGAAATCTAAAATTTCCTTTTCAATCTTGGGCTCTCAACCCTTCAGCCCAGCTGATATTTCTGTTACTTTCTTGTTAGAGGTGAAAAAAAAGGAGGAAAAAAGAGAAAAACATAAATTGGGCAAAGGACAGAGGATCATTGAAAAAAATAAAATCGCTTTAGAATGGACAAAGTGGGACTTTGATATACTGGATACACACCAAGCAGAACAAAGTAATAAAAAATAAGCATGAAATGCTAAACCAGTGTACTCCCATGCTGGCTCCTAAAATGAAACGTAAGGCGCAGAGAAACGCGCATTATAAAATGGATTTAAAAGCAAACGCCTTGATTGAGGAGGAAAGGCACGCTAATATGGAGAGTCTTCTGGATACTGAAAAGACGTCGGAATTAGAAAGCACTGGCGATGCTTCTGGGTTGCCCTTGCTCAATACATCTTTGAGCTTAGAACACGAAGCAGATGCTCAAGATACTAAAAATAGAGCTACAGATTTCACGGAAAGTAGTCATTCTAACTGCCTCAAACAATTTCCGCTCTTTCAAAAGCAGCAGAAACCATCTCATGAGCCTCCAGCAGCATTACACATTACTGCATCGGCTGAAGATCCGGCCTGTCCTCAGACCTCAGTTCAAATGACAACTAATAGTCAGAAAGGACTAGCAAAAAATGCATATAACAGTCTAGTCTCTTTTCCGGCTATCCATCCAACAAGTCCTTCTGCACTAAGGAGAATTCGCAGAACTAATACAGAAGAAAATGCTCCAGCAAAAGGGGCAAGCAACAGGGGGAATCATTTGAAACAACCACCGAGAGCTGAGATAGAAGAAGGAGAGAAATAAGAGAGCTCAGCCAAGGACATGCTCATTACTATACTAGGAGAGATCAGAGATCTGAAAACATCTCAAGCGCACGAGATCACTTCGCTGCACGACGGCTTTCCAAACTGGAGGAGAATATGTTCAAAACACCGAAAAGAATAAATGAAGCAGGGAATCACATTTTACAACTAGAAGGTAAATTGACTATTGTACAACAAGAGCTAACTGCAATGGAGAAAAGTTAAAAGGAGTTGGATCTTAAGCTGCAGGACTTGGGGCCAGATGTACGACCCTAAATTGCATGAACACACGGGTTTGCAACATGTTTGCGCATGCAAAATGTTACCAGGCCATGTACTAATTAGCGAGTCTCAAATAAATTGCGGTTCGCTCATTAGGAATTGCGAGTCGCTATTTGGAAGGGGCGTGCCAAGGGCGTCCCTTCCTAATTGCGAGTCTCTAACCTTTATTCAAGAGCCTCGCATTTTGTGACCCCATTGGAAATTGCTAACAGTGTCTCTGACACTGTTGTAGATTTGCTTTTGCAACTTGCGTATTGCGACTCGCAGTTTTCACAATTTGTGAGTCTCAAGAGCAAATGGTCATACATCTGGCCATTGAAGAATTGTAGTAGACGTTGTAATCTTTGAATGATGGGCATACCGGAAGGAATGGAAGGCACCCAGATCCCCAAATGGACTGAGACACTCTTAAAGAAAGTAATACCAGCATTGGAGGAGGATTTAATAATCATAAGGGCTCGCAGCATTCCAACAAAGAGACAGCTGAATGCAAAATACATCTGTACAATCTTAATGAACTTTGCAGACAACTGAGTTAAGGAGGGAATATTAAGTACTGCAATTGCCAGCAGAACTTTTTCTACAGCAGAAATCTCGCAGTTTAAGATTTTTTGGGATATGTCAGCAGCAACAGCACATCGAAGGAAAGAGTTCATCAGAGTGTCAGATTTATTCAAGGACAAAGGGGCCCAAGCTTCGATAGCCCAACAATTCAAGCTCAAAGTTCTTGTCAATTTATTCTGCATTCAGATGTCCAAGAAGCTCAATCAGAGCTATGGAAATTGTCCAATGAAAACACTAAAAATTATTTTTGGTTTAAATAGGCATCTGAAGGTGGTGTGACTACACTGGTCAGGTATATAGAAGATCATTTGCGGATGGGAGGAGGGCCCATTGGGAATCAGGGATCAGATTCCCAAAGGGGGAGAGTTGGAGTACAGGAAGGATGCTCTACAATGGCATCCAGGTTCAACTGGGGGGGAGAGGGAAGAGTGGGGAATACATCTTCTTGGGGACACAGGGCAAACAGGATGGTGGGGGCATGGGGGTGTTGCAAAATGAAAAAGTAGAGTTTTTAGATAATTGTTGGGATAAAACAAAATTAGAACAAATAAGGCAAAAAGAAGGGCAAACCAATGGTGGATGACATAGAGTTGAAGCTGAAGGGTGAGTAAAGAAGAGTAAGGAAAGTCGCATCTTACTAAGAATAATAATGAAAAGAGGTGAAATATTTCTAAACTGTAATGCAGGTTATTTAATGCACTCTAGAACATATTATAGTAGTTGTATTTCTGGTATAGGTAAAATGGAGTTTCAAAGCTGCACAAAGCACATAACACTTTTCGCCAAAAAATAATTTTGATTGTAAATGTCTCAGAATTGCACTTTTGGTCACTTACTGCACTTTAGGTTACATTATGGTAGATATGCTTTTAAAACAGATACTATAGAGTCACAAAACTGTATAATGCACAGGACACTTTTAAGCCAAAACTATTTTTATAGCAACAGCACCAGTCACTTTATTTCGCTAACCAAATAGGAAAGAATGACATGTAAAGAAATTCTGAAATTAATAACTATAAATATTAGTGCACTTAATAATAGACGCAAAACTCATGCAGTAGAAAGCTGGCTAAGGGGGCACACCCGAGACATTATACTTTTGCAGGAAATCCACTTTAAGAACACAAATAATTTGGGTGAAATCTTCCAAAAATGGGCCAGATCCCAATGCTTATTGAATGCTAGTTGTGCTCAAAAAAGGGGTAGGGATATATACCAGCAAGCATATACCATTTCAGATAAAGGCTATGCAGACAGACTCCGGGGGAAGATGGGCATTTATCAATGGGAGATTGAATGAATCAAACATAACTATATCAACAATGAATGTTCAAATTTTAGATCACCCTCTCCCATTGTTGAACTTAAAGCAGGCTTTGACTAACATTCCAGGCCAAGACATTTTAGGTGGTGATTTCAACTTCCTTCAAGATCCGCTTATAGATTCATTTGCCACAGCCCGAGTAAAAAGAAACCACAAACGGCCATAGCCTAAGCAAATTGTAAAAGGGATCTAGATCTGGTTGATCCATTGTTACAGCAAACAGATGATGGATGGAATGCTGACAATGCAAACATTCTCCCCCAGTCAAAAGATCTGGGTTAAATCCATCGTTCTTTTGCCAACTACGCCACCCCAGTTCGGACCCAGCCATATGCAAATCAGTCTGACCCTGTGCCTCATGGGAACAGTCCAGACCGAAGTGCCAGTCCAGGTCCTCCCTGGACCGGAAACAAGCATCCTGGGACCAGTTTCAGGTTATTTCACCTTTCTTCAGCCAGGCTAGCTTGAATCCAGTGGCACAGTGAGCAAGGGACCCACATCTGGGCATACCCATCCCACTTAGGGCGAAAAGTGTTACAGCAAACAAATGATGGACGGAATGCTGACAATGCAAATACTCTCCCCCAGTCAAAAGATCTGGGTTAAATCCATCGTTCTTTTGCCCACTACGCCACCCCAGTTTGGACCCAGCCATATGCAAATCAGTCTTGTCCCTGTGCCTCATGGGAACAGTCCAGACAGAACTGCCACGCCAGGTTCTTCCTGGACCAGAAACAAGCATCCTGGGACCGGTTTCAGGTATTTTCGTGGGTCTGATTGATCCATGGCGCTTTTAACACCCTAAGAAACTGGAATTTCTATGTGTCTCTGCAAAGTATAATACTGCTTCTAGAATAGGTTATTTTTTAGTTTCGCACTAAATGAATATATCCCAAACACCTTTTCGGATCATGCACTGGTTAAAAGGGAGTTTGCAGGAATCAGCGCTAAAAGAATGCCAAGTCGATGGTATTTGAATAAAATTAACTTGGAAAATGCAGAATGTTGTGCAGAGGTCTCCAAATAGATTATAAACTTCTTTGAGACCAAGACCAATATTGTTCACATAGAGATTGTCGAGAAATCTTTAAGGGGATACATTACAACTAAAGAGATCTAGCACAGAGACATAACATTTGAAAAAGGCGGGACTTGGAAGTTAGACTGGAGCAAGCGCAGAAAACATTTACAAATCAGAAATGCAGCTGTAAAACAAGCATTTGGGCAAGTGAAATTAGATATGCAGGAATTCTATAATACACAGGGCAGTATTGCCAATACTTCCTATCTTCAAAGGGTGTACGAAGAAAGTGAATGCACGGGAACACTTTTGACGTGGCAGGCCAAAGATTGACAGGTGAAAAATAGGATCTCATCCCTGACAGATATCGAATTGAAAGTGCAGATAACTAACCCTGCTGAGATTTGAAGGGCTTTTTAAAAACATTACAAGAAAATATATCAATTAGCTAAGTAGACTGTGGCCTATCGTCTTAGCGTGTTCTTAGACAAACTCCATATTCCATCTCTAGCTAATAAACAAAGTCAAATGTTGTTATCTGAATTCTCCCTTGTGGAATTAGAGGGAGTTGTAAACTCAGTAGCCAATGGTAAATCAGCAGGTGAAGATGGCCTATCAGCCGAATTATATAAGAAATTTGCCACAATATTAAATCTACAATTATTAAAGGTTGCCAATCGAATTTTAGAGGGTGGAGAACCTACGCCATCTTTTCACACTGTGGTGATAATTTTGTAAAGCAAGATAAGAGTCTGCAAAATATTAATTCTTATAGGCCTATAAGTCAATCAATAAATCAATCAATCAAAGTAACTTTATGCAATCTTAAACATTAAGATCATGAAAGTACAGAAATTCATAAAATACACATTAAAATGATGGTACATTCTGATCACATTTAGGTAAGCTACAAAGTCAAGCACAGATAGGAAGCATATTAAAAGACGAATGAAAACATGCTAAGTTCATTCAATATATAATAAAGTGCGCAGTGCAGTACAAAAACAAAATGGGTTGCAGACAACGGAACGATTTCTCTACAATCTGCTGACACCAACTAAATGCAAATAAAGAAAGAGTCAAGTGAAGCAGAGCATGGCGGCCAGCTGTTAGCTCCGATCGGTAACATTTACCCGCCCGGATCGAAGTAATGTAAATATACTATAACAGAGTGGCTCCCCCCTAAAAACTGTATGCCGATTGTCAAGAGGAACCTCGTACCTTGGAATCTTTTGCCCCAGGGATTCCCAGCACCAAGAGGGTATGCTCTGGCTGTGAAGCGGCCGAGACTGGCGATCTATGGGCAAGCAAGGAGTGGCGCCCGGGTCTCAGAAGCAGTCCTCGGAAGCGCGCACATACGGAATTAGCGTTTGGGGGGTAGCGGGCGAAGTTCTTTGTGCGTCCCGGGGAGCAACTGCAAGGATAGTGTTCAGGGGCCAGCTGGGATAATCGAGCTGCTT
The DNA here is from genome assembly GCF_964204655.1 of Triturus cristatus. Lineage (NCBI taxonomy): Eukaryota > Metazoa > Chordata > Amphibia > Caudata > Salamandridae > Triturus > Triturus cristatus. Next base: position 1,028,779,644 of record NC_140583.1, read on the forward strand.
AGGGAACATCCCTGAGGACGCAACAGGCAGAAATTTCAGCACCAAAAGTGAAGCAGTGACAGCTGCTGGAAGATTATGCATGACGCCGGTAAGAGGGAAGGGGAGGGGTGAAAAAAGAATAAAAGCCCCCAGAGAGTCAACAGACCAACATTTACCGGTAAACATTGCACAAAAGGGGAGAAAGGAACAAAAAAGGTTGGGAGACATAATAAAAGAGGATTCAAGAGTTTATGAGACTAGATACTGCCTTAGAAGTAAAAAATTCAAAGTAGAAACCCCTGGCCCTGAGACGACAAAAAAAGGCTTTGTAAAAACCCCAATTATAAGATAAGTGTCCCAAAAGGCACTACAACGGAGAACAAGCAGGGGCTAACCCTAACCCGAGAGGGAAACACACCTCCTCAACCTTTAAAACATGCAAAGACAAGCAAGGAGCGGAAATAAAAATCACACCTTCTTTGCGCTCCTACTTTAAAATCCAAGAGAACTACCCACCACTGTATACACCTTTAGGAGGGCCAGAAAAGGAAATCAGGTGTAGTTCAGGAATGACCTTGCAAAAAGGAAACCATACTTCCAGAAGTGAAGAGATTGCTACCAGTAACAGTTTTCAAGCGTTAACTATTCAGGATCCTGAAATTGAGAAGTTGTCTGATGGGGGGGAAGAAGGCCCAACCATTGAAGTAAACTCAGCCCAAAGCGGATCTCAAAAAGAGAACATAGAGATGGATCCCCACCCTGTAGATCAAACCACACCGGCCGACATGGGGACACTAATGGGAACTCTAATAGCAGCAATGAGTGTTAACTTTGGCAGATCGGAAAAAAATCAGGAAAGGATACAAGCAACATGTGAGGCATTAGAAGTAAAAGTAAATTTGCATATATATATTGTGTACAGACAATTGAGTAGATAAGCTAGAAAGAGATACTTTAGAAAATCAAGGGGAAATCTCTTCCCTGAAAGCGAAAAAGAAGGAACTTAAAGACAAACTTGAGTCACTGGAAAACAATGCGAGAAGGAACAACCTTCGAATTTTAAATATACCAGAAGGGTTGGAAGGGCAAGATCTCAAGAACTTTGTAATTAACTTGTTGAAAGACTTTATTCCAGGCGTAGAGGTCAAGATCTCAGAAGACGATATCCAAAGAATTCACAGAGACTTGCTTAAAATTGGAGAGCCAAGAAAAAACCCAAGGAGAATCCTAATTAATTGTAAAACATACACACTTAAAGAAAGGATTCTGAGTGAGGCCCTAAAAGCAGGAATTTTTACTAAATGAGATTATAAATTTAGAAATCGATCTGACATATCAAGAGCGACACAAGACAGACAGTGGGAACTTGGAAACCACATGCAAGGTCTTAGATCCCTGGGAGCAACCGTCCAAATGAGATTTCCAGCCACACACAAGATCATGTGGAGGAATCAAATGTATAATATTTGAGAACCAAACATTGTTATGAAACTTAAGGAACAGATTAAAGCAAAACAGAAGTAAAAATGTGACTTTGGGGAGAGTTAGGAAAAAAGGATAATTTCGGTCCAGAGCGGGTGGATCCTTGAAGAGGGCAACATCCGTTCTGCCCAACAGAAGCAGGGAGGGTTCTCCAGGGGTGAGGGGAGCTGCACAAGTATAAATGTAATCACTGGGTGTGAGGGCATTTGGGGAAAAAACGAAAAAAATAACTTTGTCCAATCCATAATGTTTAAGGAAGAACAAGATCCTATTTTTAGAGTCTGACTAATTACCTGAACCTTAGATTAAAGTAAGAAATGACAAATAAAATGCTGAAGATCATGTCTTGGAATGTGACTGGCCTTAGGGTTAAAAAAGAAGGCAGGACATTTTTGAATACCTGAAAATAGTGGAGAGTGAGGTTATAATTCTTCAGGAGACACATTTATTAAAATCAGAATGGGACAAAATCATGAAACATCAAAAGTGGGTTGATTGTTATGTTTGTACGAACCAAACATGCTGTATCAAAGGGGGGCGATTATATTAAAAAAAGCTGCAAAAGTAACAATTGTGGAAAAGATCATCGACTCCAAAGGAAGATGGGCAGTAACCAAAATAAGAATTGGGAGGGAGTATAATATTGTGTGAAATTATGGTCCAAACCTAGATGAACCTGACCCCCTGCAGGCACTTTACTCTCATTTTATAACAGCGTCTGCTCAAATCATTTTAGGGGGGACTTCAACATACTAATAGATCCCAAACTTGACAGATTCCCTCGAAGTAAAGGTTTAAATCTACCAAAAATGAGGGCATGGTTAAAAAGATATACAGAAGACCTGGGGATGGTGGATGCATGAAGAAATATATGGACACATCTAGAATCGATTTCTTCTTGGTGGAAAAACACTGCTAAGCAAAGTTGTTAGTATAGATCATAACCATGCCCATCTGTCAGATCACTCTTCCGTATCATTGATAATAAACATTGGAAAACACCAAGCAGCAACTAGATGGACGCTAAATCACACTTTGCTTCTAGATCAACAAATTGTAGAAAGATTAAAAATAGCTAGGGAAGAATACTTCAAGTGTAATTATAATAATGAAGTACCAATACGGACAGTTTGGGATGCCTATAATACAGTTATTAGGGGGTTCTAATCAATTTCTCTGCATTTAGAAATAAAGTCACAAGATTAAGGTTTAACCAACTAGAATCTGAAATCTTAGAACAGGACAGAAAACAGTGAAGTAATTATAAAAGAACTACAGAATAAACAAACCAAGCTAATTAATACACTAGGCAGTAGGATAAGGGAAAAATGAGCGGCTAGTGAGTTGGCAAATTACGAATACGGTGAAGGAAGTGGCAAATTGTTGGCATGGAAACTTAAAACCAAACATAATAGAAACAGAATGACAGCTATAAAATCAGCAGAACAAGCTGCACAAGTAGTATAGGATGAAGAAATTGAAAAAGCTTTCAACGACTTCTTTCACTCCCTTTACACTTAAGATTTTAAGTCTACAGGAAAACAGATAGACCACTATTTTAACAAGTTACTTATTCCTAGCTTGGATGACGAGGGTGGAGAAACTCTCAATGCAGAAATAATGCCTGAAGAAGTAAGCAATGCTCTCTCAAACTTAAAGAAAGGAAAAGCAGCTGGTCCGGATGCTTTACCTAATGAGCTGTACATCAACTTGAAAGAGATTTTAGCCTCCTATTTAACAAAGTTATTAAATGAAATCTTTATTGACAGAGAAGCATTACCAGAATCTTGGAATGACGCCACCATCAGTATAATTTTAAAACCAGGCAAAGACCCTCAGAAATGTGAGTCGTATTGACCAATATCCCTTCTGAACAATTACTATAAAATCTATTCACAGATTTTAGCAACAAGACTGGGACGGGTAATAAACCAACTGGTACATGAAGACCAGAAAGGATTTATAAAGGGAAGACAGTTACATGATGTAACTCATTAACTCATCAAATCAATTGACATTGCTATGCAAGAAAATATTGCCCTCCATATTCTAACATTTGACGCCGCAAAGGCCTTTGACCAAGAGAACTGGCCTTTTCTCGGTAAGGTATTAGACAAATATGGGCTACGGAAGACTTTTGTGAAAGCAATTATGAACATCTATGAATCTCCGGTGGCAAAAATATTGGTAAATAGAATCTTGACCAAGGAGATTAGAATTGAAAGAGGCACTCGGCAAGGATGTCCTCTCTCACCTTCATTTTTTAATTTGTATTTAGAACCATTAGCCAACTCCATCAGATCATCTTTGGAAGTAATTCCGTTCAAATTTAAAGAGTGGGAAAAAAAAGTCACCCTCTATGCAGATGACTTAATGGTTTTTACAGGTAATCGCAGAGCGTCGCTACCAAATATTATCAAGTGTCTAGATAATTTTGGAGGGGTCTCTGGCTATCATGTGAACCATCAAAAAACAAACTGAAACTATGGAGTGGAACCCACCACTTCCACATCCAACAGCAAAAACTAAAATAAAGTATCTAGGCGTAGAGATACTACAAGATATTGATGAAATTGCACAATCAAATTTTTAGATGAAGGGGAAAGAGACAAGGAAACTCATAAAAACCTGCAATGGCTTGCCACTGTCCTTCTTGGGAAGATCTAATGCTATCAAAATGTCGATCCTACCTAAATTCATGTTTCTCTTAAATACCATTCCTTTGGAATTCAAATACAATAGCTAAAGAAATTACAAGGAGAGCTAAATAGGTTCATTTGGGCGTCAAAAGGGTACGGATAGCTGGGAAGGAACTGCGCAAAAAAAAGAACAGGGCGCATTGCGAGTCCGGATCTCTTATTCTATTTTAGAGCCTTCCAGTTCAAAAACATTAGAACATTACTCAAGGAACACTCTTTCTATCCCCCCTACTATAAATCCTTAGTATCAGAAGATTTCTTTTTATATAAATTGGCCACCCAAAACACTTCAAACAAATTTAACTAAAAGTCCTACCAGCTGCTTGTAACCAATGGTATCAAATTAGAAGAATACTGCAAGTACCATATTATTGCTCCTCTGCTCCAATCTGGGATTCTCCAGGCACACCAGAATGTTTGAAAGATACGCTGGCAACCCCAATCAGACAAGCAGATATAACAAAATGGGGTCAACTGATACAATCAGGGTCAATGATTAGTTGGGACTCTCTACAGCAAAGCACAGAGGGGAAGCTTTCAAAGTTCAAGTTTTATCAACTGTCAAGCTGGTCAAAGTGCTTAGAAAAGAGAGAAGCAGAGGAAACGACAGCAGAGGAAGAGCTACATAGTGATCCTCCAAAAAAATAAGTATCAAAATGGTACTGGTTAATGATTCAGGCAGGGGAGGAAGATTTCAAACTACCTGTTGAGCTTTGGGAGAAGGACTTGTCAGCGAGGGATCTCCAACATCTATGCCAAGTATCTATGATTATATTATGGCGAGTAGTACAATCTGCACCTCTCAGAAAAAATCATCTTTTTACATTACATGGGGCATACTGGACAACTGGAAAGGCTATCAAGGATAAACAAACAGCTTGTGAAAAGATGTCCGAAGTGCGGAGAGACAAAAGCTAATGAACTTCATATGTTTCGGAAATGCCCGCAAATACAACAATTCTGGAAAGATGTGGGTAAGGTTATACATGAAGTACTCAGACAAGACATTGAAGTAAGGATAGATTTAACTATTTTTGGAATTGATACCAGTGGCTCACTTGTTTTAAATAATAAACAGAGGGATTTACTGTTTGTATTAATATTACTTGCTAGACGGGAAATATGTATAAAATAGATAAGCGCAAAACCCCAACAATAAATGAATGGTGGACTTCAGTAAATAGGATTAAAAGACTAGCACTAAATAAGGAGGGAAGAAAGAGAATGAAGTTCTGGGAGATCTGGGGCAGGAGTTGATAATAGAGAAACTGATAAGGGATAAGGAAGGGAGGGCAGTCGATGGTTACTATTGTGCAATAAACAAAATACGGGCATGGTTCAGTTCTGTGGAAGAACCTCGAGTGACTTGCTTAAAGATTTCAAGATCAGAAGGCTGAACCCCACCTCAGACTATTTATGTATTTATTTATAGAATGCAGCATTCATCCCAAGGGATATCAAGGCTCTGGTAGCGAGAAAGAGGACTAAGCTACTGGTGAAGGGAGAACAAGTGGATAATAATTTTTAGAGAACAGATGGATTTTCAGTTATGTAAGGTTCCGATGTCTGAAATGAGGCGCAAAAAGATCCCGCCCAGTAAAGTTATGCCGCAAGGATCTCTGTCTTTCAATATCTTATCTTTGCACATTATGAGGACAAAAAATAAATAAATACTAAAGCAAATAAAACCAGATTAAAAAAGGGGGCACCCCTTAAGCGCTACCTCAATTCATATTATTAATAATATAAAGTGCAGAACAGTGCCACTATCAATTAAGGTGCAAGTTATCAACTAAACAATCTCCTTTTTGATAAAACCAGGCATAGATGGGATGCAACAGAAAAATTAATATAAGGGTCAGGGAGCGTTTGGAGAAAGAACAGAGCTGGGCGCCTTTGTACAAAATTATAATTCAGAAACAATGGGCAAATATACTTTTTCCGTGCACAAAGATAGAATTTGTTGAAAAATATAAAATGGAGGTTAGATTGTGTAGAAATACCATAACAAGGGCAGACTGATAGTTAATTGATTGAGAATGTCTGTGATGGGCAGCCCAGCATGCAGGGGATAAGATTTCATCTAAATCTCAAAAGGACATATCAGTGTTCGCCATTTGTTACAGACAGCAGATATGACTTTGCTTCCCCAAGGGCAGGTGGAAGGCCCAAATATAATGCCACCATGGTTCTATTATGATTTTATACATATCTTTCATTATCCCTATACTTTTTCGAATGAGATTTAATTTCCGCTTTTGGGGTATTCATACAAGTAAGAGGATCAGAAAAAAAGGATTCAAGTCCCAATATTAACAAGGTATCCTTTACATTTCGCAGCCATGGAACCTGATGCACCTGCTTGAGCGATAAACAGTCTCTAATAATATTTTGGGTAAGTTCCACAGTATCCCTGGTCCAAATTGAGTGCCACAGTAGGACCGGGGCTATAAATATGAAATCAGATATAAATGGAACATTCAACTCTTGGTGCATGATGTAATTTGAGCAACCTTTCGGGAGAGAAAATACCTTCTTAAAGAAGCCATCGTCTTTTTGTTGAAATATCCCAGTTTTGGATATACCCCAAATTCCTGCTCCATTTGTAGCTGAAGCAATAGCTTTAGCACAGTAAACCATTTTAATTGGTTCCAAAGGCTTTGTGCCCAGCTATTTTGTGAACAAACATATGGCCCTATTGCTCTTCTCTAGTGCATTACATCTATTCTCTATCATGTTGACCAAGTCCCTGAACTATTAAAAAGTACACCCAAATATAAAAAAGTCTTAGTTATTTCAATTTTCCGTGTAGCAATAAAAATTGATGGTAAGTTTTTTGGCTGTTTCCCCACTATTAAAACATAGGTTTTTGATTTGTTAGCCTGAAGATCTAATGCAGCCATATGTGACACATAATTATTTATTCGTTTTTGAAGGGCGAAACTGGTCCTAGCAACCAATATGGCGTCTTCAGCATATAACAAAATAGGAATCCGTTTCTTATTTACCAGGGGCATGTCAATGACCTCATGATTCACTGCTTATTCCATGCCGTTGGTATAAAGTGAAAACAAGAAAGGGGCTAGGACGCATCCCTGCCTAATACTCCGGAAAATGGGGAAAGATCTTGTGCGTTCACCTTGGCTGCCATACCAAACACATGCAGAGGACTGGGAGTATAGTTGACGGATAAAAATAATATATTATCATCTACTCCCATATCTTTCAGGATATTCCATAATTTAAAATGCGAAACAGAATCAAAAGCAGCGAGAGGTCTGTGGTAAATAATTTAATTACCGGGACTTAATTTGATACAGAAAAATAATAAAAATAGCTCAGTAAAATAAGAGGCAAAATCCGTGATATTAGAGGTTCGGAATGGGCTTTATTCCAATGGACGATTCGAATCGTTGACTCCAAGTTCCATCACCACGGAGGTTCAGGAAGTGAAGTACATACTTTATTGATAAGTAATCACTTTTATACAATAGGCATTACAGTGAAGCAAATGCTGGAGGCGTAACAATTGATAGTAGAGATAAAACATATATGCGTAGCAAAAGTGGGCGTAACTGGGTGTAACTAAAGAACGTCATCAGGTATGATGTCATAATAGGGTGGTTCCATGAAAGAATTTCGCAATGTCAGCAGAAATACTTGGCAGAAATGCGCGCGCAGCAGCATGACGTATGATTGACGTGCAACTAGGGGGTGAAGGGGATTTGACATTTAACTCTACATGTGGCGACAGATGTCTGGAGGGTCAAGTCAACCTAATCCCAAATCATATCTAACATCCTATGTTTAAAGAACTATGTTATCCAAAAGAGAGGTCTCTTAGAGTAGAATCTTATTCTATACTGACTATACTGACTGTTAGTGCGTGTACAAGCGTCTAAGTGTCTACACTAGATGCGAGGGCAGAAGTCTTCCATAATAATAGGGCTATGAATTACTTGCATAAAGACAGAGAAGCCGGGCCTTTGCTCGGTAGCTGGAAGAATGTTTACTTAAACTACTAGACAGGAATGCATTGGGCAGGGAGCGGAGCAGATAATTTCGAAGGTGAAATACAGTTTTTGGCAGGCAACAGGCTGATGTCAGGCACCGTGAGCCGCGCAGGGAATGAGACAAAGTTCATGGTCACAGATGCAGGCTCAGACTGGAGCTTTCAGAGGCAGAAGGCAAGAAAAGCTTGATGACAGAATCAGGGCCTACTTGCCTGGACTGTAAAATGGCATAAGTGAACCATATAAAGCCGGTGGCCTTTCATACTTAGGAATGGAATATCCGGCCTATTCGTGGCGGATCTGAAAGAGGACATGTTAACGGTGGACGCACATGTATTTGCGTCTTCATAACTGGAACTGGAGGGAACATACATGTACTTGTGATTTATACATGAAACCGTTGGGGTCCAAGATAGGGGACATAACTGATCATAAAAATCCATATTTCCACATTCCCTCCTTGTCCCCTACTTGCCCGTCAAGAGATATCAATCTTCATCAATCCATTGATCTGTTCATATAGCATCATTTGTTCTTCTTTTTTCTTCTGGGACGAACGAAATCTTGGTGGTGGAATACACGATGTGGCACACAGACCACAGATCGCTGGTCCACATTGTAGACATAGACAGCAACTGAATAGTATGAGAAAGCCAATACCTAGGAAGGATAGGACCTTCCATCCAAAGGTAGATAATACACTCCAAAACCAACCGGACCAAGTCCAGGTGCCTGGATTCTGGTGTATCTGGCTTACAATCTTATGAAGGCGGGTTATGGCTTTATATACAGATGGCGAATTTTCTGGTATGAAAATGCAACAACTTGATCCGATGACCCTACAAGCTCCGCCCCTATCGGCCAGGATGACGTCAAGGACAAGACGATTTTGAAGCACAACAATCCGCATAGCAGACTGTTCTTCTGTTAAATTGCCTAAGGCGGAAATAGTTTCGTTCACTACTGCTTCAAGGGTTCTAGTTAATCTACGTATCAGCTTACTATTAGTAACGGTACCTATATAGGGAAAGAGACCTTTATTGAAATCTGTGTATTTTTCCCATGCTGTTTCAGTGTAATCGACTATTGGGAGATCTCTCCTTTCTCTATTGTGTACTAAATGAGTATTTCTGTGATAATCAGGAGGAGCTAGGAAAACAGGTGGCAAAAGGAATCCGATGTAGCAGGTACCATCCCAATCTAAAGGCAGACGTATATATGCCGTCTGACCACATATAAAATAGGAATGGCGGGAAGCTCTAAATGTCGACTTGCCTTGATCACTAAATTCTATTACAGTGGTGCATCTACTATGGCCCATATGTATGGAACCATTCTTTCTTACACATAATTCACCTTTTACTGGAAATACTGACATGGCGGGCAAAATTGGAGTAGCTTCGGATTCGACATTTAGGATCATAAGATTAAGCGTAAAATTACCTAAACCATACACTTCGTTTTCTAGATCAGTTCCTGTTCTTTTGGGAAGTCCCTCCTTGTTAGGGTAACAGACTTTAAGTAAAACTAAGTTCAAATTTCCCCATACCCAGTTGTCTTGATAAACTGCAGAATTCGAATCTAGGGAATTGTTTAAACTAAACCATGCTCCACAGGAGCCGTTGTGTGTGAACGGGTATGGAAAGAGAGGTAGAATTCCTTTATAGTTCTGATAGGGAGGGAGTCGGCCACATATCCAACAATTTGTAGCATTGCTAACCTGATGGGAATGATGTAACATACTAATAAACGTGTTATTGCGCAGCGCGAATCTATAGGACAACTCATGCAGAGGTAATTCACTAAAAGAATGTTCAGCAGTAACATTATAAACATGTCTAGAAATAGGATAACATATGTGCAACAATATACTTGCAGTAATTATTAAAAGACTTAGGAAAAACAGAATTAATAACGTCACTGTGCAATGACTACGCAGTGATTTACAGTACGCATGTCGTTTCAGCTTTATCCTTTTGTTTCTTTCTCTGTACAGGTCTAAGGGATACATGTCAGAGACAAATTCGACCGCTTCACCTTGGAGAGGACTTAAACAATCAAATTGCCTGACTGGTTAGACCTGAGTTTTAGTTTATATAGTTCACGACTATTCAATTCAACCAAAGGAAGTTTAGAGTCACTCGGGGAAGACACGCAAGGTGTGTCGTTTACATCTGATGGTAGTCCATGAAATTTCTTGATATGACTTGAATGTATCCAGCCTTTTCGACCTTCGATCTTTACGGCTGTCCTCGTCGTTAGCAATACGAGCTGAGGCGACCTCCACCTAGGATCCAGCTGAGACTTCCGATCAAAGTTCCTCACTAAGACCAAATCTCCTGGAATTACGTCATGGGGTTTCACCTCAGTGTTGTCGGGAAAAGCTGCAGCTACCTGTGAACGACAAGATTGTAGTGCAGACATCAAGGAAGCCAAGTAATCTGTCAGCATATTACAGTCAATATCAGTTATTTTGCGTGGTATAGGCGTCCCCCACATATTTGGTGGTCTGCCAAAGATCACCTCATACGGGGATAGCCCTGTTCGAGAGTGTCCTACCATTCTCATGTAAAAGAGTGCAACTGGTAACGCTACTACCCAGTCGACACCTTTCTCTCTGCATATTTTGGACAATCTAATTTTCAGGGTCTGATTATGTCTTTCCACGAGACCTGCTGCCTCGGGATGTCGGACACAGTGAAACTTCCACTGATAACCTAACAAAAGTGAAACGTGTTTCATTAGTTCGGATGAGAACGGCTGGCCGTTATCTGAGTAGACAACACGTGGTAAACCGTACCGTGGGAAGAATTCTCGAACTAACTGTTTGGCAGTAGTCGGGGCAGTGTAATCTGAAACCGGGTATGCCTCTGTCCAACGAGAAAGAGCACAGACAACTACGAGAACATATTTGAATCCTCGACATCGTTCCATCTGGATATAATCCATCTGGAGGACTTCAAAAGGGTGATCAGGAGGCTGAAATCCACCCTGTTCTACGGGAATGCTTTTTCCTGGGTTAAACTGACAACAGATCATACAGGTACGGACTTTTTGTTTAGCTGCTGCTCGTAAATGTTTGTTGAACCAAATGTGTTGGATGCTGTCTAGCATAGCTTTTTCTCCTAGATGTGCTGGACTATGTACAGTGTTAATAATGACTTGGACCATTGAATCAGGAAGGAACCACACAGATTTTTCCTTTGTCATCCATCCTTGATCCGTTTGGATCCCTCCTAATTCAGTCCATTTCTTTATTTCGTCTGGAGTAGCATGTGTCTGTATGTCAATTACGTCAAGAGCGGGATCCTTAACCATCATGCAATGTGTTGGTGTCGGGACTATTGTCTTTGTCATGTCGGATGCTTGAGTTTGAGCAGTCTGTTTAGCTGTTCTGTCAGCTAGATCATTGCCTTGAGAAATGATATCAGTAACTTTCGTATGAGCTTTACATTTCATAATTGATATTGCAGTGGGTAGATGTATTGCATCTAATAAGGCATGAATGAGGGGTCCGTGCTGAATGGGGGCACCGTGAGAAGTTAAATAACCTCTCTCTCGCCACAGCACGCCGAAGTCATGTACAACTCCGAATGCATAACGTGAATCAGTGTATATGTTGACTTTTTTATTTGTGGCTTGAATACAGGCTTGTGTCAGAGCGATGAGCTCTGCTGCTTGAGCGGACAAGGTATTTATACAATTTGTTTCAATGATTTCAGCGTCTGTTGTGACTGCATAAGCGGCCACTAACTCTCCTGTACCTGTTCTCATACATGAACCATCTACATACAACGTCAGGTCTGGGTCTGACAATGGAACGTCTGTCAAATCTTGTCTGGGTTTCGTCGTGATAGTGATAACTTCAATACAATCATGTGCAAGTGGGTCTGTTCCATTTACAGGTAACAGTGTGGCAGGATTCAATGTACTACAACGTCTGATTTCTATATGTGGCTGAAACAATGTTAATTCGTAACCGGTGAGTCGTGCTATAGTCAAGTGTTGTGTTTGTGTACGGTTCAAGAGAACCTCTACTGCGTGTGGTACTTGTACTGTCAATGGATGTCCTAATACTATGGCATCGCTTTGTCTGATTGCTAAAGCTGTTGCTGCCACTGATTTTAGGCATGCAGGCAAAGCCTGAGCTACGGGATCTAATGTACTAGAAAAATAAGCACATGGTTTGTGTGATCCTGCTTGTTCCTGTGTGAGTACTGACAAGGCAGTACCTTCGCGTTCTGTAACAAAGAGTGTAAACTGTTTATTGTAACATGGTGTTGCTAAAACAGGTGCTTGGCATAAGGCTTTCTTTAGGCCTTCAAAAGCTTGTGCATGTTCCTGAGTCCAAGGGAGAACAGTCGATGTGGCTGCCTCCTGTGCTGTCAATTGAATGAGTGGTTTTGCTAGAAATGCATACTGAGGGATCCACTGCCTACAATATGAAGTGAGGCCTATGAAAGCCCGCACCTCCTTTTGTGTCTTGGGTATCGGCATATTTGCAATTAGCTGGATGCGATCTGGTGTAAGCTGCCTTCCCTCCTTGGACAGCGAGTGACCAAGGTAAACAACTCGCTGGACACAGAATTGCAGCTTAGAAGGGGACACCTTGTGCCCCTTTTCGGCCAAAAATTGTAATACCGTCAGTGATGCTTTCTCACATTCAGGTTCGTTTCTAGCGGTGATCAGCAGATCATCGACATATTGAAGCAGGGCAGTGTTGACTGGCATGTGGATACTGTCGAGTTCTCTTTTCAGTGCTTGGCTATAGATGCTGGGGCTTTCTGTAAATCCTTGAGGTGCGCGTGTGAATTTAAAGCTACGTCCATTTAAACTAAATCCGAACAAGTATTGGCTTTCCGGATCTATTGGGACGCTGAAAAAGGCATTCTTGAGATCAATTACAGTAAAGAATGTTGCTTCGGAATCAATAGCTGTCAGTAATGACGAGATATCTGGGACCACAGGGAATTGTGGCACAATGCATTTGTTCAATTCGCGCAGATCAATAACCAATCGATATACTGGCGGGGCCTTTGGATCTGTTCGTTTAAGAATCGGAATTATCGGGGAATTACATACATTGGAGTCTGTTTCCACAACCACTCCTTGGGCAATGAGCTCGTCAATAATTTGCAGTAAAGCCACTACAGCATCTGGTGGTAACTTGTATTGTCGCATTCGTGGTAGTACCACTCCTGCCTTTAGTGTAACTCGATATGGTGTAATATTCATGCAACCCACATCAGTAGGGCCTTGTGCCCATAAATGTGTAGGTAAAGTCTGCAGTCGGGGATCCATGTCTCGAGACACATAGTGACCTTTGAAATCACGTAAAAACAATCTTACTCCTTCCGGAGAACAACATATTATAGCTCCTAGAGCTTTCAGTGTTTTTATACCTAACAAGTTTTCTGGACATGATTTAGTAAGCAATAAATCTGTAGTTCGGGTCAAGGGTCCTATCGTAAGTGGAAGAGGCTGTGATACTTCATTAACAATAGGTTTTCCGGAAAAACCAAGGGAAATATTCTGTGAGCCTGAGAGGGGTGCCCCTGGAACTTCACTACGTTTTATAGTTGTTCGACTTGCCCCTGTATCAAGTAAAAATTTTCTATCTTGGCCTAATAGTTCACTATGTACATAAGGTCCTTCTTGGTCTACAGGGACCTCGATAAGGGGTAAGTCAACTTGCCTCTCTAGGCTGGTTCATGCGTATCGTTGATAATCAGGATAGTCATACTGTGCGGTCTGGTACAGCTGTCGTGTCGTGGTTTGTGTGGCAGCAACAGGCAGCGCTGGTGCAGCTGGCACAAACTGTATAGACTGTTGTGGAGCTGGCATGGACTGTGCATGCTGCGGTGCTCCTTGTTCATTCTGATCCTGTCTAGGTGGCCGTGGTCTTTCTTGTGTTTTACCTGTGGCGATATTACGCTTCAAGACTGGGCAATCGTGTATGTAATGACCTGGTTGTTTACAATAGTTGCATGTCCCTTTTACAGGTCCTGCTGAATCACCGGACTGTGTCGTACCCTTTTTATGACCTTCAGCTGGAACTGTCTGGGAGACTAGCATTTTCATTTTTGTGTCTTTCATGCGTTTCTGTTCATGTTCTTGTTCCTCTCTAATTCTATTGTAATGGTACTGTAACATTTGTAACATTTGTGATGGGGTATTACCTTGCCAGGTACTCTCGAATTTTAATACTCTATTCTTCACCTGGGGCAAGGAATTTTCAACTAATTTTGTCACAAACAGATGTGGGTATGACTCGCTACTTGCTTTTATACCACTATTTATACCAAAACATTTTTCGAATCGGGCATAGAAATCACTAGTGTCTTCATCTTGCTTTTGTTTACAGGCTGAGATTGCACCCCAGTCTTCCTTTTTCGTGGTTAATAAACGTGGCAGTACCTGTACTAGTAAACCTGGTAGTGCTTTAGTTTTATCCCCAAGCCCCGAACCTGGACCTCGGGCCTTTTCTTCATTTTCTAATGCTGTCCAGTCTATCTTTTGGTCTCCCACCTCCCACTCTTTTTCCTTGAGTTTTTCATAAATGCCAGCAGGCATTAATACCTTTAATATTGTCATAATGTCGGGATAGGTATACTCTCCCATGAGTAACATGTCTTTAATTTCTCGGTGAAAACCCGCTGGGTCTTTGTCATGACTGGGTACCACTTTCTTCATTTCTAACAATTCTATTTTCGATATGGGCGTATATACATATACACGTTTAAACTGATTGTCCTCGCCCTTTATTGGGTGTACTTCTCGTAAGGGATTCTGTCTGTCCATGTAATACGTCGTTCTTTCCTTGATGGGCAGTGAGACATGTTCTGGGCATACAAAAAGAATGTACTGCTTTCTTGATTCTAGTATTTCTCTAATTAACTTAGTACCTGAACCTCTCCATCTATTCGTGAGTAATTCAGTCAATATATCAGGTAAAGGACCAGGATCGGAATGTTGACCTTTATAAAGTATAAGAAGTTGTTGAATCATATAAATCCCAGCTAAACGCTGTTCATCTGGGGTGAGGTTCAAAAATGTGTGTGCTACTGTATCATCATCATATTTTCCGGGACTGTCAACCCAATGAACGGCTGACCTGGCTAATTCTTGTTCATCCATAGAATCGAGTACATGATAACCCCTTCGTTCTCGGAGTAATTTGTCAGCGGCTTGGAACGAATGCTCGGGGGACCTTATATTTATTATAGGTGTTTGGAAATTCCTGTTATTATCTGGACATATCGGACGTATTGGGTCAGTGAAACATCTAGTACTATTACAAGATCTTCCTCTACCTACATAGGCTATGGTTTCTGACTGTCCTGTGGGCAGTCCTGATCCTTCCTCCTCCTCATTTTGTTCAAACTGGTCTACCGCTAATCTCTCTTCGTGTAGGCGTTCTATTTCTTTACGGATCTTTCGGCACATGGCTATTATACATTTTTGCCTATCATGTCTCCCTTCTGATATATTCTGGCTCCATCTGGTAAGGGTTTGCATTATTTCCGGATCTACCCCCGGTCGGTCTTGATTTCTGATTACACAATTTATGAGGAAACGTAACAGTTCCCCCTGTATCTCCACTTTCTGGTATTCCATAGCTCTGTTCAGAATCTCGCCCTGTTTGGACAAAATGATATATATTATCTAGATGCATAGTCATTCCTGGTAGCTTTCCTAAATACACCGCAGCTCGTCTGATACGTAATGATGCCAGGATCATTTCGTCCTCTTTTCCGGGCACAGGGTCATATCTACAATCTACAAGAAGTTCCTTAAGCGTGCGGGAATTTATGAGTTTGGGGGTACGTGGATGTGCTGATTCTTGAAAAGTAAGTTTATTTATTCTGGGTGGCGTGGAAAAAATGTTGGTAGCACCTCCGGTAGCCCCGTCTGGGGTATCGGGCGTGAAAGGATTCGTTGAACGCGATACAGCAACTATAGGTGTGGACACAGCTGTAGAAGCAGCTGTAGGAACAGATGTGGAAACAGATGTGCTTGCCGGAACTTGTGTCAGGATTTGATGCTGTAGGGATACAGATACAGGATCTTGGCGTTGAACCTCCCCGGCAGACGGTCTATGTGGGGCGGGGTTAGCATACTCGGGAGCTGCGTCATCTAAATATGAGGAAAGAAAAACATCTTCTGCTGTTCTAGGATGCCCCTTAGGATGCATTTTTATTGGGAACAATGGGGGTGGCAAGTCTTTTGGTATCTCCGGAGTAGCCTTAGGTAATCCCTCGGCCAGAAGGGGATACATACCATTCATAAGGGCACTTCTTTGTCTGTCTACTTGTTCTGATTTCACTCGTGTACCTTCTTCAATTAATAGATTTTCTCGGACTTTATTTGAATTTTCCTTACTCCTCTCTTCCTGTCTACGTGCTTTTTCTGTACGTCTATACGATTCTTTACGCCATAATTCAATGGCGTCTTTCTGTGACTGTCTGGCTTTCCTTTTCCATAATTCTTCCTCTACTTTCACGATGCAATCTGCATCCCAGGTCCCAGCTGCGGGCCACCTCTGACTTTCTGGTAATTCCTTAGTGTAGTCTACCCATAGATCAAGAAATAATATGGCGTCTAGGCCATGTTTATGATACATGAAGTACCCTGGAGTGTACCTAGGAGGAATGGGAACAGCTTCTTCGAGTACCCCTTTTCTAGTTGTGATCTGTCTTAGTTTCGAAAAGAGCGGCATATTGAGAACTGATCTGATACTTGGTCTTGAACAAACTTAATACAATAAACACAATAATGAACAGTCATTCACACCACAATATGCAGGACGTATTAACACATTTAACATTTAACGTTTTAAATGAGCAACAATGATGATGACGATCTAAGAAAACTTAATCACAAAACATAATCCTCGGTATTAACTGAATTATTCTGAATTCATATACTTGATATACTAGATATACTGCTAAACAGTACAGATACACTGCTAAAACAGTGCAGACCGGATTTGTGTACCCAAACCCGTCTGGACCGGCACAACTTATGTGCACGCCAGAACGCCTCCCCAGTAATGGTACTCACCGGGTAGCTCGGAACGGAAGGCCTCGGAACGGAACTGAACTGAACTGGACTGGACTCGACTCGAAAACTTCGGAAACTTCGGAACATCGGAAACCTCGGAACTTCGGAACTTCGGAACTTGGTGGGCCTCTGTATACCTCGGATCTTGCTCTCTCAGCTAGGCTCTGGTCGGGATACTTCGCACTTCTCACCGCCTCGTCTGGGTGTTGATCGCAGCCTCAGTCGCCCCCGCTTGACCGGAGGGAGATACAGGAAATCCTGCTGGTACGCGTTGTTGTCCGTCCAGCTGTGGCAGGAGACCGGGCCTGCAACGCACCGCCGGCGCGTGAGATGAGAAAGTGTCCCTGTTCGGGCGCCATTCATGTGGTAAATAATTTAATTACCGGGACTTAATTTGATACAGAAAAATAATAAAAATAGCTCAGTAAAATAAGAGGCAAAATCCGTGATATTAGAGGTTCGGAATGGGCTTTATTCCAATGGACGATTCGAATCGTTGACTCCAAGTTCCATCACCACGGAGGTTCAGGAAGTGAAGTACATACTTTATTGATAAGTAATCACTTTTATACAATAGGCATTACAGTGAAGCAAATGCTGGAGGCGTAACAATTGATAGTAGAGATAAAACATACATGCGTAGCAAAAGTGGGCGTAACTGGGTGTAACTAAAGAACGTCATCAGGTATGATGTCATAATAGGGTGGTTCCATGAAAGAATTTCGCAATGTCAGCAGAAATACTTGGCAGAAATGCGCGCGCAGCAGCATGACGTATGATTGACGTGCAACTAGGGGGTGAAGGGGATTTGACATTTAACTCTACATGTGGCGACAGATGTCTGGAGGGTCAAGTCAACCTAATCCCAAATCATATCTAACATCCTATGTTTAAAGAACTATGTTATCCAAAAGAGAGGTCTCTTAGAGTAGAATCTTATTCTATACTGACTATACTGACTGTTAGTGCGTGTACAAGCGTCTAAGTGTCTACACTAGATGCGAGGGCAGAAGTCTTCCATAATAATAGGGCTATGAATTACTTGCATAAAGACAGAGAAGCCGGGCCTTTGCTCGGTAGCTGGAAGAATGTTTACTTAAACTACTAGACAGGAATGCATTGGGCAGGGAGCGGAGCAGATAATTTCGAAGGTGAAATACAGTTTTTGGCAGGCAACAGGCTGAAGTCAGGCACCGTGAGCCGCGCAGGGAATGAGACAAAGTTCATGGTCACAGATGCAGGCTCAGACTGGAGCTTTCAGAGGCAGAAGGCAAGAAAAGCTTGATGACAGAATCAGGGCCTACTTGCCTGGACTGTAAAATGGCATAAGTGAACCATATAAAGCCGGTGGCCTTTCATACTTAGGAATGGAATATCCGGCCTATTCGTGGCGGATCTGAAAGAGGACATGTTAACGGTGGACGCACATGTATTTGCGTCTTCATAACTGGAACTGGAGGGAACATACATGTACTTGTGATTTATACATGAAACCGTTGGGGTCCAAGATAGGGGACATAACTGATCATAAAAATCCATATTTCCACAGGTCCATTAACGCCATAAATACATTTCCTCCTTTAGCACTGGCATACTTTGCTGCAATTAGATTTAAGTTTAGGCACTGGTCCAGTGTCCCCATCCCTTTTATAAAACCGTATTGCACTGGAATAAACATATTTTTATCAGCAGCCCATTCCTCAAGTCTATTTAGCAACAAACAGCCCATTAGTTTAACTGTTCCATCCAAAATTGAGATTGGCCTATAGTTTTTGGGCAGTGCCTTATACCCTTTCTTGTGTATTGGCACAATAACTGTTGTTTTCCATGCAGCAGGGGGGCCCACTATAGCGATTGCATTAAAGACATTCGTCAAGAATGGAATCCAGAGTTCTGGAAAGTCAAACTAAAAATCTATAGGGGCACCGTCCGGACCCGGAGCTTTCGCACTACTGCACTGCATAAGGCCATTTTTCACCTCTACCAATGAAAAGGTAATGGGAATACCCATCTCAAAATTTGGATCGTCTTCAGTCAGATTTTCTCTATCTGGGTCCAGCCCAAATATAGCTGAATAGTGGTCCACCCAAGCGTCCTCCCCCACATTTACACTTAGGGAGGGTCCTGTATCTTGGCTCAGGAATGGTGAATTGACTATTGCCCAAAAGTCTTTAGAGCTTTTCAAAGCTGAGGCAAGTTGTAATTTTTCCCAAGCATCCTTTTTTGAAGCTATAAGTCTATCCCACCTACATTTCTTGTATTGCGAACGGAGAGAGCTGACCAAGGAAATATTCCTTGGCTTTCCTTTACACACTTTAGGTAGACTACTAAGTGTCTTGGTACAAGCCGTATTAAACCAGCGCGGGGTCTTTAATAAATGGGTTTCTTCTGGGGTTGTAAATTGCTCTCCGCCACCCTCGGCAGTGAAACAAAAGCCTGCAATGTGCTTTGCGGGTCACTATGCAAATCGAGACAGGTTAATATTTCTTTCTGTGTGTACCCTATTATAGTTGGTACTAATATATCCTTATTTATTTTTCCCCACTTTAGAACTATTCCATTCCTTCTTGCTATTCTTGGACTTGAATCTTCCTAAACGCACTGTTAAAACAACCCTCCCATTGAATTTGAAAGGTCAGTGCAACATGATCACTTAAAACTGAAGCAAAGGTCCCAATCTGATTAAAAAACCTCCTAAAAGGAACCACCACCATTAGATAATTCAGCTTGGAGCCATATATCATGTCCCCAAACGATTTTGACAAAGTGCCAGTATGCTCATCCGCAGGAATAAGTATCACCAGGTTTCTGTTGAATTTGTCCCCATACTGAGTATGTAAAAAATGGTAAGGGACAACCCCTTCTTCATCTACTAACCCACAGAGCGGCGTTGTTGTTTATGAGCCACTATGAGCATTAAAATCTCCCACCTAAACTAAATGCAGGGGGCTACGATGATTGGTTGTTGCTCTATCAATTGCCTTTTCAAGTGAGTGAGTTACCTGTGACATATTACCCTCAAAGTTGTTATCATAAAAATTAATTAGGAGCATATCGTTTGCACCAAAGCCACTACATACTATAAGGTGGTAGTAGGGGGACTGAACATCTATATCAGATATAATCACACGCAAGGTATTTCTTATCAGAGTTAATAAACCTCCTCTAGCTCTACCTGACCGTGAGGGCATAGCAGGAGTTTGTATTACACGAAAGCCATCAATATAGACCGCATCAACTTCCCATGTTTCTTGGAGGCACACTTTTGTCATAGGATTTAATGATCCTAGTCCAGTCTATAAGTCTATTAAATGTAGATTACAAAATCTTCACAAAACCTTTATCAAATAGGTTAAGTAGGATCATAGGCTCAGTTATCCATAGTGATCAATGTGTATTAATGGCAGGTAAACAGCTTTTCACAAATACAATTTTTCAGTAGAAGCCATGGACTATATGACCCAGAATAAAATTCCTGCTCAGGTGATGTTTTTTGACGCTGAGAAGGCTTTTGGTCTGGTATCCTAGGAAAGCCTCTTTTTAATTCTCGAGAGATTTGGGTTCCCAAAAAATGTCATACAAATAATATCTTGTTTGTACAAGGATGAAATAATTATGAATTCCAACAACGTTGGTTGATAAGGAGTGAATATAGGCACTCGTCAGGAATGCCCTCTCTCCCCAATACTTTTCGCCTTGTTCATAGAATCACTGGCAATAGCCATTAGGCAAAAGCTATATTATCAGCCCCATTGCAAGGTATGACAAATATAAAATTACATGCTGATGACATTGTGCTTTTTCTTAAACCATGGGGAAGGTATCCAGAGGGACATTTTTGCAGCATTCAGGGAATTTCAAGCACTTGGCGGGTATAAAATAAATAGTGCCAAGACAGAAATGTTACTTTGTAATTGCTCACAGGTTATCTTAATACTGAGATTTCAGCTTTTAATCAATACAAGACCGAAGCAATATTTAGGTACATTTGTCTCTGAAAATGTGAATGATCTATATGCCCTAAACTATGCTTCATTAACACAAAAAATCAAGCGATTATTTACAAAATGAAACCAACTACCTATTTCAATAGTCGGGCATGTAGGACTAATATATATGCCAATTTTACCCCTTTGTAACTTTCTATTCTCAGCAATTCCTTATGCACTGCAAATGTGATGTTTTAAAGAAATAGATGCACTATTTTCATCTTTTATAGGGGTAAATAAGACTACGAGATTAGCACTAGTCACTTCATGCAAATTAACCAAGGAAGGTGGTTTGGCCCTCCAAAGTTTAGGAGAATATTATCATGCAAATTTTGCACATAATAAACACAGATTTCTTATTAATTCTGACTCATTATGTACAGAAATTGTTTTTATGTTAAAATTCGTGAAGGAATACACAATCCCTGACCTAATGAGGATATTAAAAAAAAGTGTGATACAAGGTCTTACCATGGCTATTAAAATAAAAAGCACAAGTGTTTAACTTCAATGATATACACATAATAAATGGCTCCACATGGTTTAAAGACATATACATTGGGGATCAGCGGCTGCTAAATTCTAACATTTTAATGAAATGGGAAAAAAATGGTTATACCAGGGTGGCAGAGTTTATTAATATTGGCACCTGGAAAAACTGGGCAGAGATAGAATGCGGTTTAAGCTGCTTGGAGACATACTTAAATGGCCCTTTAAAAACATTAAGAAAAATATAGATCCCATTTCACTTTCTGCAAAACTAGATCTTACTGATGCCCTCCTGGAAATAACCACACGTTGATCAATCAGTGGCTGGCTATAAATTTTTAGAGAGCAAAAGGATAATAGGATGTATGAAAAGGCTCGAGATACATGGTAAAAAAAGAGGGCTTTCAGATTTCAATAACAACTTGAAATAGAATTAATACATTTAATCCATCTCTATTGAGAGGGGCCAATTTCCCAAAAATGCAGTTCTATACCAATTGGTTATAACATAGGACCCCAGCTTTCTTACATAGTGTATACCTCCAGATACAAGATCAGTGCTTCTGATGTTTGATGGAAGGTGGTGGTAAGCTGGACTCACATGGTATGGGAATGTCTAAGGATTACAACATTTTGGGATGAGATTGAGAAACACAGTAGACATAATCTAGGGGCAGGGTAGCTATTGACAACTGTGTTGCAACCATGGGATATTCCTTGCATATAATAACTGGCACCTTACAGGTGGAAGGGATATTTATATCGGCCTTCATTGTTAGATCTTTAATACTCCAGAATTGGCATAGTGAAAATCCATCCACATTCCTGCATTGGCAGACCAAACTCCATGGAGTCCGAGAATTGGAATAAAAGATATGCCCTGAGCTCAGGCTCATAAGCCAAGTTTAAGGCTCTTTGGAAATTCATATGAAATACACCGGGAGGTTGATTGCCAAATGGTTATCTTTGGGAATATTTAGATTATCTGCGGAAATGCGTAATATTTGTTGTCTTCTGGCTGCAATCTTTTAATAGATATAAGAAAGTTATCCTTCTGTTAATCTGTAGCCTTTATGTCACCAAATGGTGGCTTCTGAAATCTAAAGACCGTTCTGGCAAATGTTCAATATTTGATTCTGATTTTAATAAGATCTTTGGTAATTATCTCCTGAAATATATATTATATTTATCTTTCTGTCAATTAGTATCTGTTATGTTTATATGTGTAAAACCTAAACCTGACATGAATATCTAATATATTAGATAAAATGTATATGTATTATTTCTAAATGTGCTCTACTAAAAAAAAAATAATAATACAAAAATAGAATCTGCTTCTTCTTCCAATTTATGTTCCAGTGGAACCATTACTACTAATTTCAAACAACTTCCATACATACTTCAAATGTTACTCAAGCTACCACATGTGTTAAGAAAGACCCTCCATCTCCCATCAAATCGTCCAATATTATTTTAATGGAACATTTCTTTGAGGAGATTATAGCGCTTAAACCCTAAATGGAAGATTCTAACAATACATTGCAAATATTGAATGATAAATGGTCACTAATAGACAAGAGAGTCACTAACATAGAGCAAAGGGTACGTGACGTTGAAAATACCACACGTACTCTTCAACACCTACAAAGTGAGGGAGCACCAATAAGAAAGCATGCGGAAGAGTTTGAAAATCGAAGCAGAAGGAACAACCCTTGTATTTATAGCTTGAAGGAGGGGGCAGAGGGCAGATTTTATTAGACCTTCCAGCTTCCCCACTGTTCAATAAACAACACGCACACAGATTGGGTCACTCTACATTGACTCCTTCATCATCTCAAAACCCTAGTGGAGTTATTCTATACTTTTTAGAATACATGGAACTTCTTCTGATTATCAAAGCTGCTAGGGCCAGAGGGTGAATATCCTGGTCTGGACCACAATTGTACTTTGCAAAGTCCACAGCCGATAAGAGGAAAATGCACTAACTTCACCGAGGTCACAACCTCAACTATACAAAACACGGATCTCTTTCCAGGATGGTAATTCATCACACAAGTTTCCTACACATTTCTGTGAGGCCTGGTAATTGCCGGCAAAAAGAAACGCTGCAGCAGGTGCTTCGAAAGCTTTTAGTGCTGGCTGCGCCGTGTGCGACAATGTTTTTTTGCCCATAAGCCAAAGGAGTGAAAGT
Source organism: Triturus cristatus (assembly GCF_964204655.1). Lineage (NCBI taxonomy): Eukaryota > Metazoa > Chordata > Amphibia > Caudata > Salamandridae > Triturus > Triturus cristatus. The sequence goes on from NC_140583.1 coordinate 1,028,803,549, forward strand.
GTAGGAGTCACATGTCACCCATACTGGTAGGCAGTAGTTTAAGAGTGCTTGGTGTGGAGAAGCACAAACGCAGAGTCGAAAAAGAAACAGCAAAGTTGGGAGCTTCCTTTAATAATAAGAATCATTTTTTTCGCCAAATGTACCCTCTTTGCAACATTAATCAATTTTGTAATGTATATTTGTCGGTGTGTTTATGCAGTTCTGGGCTGAAAGTTAATAGCTCACTATTCTATATTAGGACTTTAAGTTATAAATTGCAAGTCACCAACGGATGTCTCTTTTGAAAGCATTAATCTGCAGATCTATTTCCATCCTATGCACTCTGTAATCGACTTCCTACATGTTCTTTGCAGCAGGCATATTAACCCTCTGCACTAACTTCACAGAGGTCACAACCTCAACTATACAAAACACGGATCTCTTTCCAGGAGTTTTCTACACATTTCTGTGAGGCCTGGTAATTGCCGGCGGAAAGAAACGCTGCAGCAGGTGCTTCGAAGGCTTTTAGTGCTGGCTGCGCCGTGTGCGACAATGTTTTTTTGCCCATAAGCCAAAGGAGTGAAAGTGTAGGAGTCACATGTCACCCAAACTGGTAGGCAGTAGTTTAAGAGTGCTTGGTGTGGAGAAGCACAAACGCAGAGTCGAAAAAGAAACAGCAAAGTTGGGAGCTTCCTTTAATAATAAGAATCATTTTTTTCGCCAAATGTACCCTCTTTGCAACATTAATCAATTTTGTAATGTATATTTGTCGGTGTGTTTATGCAGTTCTGGGCTGAAAGTTAATAGTTCACTATTCTATATTAGGACTTTAAGTTATAAATTGCAAGTCACCAACGGATGTCTCTTTTGAAAGCATTAATCTGCAGATCTGTTTCCATCTGCGGTATGAAGGCTCCAGACCCGTGATGTTAAACCCGCGTTGCGATGGCATCGCGTGAATCTGAATTCGTTGTAATGGGTGTTTCCCCCATGAAGCGGTGGTAGCGCAGCGCGCCTGCTTGTGATACGCTTTTTTGACGTCCTCATCTGAGGCGCCGGGGCGGGCCAGGCCTAGGCTTTTGTACTAATTAATCTACTCACGCACGGTTGCTAAAAATATAAATAAAAGAAAATCGCAGCACCTCCGTCACAACATCACACAATTCAAGCGGGCAAAACTGCTTATTTTACCTGAATGCTTATTGCAAGCCTCGTGGCGGCCACGGACTACTGCTTGCAGAGGCTGAGTGATGTTTCACTCCCCCAGCCAATCACTGGCTAGAGCCCAGTCATGGGCTGCTAGCCAATCAGATGCCGCCAAAGGCTCTCTGCAAGCTTCGGATTGGCTGTGAGCCCCAGAGTGCCCACAGCCTGTTGTTTTAACATGATTAAAACGTGATTAATGTCTACATGTCCTTCAGACATAAATAGACAATAAATCTTCTTGCCCGTCAATATAAACAACATGGTTCGGGCGTCGGGCGATATGATTCCCCCACCCCTGCCTCTTTGGGAAAAGTATGAGAAAATAGTTTTCTCTCAAACATGGTTCGTGATATCACAGCATTAGGCTTTTTCACATGGTAAAATCACCTTAGAACACACCACAATTCCTAAAATGAGTATGGTACCATCAACAAATGATTTATAATGTAACTAAAGTCTTAAAACCTTCTATTAACTGCAATGCTTTTTAATGAGGTGCTATCATGTATAAAGGTCCCAAGATGGCTGCCAACACTTCTTGGATGAAGTACTGACAGCCAATCAGATCTCACAATGAGATGTGTGGTTAGGCTCCGCCCAGATATGTATGTGATTTTACTTTTGATTTTCTCAGGAACTACTGAACAGATTGACACCATATATGCAAAAGGCACATGCCTGACCTGAGGACTACCTCTTTGCCAAATTTCAAGTAATTCTGTTCAGCCGTTCGTGTTGTACCTTGGACTTAAGGTCCCTATGGAAAATTGCATGGGGAAAACGTGTTTTGGGACCCCCCTTTTTTCTCAGCCCCCGCTTGACAAATCCCCCCGAGACTTTCAGGGTAGGAGCGGAGCGGAGCGCCCCGCCTATTTTTAAAATTTCGCGAGGATTCGTCAACCAGCGCCAAAGTTATTCCAAATAGAATGTTGCGGATTTCCTATGGACACACGGTCTTAACTATAACTATCTACTGGTGACCGCCAGTAGATAATATATATATATATATATATATATATATATATATATATATATATATATACATCAAAGGTTGCCTTTTTCGTGAGGAGCACTCTCTGGCCGATTTCCGCTGTTAAGACAAGAGCGCCTCTGATCGAGATAGCGCACTCTCCTTCATATTGCTGACGCGTTTCGGACTGACCGCCTTTCTTCATAGGCATTTGGAACAAAATGGCTTGCAGAGACCACCAGTAAATTCCCTCATTTTATTGGTTGATAACATTTGGACAATTCCACTCAGGTGAGTAAATTCGCATTGCCTTATGGGACTGGTAGTTTAGACGATAATCCCCCAGTGGGTTGCAGCCAGAATGTCAATTTAAAAACTGAACTTTTTCGGGTGAGTGGAGCGTCTCGTCCTGACATTTGCCTGTCATCAGCTTCGACCTGCTCAGGCTTCACGCTGCTCCAGTGAACAACTGCCGACCCACAAGGATATAGTGGTGGTGCTCACTCGTGGCCCAGGCCGGGCCACTAAATTCAAACATCAAAGGTTACCTTTTTCGTGAGGAGCACTCTCTGGCCGATTTCCGCTGTTAAGACAAGAGCGCCGCTGATCGAGATAGCGCACTCTCCTTCATATTGCCGATGCGTTTCGGGCTGACCGCCCTTCTTCTTAGGCATTTGGAACAAAATGGCTTTCAGAGACCACCAGTAAATTCCCTCATTTTATTGGTTGATAACATTTGGACAATTCCACTCAGGTGAGTAAATTCGCATTGCCTTATGGGACTGGTAGTTTAGACGATTATCCCCCAGTGGGTTGCAGCCTGAATGTCAATTTAAAAACTGAACTTTTTCGGGTGAGTGGAGCGTCTCGTCCTGACATTTGCCTGTCATCAGCTTCGACCTGCTCAGGCTTCACGCTGCTCCAGTGAACAACTGCCGACCCACAAGGATATAGTGGTGGTGCTCACTCGTGGTCCAGGCCGGGCCACTAAATTCAAACATCAAAGGTTGCCTTTTTCGTGAGGAGCTCTCTCTGGCCGATTTCCGCTGTTAAGACAGGAGCGCCGCTGATCGAGATAGCGCACTCTCCTTCATATTGCCGACGCGTTTCGGGCTGACCGCCCTTCTTCTTAGGCATTTGGAACAAAATGGCTTGCAGAGACCACCAGTAAATTCCCTCATTTTATTGGTTGATAACATTTGGACAATTCCACTCAGGTGAGTAAATTCGCATTGCTTTATGGGACTGGTAGTTTAGACGATAATCCCCCAGTGGGTTGCAGCCAGAATGTCAATTTAAAAACTGAACTTTTTCAGGTGAGTGGAGCGTCTCGTCCTGACATTTGCCTGTCATCAGCTTCGACCTGCTCAGGCTTCACGCTGCTCCAGTGAACAACTGCCGACCCACAAGGATATAGTGGTGGTGCTCACTCGTGGCCCAGGCCGGGCCACTAAATTCAAACATCAAAGGTCGCCTTTTTCGTGAGAAGCACTCTCTGGCCGATTTCCGCTGTTAAGACTAGAGCGCCTCTGATCGAGATAGCGCACTCTCCTTCATATTGCCGACGCGTTTCGGGCTGACCGCCCTTCTTCTTAGGCATTTGGAACAAAATGGCTTGCAGAGACCACCAGTAAATTCCCTCATTTTATTGGTTGATAACATTTGGACAATTCCACTCAGGTGAGTAAATTCGCATTGCCTTATGGGACTGGTAGTTTAGACGATAATCCCTCAGTGGGTTGCAGCCAGAATGTCAATTTAAAAACTGAACTTTTTTGGGTGAGTGGAGCGTCTCGTCCTGACATTTGCCTGTCATCAGCTTCGACCTGCTCAGGCTTCACGCTGCTCCAGTGAACAACTGCCGACCCACAAGGATATAGTGGTGGTGCTCACTCGTGGCCCAGGCCAGCCCACTAAATTCAAACATCAAAGGTTGCCTTTTTCGTGAGGAGCACTCTCTGGCCGATTTCTGCTGTTAAGACAAGAGCGCCGCTGATCGAGATAGCGCACTCTCCTTCATATTGCCGACGCATTTCGGGCTGACCGCCCTTCTTCTTAGGCATTTGGAACAAAATGGCTTGCAGAGACCACCAGTATATTCCCTCAATTTATTGGTTGATAACATTTGGACAATTCCACTCAGGTGAGTAAATTCGCATTGCCTTATGGGACTGGTAGTTTAGACGATAAACCCCCAGTGGGTTGCAGCCAGAATGTCAATTTAAAAACTGAACTTTTTCAGGTGAGTGGAGCGTCTCGTCCTGACATTTGCCTGTCATCAGTTCGACCTGCTCAGGCTTCACGCTGCTCCAGTGAACAACTGCCGACCCACAAGGATATGATGTTTGAATTTAGTGGCCTGGCCTGGGCCACGAGTGAGCACCACCACTATATCCTTGTGGGTCGGCAGCTGTTCACTGGAGCAGCGTGAAGTCTGAGCAGGTCGAAGCTGATGACAGGCAAATGTCAGGACGAGACGCTCCACTCACCCGAAAAAGTTCAGTTTCTAAATTGACATTCTGGCTGCAACCCACTGGGGGATTATCGTCTAAACTACCAGTCACATAAGGCAATGCGAATTTACTCACCTGAGTGGAATTGTCCAAATGTTATCAACCAATAAAATGAGGGAATTTACTGGTGGTCTCTGCAAGCCATTTTGTTCCAAATGCCTAAGAAGAAGGGCGGTCAGCCTGAAACGCGTCGGCAATATGAAGGAGAGTGCGCTATCTCGATCAGCGGCGCTCTTGTCTTAACAGCGGAAATCGGCCAGAGAGTGCTCCTCACGAAAAAGGCAACCTTTGATGTTTGAATTTAGTGGCCCGGCCTGGGCCACGAGTGAGCACCACCACTATATCCTTGTGGGTCGGCAGTTGTTCACTGGAGCAGCGTGAAGCCTGAGCAGGTCGAAGCTGATGACAGGCAAATGTCAGGACGAGACGCTCCACTCACCCGAAAAAGTTCAGTTTTTAAATTGACATTCTGGCTGCAACCCACTGGGGGATTATCGTCTAAATTACCAGTCCCATAAGGCAATGCGAATTTACTCACCTGAGTGGAATTGTCCAAATGTTATCAACCAATAAAATGAGGGAATTTACTGGTGGTCTCTGCAAGCCATTTTGTTCCAAATGCCCAAGAAGAAGGGCGGTCAGCCCGAAAAGCGTCGGCAATGGGAAGGAGAGTGCGCTATCTCGATCAGCGGCGCTCTTGTCTTAACAGCGGAAATCGGCCAGAGAGTGCTCCTCACGAAAAAGGCAACCTTTGATGTTTATATATATATATATATATATATTACCAGTCGCCAGTAGGTAGCTATAGTTAGGACCTATTTTCCATAGGAAATCCGCAACATTCTATTTGGAATAACGTTGGCGCCGATTGACAAATCTTCACGAAACTTTCCAAACTTTTGGCCATCTCTGGGCCGCTCCTATTCTGAAAATTTTACAGTGATTCATCAAGCGGGCCCGAGAATAAAGGGGTGTCCCAAAACACGTTTCCCCATGCATTTTCCCATAGGACCTGTTGACGCAGCTACAGCCCGAACTGCAGAACGGAATGACACCAAATTTGGCAAAGAGGTAGTCCTCAGTTCAGACTCATGCCTTTTGCTGAAATGGTGTAAATCCGTTCAGTAGTTCCTGAGAAAATTAGAGTTAAAAAGATAGATATATCTGGGCGGAGCCTAACCACACATCTCATCCTGAGATCTGATTGGCTTTCAGTACTTCATCCAAGAAGTGTTGGCAGCCATCTTGGGACCAATATACATGATAGCACCTCATTAAAAAGCATTGCAGTTAATAGAAGGTTTTAAGACTTTAGTTACATTATAAATCATTTGTTGATGGTACCATACTCATTTTAGGAATTGTGGTGTGTTCTAAGGTTATTTTACCATGTGAAATAGCCTTCTGCTGTGATATCATGAATCATGTTTGAGAGAATACTATTTTCTCATGCTTTTCCCACAGAGGTTTGGAAGGTGATCTATAAGCTAAACTGAGAGCATATTTTCTGTAAATTCACATTATCTTTCTCAGTCATGTGAGAATGAAGTCTGACATATTCAGTAAAACATGTACATCCAACAAGGGCAGAGACTGTCAGTTGATTCCTTTGTGTTCTACTGCAGCTTCCCAGAGTGTTCTAAAGAACAACTAGAGCGCTAACAGTCCTACTTATGACAAACGTATTGCACACCTGAAGCCATCTTGATTGGAATGAAGTGGTAACGCTTAAAACATTTAATTTAAAAAGGAACAAAATGAGGGGGTTAATTTTGCCATAGAAAGTATGATTAGTGCTGCAGAAAGAAAAATTAGGGCACATTTTGTGTGACTTCTCAAATCCTCTTCTATTTCATTAAAAAAGTCTGACATGCAGACTGAAACATGCACTTTCAATACCAGCAGCAGACTTCCCTGGTGAGCAGTAGCTTTACTACAGTGATCTAATAAGCAACTTGAGTGCTAACATTCAGAATTGATGGCAAATGTGTGACACATCAGAATGCCTTCTTGACGGAATCAAAGTAAAAAAACTGAAAGTATTTCCTGCTGATGAGACTGTAGGAAATGAGGAAATTAGGAAACTTCATAACAAATAAGTCTCCCAAAATGGCCACCAGAGACAAAAGAGCCCAAATGTAGCCCAAATATCACCCAGATGTAGCCCAAGTATAGCCCAACGACAGAATGTCCCAGAGTGCTCTAACGAACAACTAGAGCGCTAACAGTCTTACTTATGACAAAAGTATGGCACACCTGAAGCCATCTTGATTGGAATAAAGTGGTAACACTTAAAACATTTAATTTGCAAAGGAACAAAATGAGGGGGTTCATTTTGCCATAGAAATTATGATTAGTGCTGCAGAAAGAAATATTAGGGCACATTTTGAGTGACTTCTCAAATCCTCTTCTATTTCATTAAAAAATTCTGACATGCAGACTGAAACATGCACTTTGAATACCAGCAGCAGACTTCCCTGGTGAACAGTAGCTTTACTACAGTGATCTAATGAGCAACTAGAGTGCTAACATTCAGAATTGATGGCAAATGTGCGACACATCTGAATGCCTTCTTGATGGAAACAAAGTAAAAAACTGAAAGAATTTCCTACTGAGGAGACTGCAGTAAATGAGGAAATTAGGAAACTTAATAACAAATAAATCTCCCAAGATGGCCACCAGAGACAAAAGAGCCCAAATGCAGCACAAATATCACCCAGATGTAGCCCACATGTAGCCCAATGACAGAAGTGTGCAAAACACTTATTTTTTGTGTATTTGCAATTTTATATAGTGCAGACTTTTCAGGTATTGGAGTGCTTTACATGAGCATTGGTTACATCACACAAGATAAAATTTATTTTGGTTGTAGACATGGGGAGATTGAGTGATTTGACCAGAATCACAGAATGTTGAGCTGAAGCAGAAACTCCAACCTTGTTCCCCAGTTGCAAAGTCTGCAGCTCTGGAAGTAACACCACATCCTCTCCCCTAGGTGCAACATTTAATCAAGTGGTCAACTGGATAAAAAAACATAAAGATTACAAATAATTTAAAAGTTCTTTGTCGCTGTTTGAAAACTCAGAAAATATGTCCTCATTTTAGTTTCTTAGAGCACTAACCATAATTCTGATGCAAATAAGACCCTCTCATATCTGTAATTTCTAAAGGAAATGCTCTAGGTATTACAGTTTTGATTACATCAAGATGACGTCAGGCGTTCCACACTTTTGTAATAAATATAGAATGTTAGCAATCTAGTTGTTCATTGGGATACTGTTGAGAGGCAGAGGCCAGGGGCACGGACTCTGAAAATTGAAGGCAGGTAGGAGAGTGCGGAGGCAACAATTTGACCACACTGGGCAGGCAGGAAGGGCAGTGGCAGCACAACAGACTATGGAGGGCAGTGGAAAGGGGGGCAGGGGCAACAAACCAACAATACAGGACTGGCAAGAGAGGCTGTGGCAATATAATAGACCATTGTGGGCAGAAGGAAGAGGCAGTGGTAGCACAACTATACATGCCAACAGACCCGTTTCAGCGAGGACGCGTCCAATGTTTTTAAGCTCAAATGGGCTTTCTTTGATCTGTCTCCTGCCTACAATCTCCTCTTTTTCAATGTAACTCAAAGAGGAAAATCAATACCCCAGTTTTTTCAAAATCTCCCTCTTACCATGTTCAAAATGTTCGCAAGTATGGTACATTGGATCATGGTAGGCAGGAGGAATTGGGGTAGGGACATGGACTGGGATAACAGACGACAGGAGGGACATGGAGAGGTGCACCAAACTGACCCTACAGGACAGGCATCAGGGTTTGCAGCAGCACAATACACCACACAGCGCATGCGGGACGGGAGTGCAGCACAATAATCCACAGAAAGCAATAGTGAGGGGACAGGACCATGCACATGGACAACAGAGAACAGAGGGGAAAGAGGCAATGGTAGCTAGCTGACCATAATGGACAGACAGGAGAGAAAGCTGCAGCATAACAGACAATAAAGGGCAGGAGGGACAGATCAGGGGCATTACAATGGAATAGACTAGGGGTGGGAGGAATTTGCGAAATCCACTTTCGCAAATTATCGCGAAAATGTTTAAAATTATCGCAAACAAGCGGAAATATCGCGAAGATGCGGAAGTTTTTTTCCCGCATGTTCGCGAGATTTTCTGCATGGTTGCTGGTCGCCAACTTACCCATCTGGTTGCTCGCGGGCGCGGCCATCTTGTTTTGAGTTATCTCGCGGTGCATGATCGCAAGAAGAAAGACGTGATCGCGCGACGCATGATGTCACTGCGGGCGCGAACTGTCGCGAGACAGCGCAAATGGCTAAAAACAATACAACATCTCATGGAGAACGCGACTGGATCAAGAAAACTTGTCGGCGAACGCAGGGATTCAGGTAAGGCGATCGCGCGCGTGCGAGAATGTATTATTTTACAGCGCGAGCAAGAAACAAATTATCGCCAAGCTGTGGAAAGCGGAAATTTTGACATTTTCGCGCTCTCCGCAGAACGCGAAAATGTCAAATTATCGCAATTTCCGCGAACGGAATGAAATGTTAGCCCAGGCCTAGAACAGACAAGCCAGGAGGGAGGGAATAGGGGTCTGCACATGGAAACAGAGGGCTGGGGGCAAGGGGGCAGGGCAGGAGCAGCAAGATGACCATGGAGGTCAGGCAGGATGGGCACTAGAAACAAGACACACCATGGAGAGCAACAGTGAGACTATGATGGCATACACACAGACCATGGAGGGAAGGTGGGAGGGGGTCAGGGTCAGCTAGCTGACCACACAGGGAAGGTGGGAGGGGCCATGGTAGCACAGAAGACCATGCATGGCAAGCAGGAGGGTTGGTGGCAGCACAATGGCTATGATAAGCAAGAAGGAGGGTGCAGGGGCATGCACAAAGGACCATGGAGGATAGAAGGGAGGGTCATGACCTGGGCACAGACAAGAGAGTTCAGAGGAAGGGGCCTCACAACAGACCGCGCGGGCAGGCAGGAGGAGCAGTTGCAGCACAACAGACCAGGGAGGGCAGAAGGGTGTGGCAGTAAAATGGACCATGGAGGACAGGAGGAAGGGGATAGGGGCATGGCATGTGGACAGGCAGGGTGGAGGTGGCAGGGACAGGTTACAGTCATCTGAAAATGCTAGGCAGGTGGGAGGGGAGTGGCAGCTCAACAGAACACTCAGAGTAGATAGGAGTGGCAGGTCCATGGAACATGGTGGGCAAAAAGGATGGAGCAGGGGCATGCACAAAGACATCGGAGGGCAGGGGGAAGGAGAATAGGGGCAGCAATCTAAGCACAGAGGCTAAGCAGGAGGTCAATGATGGGCCATAGAATTGGGCAATGGAGGGCAGGAGGAGTAGACTGGTACATCATGCTAAATGGAGGGCAGTGGCAGCACATCAAACCATGCATGGCAGGAGGGAGGAGGCTAGTCCATGGATTCAGACAACAGAGGATAGGGAGGAGGTGGATGGGGCAGCAAGCTAACTGTTCAGAGAAGGTGGGTATTAGGAACTTTATTGTTTTTAAAATGTGTGTCTGTGCGAACTACTTAAAATATGAACAAGTATGCAGCATAATCTCACTTTTATTCAGGAAGAAGAGGACGTTTGTGACTGTGACTCCGGGCTCACTTGGCAGAAACACCCCCTGACCCTCCACCCCCCATCGCAAAATGTAATGCCCGTGAAAAGGGTAGGTGGATGCAGTGTTATATAGAACATAGTCCTGAGAGCACCATTGAAAATGAAAATTAGATATGGTATATGGTAAAAACTATGCACCAAAAAGTGTGATATAAGATGAACCGGGGCGTGAAATATAATATGCAATACATTGTGCGCAATGACAGATTCATTGGAGAGCGCAAGATAGCACAGGCACTAGCGTGTGCTATGCGATATGCGCCTTGGAGTGTAATATGCACAGGGCAGTGTTGTGTAACCTAACTAGTCTCTAAAGTTGTAATATAAAATATGTGCTGGGGAGTGTAACGTTGCATATGCACTGTGACAAAGATATGGATCCCAGATTGTAATATGTATGGCATAGCGCTGTGCATTATAACATAGGCATCGAGGAAGGCACGTTAGATGGGGCAATATAACCCGTGCGAAGGCAAGTGTGGCAAGACATATTCACGGGGTGGTGTTACAGTGCACATGGGCTAGAGAGTGTCATAGCATACGCACTAGCTGGTGGAATACAACACGGAGGTATGAGGCACTCGGAGGGCACTGGTGGGTATAACACAGCATTGGGCTCAGCCAGGAGTACGCTGTGACTCTCAAGTGAGGTTTGTCTCCTTTCCAGAGAGTAAAATAAAAAGTATTACACATCCGGCAGTGGATGTGTGTTTTATTAACCGTGAAGGGGGTTTCTTGCATAGTTTGGTCGAAGTTTTGTCGAGTCCCCTTTGAATGGCTTGGTGTGCGTGTATATTAAATGTGCCCGTCAATAGCTACCCATGTTTGTATAAATAAACGACAAGGGTGTCTACTTGGAGAGTACCCACCGGCAGGGGCACCAGGATTAGGCACGGTAGGGCATCAGACACGTCAGAGCTTCACTAGCGGTGTAAATACATTCCATGTGGATTCATTCTATGCATAGTCGCCTTTTAATGAATATCACGCAAATCGTCATGGTGATAGGTACATATTGTTTGTCCAGCATGTCCTAGGTGTTTCTATAAATATATATTTTTTAAAAATAATAAAAAACAAAGGCCGGAGATAGTGGCCTGAGGAGGGGGGCAATGACCCGAGGGTTGGAATCCCCGGGCCGATTAAGGCCTTGGGAGGGCTAAATTTATTTTTTTCGACAAAAATGGGGTCCCCAGGGCCAGTAAATTAGAAAAAGAAGGGGGGTCACACAGCCCTCCTTCTTAAAAAAATAAAATAAAAAAAAGACCGGCATCGCGCCGGAGGCCATGCCCCCTCCTTGCAGCACTCTGCAAACGCGCCCCCTGGCCAGTTGTAAGTTGGGGAATTAATTCCCCTTCAATACTGAGGGTCCCTGAGGGCCAACTAGCCCAACAGGTATCTCCAGTATGCGCCAGGGAGCTGCGTTGCAGACAGGTGTTCTGAGGCCACACCCCTTTTTACACCTCTCAGCAACGCAGCTCTGTGGCGCTTACTGGAGGTACCTAGTATGCTAGTTTGACCCTAGGGACCCTTAGGATTCAAGGGGACCTAATCTCTCAACTTAGAACGGCCACAGGGCGCGTTTACACAGTGGTGAAGGGAGGGGACTGGGCCTGAGGTGACGTGTGCAAACATGCCCTGTGGCGCGTTTTAAGTTGGGGAAATAATTCCCTTTCAATCCTGAGGGACCCTGGGGGCCGACTAGCCCACCAGGTGCTTCCAGTAAGCGCCACTGCTCTGCGTTGCAGAGAGGTGGTGCAGGCCGTGCCCCTTTTTACACCTATCTGCAATGGCGCTTACTGGACGTACCTAGTGGGCTATTTTGCCACTAGGGATCCTCAGGATTCAAGGGAACTTAATCTCCCAACTTTAAAAACGGCCACAGGGCATGTTTACACAGTGGGGGAGGGAGGGGACGGGGCCTGAGGTGACGTGTGCAAACACGCCCTATGGCGCGTTTTAAGTTGGGGAAATAATTCCCCTTCAATCCTGAGGGCTCCTGGGGGCTAACTAGCCCACCAGGTGCTTCCAGTAAGCGCCACTGAGCTGTGTTGCAGAGAGGTGGTCCAGGCCGTGCCACTTTTTACACCTCTCTGCAACGCAGCTCTGTGGCGCTTACTGGAGGTACCTAGCGGGCTAGTTGGACCCTAGGGACCCTCAGGATTCAAATGACCTTAATCTCCCAACTAAAAATGGCCACAGGGCGTGTTTACACAGTGGTGAAGGGAGGGTACGGGGCCTAAGTTAACGTGTGCAAACAAGCCCTGTGGCGCGTTTTAAGTTGGGGAAATAATTCCCCTTCAATCCTGAGGGACCCTGGGGGCCAATTAGCCCACCAGGTGCTTCCAGTAAGCGCCACTGCGCTGCGTTGCAGAGAGGTGGTCTAGGCCGTGCCCCTTTTTACATCTCTCTGCAACGCAGCACTGTGGCGCTTACTGGAGGTACCTAGTGGTCTAGTTGGACCCTAGGGACCCTCAGGATTCAAGGGGACTTAATCTCCCAACTTAAAATGGCCACAGGGCATGTTTACACAGTGAGGAAAAGAGGGGACGGGGCTTGAGGTGACGTGTGCAAACACGTCCTGTGTCGCGTTTTGAGAGGTAGTTTTAATCCCCTGCCCTATTATATACTAGGGGCTTACAGAGGAGATCATGCTGATCACAGGGGGACCCCAACGCATAGTGTTCTATAGTGTATGTAGGCGTTTTCACTGTATTATGAGTGTCTTTTAACATAGCACTGACTCTAGGACTGGTTAGTCAGACTCAGTTACCACCAGTATCCGTCTGAAAAAGTTGAGGGTACAGGATGATTTTGCAACAAGGCTTCTTTCTGCTCTTCTGTTTGTTCTTTCTGCACATTATCCTTCTTCCTGCACTTTTCTTCATCTTTGAGGACTTCTGTTGCTTCTTTCTGCATTTCTTTTTTTTTCTTTCTGTGCGTTTTTTCTTCTTTCTTCACATGTCCTATCTCTGTAGGCATAGTTAGAAATTATCATTTAAAAAACCTTTGAAATTCACTGAAAAAAACATAGGTTTCAGGTACGTTATAGTTAGGAATTAGCATTTAAAAAACCTTAGAAATTCACTGAAAAAACCATAGGTTTCAGGGGCGTTATAGTTAGCTGGACTTTTCACTCGTACAAAACCATTGAAATTCCCCCGTTATAGTTAGTTCAGCTAACTATAACTCGCGCGCCCGCAATGCACTGCTGATGACGTCACATATTACATCACTCATGACATGGTCAGTGACATCACTCATGACATCACTGATGACATCTCAAATGACATCATTGATGACATCATCCTTGTGATAGTGTGGCAGACCTCCTCCCCCCCTAATATAACCTTTGATACACACATTCAAAAATAGAAACTAAAAGTTTCAAAACAATGGACATACCAATATCACTTACAACAACCTATTCAGTAATTCTAAGATCCACATACACATTCACTCATTCACCAACAGTCCTATACAGTCACTCATACATATACTCACTCATCATATGTACTCATACACCTATACATCCTGTTACACAACACCACTCATCCATAGAGTTACTCACACACATAGTCACTCATGCTAATAAAGAATCAAACATCCATTTACTTGCATACACAGTTATACACACACCGCCACACTTACTTCTACAGAAACTTACACACACTTAGTCTTTTAAACAATCACTTATAAAAACACATACTTATTCATACAGGAACTCTTTCAATCTCTCACTCTCACATATACTCACTTATATACACCAATAGTCACATATACTAGTTTAAAACATATGTAGTTACTCATAAATACACTATTGAGACAGTCATTCACTCACTAACACACCCATGCACACACTCATCCACCCATACAGTCTTCAACACATACAAACAGTGAGTCACTCATCCATGCACCTATCCACTACGTAATACCCCCCACCGAACCATACAGACACTCAGACACTCATACTGATACTCAAAAAAACAACTAATACACTTTATAGACCCTCATGTAGCTACTCACCAACCCATGAAGCCACTTATACACAAAGTGAGAGACTGATACAGATATTTACATATTTAAACATTACTCACTAAGCCATGTATTCCCTAAGATACACTTAATCAGTCAGTTATAGAATCAATTTTTCAAAAACAAATCATCCATTTAGACACTTATATACCCATTTATTCTTCCATCGACCTTGAGATATACATATATAAAACATATGTAATTTTCAGAAAAACACACATTCACTGGATGATGTCATCAGTGATGTCATCAGTGATATCATTTGAGATGTCATCAGTGATGTCATGAGTGATGTCACTGACCATGTCATGAGTGATGTAATATGTGACGTCATCAGCAGTGCATTGCGGGCGCGCGAGTTATAGTTAGCTGAACTAACTATAATGGGGGAATTTCAATGGTTTTGTACGAGTGAAAGACTATAACGCCCCTGAAACCTATGGTTTTTTCAGTGAATATATATATATATATATATATATATATATATATATATATATAGTTGAGCTAACTATAACTTGCGCGCCCGCAATGAGCTGGTGATGACGTGACATATTACATCACTCATGACATGGTCAGTGACATCACTGATGACATCACTGATGACATCTCAAATGACATCACTGATGACATCACTGATGACATCATCCATTGAGTATGTGTTTCTGAACAGTTTTAATATGTTTAATATATATAGGGAAAGGCCTGTTGAAGAATAAGTGGGTGTACAAGTGTGTGAATGGATGATTTTCTAGGTGCGTAACTGACTATAAGTGAGTCATTAAATGTATCTTACTGCAGACTAGTGACTAAACTGTGTGAAGGTCTGTATGTGTCTGTATGTTGGTGTATAAGTGGCTGCATGGTTTTGTGAATAGCTATATGAGTGTCTATATGTGTTATTGATTGGTTGTCTGAGTATCTGTATGGGTGCCTGAGTGTTTGTGTGGGTAGGGTGTGTGTGACTCTGTGACTAGATGTGTGAGTGGGTGATTCAGTGGGTGCATGGTTTTAAGAGTGCATCTGTGATGAACTGTATGGTTGAGTGAGTGTATGTATGGGTGTGTTAGGGATTGAATGTATATCTCAGTGGTACATTTGTGACTAACTACATATGTGAAAGGCAGTATATATGCGTGTCAGAGTATATAAGTGGGTATATGTGAGAGTGTGTGATTGTGAGAGTGACTGTATGGATCAGTGTGTGCTTGTATCAATGATTGTATAAGAGCGTAAGAATGTGGTACTATTTTTATGAGTAAGTGAACTTGAGTGTGTATAACTGCATAGGTGAGTAAATGGGAGTGTGATTATTTGCATGACTGACTAGGTGTGAGAGTACCTCTATGGATGATAGGTGGTGTGTGACTGTACAGGTGAATGAGTGGAGGTGTATGTAGACCTAAGAGTTAATGAGTGGGTATGTTGATATTGGTATTGGAGTATCTATGGTTTTGAGAATGGAAGTCTGAAATTTTGAGTCGGTGTATCAAAGGTTATATTAGGGTGTGAGAAGACGCGGTAATTTATCACATGGATGACGTCATCAGTGATGTCATCAGTGATGTCATTTGAGATGTCATCAGTGATGTCATCAGTGATGTTACTGACCATGTCATGAGTGATGTAATATGTGACGTCATCAGCAGTGCATTGCGGGCGCGCGAGTTATAGTTAGCTGAACTAACTATAACAGGGGAATTTCTTGGGTTTTGTACGAGGGAAATGTCCAGCTAACTATAACACCCCTGAAACCTATGGTTTTTTCAGTGAATTTCAAATGTTTTTAAATGCTAATTCCTATCAATAACTTATCTCTAAAGATATCATGAAAAAAAAAAAAATTTAAAAGAAGGGTGCACATTAGTTTTGTGGAAAAGCATCTTTGTGATTGGTTAAGAAAAAGCAGTTTCAACGTGGAGTACATATCATAGAATAAAATTTGCTCAGCTCAACCACACCTGCTTCTTGCATTTGGAAGGCACTGTTCGAACTTAAAACAATCGTGAACTTTTAACCTGCACGTGTCGTTAAATGTTCAAGAAAATGTTGCAAAAAAATATCATTAAGTTTAAAAAAAAATATGAACTTTTAACCTGCACGTGTTGTAGAATGTTCTAGAAAGTGTGTTGATAGAATACGTTGCACTTATGACTTCTATGTGTTGTTGAATATTAAAAAAATGGTTCATATGGAAAATTAAAAAGAAACCAATAGAGAAGTTTTGAAACCTAAAAGAATCAAGGAACTATTCTAATTTATTCTTTACATGTATTTATGTGTGCAGCAACAAAATTATAGACACAAACAGCACTAGGAAGAGGAAGAAGCAGGGAGTGGGGAGAGGGGGGAAGATGGGCAGAATGGCACACATGCACAATTAAGTACAACACACATTTAGACTAAAAATGGCCAAAATGAAACACACCAACAAGAAGCACAAGTCACACAACCCGCCAACATCACACCACTGAACGAGCATAGAAGTGAAAACCACGCTGCATTCATATAGGATGTGTACAAAGGCCAGTCGTTGGTGTTGTGGGATGTCTGCGACCGTGGTCATCATGGATGAGATGACCAGCATGTGGCACATGGTCGAGTTCACTGTGTGTTATGTTGCCAAACGGCTGCTCCTCCCTCCCACGAGCCCCCACACTTTTGTACGGTGAGCTGTTGTATCTCGTGCACTCATACGGCACGCCATTGTAATGCCTATTTGCGCATGTCCTGCTACATTCCAACTACAACATCACAGTGCCATTTGGAGGTGGTGCATGCAACTTTACAACATTGACTGCTGCAGCTCTTGCAACAGGCCACACCAGAACACAGAGACACACTTACCGCACTTACTGTACACGGACATGTCCGAGACACCCCGTTCCCCTTGCCGGATAGGCACACCCCTGCACTGACCTGTGAACCCCAGACCTGCACACGCCAGTTGTGCATGCAGGAGGATGCATACGTAGCTACACATCCAGGCTCACTGCCAACGCTGAGGTGACAGCACACTATGATGTTGCAGGGCTCGTGCCTATCATGCTAAGACAATGACCACAGAGACACACTTACTAAGATATGGGTTTGGGGGGCATTGGTGGTCCTGGAGTTGTTGCGATGAATCTTCTGGCCCTGTTGGGTATCCCTGTATCATGCTCATTGACTCTATGGCACCTGTGGGTGTTCTGGTGTGGCTCTTGGCTGTGTTCCCTTTCATGGTGCAGGTAGTTGTCCTGCTTAACACCAGTAGAAAGCAGGTGTAAAATCCCTGGTGCTAACGTGTCTGATCGCCGGAATTTGTTTCGCATTGCAATTGGTGTGAAAGTTGTGATGTGATTTATTTTGTGTGCAGAACAATATATGAACTGAGCAGTGTATCTCGTCAAGATCCAGCACCTGACACACTATTCCCAATCAATATGAATACAATGAGATTTCTTAATAGATTTTGTGTGTACACTGTAAGTGCAGCCAATACGTCAGTGCAATACAATACAGGATTTTAGTATTTAGAATAAATCGCAAAGGTGCACCTCATGTCTTTTTGCACGGGAACGGCTACTCTCTATTTCATTATCAGCACTTTAACGGAAGTAAAGTTCAGAAAAATCTAATACACTATTCAGAAGTTGGTGCAAACTGCAGATATCACTAGTATTCCAGCGATAAGTGCCCCAAAATTTAACACCATGGTGGACTCCATCAAATAACAGTAATAAGAACAAGAAAGAGTCACACAGCAGTTAAGAGAACAACCAAAAACATTATTAATTTTTTTTTCCAAACTTTATTTTTTTTAATAATAAATATATAAATGAGAAACTATTTTCAAACGTTATACTTTTTATTAGCATAAATATAAACAATAAACTAATAAACAAAATGTAACAACAATAATACAAAACAACAAAGCGGAACACTCCTGTGGGAACCATGGATGTCGATGACAGACCTGCAAAATCAAAAAGATTGTTAAAAAAAAAAGGAACATGGTATTCTTAACAAAATACCACAAGAAACAAATCACAGATATATAAAATGCATACATCTAACAAAATTTTATAAGTTTAACTTATAAAAACTGTAAATGTTGCCGCTTAAAAATATTTACCGAATCTCAGGATTTTTTTTTGCAGAAGGCACCACTCCCACAACGTTTTTCTTCAGTGGTAAAGAAATTTTTAACTTTTTCCAAGGAGCAAACAAAGACCAATGCCACCTTCTTCATTCGCATTATTTGCCAAAGAGTTCTGTTACGAGGGGATCCTAACAAAAAATACTCGTGCGGCACAGCAAGTATGATGAAACACCTAAGGACCCTTCATCCAAACAATCTTGCACGAGAAGAGTGCAAACAGATGAGAAACACTCCTGTTCTGTATCTGTATGAAAGAATCACAAATAAATGTATATTAATAACTTTCAAATTTATACTATTCCATTACTGTACAAACACATTTTATATAAAAACTGATTCAGAAACTATAGCCCTGAACCACAAGTGTGACGATCGTTAAAACACTACATGCATAGTGCATACTACTTTGAAGCAGTTCATGCCCTAAACCCTACCTCACTAAAAGACTACATGCTAACTGACTAAAGCATTACAGTACTATAAGGAGACACACTGGGTGAGTAACAGGGTGTTTGCTAGAAGAGTATGAATACTAACTAGGGAATTGAAGGTGTGAAACACAACTGTGTAGGTGATTACTGATTAGAGTACTGCATCAATACTGCATAGGCATTTAAAGCAGTCCATGTGCTAAGGCCTGGCTCACTGCATGACTACTTGGGTACTGACTAAATGATTAGAGTACAGCAAGGAGAGTGCCTAGGTGAATTTATTAATGCTAGGCTTTTCGCACAGGGAATGGATTAGTACTTGGTACTGAATGAGTCACTAGAGGAGTGCAAAGGCAGTCACAAGTGCTGGACTGTATGGATACTGACTAGGAAATTGAAAGTGTGAAAGACAAGTATCTAGGTGGTTAGAAGACTGCATGCATAGTGCATAGGGGTTTGAAGCAGTCCATGTGATAAGGCCTGGCTCAGTGTATGAAGTCAGTCAAGAAGGCTTTATTTCGATATAAATATATCTTAAAAGCATACATGTACAAGATACACATTAAAATATTAAAAGACATCAGTGCATTAAAAGATAACCAAACATTTCAGAACCGCTACTGGTGTCAATAATTTAAGTAAAAACCAAGATATTTAGATAAAAAACAAATTAAACAAGATAGGCAAGCCTAGTTGATCTAATACGCCAAGCCCAACCTAGGAACTTGGCTAACCCACAAGCAAAAAGGGGACGGGGGTCGTTTTTTAATATTCGGATGGCCTCTATGTGGAGCCTGGTTCCAAGTTCTCTGCAAAGGGGCTTGAGCCATCTGCTTCGGGGGGCTGCATAAGCCAGACATTCAAACAGTAGATGGGATACAGACTCAAGCCTATTTTCGCAGAAGGGGCAAGAGGAAGTTGTCTGCCTTGGAACCTTCCACCTAGATGTCAAATCACCGACAGGGAGTAAACCTACTCTGAATTGGAAGTACAAAGCCCTATCTTTGCGGTTTGAAATAATGTCCAGGTAGGGTTCACAGAAATACACTTCCTTAATCAGGAGAAAATCCATAGATGTCCTACACAAATTAGCATCACTATTTCTAGTACCAGCTACCCAGGCCCAATAAATCTTTTTCAGCTCTAACTTGGGAGGAGCAGTTCTATTGGTCCAATTTTTGCCGAGGCCAAGGTTGAAGAGAAGACGCTTGACTTCCCTCAACCAAGGAATCTTGACCCAGGCTAATGAACCCAGCACGTCGGTTAGGCCGTCTGCGTAGCTGGATAATTCTGGTGTTCTCCATATTCTTGCCCATAGGAGGAGAGGGCGAAGCTTTGCTTGATCACTCAATGGGCGAATTCCTGTATCCAGAAACAATGGGAGGTTTGGGGTACTATAGGGAAGCTCCATTAGATCTTTAAGGAATTTGTTTTCCGAACGGGAAAGAAGATCTACCTTTTGGACCCCCCAAAGTTCAGCCCCATATAGAGCGGCGCTAACAGCCCTTGCCTTGTAAATGTCCAGAACAGCAGCGATAGGTTTTAAGGATGAAGCGCGGTGTTCCTTGAGCAAGGCACCCACCACCCTCTTATGTGTCAACAACATCTTTTGAAGGTGGCAATTCCAGCTCATAGAGTCACAGAGTCAGACACCCAGGTAATCGAACTCTGAGACTCTCTCCAGCGCGACAGAATCTAAGGTCGGTGGTTTAGCCAGTTTTTTAGGGGGATTGAGAACCAGATACTTTGTCTTTGCAGTGTTAATAACCAACCCTCTTGCATCACAGAAGGACTTGAAGTTAGTTAGCAGACTCTGCAAACCTGCCGGGGATTTTGAGATCAGGAGGGTATCATCTGCAAATAGAAGGGTAGGTATTCTTCTGCCAGCCAGGGATGGTGCATCTGCTGGGTGTTGAAGCAGGTGCTCTACCACTCCATTAACGTATAAGGAGAACAAAGTAGGAGCAAGAACTCATCCCTGGCGTACCCCTCTATTTACAGGGATGCATGCTGTTTTTTGCCCCTGGCTACCCCACCTGATCTGTGCAAAATTGTCCGCGTGAAGATTTATTAGCAGGTTTAACAGGTAGGGTGGGATACCCAGTTCGTTTAGCACTCTCCAGAGTTGGCTACGGGGAACTAGGTCAAAAGCAGTCCGCAAATCTATAAAGGCGAGGTATAGACTGCCCTTGGCCAGAAGAACAACCTTCCAATAGAGCATCATTAGTCGAAAGGATTGCTCTATTGTCCCTGTGCCTGCTCTGAACCCTGCCTGGAAATCGGAGAGAATGCCCTTGTCCTCCACCCACTGCAATATCCTGGTTAAAACTACCTTTCCAGCCACCTTTTGTGAGGTATCTAGAAGACTTATTGGACGGTAATTAGCTGGGTCGTTCCGACAGCCTTTCTTAAAAATAGGGACGACCTCAGCACCCTTCCATGAAGTCGGAAAAGTTGCCCCTTCCAAGTTGGAATTTAATAGGGCAGAAATAAGTTTTCCCCAATGTTCTGGGTTGGCGCGTAGCAGGTCTCCGGGAATGCTGTCCAGACCTGCTGCTTTATTGGGGACCAGTTTGTTTATTGCCCCCTCCACTTCCTTGGGTGTAAACTGAAGCTCATCCTTAAATTGGGCAGAGTCGTAAGGGTGACGGGCACTCAAGCTCGTCCCCGCTTCCTGAGGCATTGAGTAAAGTTTGGTGAAGTGGTCAACCCATGCATTCTCTGGAACATTACACGTAATCATTGAGTCCACAGGTTTCTCCCTGGATCTCGAAAGGTCCCAGAAACCCTTTGCGTCCTTCCTTGCGCTTGCGGCTTTGAGATCGCACCAAAACTGGTCTTCCCAATTTGCCTTTGCTTTTGATAGTGCTCTCTTATAGTTGCCCCTGGCTGCACATACTAGGGTTCTATTCTTAGCTTTTACAGCTTTTAATAGTTCCCTTTTGGCCACTCGACAAAAATCTGTGAACCACCCGGGTGGGCCCTTCCTTGAGTCTCTCTTAGCCCCCTTACCCGCATTCTTGGCTATAAATAAGTCACCTATAGCCTTTGTAGCTTGTGAAAAAACTGCAGATACCTCTGATGCGCTTATGGAGGGGGAGTCTAGGCGCAATGAGATATTAGCCATTACTAGTTGTGCCTCCCGCATCTTGGTCTCATTGCCATTAAACGTCTTCCATTTCAGGCGCCTGCCACAGTTAGAAGGACATACTTCGTGTGATGATTTCCACACGTGAGAAATTGGGATAGGAGGGCTGCCCTTCCACAGGGGAAACAAGGACAAGAGCAAGGGGTTGTGATCACTATCTATAGACGGGCGGACCTCCATATCCACCAAGAAAGACCGCAGGCAAAAGTTCAACATAATGTAGTCGATCCTGGACGAATGGCCTATTCTATTGAATGTGTGTGCCCCCTTTTGGTCAGACTTGGATCTGCCATTGGTAGCTCTCAGTCCGTATTCCAGACAGAGCGCGTTGAGGTCTATAGCGTTTTGAGACCATCTTTTGATTGGAGCAATGGACAAGGGCGGAATGCCTCTTCTTGCATCATCATCTCTATAACCCAACACGTCCTCAGCTGCAAGAGGTTCGAAAGTGCAATTAAAATCCCCCGCCAATAGGACAAGGAAATTTGAGCCACAGTTTTTAAGTTCCTCGTCAATGCCGGTTGAAGAGAGAATAGATCCTCCACCCCTAGAGCCTCTAACATAGATATTAAGTATTTCAAGTTCCGGCCCTCCACACGGACCTCGTAGTGAGAGTCTCTGTAAGTACGGGGAGATAGTGGCAATACATTTAATAGAACACCGCAGGGAAATGCTTACCCAAATTAAGAGCCCACCGGAGGGGCGGCCCTTACCTTCCTTGGGTCGGACAGCTGGAACGAAATAGGTAGTAAAGCCCAGTTTATACTGTGGTTCCAGGCACCACGTTTCCTGGAACAGGCAAATCCCAAAGGTTTCAATAAATGCATTCCACTCAGGGATGGCTAAGTTTCTCGCTAAACCGGCAATATTCCAACTGGCTACCTTCAGAGGCGCAATTGGGTCCTTTCCCTGACTTGGAGCTAATGCGCCTATAGTGAGAATAGAGTTAGTAATGTTGTTTACATCACCAGCAAGTGGAGCCACATCATGGGTAGACGAGAAGCTCTCAGTGTGCAAAGCCTTACTAAAATCATGTGTAACCTGAGAGTGTCTGCGCAGGATCGGTGGGGATGGGAAAATACAAGTAGAGGGACTCCCCAATTGGTCTCCTATAGGAGAGTTACCGATGGCTAATTCACCAAGTACTTCAATGTGGCACTCATGTCTAGGGCAAGTTGTGTGTCAATTATGAATACTTAGGCACTGACTGATTGATTAGAGTACTGCAAAGATAGTATCTTGGTGAATTTATAAGTGTTTGGGTTTTAGCACAGTGAATGGATTAGTACATGGTGCTGAATGGGTCAGTAGAGGACTGCAAAGGGAGTGACAGGGTATTTCCTGAAAGTGTATGGATACTGACTAGGGAATTGAAGGTGAGAAAGACAATTATGTAGGTGGTTAGAGGATTGCATGCATAGTGGATAACGGTTTGAAGCAGTCCATATACTAAGGCCTGGGTCACTGGACGAGTACTTGGGTACTGACTGAATGATTAGAGTACTGCAAGGAGAGTGCCTGGGTGAATTTATTAGGGTTTGGCGCAGTGAATGGATTAGTACATTATGCTCAATGGGTCACTAGAGGAGTGCAAATGGAGTGACAGGGTGTTTGCTGGAAGTGAACGGATACTGACTGGGGAATTGAAGGAGTGAAAGACAAGTGTGTAGGTGCTTAGAGGACTGCATGCATAGTGGATAGGGGTTTGAAGAAGTCCATATTCAAAGACCTGGCTCTGTGCATGAATACTTAGGCAGTGACTGAATCATTAGAGTACTGGAAAGAGAATGTCTTGGTGAATTTATAAGTGTTTGGGTTTTGGCACAGTGAATGGATTAGTACACGCTGTTGAATGGGTCTCTAGAGGACTGCAAAGGAAGTGACACGATATTTCCTGGAAGTGTATGGATACTGACTAGGGAATTAAAGGTGTAAAAGACAAGTGTATAGTATGTTAGACCACTACATGCATACTGCATAGACATTTGAAGCAGTCTATTTGGTACTTAGAAACTGACTAAATAATCAGACTAGTTCTAGGACAGTGCTTAGGTAAAACTTTTAAATTTTCAGTTCTGCCACAGTGAACAGAATAGTACATGGTACTACACCTTAGTGTCAAACCCTGACTCATTTTATCAATGCATAAGCAAAGACTAGCTTCTAATGCTACTAAAACTTGACAACATGAGAGGTTTTAAATTAGTTATCTGTCAGCAAATACACAATGTTACCAAATGCCTCTCTCACAGTGGTTCTCAAATGCACACAGACTCACAGTGTGATTCTACACAACAACCACTATACCTAGAAGTTTACCAAAAATCATTCACTACTGTGGAAGTGGTAAGTGAACTGCACACAATCTTCATATTTCAGGACTGCACTTTTATGTCAAAGCCTGACTCATATAATCAAAGCATCAATCAATCAATCAATCACGGCATTTGTATAGCGCGCTACTCACCCGGGAGGGTCTCAAGGCGCTGGGAGAGAGGGATACGTCACTGCTCGAACAGCCAGGTCTTGAGCTGCTTCCTGAAGGAGAGGTGGTCCTGGGTCAGCCGAAGGTGGATGGGGAGGGAGTTCCAAGTCTTGGCTGCCAGGTAGGAGAAGGATCTTCCTCCGGTGGTGGCTCGGCGGATGCGTGGTACGGAGGCGAGGGCGTGGCTGGTCGATCGTAGCTGGAGGGTGGGCGTGTAGAAGGTCAGGCGGTCGTTGAGGTACTTTGGGCCCAGGTCGTAGAGAGCCTTGTGTGCGTGGGTGAGGAGCCTGAACGTGATTCTCTTGCTGATGGGGAGCCAGTGCAGGTCTCTCAGGTGGCCGGAGATGTGGTTGTTTCGTGGGATGTCCAGGATGAGTCGTGCGGAGGCGTTCTGGATGCGTTGGAGTCTTTTTTGAAGTTTGGCTGTGGTTCCGGCGTAGGGGGTGTTCCCGTAGTCCAGTCGGCTGGTGACGAGTGCCTGGGTGACGGTCTTCCTAGTTTTGGTGGGGATCCATCGGAAGATCTTGCGGAGCATGCGCAGGGTGTTGAAGCATGATGAGGAGACGGCGTTGACTTGTCTGGTCATCGAGAGGGAGGAGTCCAGGAGGAATCCGAGGTTGCGTGCATGGTCCGTTGGTTTGGTTTGGGAGTGGTGCCCAGGGCAGGGGGCCACCAGGAATCGTCCCAGGCGGAGGGCGATGATCCCAGGATGAGGACTTCCGTCTTGTCTAAGTTCAGTTTCAGGCGGCTGTTCTTCATCCACTCGGCGACGTCTTTCATCCCATCGTGTAGACTAGCTCTGGCGGTGGCGGGGTCGTTGGTGAGGGAGAGGATCAGCTGGGTATCGTCGGCGTAGGAGATGATGTTGAGGTTGTGTTGGTGTGCGATGGCTGCGAGGGGGCTCATGTAGACGTTGAAGAGAGTTGGGCTGAGTGATGATCCTTGTGGTACGCCGCAGCTGACTTTGGTGGCTTCGGATCTGAACGGGGGGAGGCGGACTCTCTGGGTTCTTCCAGCGAGAAACGAGATGATCCACTCCAGAGCCTTCTCTTCGATTCCGATGCTGCTGAGGCGCTGCACTAGGGTGCGGTGGCAGACAGTGTCGAACGCTGCGGAGAGGTCCAGGAGGATGAGGGCCGCTGTTTCCCCGTTGTCGAGCAGGGATCTGATGTCATCGGTGGCTGCGATCAGGGCGGTCTCGGTGCTGTGGATGGCTTGGAAACCGGACTGTGAGGGGTCGAGGGATCCGTTCGTCTCGAGGAAGGCAGCGAGCTGTCTGTTGATGGTCTTCTCGATGACTTTGGCCGGAAAAGGGAGGAGCGAGATGGGGCGGAAGTTCTTGAGGTCGGTGGGGTCCGCTGTTGGTTTCTTCAGGAGGGGGCTGAGCTCGGCGTGCTTCCAGCTCTCCGGGAAGGTGGCGGTGTGGAAGGAGGCGTTGATGATGTCCCAGAGATGGGGTGCGATGATGGCGTCGGCCTTGTTGAAGACGTGGTGGGGGCAGGGGTCGGTGGGGGATCCGGAGTGGATGGTGTTCATCGTGCGGGTGGTGTCTTCGGTGCTGACCGGGGTCCAGTTACAGAGGGTGGTGGTGGCGGGCGTTGGTTCGGTGGTTGGGTGCGTGGTCTGTGCGCCGAAGCTGTTGTGTATGTCGACGATCTTGCAGTGGAAGAAGGAGGCGAGTGAGTCGCAGAGGTCTTGCAAGGGAGTGATGTCGTTGTTTCCGGCGCTGGGGTTGGAGAACTCTTTGACGATGCTGAAGAGTTCCTTGCTGTCGTGGGCATTGTTGTCCAGTCGTTCTTTGAGTGCTGTCTTCTTGGTGGTGCGGATCAGCTGGTGGTGCTTGCTGGTGGCGTGCTTGAGGGTGGTCCTGTTGTCTGTGGTCTGGTCGTGGCGACAGGCTTTCTCGAGGGTGCGGCAGTTCTTCTTGGAGTCCTTGAGTTCGTCGGTGAACCAGGGGGTTTTCTTGCAGCCGGGTCTGCTGGTAGGGTTCTTTAGTGGTGCGAGGTCATCGGCGCAGGCGGTCAGCCACTGTGTGAGGTTGCTGGCTGCTTTGTTGGGGTCCGTTGTGCTGGTGGGAGGGTTCTGGTTGAGGGAGGCAGTGAGCTGCTCGGCAGTGATCTTGCTCCAGCTCCGGCGAGGGACCCGTTGCGGGTGGTGGTGGGTCGTGGTTCTTCTGAAGCTGAAGTGGACGCAGCTGTGGTCAGTCCAATGAAGTCCGGTGGAGTGGCTGAAGGAGATGTGCTTGCTGGATGAGAAGACGGGATCAAGCGTGTGGCCGGCGTAGTGGGTCGGGGTGTTCACCAGTTGCTTGAGTCTGAGGTTGGCGAGGTTGTCCAGCAGAGTGGTGGTGTTGTTGTCATTGTTGTTCTCCAGGTGGAAGTTGAGGTCCCCTAGGAGGATGTAGTCAGCGGAGGGGAGGGCGTGCGGGCTGATGAAGTCTGCGATGTCTTCGCTGAATTGCGTGCGAGGTCCCGGGGGTCTGTAGATGAGAGTGCCTCTGAGGGTCGTCTTGGGGTCGGTGTGTATCTGGAAGTGCAGGTGTTCGGCGGTTGTGAGGGTGTCGTCGGAGTTGGTCGAGATGCGGATGGTGTTCTTGTGTACGATGGCGATGCCTCCTCCCGTCTGGTTGACGCGGTCCCTCCGGGTGATCTTGTATCCGTCCGGGATGGCGATGGCGATGTCGGGCGCTGAGGAGGCGTTCATCCAGGTTTCCGTGAGGAAGGCGACGTCTGGTGCTGTTGTGTCGAGCAGGTTCCAGAGTTCGAGAGCATACCTGTGGACGGAGCGGGTGTTCAGCAGGATGCACTTCAGGTGGTTGTTGCTGGGGCCCGGTTTGGCGGGGGCGGTGCAGGTCCGGAGGCAGGTAAATTTGCAGGCTTGGCAGGTGAAGGGTCCGTGGGTGCGTCCCGGGGTGGCTTGGTAGCAGGCGGGATTCCAGCCGGCGTTGAGTGCATAGAGGGTGGAGGAGTCGTACGTCTGTCGTGTGGGCTGGCATCCTCGGGGGCAAGGGGGCCTGGTGCTGGGCGCGGTCCAGGCGCGGACGGGCGCAGACGGGCTTGCCTTTGGCGCGCCCGCTGCGCGTGACCGCTGCGCATCCTCGCGGTCTCCATTTAAGGCGAAGTGGGAGGGAGGAGCAGCTGGGAGGCGGGACCGGGGAGGACACAGAAGAAAAGGGGGCGGGCCGCGAGATCACGGCGGCGGGAAGCGGGGAGCGGGGCTATCACCAGGGGAAACAGGCAATACAGGGTACAAATATCACAAATATCACAATGAGACAGCAGGGGAAACAGTGAGGCAATACCAGGAAAAAACGAGCTTAGGAAAAACAGGCAAAAAATGGCAGATCGTCACAGTGAGCAGCAGCGAGGAGGCACACCCACAGCTGGGGGGCCGTGCGGCGCGGGGGTGTCCTGAGAACAGGTCACACTCACCTGCACCGCGCGGTCTCCATTTAAGGCCAAGTGGGAGGGAGGAGCAGCTGGGAGGCGGGAGCGGGGAGGACACGGAAGAAAAGGGGGCGGGCCGCGAGATCACGGCGGCGGGGAGCAGGGCTATCACCAGGGGAAACAGGCAATACAGGGTACAAATATCACAAATATCACAAATATCACAATGAGACAGCAGGGGAAACAGTGAGGCAATACCTGGAAAAAACGAGCTTAGGAAAAACAGGCAAAAAACGGCAGATCGTCACAGTGAGCAGCAGCAAGGGGACACACACACAGCTGGGGGGCCGTGCGGCGCGGGGGTGTCCTGAGAACAGGCTTAAGCAAAGACTGGCTTCTAATGCTACTAAAACTTCACAACATTACCGGTTTTAAAACAGGAATATGTCAGCAAATACACGATGTTATCAAATGCTTCTCTCACAATCCATACCCAAATGCACACAGACTCACAGTGTGATTTTAGACAAGCAACACTATCCTAGGAGTTTACCAAAACTCATTCACTACTCTGGAAGAGTTAATGGTACTGCACACAATCTACATATTTAAGTACACCGCATCAGTGTCAAAGCATGACTCATTTAATCAACGCATAAGCAAAGACTGGATTCTAATCCTACTAAAACTTCACAACATGACAGGTTTTAAAACAGTTATCTGTCAGCAAATACATGATGTTACCAAATGCTTCTCTCACAGTGATCCCAAATACACACTAACTCACAGTGTGATTCTAGACAAGCACCACTATCCCTATGAGTTTACCAAAACCCATTCACTACAGTGCAAGTGGTAAGGGAACTGCACACAATCTACATATTTCACAATTGCAATTTACTGTCAATGCCTGACTCATATAATGAAAGCATAAGCCATAACTGTCTTCTAATGCTACTAAAACTTGACAACATAACATGTTTTACAACACTTATCTGTCAGCAAATACACGATGTTACCAAACACTTCTCTCACAGTGGTTCCCAAATGCACATAGACTCACAGTGTGATTCTAGACAAACAACACTATCCCCATGAGTTTACCAAAACTCATTCACTACAGTGGAAGTGGTAAAGGAACTGCACACAATCTACATATTTCACAACTACAATTTAATGTCAATGCCTGACTAATTTAATCAACGCATAAGCAAAGACTGGCTTCTAATGCTACTAAAACTAGACAACATGACAGGTTTTAAAACAGTTATCTGTCAGTAAATACACAATGTTACCAAATGCTTCTCTCACAATCCTTACCCAAATGCACACAGACTCGCAGTGTGATTTTAGACAATCAACACTATCCTAGCACTTTACCAAAACTCATTCACTACTGTGGAAGGGGTAAGGGGACTACACACAATCTACATATTTAAATAGAGCACATCAGTGTCAAGGCATGACTCTTTTAATCAACATATAAGCAAAGACTGGATTCTAATGCTACTAAAACTTCACAACATGACAGATTTTAAAACAGTTATCTGTCAGCAAATAAATGATGTTACCAAATGATTCTCTCACACTGATCCCAAATACACACTAACTCACAGTGTGATTCTAGACAAGCACCACTATCCCTATGAGTTTACCAAAACTCATTCACTACAGTGCAAGTGGTAAGGGAACTGCACACAATCTACATATTTTAGGACTGCACTTTTGTGTCAAAGCCTGACTCATTTAATGAAAGCATAAGCCATAACTGTCTTCTAATGCTACTAAAACTTGACAACTTGACTGGTTTTAAAACAGTTATCTGTCAGCAAATACACAATGCTACTAAATGCTTCTCTCACAGTGGTTCCCAAATGCACACAGACTCACTGTGTGATTTTAGACAAACAACACTATCCCTTGCACTATATCAAAACACATTTCTTCATCTAGAAGTAGTACTACATTTTAGTATAGAAACATAACATAACTCATTTGACAAATTCATAAACAATGACTGGTTTCTAATTCTACCAAAATATAAAAACTGCACAGTTATCTGTCTACAAACACATGAAAAACACAAATGCCTATCACAGAATGCTATCTACATGCACACACATTGTAGAGAAAGAATGTACTCCCTACACTTTAGCAGGAAACCTACATTAGTCTGATTACAATCAAAATAGTCTACATACATCCCCTCACAATTAAATAACTCATCTTTCAAGTTATTTTGTTGATTAAGGAGTATATCAATCACTCACCATATTTTCCTTTACAGAATCTCTGCACTGTGCACCTCTCAGCAAAACCAAAAAATTAAAAAGTTTCCCTTTCATTTTCCACACATATACATGTAAACATCAAATCACAATCCTTCGCACATAAACTCAAAAGCAAACACACATTTCTATTGGTTAAACATTTCAACCCTTTCCAACTGAAATACATTTCAACCCTTCCCCCAATCTGCCTTCTGCCTGTTACCATAGAAACAGGTCATGGAACACTGCACTGAGCTCACAGGTCACAAGTTCAGCACACAATGTTCCTACACAAGACAGGAAGTGTGCTTGACTTTTCAACATATCAGCTTATCATATATAATGTTCCTTACAATCTGTTTTTGTTAACCAATAACAATCATACATTTTAAAGACAAAAATATACACCCTACCTTTCAGTGTAGAAGTTGTTCTACAACCAATGATTTCTTGTCGTTTTTCAAAAAACATTGCCGTGGATCCGCGAATCCACCGCGAGAGGATCCGTGCATCCAACGCGATAGGATGCGCGCACCGTGTGCGCATTTCGCGCTTTTTTTATAAAAAAAGGGGCGCCCCAGGGGGTCCTTCTGGGACCCCCTAAGCACCTCTAGAGGGTCAGAGTATTTCCACTCTGCCCCCTTTATATGTTTTACGCACTTATTCTCCTTGCTTCTTCAGCCTCGCTTCTACCGAGGCAGAAAATGGCCGCCAACAGTTCCTGGTTTCGAATGTAGAGAGATGCTCGACAGCCAATTAGCATTCAGCGTGCGATCGGGAGGGTGCGTGCTCGGTTCGGGGAGGGTTCGCGTACAGTGCGGGTAGGGTCCGTGGATCCTCCGCGGCCATAGATATCACTAATTTTTTTACCCTAATTTTTTTCAGGAACTACTGAACAGATTCACACCAAATATGCAAAAAGCACGAGTCCGAACTGAGGACTACCTTTTTGCCAAATTTGGTGTCATTCCGTTCAGCGGTTCGAGCTGTAGCTGTGACAAGAGATCCTATGGGAAATTGCATGGGGAAAACGTGTTTTGGGACCCCCCTTTTTTCTCGGCCCCCGCTTGATGAATCACCACGAAACTTTCAGGGTAGGAGCGGAGCGGAGCTGGCCAAATGTTTGGAGAATTTCGAGAGGATTCGTCAACCGGCGCCAAAGATATTCCCGATAGAATGTTGCAGATTTCCAATGGAAAATAGGTCCTAACTATAACTATCTACTGGCGACCGCCAGTTTTGTTTAAAAAAATATATAAATAAATACATAACTTAGCATTTAAAAAACCGTACAAATTCACTGAAAAAACCATAGGTTTCACACATGTTATAGTTAGGAATTAGCATTTAAAAAACCTTGCAAATTCAATTAAAAAACCATAGGTTTCACACATGTTATAGTTAGCTGGGTATTTCCCTCGTAAAAAACCAATGAAATTCCCCCGTTATAGTTAGTGCAGGCAACTATAACTCACGCGACCGCAATCCGCTGCTGATGACATCGGATATTACATCACTGATGACATATGTGGCTTTCTGAAAAAAATAAAATGAAATATATGTATAGCTAAAGATGAATGAAAGAAGACATGGGTAAATAAGTGTCTAAATACAGTGATGTAATATCTGACGTCATCAGCAGCGGATTGCGGTCGCGTGAGTTATAGTTGCCTGCACTAACTATAACGGGGGAATTTCATTGTTTTTTTACGAGGGAAATGCCCAGCTAACTATAACATGTGTGAAACCTATGGTTTTTTAAGTGAATTTGCAAGGTTTTTTAAATGCTAATTCCTAACTATAACGTGTGTGAAACCTATGTTTTTTTCAGTGAATATATATATATATATATATATATATATATATATATATATATATATATATATATATATGTATATATATATATTTATATTCTATCCTAATGTTTTTCTTATGGAGCAATAAAACTAGGCCTGGGCTAAAATTCCGTTCCGCTCACGGAAATTGCGGCAATTCGACATTTTTGAGTTCTTCCTTTCCTGTCACAAAAAATAAACCTCAACAGGAAACACTTACAGATATAAATAAAGCCGGGGCCTGAGTTGAAGCTCAAATTCAGTAACGCATTAATCAGCACAAAACATTCGGTAGCTAGGTCGAGGCTGGGCAGGTGTGCTTTTCTCCCCATATCTACCGTCAAAAATTACCTGTGATCTTTGGTGGAGCTCTGTGCAGCCATGACTTTCTCGAGCGCAATCTCTTTGTAGTTCCTGACACCAGGAGGTTCTGTCTCCTCGTCTGCTGCTCTGATCGGTCTCTGGCCCTTTATAAACAAGAGGCATGTGAACTGCATGGAAGCCCCACCCCACACACCAGCGGTGGGCAACGTCTTCCGGCCCTTTCCCCCACTATGATGGACAGCTGACTCGAGGGACCCCAGGGCCGTCGGCGCCGTGGCAAAGTTAGCACTTACTGATTAGCCAGTAGAAAGTACTCGAGTAGAGCTATTGCACAAAACGGTGGCATCTTCGTGGGTGAATATGCAGTGCAGCAATCATTCTGGCACGATGCTCCTGTAACAAAAATGAAACCCCAACCGGAAGCACTAATCTCCGCGATCACGGGAAATATCGCGTGATCGTGGAGATTTTGTGCCGTTTCACGATATTTGGCGAAAGGCAATTCCGCTAATTCCGCCCACCCCTAAATAAAACCACCTTGTATAGCTCTAAACAAAATTCAATGCAAGAAGCAACTAGGTGCAGTTCATTTTCCAAATTTTCAAACTTATCAAGCGGCTTATTTCCAAACACTCCACCCACTACTACGCAAGATCACCTCCTATGGCTAGACCTAGAATTATCTTTATTCAAACCTTTTCTCTTTTTGAAGTTATTTTGTTTACCCATCACCCTGCCTCCATGCAAGTTTTCATCCTCAAATATGCCTATTTACTATTACATCCTATTTTTATTTCTAATATTTCCACCTTAGATCAATTTGTTAAGTCATCAATTTGGTACAATACTCTTAATAAAATTAATAATTGGACTATATTTTGGAAATCCTGGTGAGAAAAAGGTTCACTTAGGACTCATCAATTAAGGCATATTCATTCTCCGATCTCCTTTTTACAAGCGAAATCTCTATTTAATGTTTCTAATTCATATAAACTCAAATATCAGATTTTAAGCTCAACGGTCACCAAATCCTATAATTCTCTCTCCACTAATATCTCTTCAATATGCACACCATCATCCTCACAACCATTGTTATCAACTTTTCCCTCTGCTTCCAAAATATATGCACAACTCATTTCTTTGCCTGAACCCATGCAGAATACATCATTGAAACTATTATGGGAAACATATTTACGTACCTCTTTTTCTCTCTCCTTATGGAATTAAATATGGATAAAGATTCACAAGAGTTCTTGTGCTTCTAGGGCCACACAAACTTTCTTTTTCAAGTACAACTGAATAATGAATACACCACATTCGCTGCATAAATTTAACCCCACTAAATCATCGTCCTGTTGGATGTGTCACTTCTCCAACTTAACTTTAAAACATATGCCATTTGAATGCCCTAACACATATCAATTATGGCTTCAAGTATAGATGCAAATAATCACAATTTTCATTCAGATGCTCTGTTTTAATTTACAAGTCTCTTTTTGTGTAGCCTTTCCGAAGCCTGGAATGATTGTGATTTCAATATACAAATTGTAGGCTTGTTAAATGCGGTAGCTTTTCATCAAACAACAAAAAATTGGATAAGTGCTTTCAATATTTACTTTCAAGTTCGGTGGTGTGGCCTAAGTTGCAATCGTAGTTGCAATCATAGGTTGGATAGAAATTATGTCACCCCAACATCCTTGGCTATGAAGAGAAAGGTGCTTTGGTCACTGGTAACTGCTTTTCTAGAATTTTGAACAAGTTACTAAACTTTTCTCCTTACTTAGATAAGTTCATATTCACCATATCAACTGTATTGATTTGTTTTAAATCATTTTTATTGTTATTTTAGTTTCTGCATTGTTGTAACACTTAGTTCATTTTCCCTAATCTTATTTGTAGCATAAGGCTATATTTTCGCTCTTATCCCCCTTCATTCTTTCTTTCTTTTTCTTTCTTTCTTTTTTCTTTCTTTCTTTCTTTCTTAATTTTTCTTCCAATTTTTGCGTCAAAAGTTTCGGAATTCTATTATACAACTTTGTAAGGAACTGCATTTAACTTATGGATATTCCATGATATTGTACAACATAATTGTTACCATTTTCTTTTAACTAATGTTTTAATAAAGTTCCATTTTTTTTTAAATTAAAAGCAAATATAGACCTGTGGGTGGAAAATAGGTATACAAGTAGAAAAAGCACAAAGTCCCTGTATCTGCAAATTACATTGATCATGGCCTTTGGCCTGCTGACCTGAAAAGGTCTAGGCAGTGATCACAATCCTTGCAAAAATCAGAAACGCTGCAGGCAACCAGGCAATTCAATGGTAGAAATGTATTGACTGGTTAGACTCGTCCTTGTCTGATCTACTTACGAATGGCCCTAGGCAGGAGGAAGCAAGGGCAGGAGTTGTGGTGGTGATGGGGCGATTGTAACATGTGAGGAAATGTTGCATGGGTCTGATAGTTAAAACAGCTTCCACACAATGACAGTGGCAGAATAAGAAAAACAATACAATTGAACACACAAAATCCCTGTGGCCTCATATTGCAAAAAGAGGTCTTGGGCTGCTAATTTGCACAGATATTGGTGGTGATTAGAGGCCTCCACAGTGACCAAGGTGCTTCAGAAAGGAAGGTGTAAGAATTTGGGTTATTAGTTGAAACAGGTTGGAGTGCCACTAGAATACTAGATAACAATCTTTGGCAGGTTGAACCACAAAAAGTCACTAATTGAACTTGTGCTTAACCCTCTGGTAGCTTGTCACAAAAGCAGTCAAGCCTAACCTGGAGGCAAAGTGTAAAGTATTTATGCAGCCCACAAACAATGACAATGTAAAAAACATATTACTGGACAAATCCCAAACCAATTTATAAAAATAGAGTAAATTGTAATACATCAAAATGAATTATATCCAAGCAGCAGAGCTAGAGTTATGATTTTTTAAATTATTAGGCAAATATAAGATTAAGAGCCAAATGCAGCTATCTGGCCATGAGAGACCAGGTCAAAGTAAAAAATGAAGGACTATTGTAATCAGTGATTTATTATCAAGCATAACTATATAAAATCATTACATATATAAAGCACAGCATATTGAAATTTAAAAGCCAAATATTTAACAACAAAAGTTAAGAAGTTATGAAAAAGATTAAAACTAGTTTTCCAACTCTTCTCTCTAATCCTATCTTGAGTGTTACCACGTTAATGTGTACACCAGGAAATTAATGTAATCCCCTTACACTTTTTTCTACCAAGCATAACTAATTAAAATCATTACATATATAAAACACAGCATATTGAAATTTAAAAGCTAAATATTTAACAATAAATGTTGAGAAGTTATGAAAAAGATTACAACTAGTTTTCCAAAACTTCTCTCTAATCCTATCTCGAGTGTTTCCACGTTAATGTGTACAACAGGAAATTCCTGTAATTTCCTTTACATTGTTTATATTTTGTTCACAATCTTTGTGAATTGATAGTTCAGTATATATTCCATTGGGTCAAGACAGGTGATGAATTGCTCATCTGCTTTTTTTATATTTTGTTGATTGAAAGCATAATATATTGCAACTCTTCTGTAATCTGCAAGAGAAGGGACAATGCAGACCACATGTACATTGTCTTCCATTGTGTTGCCCCATAGCCCGCAGATCCTGTTTCCACAGTTTTTAACAGATGGTGGTGTATGCTCGAGCTATTTGAGACCTCCGCACCATAGAGGATTTAATTTGACCTTTACATGAATTGAGTATCTGTATCTAAGGTATAGTTACATTTGCAGGCTATTACAACGATTCAACATCATACATGATCGGAAGCATTTGGACGAAGTAGCCTTCAAAGGAAAGAGATCATCCTTTTACCTCTAGTCAATGCTTTTTAAAAGATTTCATATGTTACAGGTATATTCCAAAGATCTGTTGCCTGAAGAGAGTTCAGGGAGTCCTCTAAAGAGATTTTACAGTTGGCGATTTTTTGATCATTTTCAATTTCCGACCATATCGCCCTATTAAGAGATTGCGGTCTTTTGGCCCAAGTTTATGACAATATTTTTAAAAAAAGGCCCACTGTCTCCCAATATTTTGCTTTATGAATATATGTGGGGGAGCACATTTTGTTGAATGCCAAAAAGATATTTATAAGTTCTGGAGATGATGTTCTCCAACATAATCGCATCTATACCACACAATGCATTGCTACAATATGTAAGTGCCAACAGTAGTTTGGAGCAATAATTTTCAAAATTGGGACAAGAGAAGTACCTATATATTACTTTCATAGGATAAAAAAACTGCAATTAAAGAGCTACCTTTAGCTCTCAACTGCCTCTTTTGGTTCTTGATTCCATGATTCACAACATTTGTATTCTTCCATTTCCCCTATATATTGGGTATAAAGATTTTAAAAAATTGCTTCCTTATCAATTACCAAGGTTAGAAGTCAGGTAGGCTTAAAAAAGATTGAATAATTCGAGGAGCCAGAGCCAATGTTCCCTCTGATTTTTTTCTTCTGTGTGCGGCAGTGTAAGGTCTCTATGCGCTGCAGCCAAGGCTATGTGCGCCAGGAACCCGACTGGGTGTGTGGGTGCAGCGACAAATATCAAGAGTAGATTGTGTGAGTATTCATGTTAATTGCAGTACCAGTCATGAGCTGCAATTAACATGAATACTTCCTCAGAGGCACACAATATGCCCCACACAGGGACGGCCTTAGCGCTGGTGGCGGCCTGTGTAACAATGTTGGTGCCCCCCAATGACCACCTCTGCCAGTGATTTCCTTAACCCCTCAACAGTGCCCCTCAAGTCTCCATTACCATACTCTCTGAGATACATTTAATTAGGCTTATAGAGCCACTCGTACCAGTGTAGGGTGTCAGAGCACTTTACTTCACACACACATTACACAAAGACAATCAATCATATGTGTGTAAATCAGTGTCCAGTAAATGTTACATCAGACAGAGGAATGCAAGGTGTAGGAATCACATGTCATCCATACTGATAGACAGTATATCCAACCTATAAACAAGGAGCATGTAATTTATCTATCTTTCGTTAATGATAAATGTCCGTGCTGTATGCTCTTCCACCAAACAGAGAAGATATTGAGGGAGTCTTGTTGGTAGATTTAACAGTTCCAGTTTTTATTCAATCCATCAGGCGTTAAAAGTACAAATTCAAAACAATCCAGTCAGTAGTCAAACTAAATCAGCCGACGTGTTTCGTCCAGTGCGGACATAATCAGGGCTCGTAACATCGTATGCCCATCCTGGTACATTCATTTGTACACTTGTACACACTGAAGTGAATGTACCAGGATGGGCATACGATGTTACAAATTGTTTAGATAATATACATGAAAAGAAAGAAAGTATTTTTCACATGTGATTATGAGCCCTGATGATCTACCAACAAGACTCCCTCAATATCTTCTCTGTTTGGAGGAAGAGCATACAGCACGTACATTGATAATTAATGAAAGCTAGATAAATTACACGCTCCTTGTTTATAGGTTGTATCTTCATTAAACGTGGCCCATTTGTAATTTGGTTGTCAATATTTTTGCAACAATATTCTCATAGCACAAGGTTTCTGTAGTCAGTATTCTGACATACGACTTCTGTCATTGATTGCACCTTGCACAGACCCTGGACAGTGTGGACAATAGGGAATACAGCCCCAGGTACATATAAAAGGTTTTATGGGTGCATGGGGCTTGTGTTTGCTCTGTGAGGCTTAAAATAGACATAGGGTGCAGTCCTTAAGTAACTAAGATCCTGATTTGGGGATTGGCCAGAGATTCACTAAAGAATAGCCGCAGCTGCTGAAGTCCACAGTGATTACATGCCCTAAACATCATACTCAGATCTCCTCTAAGATTTATAAAATGCTGGGACTTGGGGTCATATATTTTCAAAGCATTAAGTAACATTAATGACTGTAGGATCTGCACAAGATCTGTTATTCCATGTTCTCATAAGTTGAGGGCTCAGATGGAATCTTTGACACAGTCCTTAATATATAGATAAGCAGAATAAACAAACCAATATGTTCATATGATTCTACCTCACGAAATTCATAAATACAGATAAAACATGTTGAGAATAATCCACCAAGTTCCACACATTTTCTCATCTATGGAAAGATGAAAGGCTGAGTCAGCCTGACCAGAATTCCTGCAGTTGGCATATCGGTCTCTCCAGGGGGCACTCGATTCCAATAGCTATTTCACCGCCTTTCCAAGAAATCAGAGTTTTGTTTTAAAAAACACACAATGAACGTCACCCCCTCCCACCTCCCCACCTGGACCAAATGCTCTGGGGAGATCTGTATCAGTGTCTATGACATACAATTGGAATGCTACACGAGTTTGTGGGGGCAGTTTGATGATATCTGCCCGGCGGAGATGGAAGAAGGTGATACCCTGTGCCAGTGGATGCAGACGCAGCACGCTTGCCATTAAAAAGGGACAACATTTTTTGTATTGATTGACCAGTAATGTGTTCTTTTCTAGCCTGTTCAACACAATTCTCTGAAGGGGATTAAGGGCTTTGAAAATAAGGTGACAGTTTAATCAGCAGGTGGTCCTCTTCCACTTTGCTGCGACCACAGAGAGAAACAATAAAATCGTGTTTAAGTGGAATTCATTTGGGAAAAGGTAAGCGGGGTTGACAGATGTAGGAGAAACGCTAATTTTATTTTCCACATTTTTCCCCCACCTCTGTATATTTGGCCATTGACCCAGGGTAGTTAGCACGCACAGGTATTTTCTAGGCACTTACCAGCGCTGACACTAAAATAAAGGTAGCGCTTTGCTGTGAGCACTGAGATGCTTGTTTTTACACCGCTAGCATCTTTTTTGCACACCCCTTTAGGCCGGGGTGTTTGAACTTTTGTGTAGCACAGTTCTGAAACATGCCCCAACTCCCACGCTGTGCGTAGTGTCCTGCTGCACAGCCTCTGTGTATTCGAGCTGTGTCTGTGTGCACATGTTTAATCCCTTTACACCTATTTTTTTGTTAAGTTCCTCAACTGTGCGCCGTGTGCTCGACTCGCCCCTCTCCCCGGTAAGGCCCCGTCTCGTATGTCCAATCTATGTATGTCCGAGCCCTTTCTCACGCTCCACATATGCCCGGTCTCACCCTGGTGTCATGCGTGTACAGCCTCAGAGAGCCTACAATCCATCTGAAGCGTCTTGTGTGTGCCTAGTTCATTTATATCGGCCACTTGGGAATTACATCCCCCTGCTCCCACTGTACACAGAACCCACACACACACCATGGCCCGTTTATATACGTGACAGTAGGCATCAACGTACATGCTTCGACGCCTCCTCAGGGGTAGTAAGCGCTATATAAATGCAATTACAATACAATACATGCTGCCAACACCAAGCACACCATGTGTTCGCCCTTACATCAAGGGAGCAAACGTGCTGCTTCTGACAGAATACCGCTTCTATGCCTTCGAAAACATTCTTAAGCAAAAGTAAAGAACTACAACTCTCATAGTGCACTGAGGTGGCCATTTAAATCACTAGAGTGAAAGCATGATGCTGACACAGGAAATCTGGCTAAACTACCTACACCAGAGCTCAAACTTTTACCAAGCATTGGCAGTCCTGTGCGGGGTGAGGAAACCGAGGAAGGCTGCACTGTAGAACAGTGCAGAGTGCAGTGCACATGAGAATGTCTTCCCCCTATCACCCTTGGAGCTTTCTAGCCATGCCTACGCCTGCTCTGAAACTGTTGAAAAATAAACCTCTTCCTGATCTGTCAGAGCCCAACAGAGCGGGCAGACTTTTATTCTACTACAGCTCCTCTCGCGCCTGCCGCACCCCACCCCCTCCCCCTCCCACCCCTCTTCCCTCTCTTTCCAGTAGCTGTCTGCCACTTCTAGGAGCTGCCGTACACTGCACCGTGGGCAGAGCTGGAAGACAAAGGAACCGGAAAAAAACACCCCTGCAGGCCGGTGTTTCTTGGAGCTGTAGCAGGCAGTGATTCTGAAAGCCCTCGTGTGCTTGTAGACTTGATTTCTTTTGGTAATAGAGCAGCCCAGATTGTGTGCTGCGCTCTATTACCAAAAGAAATGCAGCAAGCCAACAAGCACAAGTGTGCTTTCAGAATCCCCTGAACTTACACGTTGTGGTCCTTTAATATTGCTGCCTTCATGTGTTAAAAGGGCGAGCCTGCAGGGCAGATTGTATGCCTTTGTTAAAGTAATCATGCTAATTGCAGCAAAATGATGGGCGCTGCGATTAACATGAATACCTTCACAAAGGCATGCAATCTGCCCTGCAGCTGCACCCTTTTAACAAAAGAAATGTAGCAAGTGCAGGAGGCACTTGCTGCTTAACTCACCTGTATGCGCTTCAAACACCCCACTGCGCGCTCGAGGTGAGATAGGTGCGTGTGC
The DNA here is from genome assembly GCF_964204655.1 of Triturus cristatus. Lineage (NCBI taxonomy): Eukaryota > Metazoa > Chordata > Amphibia > Caudata > Salamandridae > Triturus > Triturus cristatus. Next base: position 1,028,844,350 of record NC_140583.1, read on the forward strand.
GCCCAGGCACGCACGTTTGAGGGAACAGTGGCCAGAACACAAACCTGCTTCATGCCAGAGAAACGGTTTATCATGCAAGATATGCTTGTCCCATTCTCAATCTTTATTCTTGACTATGTCTTACTTTAAAGAAGTTGGATGGCCCTTTACAATGGTGGTGGTATATCACACTTGATCAACTTTCCCCACAGTTTTCTTCTGAGATGCTGTCACAAGCAGATCTGAAGTCTACAAAGCATAGAAATAGGGAAAACCAAATATTCTGCAATTTTTCAGTGATGAGGACGAGAGCCATGAGGCTTATAGTGGTGTCTGCCCCACAACTAGAGCCCCTTTGAATGATCAGAACTATTTCCCTATCTTTTGCCTAGGCTGTAGGCTCCTTCAGAAGCAATGCTGAGAACAACTTGGCTCTTGTCCCAAAGTGTTATTAGCCTGTAATTTCCAGGTGATGATCTGGCTTCCAGTGTCATCCTTAGGCCTGGGCGGAAATATAATTCCACTCAATGAGTTGGTGGAATTCAGGAACTTCATGCTATGTGTGTCACGCAGAGTTCCCCCTAAGTGGGGGCTCTAGGTTATGAGTGTGAAAAGCACTCAGTTTTGCAGTGATATAAATCCCCAAATTATGAACTCTCTTCACAGAAATACAAGCAGCACATCCGGTAGGCGAACGTGGGGCACACACATGAAGGAGAAAAATCAGGAATGCATTCCAATTAATAGTATACCAAGAGTATTGATGGAATATGGTGAGCACATGCATAATTCTGTCAAGTGTGTGGGTGGGATTCACGATCTAGAGCAATATGTCATCTGTATAAAGGAAGATCCTATCTTCCCCTTCTTCCGTCCATCTGAGCTCTGTAATCAGGGGTCTCCACGTATCCAGACCACAGGAGCTTCCAAAACAAGTACAAAAACCAAAGTAGAAAGTGGGCATCCCTGATGGGTGCCATGTTGGATCTGGAATGTCGATTATGTGCTACCTTTGATGGTCACCTGAACCCGAGGGTCAGGGTAAAGTAGTCGTACCCATGATAGAAAACACAGTCCAAAACCAAACCGTAAGAGAACCTCAAACTTAAATTCCCACTTGATAGTGTCTAAGGCCATCCATGCATCAAGGGAGAGCACAAGGGTGCACTGTGCAGCCCAAGGCACCATAAAGGCACCACAGATTGAGGGAGGTACTTCACTCCAGCATGAAGCCAGACTGATCCTGATGGACTAACGACTTGACCACTCAAACCAATCGGAAGCTAATAGCTTTGCGAAAATCTTTACTTCTGCATTGAGGAGGGATTTAGGCCTGTAGGAGGCACAGTCAGGTAGTTTGTCATCCTTATATATAGCAACAATGCTGGTCAGTCTCTGGGTAGGGAGCCCCTTTCACAGCTTTCTAGAAACATTTTGAGGGGATGGGGGTCATTGTGTGTGACGTAAGCTTGTAAAGCTCAGTAGGAAGGCCATCGGGACCCACAGCCTTACCAAAAGTCAAGTCATGGATCACCTGTACTATTTTGTCTTCCGTTATTTTTTTTTCTAGGAGAATTTTGTCTAAATGGGAAAGGGTGAGGAGAGTGATGTCAGAATTTGCATGACTAATCGGCCATGGCCATAAGCACTGGTGAGTATATTTTTACACAGTAGGCCACAAAGTCAGTGGGTATTTCCTGTGTACCCCTCACTCATTCCCTTTTGCCAGTTAATATTTCAAGCACCCATCGATTTGACTCCTATCTATCAAAGCCAGGTCAGTAGTTTCCAGCTCAATCATCCACCTTTTAGAGGCGGTGCTGTGTGGCTGGATAGTAGGCTCTAGCTGCTTCTACTGCAACGTCCCTGTACACACTTTGTTTCAAGGCTAAGAAATGTAGCACACCCTGTTGGTCTGAATGCAGGAGCTCAGATTTCGAGTCATGGATCTCCCTCTCCAATACCTCTAATCACACCCATTTTTTTTAATGTCCCATTGTGAATGAGAGAGCCTGGCTTTTTCTGACGGCTTTGTATGCCTTCAATAGTGTCTGTGTCAAATCTCTGATGCCCTCATTGTCCTTGAAGTAATTTTCACTAGCTGTACGGTATTCCGCACAGATATGAAGTATCTTGAGGTACCAAGTGCTAAATGCAAATTGTCAGTGGTCACGTTAGTCAGGCATACCATAAGTCACCCAGACTGGGAAATGGTCAAATATGCCCCTGGCAAGATGACAAACCTTCCCAAAGCAAGGGAGAAGATGGGACAGGAAAAGGATGCCATCGATTCACATGAGGCTGCCATGGAATTCTGAGTGGAATGTGTATTGTAACTCTATTGGGTTGCAGACATTAAATGCGTCTATGAGTCATAGGGCCATAAAAAATTGAGCCAGAGGATGACGGGATGATCCAGTCTGTCGAGATGGCCAGAGATCTTCAGTTTCAGAATGGGCATCATTGAAATCCCCACCCACTATCAGTTCACTAACTGGGTGTCTTAATAGAAGAGCACTGAGCTTGGAGAATGCTGCATCATGTAGCCTAGAGGGAATATATAATGTAATGATATTGATTGTGTTGCCCTCCCATCTCCCAGAAAGCACTGCATATCTCCTATAATGATCCACCCAGGTGTTTTGGACTGTGAAAGGCAGGGATTACGCATTAGGATGCCCACCCCTCTGGATCCCATGGTGTATCTAGCACGGCCTACCATTTTATATCCCCACAGGTCTAAAGTTCAATAGGTATTGCACTGGAGATGTTTCAACTGGAGGAGAGCAATAGCTGGAGCGTGTCTCTTGTGATATTGTAATACTACACCTCTTTTAAGTTAATTTCCTAGTCCATTTATTTTCCAGGACAATAGTTTAGCATCAGGAGCTATCAAAGACAGGAGTGTGAGTGTGTTGAGAAGTGGGTTATAGACCAGTACGGTACATGACAGGAGAAGACAGACGTTGCTGGCAGGGCATGTGTGAGAAAATCTAGGTTGTGTTGATAACAATGTGCTGCTCATAAAACAGGGTAATAATATAAAAAAGCAAAACCGAGCAAGATCCAAACAAACCCCCCTCCCTGTCTCCCTGCACGGTGGACCCGAAACTGACCACCCCCAACTCTACAGAGCACCTGTCGCACCAACATCACATGTTTAACTAGAGGTGACTTAGGCCGATATCAAAATGTCCCTCAGTTGCCTCCCTAAATAGAAGTAATGGGTTTACCAAGTCATGCTGCTTCACAAGCAAACTGTGTGCTATCCAACCCAACAGCTGCTGCATACACATTGAGTCGCACTGCCCTAAATATGGTAGAATGGGCGTGGTGACCTGCTTATGTAGTTCATTAACAAACAATCCATAGTTGCTCCCGGATTAGTCACTGATCTTTAACAGCTTGTAGGTCCTCAGTTTACATCCATCCTTGGAGAGCTACTCCGGTCCCTCTAACTTCGACTGTCATTCTTTTGCACTAACTCGTCAATGCCTCATTGCCGCTGCCCATAAAGTGGTTGATGCTTTGGTCTTCCTACTGTCCTCCATCCCTCAAGCCAATCCCAGGTGTCCTATAGTGTTGGGAAGTACCACATTTTGCCCTCAGCGACAACTCTAACCTTTGAAGGAAAAATCATCAGTATTCAACCTCATTATCTCTTAAGGCCCTTGTAACTTCCATAATGCTATGATGTAGTCTTTGTACAATGAGCATGAAATCTGAAAAGAAAGTAATAGTAGCATTTTCATAAGTAAGTGGTGGGACACTGATGTCATGGCCCGGTATTTGGAGATTTTGGCTATCAGATGAGGAGGTGCTCCTGGGCGTGGTGGAATGCCTGAAACATAATGGGTGTGCTCCACAGAGACGCACTTGGAGAGGCCATGTGGTTGCCAACATTTTAGGACCTCCACAAACAGGTCGACTGGTGGTCCCTGAGAGTGTTCCGGCACTCCAATCATACGAATATTGTAGCATCTCAAGCTGCTTTCACAGTCTTCCAACCTAGCCTGCAAGGTCTTGGAAGTGGCCTGTAGCTCGGTAACTTGAGTCTTTAGTGTTGCAGTGTCAGCCTTGAGGGTGGCAGTAGAGTACTCAACATGTTTCATGTGAGAGCCCATTTTACGCAGGTCAGCTCTCACTAGCGCGACCTCCATCATAACTAAGTTGATTCTTGTCTCTAGGGAGTTGCATACTCCCAGTATTGCCTCCATTTTATCATGGAGGGTGAGGGATGCAATCTCCGGGGACGCCTGGTCCTTTGATGTTCTTTGTTCTAGGGCCTCTCCCGCCACTAATGTCTCTTTAGGGAGAGCATACTTGTCTAGTTTCGTTTGATATGCATTGCATGTTCCCTTGCCTCCAGGCATTGTGAAGTAGTTGGTCTATGGCAATCTACTGGCCAACAGCGTCAACTGGTAGAACTATGGGGGACAGAGGGGGTTTCCACAGTACTCACCGATGCCTGCCATGGGCTACTAAGGTAGTTCCCAGTGGCCTGTCAGGTTTCTCACCTCTCGTCCGGCAATCTCCTTTAAGAACCAGGTACTGCGGCACCAGAGACACAGCCAGGTAATCACAATGACAGCTTCCAATGTTCCTGAGGTGAGCCCCAAGTCTTATTGTCATCCTCACACTGATCAGGGAAGCTTGTGGACTATTAATTTAAACATTAAGAAGGACCCCCGGTTCACATTGATAGGGGCAACTGATTAGTTACAAAAGAGGATCTCAGTTCAATTCTAAAGCAAGACAGATTTGTAGCAGGCCCCAGCAACAGGCATCTCACCATTCGCAAAATACCCAGTCATGAATCATTAATAGGTAGAAGCTGGCCCCTATGCCACAGTACTTGATATGTTATGATGCAGGCCTGGCAGGGCATTCAAGTACTACGTGTATTTTGTGCCCTTTGCGATGCAAGTTGATGCAGATCACCAAACCAAGCCACCTATGAGGGCCATTGATAGATGTGGTGAGAAGTCATTCAGGCTCCCGCTCCATAGCTGAATGCGGCCCACGGCCCCACCTCCTTGCACGGGCAGTAGTAGCAATGCTGGAGGCTACGCATAGGGCTCAGATGTAGATTTCTTGCTTAATTTTAAAGGGTAAAGTCCTGCAGGCGGGACCAATGCCAGCCATCAGTGTCTGTCTTCTCAGTCCCCACGTGTCACTAGCACAGCCGGTCCCGATAAATGAATGGCCTCAGTCGGCACAGGGGTTCAGGTACACTACACTGCTCCCGGTCTGTGAGAGCCCACCGGGGTGTCGGCTGCTCCTACCTGGTAGGAGGTATTCAGGAAAAGATTATCACAGCAGCAGTGAGCCAAAGGGTGTCAGGGGTCACCAAATCCAAATGCTGCTAGATGAGTTCTCGTTGGGCACCATAGTCACGGTTGAGATCAGTTGCAATGTTGGGGTCGCCCTTGCCTCACAGGCCCCATCTCAATCCGTCTTTTTAAATGATCTTTTCTGCATGCTCCCGGCATGATTAGGACAGCACAAACTAAATGTATATGAGGATATGAGGAGGGAGAGACGCAGAGCTAAGCTTCTAAAAGACATCAGACATGTCATGGTGTGCCATATGAAAGGACACAGTTTGACAAATGGTAGCTTGAGACTGGTCTTTGGAAAGTGTTTATATCACAAGAAACCACTAACTCTCATCTGAGTAACAGTTATTTCTATAGAACTGTGATAATAGAGATACATCTTTGGTGTCACAATTGCCACCAATCGACGTCCCCTCAGATGTTAAACTGACCGACCCAATGTCAGCGGTTCCGACACCTCAATTTGGATGCGGACGCACATGGTGTGGTCGCAAACTTCCATTACTCAATGGGAGTTTGTGCGGAAGGCCGAAACTGCCCACAGCACAAGCTCTCATTGAAAATTGGAAGTTTTGGCACATCCCTGCACCGTGTGGTAGGCACCTTTCAGTGGTGGACACATGCTGCAGGAAAGTGAAGGGGGCTCCATAGGTGCTCCCCAGGATCACAACCAGAGGGCCAAAGAAACTTTCTGACATCAGTTCCACATCAAAAAGGCCAACATGGAACTGCTGTTGGAAAGTGTGATCATAATCCTGACGGCGGAAATGCATTAGTTAGGAATTATGAGGCCCTTCTGACTGGCCAATGGGCTCCTTGAGCCCATCGGAACTGAGTCAGATTAACTGGCTGGTTTAAACTCCAACCACCGTCTTTGTAACATAGCGGTCAGAGTTACTTTAAACCTTAGATGTCAGCTTCCAGACCGACATCCAAATCAGGTCTGTATTTGTTAGTTGGGTTGGGACAGCAATCATTGCTTTTTTTGGACTCACCCAGAAAATGTTGTTTGGTAGCTCAGGTTGTAATATATCACACACAACTTAACCCATTGACAAATGGAGTATTGATTTGGACTAGTACAGTTAATGAATATATTACCTTTAAATAGACAGGACACTGGCTTTATTTTCTACCTATCCTTTAAGTAGAGAAATAGGAAGGCAGGATTGCAATGAGCCTATTTGCTGAACTTTTTTTGATTTGATTTATTCTCCTAACTACTAATCTATGTCTATTATAATCTAAACCCGCACTGAACATCAATTCTTTTGCATTTCATGCTTGACAACAAATTGACAATGGCAAATTTAAGAAGCAGGGCCCTCTCTATTCTTTCCCTTAATGTGAATGGTTTATGCCAAAATTAAATGGCCAACCATAATTCCTGCACCGGGACATAAACAACCTCATGCAGATCTATTACTTTAGACAGATTCACGATCAGAAGATATTCCCAGACGGAAGAGAGATTTATGATGGCACTTTCTGACAGCAGTTCGATGCCGGCCTTTCTGACATGAAACTGCTGTAAGAAAGTGTCTTTTGAGGCCCCTAGCAGGGCCCCCTTAACCCCTGGCCCTTCGGTAGTGGCCCTTCACATCTATGCACTGTGTGGCTGCCACTGTGATGTGCCTGCCGCACGGTGCAGGGATGTGCAAAATCTACAACTTTCAATGAGAGCTTGTGCTGCGGGCAGTTTCGGCCTGCTGCACAAACTCCCATTGAGAAATGGAAGTTTGTGAACGCATCATGTTTGGCCGCATCCAAATTACTGTGTCGGAACCGCTGACCTTAGGTCAGTCAATTCCACATCTGCGGGGATGTCGGTCGGAAGCAATTCCAACTGACAACCAAATCAGGCCCTTTGTGACATGTTTAGAAAACTAATGTGTGAGGAAAATGATGTATTATAATAATGTGGTTGTAAGACCTCACAGTGTAGTACACTCACAAAAGAGTCTTGGGGCCAGCCATTTGTACAACGTTTAGATCAAGCCATCTTATTTTTAATGTTTTTATAGACACCAAAACAAACAAAATCCACCAGAGACTTCCAGGGATACTGATTTTTAAGGGAAATGTAAATCACTGCTTTTCATTCCAAATGTAAATAAGCAATAGTAAATACTGTGGTTAGCGAAAGCTTTGGAAACTTTGAAAAAGTTTCATAAAGTTGTATTTGGGTACTCAGGCCCACTTTGGTTTCCCAGCTCCAACATGTAGTAGGTGAAAGGGTCCAACAAGGATTTGTAGAACAGTCACTTTGTCACCAAAGCAGTCTTAAGTCCAGTTTCAGGCTCTATGGGTGAACCGCCGTAGACATAAATGAAGTGCTCCTGATGCAACGGACACAGGGTACTGAAGATGATGTAAGATGCTGAGAATACCGTGCGGTCAATGAAGAGCTGCCTTGCACTGGTCCTTCTTGCATGGTCTTGGTGTGGTGACTTTGGCCACAGGGGTGGATGTAGCTCAAAGTCCTGGTGGCTCCAGCAAATATTTAGTTGCCACTGGACTTCTGGTCTCCGGTCACAATGAAACCAGTTGTTTCCCTTGGAGAAGGCTAGTGTCCTTCTTGAGCAACCAAATTACACTGATGGAAGTGAGCGGCAGTGAAGCCGTTGGGGCTACTGGCTTGCCAAGACAGGCTTCTTTATCTTTAGAGGCCCTGGTGCTGTAACAAGAAGGCATCCAACTGACTATGGTAATCCACTTCTTTAATCGGGGGCTAAGAGATGACTTTTCCTTGAGCCAGGCACCACAGACACAGTCCTCTCTTTGCTAGACTGAGGCTCAGCAAGTTCAGTCCACATGATGGTGCAGCTTCTCTTTCTAGGTCCAGGCAACAACAGGGCAGTCATTCTTTGGTCCTCTCATCAGTCCAGATGTGATGTGAATCCTGGGTGCCATATTTATGCCCAAGAGTTGCCCTTTGGCAATGCAACAGTTATGAGCCAATGGGTTACCAGGTACCCCCGCCTGATGAAGACTTCCTGCAATATGTGGTATCTAGCAATCCTAGAGTACCCCCTCTCTTGGTGTGCGGTGGTTGATAGCCAACCCTAAAGGTGTGGCTACCTGAGGGCTACTAGCTGATAGGAAACCAGTCTGGCAACTGTTTCATCTCTCGGTCCTCGGCACTAACTTGTCTACCAGAACAAAAGAGCAGCCCCCCTTTTGTGTCGACCATTTGCCCTTCAAAGGCAGCGTCCCCTTTGAAGCTTGCCTTTTTGGCTTATACCCTGTGTGGCTTTCTGCCAGGGAGAGGGGACACCACTTCCAAAATCTGCCCTCTATTGTGTCCTTTCCTGGGAGTTGTTCTCACCTGTCCCCCGGTGGGCAGATGGTTATCTTGTTGCCAGCATCTGCAAATAGCCATATGAAAACTTGGATAACAGAATCGAAACTTTCTAAAGCTGCCTTTTACTAAAAAGTCTTATTAAACTTGACTTGAGCATCAAGGATGGTTTAATCTAACAATTCTGTTGATACCTTGAGTTGTCAGCACATACTCCTGTGTTCGCAAAGGGGGCTACTAGCTTTTTCACAGTAAAACCATCAGTTTAGGGTTTTTACTGCTAGGACACACGCATGTCCTACATTTTAATATACAGTGGAGAAAATATTGAAAAAAAATATTTTGATACAAAAATGTGCTGTTAAGAGTATTGGGATGTCACAAATATTGAAAACAGAAATATCGAAGGAAAAATATTGTTTTAAGTGTTGTCTTTAACCCCTTCGCTGCTAGGGCTTTTCCTCCCCTTTGCTAAGCCTTTTTTTGGCTATTTGGGGTAGTTCGCGCTTAGGACCCTGTAACGTTTTGACCACATAAGGTATCCAAGCCAAATTTGCGTCCTTTTCTTCCAACATCATTGCGATTCTAAAGGTACCCAGGGTTTGTGGATTCCCCTGGAGGGGACCCAGAAATTAGCCAAAATCCAGCTAAATTTAGTTTTTTGGGGGAAAAATGCGAAAAAAGGGCTACAGATGAAAGCGTCTGTTTTTTTCCCTGAAAATGGTATCAAAAAAGGGGTTGTGGGGCTGAAATCACCATCTTCCAAGCTTTCAAGCAGACTTTTGTCCAAAAAGGAATATCTTTTACACAGTTTTGGCATTTTTCTGGGACATAGCCTATTTTTGCTTTTTTTTGTGCATTCAACCTCCTTCCAGTTAATGGTAGAAATGGGTAGGGTACAAAAGCAATGATGGATCCTTGAAAGCTATACATTTTTGAAAAGTAGACTAAATTCTGAATTCAACAAGGGGTCATTTGTGTAGATCCTTTACGTTTTCTTTATAGAAACTAACAGTTAAATAAAAGAAAAATTGAAAATTAATTGAAAAAAACAGCCATTTGTGTCAACGTTTTCACCTGTAACTTCTTTTAATTATGACAACTATTTGAAAGCAATATACCGTTATATCCGCTGGACCATTCTGGTTGTGGGGATATAAGGGACTTGGAGGTTCACCAAGAACCCGACGAACCCAGAGCCAATAACTGAGCAGCGTCTTGCAATGGTTTTTTATTATGTACAAGGTATAGAGCAAATATTTGGGAAAATGAATACATGGAAAAATCGGTATGAAAGACACCTATGTATTTCTGAAATGGGAACAAAATGTAGAGTTTAGAAACAGTAGATATTTGCACATTTCTGAAAATGGGAGGACCCATACTAGCATGTGAATTATAGGTCATTTTTCAAAATGACTTATTTTCTACACATTATCTATCATTTGGAAGGCAGAAATGCATCAAAAACCAATAGGTAATACCATTTACTCTACAATTCTGTGCTACCCTGAGTCTCCCAATAAAAATGGTACCTCACTTGTGTGGGTAGGCCTTGTGCCCACGACAGGAAATGGCTCAAAACGCAAAGTGAACACACCACATTTTCACAATGAAAATTGACCCTTTTTTTGAAAAGTGCCTAGCTGTAGTTTTTTAACCCTAGCTCTGCTGGCACCGAGGGAAACCTAGCAAAACTATAAATTTTTTAAAACTAGACACCCAGGAAAATCTAGTATGTGGTGACTTGACTGGCTCTCACCAGGTTCTGTTACCCCGAATCCCTTGCAAACCTAAAAGATTATTTAAAAAAACTAATTTTCCTCACTTTTCTGTGGTGGAAAGTTCTGAAATCTGCGTGGATCCACAAAATTCCACACACCCCGTGTTCCCCAAAGTATTTTGAGAAAAACTGTACCTCACTTGTGTGGGTAGGCCTTGTGCCCGCGACAGGAAACGGCACAAAACGCAACGTGGACACAGCACATTTTCATAGTTAAAAATGACCCCTTTTTTGCAAAGTGCCTTGCTGCAGTTTTTGAACCCTAGCTCTGCCGGCACCTAGGGAAACCTAGCAAACCTATACAATTTTGAAAACTAGACACCCAGGGGAATCCAGGTTGGGGTGACTTGACTGCCTCTCACCAGGTTCTGTTAACCAGAATCTCTTGCAAACCTAAAAAATTGTCAAAAAAAACACATTTTCCTAACTTTTCTGTGGTGGAAAGTTCATGAAACCTGCGTGGATCCACAAAATTCCACCCAACCTGAGTTCCTCAATGTCTTCTGAAAACAACAGTACCTCACTTGTGTGGGTAGGCCTAGTGCCCGCGACAGGAAACAGCGCAAAACGCAACGTGGACACACCACATTTTCACTGTGAAAAATGACCCTTTTTTTGCAAAGTGCCTAGCTGTGGTTTTTTAACCCTAGATCTGCTGGCACCTAGGGAAACCTACCAAACCTATACATTTTTGAAAATTAGACAGCCAGAGGAATCCAGAATGGGGTGACTTGACTGGCTCTCACCAGGTTCTGTTACCCAGAATCCCTTGCAAACCTAAAACATTGTCAAAAAAACACATTTTCCTCACTTCTCTGTGGTGGAAAGTTCTGGATTCTGCGTGGATACACAAAATGCCACCCACCCCGTGTTCCCCAAAGTCTCCCCAAACAAATGGTACCTCACTTGTGTGGGTAGGCCGGGTGCCCACCACAGGAAACAGGGCAAAACACAACGTGGACACACCACATTTTCACAGTGAAAAATGACCCTTTTTTTGCAAAGTGCCTAGCTGTAGTTTTTTAACCCTAGCTCTGCCGGCACCTAGGGAAACCTAGCAAACCTATACATTTTTTAAAAATAGACACCCGGGGAAATCCAGGATGAGGTGACGTAACTGGCTCTAACCAGGTTCTGTTACCCAGAATCCCTTGCAAACCTAAAAAATTGTCAAAAAAACACATTTTCCTCACTTTTCTGTGGTTGAAAGTTCTGGAATCTGCATGAATCCACAAAATGCAACCCCCCCCCACATTCCCCAAAGTCTTCCCAAAAAAATGGTATCTCACTTGTGTGGATAGGCCTAGTGCCCGTGACAGGAAACAGAGCAATACGCAACGTGGACACACCACATTTTCACTGTGAAAAATGACCATTTTTTTGCAAGGTGCTTAGCTATAGTTTTTGAACCCTAGCTCTGCCAGGACCTAGGGAAACCTGGCAAACCTACACATTTCTGCAAACTAGACACCCAGGGGAATCTAGGATGGGGTGACTTGACTGGCTCTCACCAGGTTCTGTTACCCAAAATCCCTTGCAAACCTAAAACATTGTCAAAAAACACACATTTTCCTCACTTTTCCGTGGTGGAAAGTTCTGGAATCTGCATGGATCCACAAAATTCCACCCATTCCACGTTCCCCAACGTCTTCCAAACAAAATGGTACCTCACTTGTGTGGTAGGCCTAGTGCCCGTGACAGGAAACAGTGCAAAACACAACGTGGACTCATCACATTTTCACAGTGAAAAATAACCCTTTTTTTGCAAAGTGCCTAGCTGTAGTTTTCGAACCCTAGTTCTGCCGGCACCTAGGGAAACCTAGCAAACCTATACATTTTTAAAAAATAGACACCTGGGGAAATCCAGGATGAGGTGACGTAACTGGCTCTCACCAGGTTCTGTTACCCAGAATCCCTTGCAAACCTAAAAATGTGTCCAAAAAAACACATTTCCCTCACTTTTCTGTGGTAGAAAGTTCTGGAATCTGTGTGAATCCACAAAATGCCACACCCTCACGTTCCCCAAAGTCTTCCCAAAAAAATGGTACCTCAATTGTGTGTATAGGCCTAGTGCCCGTGACAGGAAACAGCGCAATACGCAACGTGGACACACCACATTTTCACAGTGAAAAATGACCCTTTTTTTGCAAAGTGCCTAGCTGTGGTTTTTTAACCCTAGCTCTGCTGGCACCTAGGGAAACCTACCAAACCTATACATTTTTGAAAATTAGACAGCCAGAGGAATCCAGAATGGGGTGACTTGACTGGCTCTCACCAGGTTCTGTTACCCAGAATCCCTTGCAAACCTAAAACATTGTCAAAAAAACACATTTTCCTCAATTTTCTGGGGTGGAAAGTTCTGGAATCTGCGTGGATCCACAAAATTCCACCCACCCCGCGTTCCTCAAAGTCTTCCAAAAAAAATAGTACCTCACTTGTGTGGGCAGGCCTAGTGCCTGCGACAGGAAACAGCAGAAAATGCAATTTGGATACACCACATTTTCAAAGTGAAAAATGACCCTTTTTTTGCAAAGTGCCTAGCTGTAGTTTTTTAAACCTAGCTGTGCCGGCACCTAGCGAAACCTACCAAACCCAACCATTTCTGAAAAGTATACACCCGGGGGATTTCAGGGAGGTATGGCTTGCATGGATCCCCCAACGTTTTCTTACCCAGAATCCCCTGCAAACCTGACATTTTGCTGAAAAAATCACTTTTTTCATATATTTTTGTGTGGGGAAGTTGTGGCATCACCGTGCTGACACAAATTTCCTACCATACAGCGTTCCCCCAGGTCTCCCGATCAAAATGGTGCCTCATTCGGGTGGGAGGCCCAAGTACTTGCGACAGGCAAGGCCCTAAAACGTATTGAGGCGACATCAAAATGGCCTATCACAAAACTTCCTGGTTTTGCAAGGGGTCCCATGACTTTTAGGCCCGGGGCTTGGCGGCCACCTAGGGAACCCTGCCAAAACCACACATTTCTGAAAAGGAGACACACGGGGGATTCAGAGAGGTATTGCTTGCGTGGATCACCCAACGTTTTCTTACCCAGAATCCCCTGCAAACCTGACATTTTGCTGAAAAAATCACTTTTTTCACACATTTTTGTGTGGGAAAGTTGTGGCATCACGGGGCTGACACAAATTTCTTACCACCCAGTGTTCCCCCAGGTCTCCTGCCTCTTGCCGCACTATACCAACGGGAAGCCTTGCAGCCCTAGGCTGCAGCCCAGATGCCTCTTGGTGCACTATCGGCACATCGAAGTCCTCCTCTAACACAGCGATACCAAAGCTCTTTTTGCATTTGTCACCCGAGTTGGACGGGTATGCTTAGACGTGAGTCCCGTGCTCTGCATGGCACTGGAATCAAGCTATCCTGGCCGAAACCGGTCCTAGGACGCTTGTTTCCAGTCCAGGGAGACCTGGCCTGGCAGTTCGGACTGGACTGTTCCCATTGGGCACAGGGTCAAGACTGATTTGCATATGGCTAAGTCCAAACTGGAATGGCATGGTGAGCAAAAAAACGATGGATTTAGACCCAGATCTCTGTATTGGGGTGAATGTATGACATTGTTCTGCATTCTGTCCATCAATAGTACTTTTTGCATTTGTCAGCCGAGTGGGACGGGTATACTCAGACGTGTGTCCCATGCTCTCCATGCCACTAGAATCAAGCTATCCTGGCTGAAGAGGGGTGAAACCCCGAAACCGGTCCTAGGACACTTGTTTCCAGTCCAGGGAGGACCTGGCCTGGCAGTTCGGACTGGACTGTTCCCATTGGGCACAGGGTCAAGACTGATTTGCATATGGCTAAGTCCAAACTGGAATGGCACGATGAGCAAAAAAACGATGGATTTAGACCCAGATCTCTGTACTGGGGTGAATGTATGACATTGTTCTGCATTCTGTCCATCAATAGTTCTTTATGCATTTGTCACCAGAGTGGGACGGGTATGCTCAGACGTGAGTCCCGTGCTCTCCATGCCACTGGAATCAAGCTATCCTGGCTGAAGAGGGGTGAAACCCCGAAACCGGTCCTAGGACGCTTGTTTCCAGTCCAGGGAGGACCTGGCCTGGCAGTTCGGACTGGACTGTTCCCATTGGGCACAGGGTCAAGACTGATTTGTATATGGCTATGTCCAAACTGGAATGCATGGTGAGCAAAAGAACGATGGATTTAGACCCAGATCTCTGTACTGGGGTGAATGTATGACATTGTTCTGCATTCTGTCCATCAATAGTTCTTTTTGCATTTGTCACCCGAGTGGGACGGGTATGCTCAGACGTGAGTCCCTTGCTCTCCATGCCACTGGAATCAAGCTATCCTGGCTGAAGAGGGGTGAAACCTCGAAACCGGTCCTAGGACGCTTGTTTCCAGTCCAGGGAGCACCTGGCCTGGCAGTTCGGACTGGACTGTTCCCATTGGGCACAGGGTCAAGACTGATTTGCATATGGCTATGTCCAAACTGGAATGGCATGGTGAGCAAAAGAACGATGGATTTAGACCCAGATCTCTGTACTGGGGTGAATGTAGGACATTGTTCTGCATTCTGTCCATCAATAGTTCTTTTTGCATTTGTCACCCGAGTGGGACGGGTATGCTCAGACGTGAGTCCCGTGCTCTCCATGCCACTGGAATCAAGCTATCCTGGCTGAAGAGGGGTGAAACCCCGAAACCGGTCCTAGGACGCTTGTTTCCAGTCCAGGGAGGACCTGGCCTGGCAGTTCGTACTGGACTGTTCCCATTGGGCACAGGGTCAAGACTGATTTGCATATGGCTAAGTCCAAATTGGAATGGCATGGTGAGCAAAAAAACAATGGATTTAGACCCAGATCTCTGTACTGAGGTGAATGTATGTCATTGTTCTGCATTATGTCCATCAATAGTTCTTTTTGCATTTGTCACCCGAGTGGGACAGGTATGCTCAGACGTGAGTCCCGTGCTCTCCATGCCACTGGAATCAAGCTATCCTGGCTGAAGAGGGGTGAAACCCCAAAACCGGTGCTAGGACGCTTGTTTCCAGTCCAGGGAGACCTGACCTGGCAGTTTGAACTGGACTGTTCCCATTGGGCACAGGGTCAAGACTGATTTGCATATGGCTAAGTCCAAACTGGAATGGCATGGTGAGCAAACAAACAATGGATTTAGACCAAGATCTCTGTACTGGGGTGAATGTATGACATTGTTCTGCATTCTGTCCATCAATAGTTCTTTTTGCATTTGTCACCCGAGTGGGACGGGTATACTCAGACGTGAGTCCCTTGCTCTCCATGCCACTGGATTCAAGCTATCCTGGCTGAAGAGGGGTGAAACCCTGAAACTGGTCCTAGGACTCTTGTTTCCAGTCCAGGGAGGACCTGGCCTGGCAGTTTGGACTGGACTGTTCCCAAATCAGTCTTGACAGGGTCAAGACTGATTTGCATATGGGTAAGTCCAAACTGGAATGGCATGGTGAGCAAAAAAACGATGGATTTAGACCAAGGTCTCGGTACTGGAGTGAATGTATGACATTGTTCCTCATTCTGTCCTTCAATAGTTCTTTTTGCATTTGTCACCCGAGTGGGACGGGTATACTCAGACGTGAGTCCCTTGCTCTCCATGCCACTGGATTCAAGCTATCCTGGCTGAAGAGGGGTGAAACCCTGAAACTGGTCCTAGGACTCTTGTTTCCAGTCCAGGGAGGACCTGGCCTGGCAGTTTGGACTGGACTGTTCCCATTGGGCACAGGGTCCAGACTGATTTGCATATGGCTGCGTCCAAATTGGAAAGGCATGGTTAGCAAAAAAACGATGGATTTAGACCCAGATCTTTGTACTGGGGTGAATGTATGACATTGTTCTGCATTCTGTCCATCAATAGTTCTTTTTGCATTGGTCACCCGAGTGGGACGGGTATGCTCAGACGTGAGTCCCGTGCTCTCCATGCCACTGGAATCAAGCTATCCTGGCTGAAGAGGGGTGAAACCCCGAAACCGGTCCTAGGACGCTGGTTTCAAGTCCAGGGAGGACCTGGTCTGTCAGTTCGGACTGGACTGTTCCCATTGGGCACAGGGTCAAGACTGATTTGCATATGGCTAAGTCCAAACTGGAATGGCATGGTGAGCAAAACAATGATGGATTTAGACCCAGATCTCTGTACTGGGGTGAATGTATGACATTGTTCTGCATTCTGTCCATCAATAGTTCTTTTTGCACTCCTCTAACACAGGCATTTCATCCGCAGTAATAGTAGCTTCATCCACACTGAGAGTGGCTTCATCATCCGATGATTCCATGTGGAGGGAAAACTCACTGCCTGAATCTTCCCCTCACTCCTCTGCCTCAGATGCAGAGTCAGTCTCTAAACCATGGTCAGAGGAAGACTCAAGGAGCATACCAACAACCTGCTGAGCAGTATTCCTGCGACTAGCCATTATCCTTACTAAGAAAGGAGACTGCACAAACAACTCAACAACAACCAACACTTTGGAAAATAAATAAGTTAAAAAGAAATGTGAGCCTTCATCACAAGATCTATATACTCAAACTATACAATTCACATGCAAGAGACAGCTACACTCACCAGCACCTACTCTGCAGAGAGACAGCAAAACCTAACGATATCCCAATAGAAAGAAAAAAAAAAAACAATTACTCACAAGACAACAAAATACACATCGAGCAGAAATTCAAAAAGTTTTTGACACTCAAAAAACAGAAGCTAAACATACTGCTATTATTACACCATTTACAAAAAAACACATTTATGCAGAGAAATGAAAGTCATTTACTTTAACAAAAAAAAGTCTCTTACCAAACACAAGCAACTACACAAACAGCAGAACCAAAAGTAACTAAACCGCAACCTGTAACAGTCTAAGGAGAAAAAGCTTTCACCTAGAAAAAAAAGGGAGAAATAAAGCATTACAATTACAAATCACAAGAAATAAAACAATTAACATTATAACACTCTATGTCACTACCCAAATGGTCAATCTGCCAGATGGGCCTTCAAATAGGGCAGTGACAAATGGGGGATGAACTTGCGTAGGGGATCGGGTGAGCTTGTCTGAGGGTGGGGCAGAAAAGAGCAGACAGAAATGTACACCCCTTGCAAAAGAAAAGCCAAAATAACAGGCCGATCTGCCCCCAGGGGAGGCAGAATACACATATAAAAAAAATCTGCACCCTGGAAGCGACCCTTGCCCAAGTGGTCGCTTCCAATTTAATTTCAAATATGTCCCTGGTGTCTACTGGGTTTTTCTGCCCCCCCTGTAGCTAGTAGTAAATACTAGTAGCTTATTTTGAATATACTTATTAATCAAACTGTATTTTCAAGGTTTGCAAGTAAAATATATTAACGGTGTCTAATAGGCATTGATTTTAAGCAAATTAATTATGACTGGTTTTTAAATTGTATGACACGTTTTAAATTGCTTGTAATGCTTTATTGCTAATTTTAAAATCGTTTATATAGCATACTTATTTATTTATGTGTGTATTGCCTGTTTCAATATTTATTCAAATGTATAAATATGCATTTATATCATTTTGTTTTTAACCGTGCAGCTGTGAGAGACAACAAAATGTATTTGACATGTTTATTGTACTCATGGCAGTCTGCAGTATGTCGTTCATGTCTACGATAAGGCTAAGTCACGTGTTTATGCGTATGCACTTTAAAATTGTGAGGATACTCTGCGGGCGCGTCATGTGATCAAGGCCTTCTCAGGCCAAAACGCGTAATGGTGGAGGTGTATGGGCTCTGAATAAATCCTTTACTTGCACCAGAAAAACGGGTTTGCATTTATTTGTTTCCTTGGATCAAAACAAAAGTACTACAAGCGAAGTTTGGAGTGATGTGTGTATATATATATATATATATATATATATATTCACTGAAAAAACCATAGGTTTCAGGCACGTTATAGTTAAGAATTAACATTTAAAAAACCTTAGAAATTCACTGAAAAAACCTTAGGTTTCAGGGGCTTTATAGTTAGCTGGACTTTTCACTCATACAAAACCATTGAAATTCCCCCGTTATAGTTAGTTCAGCTGACTATAACTCGCGCGCCCGCAATGCACTGCTGATGACGTCACATATTACATCACTCATGACATAGTCAGTGACATCACTCATGACATCACTGATGACATCTCATATGACATGTTAAAGTGCCCCAATGGGACCACGCGGTCACTAGCCAATGGGCTACCAACTCCCCTTTCTCTTGGTGATGATTTCCAGTGAAGTGGCATCTGTCAATCCCAGATTGGAGCATGCTGGCCATTCTCAAGATGTCAGGACCCTTTCTTGGATTTAGGATCTCAATAGCCCACCCTAGAGGTGTGGCTACATGGGGCTATACACCCACAGGAAAGCTGGTTTGGGGACTGTTTTTTCCTCTCTTTCCCTGTTTCCAGCTAATCTATGGGAACAAATGCTAGCCTCTTGGGAGTGTTATCAGCATTTGCCCATCAAAGGTGACTTCCCCTTTGAAGCACGCCTTTTAGGCCAAAACCCAGAATGACTTCCTGTGAAGGGGAGGTGACACCTTACCTTGCAGCGGGCTGTGTGTGATCCTAATGTAAATGAAGGGCAGAGGGAACCTTACCAGTCTATAGACCAGCGTCTCAAAAGAATTGCCTTGGAGACCCTCAATCATTTTGTTGCTACCAATAGTGTATGTCATCTCCATTGAGGTGATGTGGTAGATAGTGTCATCATCAGCTCTCTTACTTGAGTGTTCGGTTCTCCAAGTCAGTCGAACCTCTATCAGGAGGGAGATTTTCTGTGTGTAAGAGAATGGTGGGATCTGAGTGATATAAGTAAAATGACCTCCTATACCTATGAATATGTTTTTTTGAAAAGGAGGGTGATAGGGATAAGACTAAAAAATGTAAAAATCTGGTCAACATGTTTTGCCTTTTTGTGGCTTCTATGGGTCCATGGCCTACATCAGGACCATGTCTAGTAGATCCTAATTATCGTTGATTATTCGTTGAATTGTTTACTAAGTGTATTAACTTACGGTTCTTCACTCACAGGCCTCATTATGGCAAAATTATTATTGTGTAGAACATCTGTCATGCACAATGACATACATTTCCCAAATGATTGTTTCCCTAACACTCTATGTGATAAATTGGACTCTGCGCATATCTGTATGGGTTCTGGTCCTGTGTGCGCTTTTACTGGCATCCTAGTGTTAATGCAGTGTAACCTTCATCTGATTCTTTGGCTAGTGTGGCATATTTTTGCCAAAGGTATATCTATACTGTGTAGTTTAGTTTTCTTGCTAACTTCCTTCTGGTGATGTGGGAGTGAATCCCTAATAAGTTAATTAAAAAGTTAATAAAAAACAAGTGATGTATCAAATCTGCATTGTGATTCTCATGTTTCCTCCATACTGGGCCCGATGTGTGTGGCATTTAGAACATATGGTTGGGATAAAGATGTATAATGAGCCATTCTCTATGTCCACTGATACTGTGGGCAAAATCTCTGGCTTGTTTTTGTCGAGTTCCACAGCCCTTCACTGGGATGGTTGCCTGGTTGTTGGCCAAATTCAAGTATTAGTTTGGAGCATTCTTATCAGCCTGCAGCTTGTCATAAGTGGTGCTGGGTGGATAATTAGGTATTTGTAAACTATAGATATTGTTCCACATTAGTGTATTCATGCCGGTCTTTCTGGAGAGTGGTTGTGTAAAGTATAAAAAGTGGCAACCATTGGACAAACAAAGAAGCTCATAGTCACCTCAAATTAGGGTAGGATTAGCCACATCTGGTTCAAGTAGTGTCGGGGGTTCCATCTGTAACCTACTGATTAAGTTGGAATAGTGACATAAGGAAGTTGTAGTTCAGGTAGCATTCATGACATAATTGCATTCAGCGCTATAGAGGCCCCAAAGGGGAAGCTCAGGGGCTTAAATTGAGCTGTCTCTAAGCTTGGTTGTGATGCTGGTATAAGTGGGCTGTCTGTATATGTGAGAGATACAAATGATAGCATGCCCTGGGAATGAGATGCCCTAACAATGGAGCTTTAAGGTGTTCCACAGCTGTTTTAGGCTCACCAGTGGTGCCAGTAATAGCGGGCTGTCTAGGTATTGAGTTCTGTGCTGGTCTTGGCATGATCTTTAAATAACTGCTCAATTAGTTCCTCCACTTAGGCCGCATTGTAAGCAAACTGAAAGCATGCTTTATAAAAATGTGAAGCTGGCTGTTTTGGTGCTTATGGAAAGTGCACTCTCAGAGTCGAAAAACCAGCAGCATCAGTGCACAAATGTGGGGGTGAACATGCAAAAAGAGGCATTTCCTAACAATGGTTAACAGAGATCAATGTATGTAAGATACGCTCAGTAAGGATTATAAAAGCATGTGTTTTTGAATATTAGAAAGTGCATACCAGCCCTGTATTATCTGCAATTGTTTCAATCTGATAAAATGTGCATGGATGTTCATAAGTTCATATTGGCTGCAGTTAGACTGAAATATATGATAGGGATGTGATATTTTGATGTACATGCCACTCCATTAAATTCTGTGTCTGAGATTTTAAATTTTGCTATTTTTATAACCTCTGTTTTAATCTTTTTATTGGTTGTGATATACTTATTATATATTGATGGATTTTATCTACTGTGTTCTTTTATGGTTTATACAAGCCAAACAAAGATTTTTCTGATCTGATCTGAGTGATAATCATTCTGCCTGAATAGGCTAGAGCAAGTGGCACTGCCTTTTGGTAGGAGGGCAGACTACCAGACCAAAAGTTCATGCCGGCATACCCACAAAAGGTTCAGCCAGTGTAAACACAGCACATTCCATGACACTAAATTCAGATGGAGAATGAAGGGTATTTTTCCGACGGTCTTGCATCATGCTTGCACTACGCAATGTGGTACAATCATTGTGTAAAGTCCCAAGCCTTGGTGTGGCATTGAATAGCTTTACAAATATGGAGTAATGCAATGCAGTACATATCACTGTGTTGCCTTTCTCTGCTCGGGGGACGTTCCATGGGCTTTGCAGTGGGTGTTCTATGCAACTCCCATGGTTTTTAACGCATTGCCAGATTTACAAGAACATGTAAACCTGGAAATGTGTCGAAATGTTGCGCCTCCCCTGCGGAGGCATAGCAAGGACAAATGTGTTTATTTCTCCTTGTTTTTTCATATTTTTATGTGTGCTGCAGCACACAAAGAAAGATGAGAACACCTCTATAGATTGTTTTTGTGTAGGAAGGTGCCCCTAGGCTGCCGAGATGGCTCCACCAAAGGGGGAAAGGACAGGAACTGCATTGAATAAATACAGTGCATTTCACCCTTTCCCTGTGATGCAGGGCAGTGCAGCAAGGCTGTCCTGCACCACTATTTCGGTAAATATGCCCCAAGAGATTAGCAGTGTTGGAACACTGTCAATGTATGATGGTGCACCTATTCCATCACACACTAAATTAACACTTGCGTTACAAAAGTAGAAGTTTAAGGCTGTCATTTAGAGATTGGAGGGTGGCCCATCGTCCTCTAGTAGGTGGGAGGTAATAACTACTGTTGCCCTGGCAGACCATGGCCCACCATATATAAGTTGTCATGGAAGAGAGCTCTATGCCTTCAGAGGAGCCACCATCATGACAGGTCTTCTGCAGGCACTGAAAGCTGGCTGAGCGGCTATTAGGTTTCATGGGGCTGCTCAGGAAAATGTTTTGTTTTACTAAAACAAACTCTTGAATCGTGAGTTTGTTTTTGTTAAACAAAAATCTAATGGCCTGAGAGTTTCTCCCATGTTGATGGTTATATTTTTTGTTTAGGGCCTCCAGGCAGACCCAAACAGTAAAAAAAAAAAACTCAGAATATCTGCCCAAAGTAGCGTGAATGGAGTGAGGTACTTTCACTGATGATCACAAGTCTGTCAGGCCACTCAAGCAAAGTTTTAGCCACCAGAGACAGTGGTCGTACTGCCAGTGTTAACATGATGGCTTACCAGTCTCTAGCCTGGGCTAGTGGAGACGCTAGCTGCCATACCAGCGGCAGCTGTTCAGGGGGATGATTCCTTCTGTGGGAGACAGGGAGTACGGTCTTGAATAAGACAGGGCAGGGTGTTGGAATGGTGGGTGGGCATCAAAAAAATGGGGGAAAATTCAAAAAGAAGAGTGTCATTATTGTTTATTTGGACATGGGATAACGCTAGTTATTTTTATCTTGTTTTTTTGCTTCGGCAGCTCTTATTAAATAGATATGGCATTAATTAGATGCCTAGCTTGGAATGTCGCTGGCTTGAATGGAAGGTCCAAAAGACAACTAGTTCGGGAAGAGCTTAAGACATACAAACCCCATGTAGCACTCCTGACAGAAACACATTTAGCCTATAAGGACCGCCGTCTTTTGGAATATCTTGGGTTAGAGGTAGTTGTATGTACCTCTCAAAGCATATCAATCAGAGGAACTGCTATTTTAGTGTCAAAAACACTGTCCTGTCAGGTTCGTAAAATTTTAGCAGACCAAAAGGGAGGTGGGCCATTGTTCAAATGGAAATCAATGGTGCTTGCTATGTTTTTTGCGTTTTATATGGCCCAAATATTGATGAGCCTACCATATTTGATCATCTTTGTCTAGAGCTAGCTGCCTGGCAAGGGGAATTGATATTGATGGGTGACTTTAACCGTGTTATTTCTTATGGGATAGACTCTACCAATCAACCGCTAGTTTCAAGAATGACGAAGGTGAGAGCTTCTATCTTGGAATTGGCTAGACTGTATTCTTTACAGGATGCATTGCGGACCTTACACTCAAATACACCAGGCTATACGTATTATTCAGCACCACACCACCAATACTCAAGAATTGATATGGCCTGGGTTTCAGAAACTTTATTGCCATTGGCAGATATGGAGATATGCCCCAAAATAATGTCTGACCATAACCCCATAATTTTTTCCTTCTATGCAAAATATGCTGTTAAAACTACTCGAACTTTTACGTTTCCTAAGCATCTGGTAACGAATGAAGATTTTGGGATTTGTATTGGGAAACAAATCTCTGACTATTTTATAGATAACATCGGCTCATCTTCATTTCTGACCGTATGGGACACGATGAAAGCATACATTAGGGGAGCCATTCAGCAGTTCATATATCAGCAGAATAAGCAGCGGAGCGGCCAAGGTAAGGATGCTTTTAAAAAGCTTATTAAGGCTGAATTAGAACATGCTGATGCAGTTTACTATCAAAAGGCAGAGCAATATCACCTGTATCGACTTCTCTTGGAGCACAAGACTGTTACTAACAGTTTTTTAATGGAAAAAACAGCGGCCTGCTCTATGAAGCACAAGGCACTACAGTATGAGTATGGGGACAGGATTGGGAAAGTTCTGGCTCATCAAATTAGGGATAGCCAGTTAAAGACTAAGATCAAGGCTATAAAAAGGGACGGGGTGGTCTTTTTAAGGATCCCGGGGAGATAGTCAATCAATTCTCTATTTTTTACCAACAATTATATTCCCCAGAGGTAGGCCAGGATATGACTGATCCGACTGAAATGATCAATTACTTATATCAGAGCAACCTACTGTCTTTGACGGAGGAAGATGCAATCTCCTTAGAACAGGAGGTTACAGATGAAGAGGTCCTGAACGCAATAGAAGGGCTTACATCAGGCAAAGCTGCAGGAGATGATGCTCTCCCAGTGGAGTTTTATAAGTGTTTTAAAAACCTCCTGGCTCCTGTACTGCGTAATGTTATATCTCAAATTGCTAGATCAGGACAAGTACCTGCCTCTTGGAATATCGCTAATATTGTCTTTTTTTTAAAAAAAGGTAAAGATCCTGAAGAATGAGCCTTGTATCGCCCAATTTCCTTGATTAATACAGATGCAAAGGTGTTTGCCAAGATACTGGCAACCCAGCTAGCTCCAATGATGGCCAGTTTGGTTTCTCCTCTGCAACATGGGTTTATTTCTGGGAGAGATACAACTGCCCATGTTAATACAGCAATAGCTGCCTTTGATGCTGCGGAGAAGCTAAAAATTGAACTTGGCATGATATTATTGGATGCGGAAAAAGCATTTGACCGGGTGGCCTGGGACTATCTCTGGGCGACACTCTTGGAATGCGGGATCAAAGAAAATTTTCTTAAACTGATAACTGCTATGTATAAAGACCCGAAAGCTAAATTGCTTTATTTTAATATTAATACTATTCCTTTTTCCATAAGACGTGGCATGAGGCAGGGCTGCCCCCTTTCACCGCTTTTATTTGCTCTCTATATTGAGCCATTTATTCGAATACTATTGGCTAATAACGCAATTTCCCCGCTGAATATCAAGAAGCGTCCTCTTAAGTTGACGGCATATGCCGACGACATAGCTATGTTTACTGCGAAACCCAAGGAGACTATAGAAAAAATAGCCACAGAGGCAAAAAAGTTTGGTCAATTCTCCGGCTATAAGTTGAATCGGAGCAAAACTCAAGTTTCGTTAAATTTCCAACCAGACGAACCGATTGAAGGTGTCTGTGAGAAGGCTACTTATCTAGGGGTTCAAATTTCCTCTAAAATTAAGCTAATACACTTGTTGAATTATGTTTTTTTATTAAATAAAGTTGAAAAACAATTAAAGGCATGGCAAAAGCTACCGCTGAGCATTCTGGGTAGATGCAATGTTATTAAAAATAATATTCTCCCTAAATGTCTTTATTTGTTTAGGTCGATTCCATTGAGCATTCCGAATGCCTTCTTTAAAAAATTAGATGAAATGAAAAGAAAGATTTATATAGCGCAACTGTCACTCCTGACGGAGTCTCCTGGCGCTGCAGATAACTTAAACTAACTGTAACTGTCCAGACTAAATCATAGCCAGAGAGCAGACATCTGTTAGACCGAATATCCAGGTCTTAAGGGCTCGTCTAAATAGGTCTTCACGTTGAATTGCTCTCAAGTCCTTTGGCAAGTTATTCCATGCTTTTTCTCCCAGTACCATGGCTGATTTCCCTCCTTTTGATGACAGTTTAAACCTACTTATTGCCAAAAGATTTGCAGAACTTGATTGTAATGTCCTTGTTGTAGTGTATGGTTTAAATCTGATGGAAAGATAGGTGGGGCCAACTCTGGAATGGAATTCTTAGCAGTTTTATCCGGGGGTATCAGCAGGGAAGAAGGGCTATAGCACTAATGAAACTTCCTTACAATCAGGGAGGCCTAGATCTACCCGATTTTAAATCTTATTTTTTCTCAGCTTTTGTACGGAGTCTCTTACACCCCGAACTAACGGAGTATTGGCATTGGTTGATTTTAGGTGCTGAGAGTAAATTTTTCTCTATCGCATTAATGATCCTAACTATTTTAAGCGTGTTAGGTTTAAGACGATACGCGACTTGGTCTATATATGGAAAAATATTGAGTCCAGACTTTCTCTTCCTGTAATCCATAGTAAACTTGCTATATGGGGAAATCCAATATTTCCTGGCATTTACCAAGATAACATCGCCCTTCAATGGGCTAAATATGGGGTACATTCGCTGGGACAACTGTTTGATTGTAATGGTATAAAGACATTCGAGAATCTCTCTGTAACATTCAATATCCAACAAACTTCTTTTTTTAAATATCTACAAATTAAAGATCATTTGGTTAGGAGATTAGGAATACGGTTGGTTAAGGGGGATATTATGTGGGAACTTATTTATGGTCAGAACCTACATGCAACTATTAGCAGGGCATATCAAAAGCTCTGTGAGAATAGGGCAAATGGTTGTGAGAAATTGGCACTTAAATCGAGTGAGAATCTGGGGGAGGCTATTACTTCTGATTGGATAAAGTTGGCCTTTGATTATATCTCCCGATTTGTACACTCAACTAATCTTCAGCTCCAGCAATTTCGGACACTATGTTGCCTCTATTATACACCTGACAAAAATTGCTCAATGGTCTGTAATAGGGAACTCAAGGTCTGGTCCCCAGGCAGGTTCTCGACAGAACTGCCCTAAATGTGGGCAACATGCGGCAGATATTGTGCACATGTTTGTGCTTTGCCCTTTGATGAAGGGGTTTTGGGATAAGATCTTGGCGACAATATCAAACAGATTTGCTAGGGATTTGAGACTGTCAACTACAGAACGGATGCTAGGATACAAGGAAGAAAGTGCTCGACAGAATGGCCCCCTATTGTCTATAATGATTGTTACTGCACGTCTAGTAATAGCTAGAGCATGGATCTCTCCCAAACCTCCCACAGAGATGGAATGGTGGTCAGCTCTTAAAGAAATTGGGGAAAGAGAGAAAGCTCTGGCTAAATTTAGGGGAGCTTAGGCTCTCCTAAAATACAGATCTGTTTGGGGGGCCTTAGAGTAGGAAAATCCCAAGACATTTATTGTTTAAAATAAAATAATCATATAAATGAATTGACTGTCTAGTTAGGAATTATAGTCAACCAAGAATTCTGATTCCGATTCTGATTTTGATTTTGATTCTGTATTCGATCAAAAAATATATATTTTTTTTATTCCTTTTCTTTACTATTTAGGTTATATATTTGTTTGCTGCTATATGATTTAATTATTCTATTGTTCTCTGTTTTTCTCTTATATAACTATATGTATTGTATTTGAATGTATGATTGTAATATCTCTTCTTTTTGACAATAAAAAAAGATGGCTTACCAGTCTCTAAACAAAGCGGGCAGATCATCAATTGATGAACAGCTTACTCCACAACAAATGCCCTCTACCGCAGAAACTTGCTGTCACCCGCTTTCCAGATGTTGTTTGTAGTCTGGTGGGCAAGGGGTGTGGCATTCCAAGGGTGGTGCCTCTTTCAAAGGCCAAGGTGCCTTTGAAAAAGGCACCACAATGGGAACGTCTCACAAGGTTGCTGCATGGCATGAAAAGTCCATGCCATGCAGGAACTCTTGTCCATGCACACAGGAGGGTACATGTTATGACCCCCTGTGTGCATGTACAAGCAGAGGAAGCACAAGGGGCTCTCTGGGTCACCTTTGTTTTCTCTCTGCCAGGGTTGACATGGGGGAGGAAATTCGGAATATGCTTGGTGGGACTGCGGTGGTCCCACCAAGCAAATTGCGGCCTCTGAGAGCCATGCCACCTTCAGGGAACGGTGGTTCCCTGGCAGCCACAGTGATCCAA
This sequence comes from Triturus cristatus, assembly GCF_964204655.1. Lineage (NCBI taxonomy): Eukaryota > Metazoa > Chordata > Amphibia > Caudata > Salamandridae > Triturus > Triturus cristatus. The sequence goes on from NC_140583.1 coordinate 1,028,871,869, forward strand.
GGGCGGTCCGACTGCCCAACTCATAATGGGGCAGTCATACTGCCAGTGCAGTGGTGGCTGGACCTCCACCACCATGCCACCACTCGTCTGGTGGTCCTCAGACCTCCAGACTCACAATCAAACCCTTATTGAGGACCAAAGTCTTCAGAAAGATGTTGGTATCTTTATAGTGCAGGAATGGGTAGGCAAAATACAATTAGTGGGTGCAGGTTACAAAAGGTCTTTTAAAAATGGCTGTTTGAGGTTCCTTTCTAAAAAGCGGATAATTTAGTGACTTTTCAAAAATGTGTCACTATAGCATTTCGGATACAAACTTTAGAGTAGGCTAAACCAAGGTGTCACTAAATTGGATTCTGCTTTTCTCCCCTTTGCAAAATTAAGAACATTGTTTGACGAATTGATCCATATCAGAGAGTCAGTGAGTACAACTCCAACTGTGTTTGCCCTTGTCCATTTGCATGAACATTGGCAGCCATACCAGCTAATTTGATGGAGCCCTATACCACCAGTGTGATTACTTCCCTTTGACACTTTGCAGTAAAAATGCAGTGGTTATAAAGTAATTGTATTCAAAAGCTAAAATTGTAGTTTACAAGACACTTTGTAAAATTGTGGTTTTACATAAGAAATAAGATAAACATTTTTTGCTTTCATCAAAATGTAAACATAAAAACATTTGTTAATTGTATTGACTGAATTAGGATTAGATTTAAAAAGAAGAGCACATATACAATAAGGAAAGGAATGAGAGGAAGATTATGATTTGGGGCTACTGTAAATGTTATGCTTAGGGTAAATATCAAATTAGGGTATATTGAATGTTAGGCTGAGGTTTGAGATTAGGGTACAGGAGAGGATTCGGATAAAGTATTGAGTTAGGGTAAGAGTAGGGTTAAAAACTAGTATACAGTTTAAAATAAAAAGGTTGTTTAGTCTGAGGTTTCGTAAAACAAGGTAGGTTTAAAGAGGAGTTCAAGTAAATGTTAGAGATAGATTTATGTTTAGGGTTAGTATTTGGGGTTAGTGTAAGGGCAAGGAATGGAGTGAAAATAAAGTATGCTGCAAGGCTAATGCTTTTGGGTCAAGGTTTGGAGATAATTTCAAGCAATTTTTTTACATCTACATTTTAGTATTTCTAATTAAAATACACATTTTTGCCACCGCTATTATAGGTTTCCAGTTTCTATGCTCGATGTGACTTGATTTATACTAACATGAAACCCTTGCTGAGAAGGGCACAGGATTTCTGTGTGCATTTTTAGGCATTGAATATCCTGAAAACAAGTTTTTCACTGTCCATGGGTGCAATAACATACTATTGCAGGTACTCATAGACTAAATTGGGACCCTCACAGGCCATGTAATCAACAAAGACTTGACTATGCTTGAAGCAAAAATGTTAAAAATAAAATATCAATGTTGCTGAACCTCTCGTTAGGTGTGTTGCATTGATTAGTGTTGGACTTGGCCCTTCTGGCAAGTTCACCCCTAGAACTTTTTGCATTTATCCTAGCCTTTTTCCTATGTTGCATTGGTGGTTTTAGGCCTCTAGGCGCCTTTACACTGTGTCCCAGTGGAAAGTGCGTGCGCTCTGTGTATGTTGTAGTGAGACTGACCTGCCCTCCCATAGGAATGCATGGGGGATCTCAGTGACCGTGTTAAGTCCTGATGTGAGAGGAGTGCAGGGTCGAGTTCGGTATGTGCGAACTCGTGAGATTGAATGCTGCGCGATGATGTGTGCAGCGTTACGGTGTCTAGTGTAGAAGTGCCACTTCTAGAAGCTGGCATGTCTGTGTAATAAATGTGAAGTGACTGTCTGGCTTGTGATTGGCTGGTGTGCCTGGCTCCAGGAGTCAGGATGGGTCTGCCCCGGTGGTGAATGGAGAGATCTGCATGTTGATGGCAGGGAGGAGTACACCTGGGACCTGAATAGGGCTGGGCTTTCCCTCCACAATGCTGGCTCCACCCCCTGTGGTGCGTCTGATGTCCCTGGCCTGTCCTGTGAATAGGGAGAGGGGCTGAGCAAAACAAAGTGCTCAGGAACCAGTTGCATCTGGTTCACCCCTTCCCTGCACCTTTGGAGACAAAGGATTCTGTGTATAAAAGAGGGGCTGTGACCCCATGAAAATGTTCTTGTTTTGTGTACTTGAATCTACCAGGGGCGTGCTGCTGCTGGGGCTCAGGGGAAGGCTTGCATCCCTGGGCCCTGCCCTACCCCTGGATACCTGGAGGACTTTCCCTTGCTGGGAGCTGCGTTGCTCCATCTTCTGATGCCAAGGACTGCTTGGACCTTTTCCATTTACCAAGGCTTGTTACAGCCTGCCAAGTGCCCTGGGAGTGCGTGGGCCTCGCAGCACGGCGCTGCACGAAGAGCGAGAGAGGGAATCGCCAGCCTAGGGATTCCCCCATGATGCCGGCCTCGTGGGTGCCCACCCCGCTTATTTTTATATTTACTGCGGGTGCCCACCCCGCGTTTCTCTGATACTGCGGGTGCCCACCCCGCCTACTGGTGCCTTTTGTCTTCACCTCGCGGGTGCCCACCCCACTGATTTGTGCCTTGGATTGAGCGGGTGCCCACCCCGCTTGCTATTTATTTATTCTTTGGTTGCGTATTGGGGGAGCCTACCCCTCATTGCCCCCGAGATCCACGCTGCCGTCAGCGGCCCGCCTGGTTGTGGGCGGGGCCGGCAGATGGAAACGGAAGCCGCCGGCGCAACGCTGACGCGGGGCTCCCATGCTGAAGGGAAAGCCCTGCGGTGGCAGCCGGATGAAGGGAAGCCCCGGGTCCCAGGAGGGGGCCCAGGTGAAAAGAAGGAGGCAGCCTGGGGCCTCACGGGCCCCATCCTAAAGTCCCGGTCCCGAGACAGGGCACCTGGTGAAGCCTGGTGCAGCAGCAAGGCTAGGCTCCCGCTAGGAGGGAGAGCCCCACCGGCGCCAGCGGCAGAATAGAGGGACCCATCGCATGGTCGAGACCCCACGCCCAGAGCCCGGTACGGAGAGGGCTCGGGGGGGGTCCTGTCCATTTTAAGTTCCCGAGTGTCCCCACTTGGCAGCGGGCCGCTCCAACGAGGTCTGCCTCGCTTCCACAAAGGGAGCTGCATGCTGGCACTAGCGAGTGCCTGTCCTGAGCGGTTCCGCCATTGCGGTCCACTCCATCGGGGGCATAATGAGTTTAGGAGCCAGTGAGCTCCGTGGGGGCACAGCGTTCTCAGAGCCAGATGGCTCCCACGCCCCCCAGACGTTGTCTTCGAGCCCGTGCGTGGCTCCAGCGGGGGCAAGGTTATTTTTAAGAGCCCCAACAGGGCCCAGAGGGCACCGGTGTGCCAGGGTCCATTTCGTCCTTTCCCCCCACAGTTCATTAGGGGACACATGTTTGTTTCAAGAGCCAGATGGCTCCCACGTTTGCGCATTGGTTGTTCCAGAGCCTAGAGGGCTCCAAGGATTGGCGCAGTTTGTTCTGGAGGGCTATTGAGAGCCCCCCCGCCACATTTTGACTTTCACAGCTGCGCAGCACTTAGTGCCAGCTACAGTGTTTAGGCCCTGTTCTTGTCCCCAGCTGCCCAGCAAGTAGTGGGCAGCTGCTACGTTTAGGTTCTGGTGCAACTGGACCCTAATGTGATTGAAGTACTATTGTGGTTTAATGCTTTGGGTGTTAGGAAATGTACCGTGTGTAGTATGTTTTGCGCACCCTGTGTTGATGCTTATGGTGTTAGGAAATGCACCGTGTGTAGTATGTTTTGCGCACCCTGTGTTTTATACCTCTAGATATGATTTCTGCATAGGAGGTTGTTTTACCTGTTTAGGTTTATGTTAGGGAGATTATACTTCCCTGTGTGATGTACGCCCCTAGTGTAATTATACTTAGGAGGTAGGGTCCTAATGCGTTAGACTTGTGAGAGATTGCATAATGTGTTTATGCCCCTGTGATGTATACAGGATAGGTTTTATACCTGATTCTATTGTGATAATGCTGAGGTCATTATTGCGCCAGTAGTTACTGGTTGTGCTCTACAGTTATAATTTGTGTTACAGTTGGTATATGTTCTACATTTACAATTGGTGATTTGTGCCAATTCTGACAGTGTTCCATGTGGCCCTGTCTTGTGTGAATAGTCCCCTGTAAAATTCTGCCCAGTGCCAGTTGGCACAGTGTAAATTATGTGATTATCATCTAATGTGTTTATTATAATACAAAGGCTATTTTTTTATATATAACCTTGTGTGGAGTTTCTTTTGTAGTGGGCCTAGGGTGTTGTTGTTGTGTGCGCGCGCAAACGCTTTACACATTGCTTCCGGGATAAGCCTGACTGCTCGTGCCAAGCTACCAAGGGGGTGAGCAGGGGTTATCTTTGGCGTGTAACTCCCCAGCCCTGACTTAGAGTGGTGGTATTTGCCTGGCTTTGGCGCAAGCCTTAGCCAAACAGAGATCCCATTTCTAACAATTAGTATAACTTGAAAATCCCTACCCTTTATCAAACAATTACACAGGAAGGCATAATGACTTTTGGGGTGAAAGGCTATGGGGAAGTCATTCATATGGGGCTTACGTATGAATACAACAGATGGGGAGATGTGGGAGCGCAGGAAAGCTCCCCCAGAAGAAAAATAGCAATGGTGATGAATGTATTAGGAGTTTTCCTGGTATTGTGTTTTTTGGAAATATTGTCTAGGGCATTGGTTTTGTTGATTTATATATAGTTTCATCTAACCACTGAAGTCAGTTGTATCTTGTCCATTTTGTGTTATGTTGGATCTTCTATGATGAATTTATAGAGGCCTCAGATGCTAAGTGTTGCTATGGCGTAAGGCTTTTCACAGTTAGGGCGTTGCCACAACTGGAGGCGATTAACCTATATCAAGTGTATGAAATAGTTTTATACTTTGTGTGACCTTTAAACACCTCTAGAATCTGGACATCCTTTCTGCATGCTTCTGCAATTTCACATTGACCAGAATCATTAAGCTCTGATGATACTGTGATGTTTCCTGTTGAAATATAGTATAATATGTACATGGGTGAGTGTGTCAAACATCTTCCCATTTGCAACTTTGGTGATGACACAATTAATGTTTTTCGACATTTGTGTGATAAAACCATATTTGATGAGTGTGATGTAGTGGTGGTCGAAAGGCAACACCTGGCCAGATATATAGCTTTGTAAAGTAAGCAATATTGATTCTTTCACAAAGGAAGTGTAAGTAATTACATTTTACGGATAACGGGTTAAATACATCTGATTAGAAGTCTTGTGTAGACTAAAAGTTTTTTCCTTTTTCTGTTGTTTTAAACATATAAAAGGAGAAAACCCCAAAAGAAATTCTAGCATGACCATTGGTCCACTTCAATCTTGTACTTTCTCTTTGGCCCAATGATTGACTGTCGCTCTTAAATGCAAACTAGCCTCCTAGGTTTCATTATCTTTAATATCCTCATTTGAGGCACGCAATTTCTAACAAGTATAAAACATTGGATTTCTTTAGGTTTCTTAATAACATATCCCCAACTTCACTTGAATCTCCAGGTGCAAGTTACGCTTACTTATAAGAAAAAAAAGCACAAATTGATCGATTTAATGCAGGCCACATAATGACATTCCTGCAGCACCACAACTTAGCAAAGCACAATATAAGGAGAAAGGAACTTGTGGTTTAGAGGCTGCAATGGGCTTCCCCAGAAACCATCCTAGAGCAGTCCTTTTAGAGTAGGGAATCAATTCTATTCATGTTTCACTTGAGATTCCACTCAGCAGAGGACAGTGGCTACTGACCCTTGGGATTCATGTCCAATGACAGCAATGATTGACTGACTTTATGCTCTTGGTGCTACAGGGCCTGTCAACAACATATGATACCTTAAACTACCAGATTATTCTGCATAGGCAGGGCACCAGAGATGAGGGATTTACCTGTTCAGAGCATTGGAATTAGGACTGCGGAACTTCCCACAGGCAGCACTTACTTTTGGTTCTGCAGAATGATTCCAACATGTTCCTTTATTCATTTTATGTGCTTATGGTAGACCTCTTTCAGGCACATGGAAAGCTTCATGGATAGGGACATGTGGCATGGAAATGCTGATGAAACCTAGCTCCAATGATCTGCTGATACTGCAAAGGTTCTAGCTACAGATTAATCACAGCAGATCATATCTCATTATACAAGAAACATAATTCCTCTCTACATCCCTGGAGTGTGTGAAATGCCATACCACAACAAATCCATCAGGTCCTTTCTCAGCATCAAACAAGAGGTCATGGCCCAGCTTTTCATCCAACTTTCTACATGTGTAATTCGATCCGTGCAATTCTGGATCATGAAGCATCTGTAGACATCCTATTTATGATCTGCCAGTCAGTGTTCTAAAGTGCTCTCCTAATACCTTGCACTCTCCTATGATCCCTCCGATCCTTGCTCCCACCCTTTTCATGTCCCATCCTCACTTCGTCCTTCTCAGTAACCTATTTCCTCAGTAAAGTAAAAGTGGACACACTCGCTAGTTGATCCCTTAATGAGATCACAGGTAATGTAGTTACTTAACCTTTGAAGGCAATGAAACTGCAGCAAGTGGTTCAAAACATTCTACAATCAGTAAAAGGCATTAAATAAGTTCAAGGGCTCATGAAAGCGATACAAAAGAGGTTTAGTATTTGTCTGCCAAAAATATCCCATTTGAGTTATGCCCTAAGCTAACTGGGAAAACCCATGGGGCTGTGTCACAGAGGAGCTTCCAAGTATGAGAACAGCATAAGGGCTAGCCCGTGTGTTAAAGCACTATAAAATTCAGATTTTGCAGTAGGGTGAGCATTCAGCAAGTCTTCTTGAAAATTAGCTGCTATTCTGGCTGTGTCCTGTGAAGGACTGATAGATTAAGATGTGCAGAAATGAATTGTGGTTAATCAGAATGTACTGGTAAATCAACCTAATTGTACTCTCTTGCAAGGATATACAACCCTCAGAGAGAACCTTTTGTACCAAATTTAAATAAACACTTGTTATACCTGTCAGCCTCAGGGTGGTCTTCTCCTAAATCTTTGCCCACTTGCCTCCAAATGTTGCTGAAATTAGTTTTTGTTGACTTTAGCACTCTGTACTTTACTACTGCTAATCAGTGTTAAAGTTCTTGTCCTCACTCACATAAATATGGATTGATTGGCATGTACCTAGTGGAATATTTAATACACTTATATATCCCTTGTAGACTGGTATATGTATACCTGGGGCCTGAAAATTAAATGCTACCAGTGAACTTGCAACACTTATTGTGCCACCCACTTAAGGAACACCTTAAAACATGTTTCAGGCCTGCTATTGCAGCCTGAATGCAGTTTTAAACTGCCATGTCAAATTGGCATTTAAACCCCCTTGCCAAGCATTAAACATCCCTTTCATTACATATAGGTCACCCCTAAGGTAGACCCTAGGTAGACCATAGGACACAGTGCTGTGTAACTAAGAGGTTGGACTTGCACCTTTCAAGTTTTACATGTCGTGGTCGTGCAAAAAGTCCTAAATTCATGTTTCACTACTCTGAGACCTACCCCTTTAGTAGAATAACATTGTGGGTTCCTGATTACCTTTTAATAAGATGTTATTCCTAATTGGAAGCAGGTAGATAGGTCATGTTTGGTAACTATGAAATTATAATAATAAACCCCCTTTAATAGTAAAGTTGGGTTTTTCATTGCAATTTTGAAAATGACCTTTTTAGAAAGTTGGAATTTTCCTTCCATTTGGTCTTTGTGTCTGCAGCCTGTCTTGGATCACATGACTAGGTGTAGCTGACAGACTGTGAATTCCTCCCAGACATCACACATTAGAGGGATTATATGTGCCTCAATAGGCTATCAGCTGCCAGGATGGGAGGGGACGAAGCTGAGCACAGCCCCACTTGCACCTGATTAGCCTTTGCTTCACACAAGGGGCCTAACAACCCTGAATTTGCACTGCTGCCTTCTTGGTGACAGGGCAGGGGAGTCTATAAATTCAACATACTTCAAAGAACCTTTCCAGAAGCGCCTCCCACCTTCCAGAAGAATGGCACCAGAGTATGAAAATTGGACCTCAGACACACTCTTCAGTTCACTACTGGACCTGCGGAAGGACTCTCAGGGGACTACCTGCCGCTGTGATATTCTGTGCAGTCTCTCAGACTGCTGCTGTACCTTGAAGGACTGCTTTGCTCCCTGCAGCCTGCCTCGTACCCTCCGAGGCCAGCCCTGCATCTCCACGTGCACCAATTATTGCCAGAAGTGATTCCAAGGGCTAGTTTGCTGGACTATGTTCAGAGCCACAGGAATATAAAAGGCCCCCACTATCTTGAACTCACACCTGGACCCAGCCTGAATAAGTCCTGAACCCCCAAGAGGTGTCCCACTAACCTCGAACCTTGACTTCAGTGCAAATTGTGTCAGATGACCGATTCCCAAAACTGAGGACTTAAAAAAATATTGGGCAAACGCTACTCTGAGAACCAGAAGGAGGCTGAGACCAATCTGCTTGCCTATCTACTTAAGGTGCATCGCAGTTCGGAGTGACTTTGCAGTTTTTCTGCTACTTTCTTCTCCACAGCAGCAAATCCTTTTCAGGGGGTATCTGACATTCTGATACTGTCTTTGGCTACGGCTCTCTGCCTCTTCTTGCTGGAGATTCTTAACTTCCATTTCAGCGACTAGGTCTGAATGAAGAAATCTTCACCGTAGCTTTGACCCAAGGCCGAAGCTCTCTCCTCTGACTCTTCCTGCAGCCTGGCCCTGCTAAACTTTATCTTCTCAGACACTTGTTATAAAAAATGTCATCTATGTCTGAATCTAAGCGCTGATGTGGCTGGATTCGCTTTTTGTATCCGAACCACGCTCCCACTCAGTTGGCCATACTTCTACCTGGTCTCACCTGACTAGATGTCCGCAGAGGACACTTTGAACTTTTAAACCAGGGCTCTTCAAACGGGTGGGCTGACCTTCCTAGTGGGGCCTCCACTGTTCCCGGAGGGGGGAACCAAGCTCTAACCAAAAGTAGGGGTGGATGAAGCTCACAGAGTGCAATAAAAAACTCTGCATCATTCCGCGGAGTTCTGCATATCCCTAAATAAGCAAAACATTCAAAACAATGCTATTGCAATCAAAGTAAAATGCTTGAAAATTATTTTGCCAATGACATGTGAACTGTGAACTGCCTGATTGCTCTACAGCTATAAAGATAGCAGTTGCCTGGTTCACAGTTTAGAAGCTAAATTTGTGAAAGGATTCAACAGCGTGTCACTTCACCCTCCAGCACCAGCAATCCACGAGGCCCCTTAATTATTGTGTTGTTAACCTGTCTCGCAGCATCTCAGCCCCTGATGTGTAAGTGCTCAATGAAGACACCCCTTCCGAAAAAGGCACTGGGTTTTACTTAAAACTTTTAAAATTCATGAATCTGGTTCTATAAATTGGATTTTTATCATTTTGGTGTCATAAAAATCATTACAATTTACTCTTTTTTTCTAAATTGTTTTGGGATTTTTCTTGTGTTTTCATTTTAATACCATTTATGTGCTGCATACATTCTTTACACATTACCTCTAAATTAAGCCTTACTGCATTTTGTGCCAAGCTACCAAAGGTTAAGCTCAGGCTGATTTAGTGACTTTTTGTGGTTCACCCTGCAAGGGATTGTGGCTGTTGCTTGACCAGGGCTCATACCCCATTCAACCAACAATATAATTTCTCACAACACTCATCCCAAAATGCTTTGTGGAATGGGTAAAAATACAGAATTAGACCAGTCTGCTTGTCTCACATAGGTGAATCTCTCAGCCAGCTTGCTGCAGATGAATGAGATGGGAATGCGTTGGAGCTTGTGTTGTTTGATTGTGCCACTTTCAGTAAAGGAGGAGATTGCAGGTCCCCACCCAATTTTATTTCATCACTTGACGAGGCCTGGGCAGAGCTCCCAGAGTTTCACTCCATGGAATTCTTCAGCATTGCCGAAACATTCAGATAAATTCCATGGAGCTCCACGAGCAGGCAGAGAATTGCTCGGCCGGCCATCCCTAGAGAAACACACACACTCTTAAGGTCTCAGAAGATAAAAAGGTGCTCCCTACCCCCACGCTTCTGATCACAGGGGAATATGTAACCCACATAACTGTTAGAAGTAAACAGCAGACAAGAAGAGACTGGAAGAAGCTGTTTATTCAACCAGGTTTGTCGGGCACCAGCTTGCAACGGAGGCACTACAACATTCTAAGGTGAGCTTCTCTCCAACATTCTAAGGGGAGGTTGTACCAACCAGGAAGAAAAAGAGGGGTGGAACATGCAAGGACAAGAGGAGAGGAGAGGAACGGTAGGAAGCAGGGGAAACAATAAGATACAAATGGTAGAATATACACATAGATTACAACACACCTCCCTTTGAATACGGAAAGAGAAACAGTTGATACAAGGTGAATACAATCATCAGCAAAATATATCGCTATACAATATTCACGGAAGAAATAGCATTGCATGTCATAGTCCACTTGCGTGATGGACGATGAATTCTAACATCCTTTGGTTCTTGTGTGTTTTAGACAGAGTCATCCAGACTTTCCCCACTAGCAAACATCGGGAGACACACTTTGGGACAGTGAGTTACATTGTCCATGCTCCAGGTACTTCCATCCTCCAACACTACTGGATTACTATTGACATGTTGGATTCTAATGGGTTTAGAAAATGAGGAAAGTTTGGAATGACCTACATTAGGTCTTTTGATAACCACCCATTGACCTTTACACCATTCCTTACTGATAGTTCCCCATTTCTGGTCGTACTTGGCTTTGCAATCACATTGATGACATCCAACCTTCTCCATGACTGATTTATTGTCTACCCAAACTGGACATCCCCCATTTATCCAATTGGGAGTGAGTTTGGAACCTGGATTTATCCCTTTAGAGTCGCAAATGGAGAAACCCCAGAAATGGCATTAGGCGAGGTGTGATAGGATCATAGCATCTGTCTCATGGCTTCCTCTACTGATTCATGTGATGTAAGGGCCATTTGAATAGTGTTTTTTATCATTCTGGTGGCCCTTTCTACCAATCCATTAGCTTTCGGACAATATAGGGGGATTTGAGATGGGAAATAGATAACTTGGTTAAGAACTGAGTCATTTCGTCTGATGTAAATTGAACACTATTGTCTGTGACCAGAGTGCTGGGTATGCCTTCTTTAGAAAATACTTCTTTGAGAAATTCAATAAGGAAGGTTGTAGTGATAGAAGAGACCATTTAGTAGAAATACAGTGGCAATGATAATCGATAAGTACAAACATGGATCTTTAAGAAGAATTTAGCTGGTTGAAGGGACCAATAATGTCCAGGCCCAGTTTGTCCCAAGGTTCGGAGGGGATAGACACTGGAATGAGAGGGGCTTTATGAGTGACCTTGGACTTGTCACAGGATCCACATGGCAGACAATCTTTCACAATTCTTTCCACCATGGAGTCTATGTTGGGGAACCAATAGTCTTGTCTGATTTTACTCTTAGTCATGCTCCTCTCTGGATGACCCTCTGTTGCTACTTCAATGATGCGTCCATACATTTGTAGGTGGAACAATTCTATTGCCTCTGTAAATCTGGTCACCGATTATTGATAATTCATCTCTCACCACCCTCTGCAAATTGTGTTTTTTAGATCCATAAGGATATTGTCCTCTTTTAACCCTTTCTCCCATTCTTCTTTGTTAATAGCAGGAATGTCTATTGCAAGAATGGTCTCTTCAGGTGGGTTAAATTGTGAATTTTCATTGGTAATTGGGAGCATTGAAAGACAGTCTGCAATAAGGTTTCTTGTTGCCTGGTATGTAACACATAGTATAGTTTAAACCCTGTAAGCCTAACACCCATTTGGAGATACGGGGAGTAGCCACTTCAATGCTTTTTGTGGAGAACATGGGAAGTCGGGGATTGTGGTCCGTGCATAGAGTAAATGGAATTCCCCACAAGAAAAACGTAAAGTGGTTTATCGCCCAATAGCAAGCGAGAGCCTCTTTTTCAATGGTGGAATAGTTACATTCCGGTTCTTTCAATGATCTTGATGCAAAGGCTACCATTCTTTCTTGACCCTTAACATTTTGTGCGAGTGAAACTCTAGCCAAAGCCAATGTTCTAGCATTGGGATCAAACATTCCTAAAATAGGTGCTTCAACTATGGCTTGTTTAATATGAGCAAAGTCAATTTGGCATTTTGAATTTCAATTAAAAGGAATCCCCTTGTTAGTAACTCTCTGAGAGAATGTACATGTCCAGCAAAATTTTCCACATACTTGGACATATACTCTAAAAAGGCCTAGAAAGGATTTTAGTTCCTCCTTGTTAGTGGGTACTGGGGCTAGCTTGACTGAATCAACTTGGCTGGTTTTAGGTCTGAATCCTTCGCCAGAGATGGTGTGGCCCAGGTATACTACAGACTCCACACCAATTTTGCATTTGTCTCTTTATGTGGTGAAACCTACTTTGCTTAACTTGCCAAGAACTTCTTTCAAGACTTTGTTGTGTTCCATCTCTGACTCTCCATATATCCGGATGTCATCCTGGAAACCCAACACTTTGTCAGAACCTTTCAAAATGTGTTGCATTATACGTTGAAACACTGCCATGGCTGATGCCAAGCCGAACGGCATTCTGCAAAATTGGTACGCTCCAAGAGGTGTTATGAAGGATGTAAGGGTTTTGGAGTCAGGGTTGCGAGCTACCTGGTGGTAAGCGGAGGAAAGGTCCAGGACGCTGAAATATTTGGCACTTTATATAACACTGAGCATCTCATTGATGTAAGTAAGGGGATGTCTATCTACCCAAATGTTGGAGTTTAGATCTCCAAGATCAAAACAAAGGCGTATACCTTTCCCTCCCTCCTTGAATGCTACCACTATGGGAGCCAACCACTCCGAGCTCTCAATCCTCTTGATTGCACCTCTGGCTTCCAACCTGTGTAACTCTTTTCTAAGAGTGTCTCTTATAAGCAAAGGAACAGATCTAGCTTTGTGGACAACAGGTTTATGTTGTTTCTTCAACTTGATCTTATGAAGAAACCCTTCAGCAGACCTAATTTATCAGAAAATACTTCAGGAAACTGCTCACAAACGTATTTTCCTACACCAGATCTTTCAATTAAATACACTGGTTCTGGAGCATTCGGATCCAACTTCATCCCTAAGTCATTTTGGTGTTTCCACCCTCACAAATTCGACCCATTTTTTGTAATGTAGACTTTCCCCACAGTAGCTCTGTCTTTGAAATTGATCTGCATTACAAGCATTCCTACGAGAGGTATGGGATCATGATTGTAGCTGCCTGGATTAACGTCAGGGGGTAACTTCTCATAATCTTTACTCCCTGAGTTTTCCTTGAATGTAGATTCATTGATAAGGGTATAAGGGGAACATGAGTCGGCGAACACTATATAAGGAACATTATCAAGGAGAATTTTACATTTCGGGTAGTTATTAGGAAATTCCTTAGGGTCAGCTACTTGGAAGATGCTGTCTTCATTTGAAATTGGTTCATTATGGACCATGTGAGTGACATTGCTTCTTATTTCTGTACAAACCTTTGTGAAATGTCCATGTTTGTTGCATTTCCTACATGTGACAATCCTAGTCGGCCATCTTAAACTGTTGGCTAAGTCATTGGGATTACCACAAATGAAACTTTTTAGTTTGGTACCTTGTGTTCTTTGTTTTGTAGGTTCAGCAGAGAAAACTTTGTTCTTATCTTTTGTAGACACCTTATATACACTTTTTTCAATGATTTGCTTAATCTCAACAGCATCTTTCATTTCATTCATACAAAATGCAGTGTGTTCTATGCCTTTAGCAATATCTACCGCTTGTTTTAAGTCTGGAGCATCAGCCAATAGTTTCTCTTGGATTTTCTTATCACAGGTACACCTCACTAATTGGTCTCTGATAAGAGATTCTGTTAAAGTACCAAACTCAAATGTAGATGCTAACCCTTAACACAGCAATGTAATTACATACTTTGTCATTTTTCCCTTGTGACCTAGAAATTTTTTTTATGGCGTCCAGGACTCCCTTAATTTTTTTTGCCAAATTGGATCTCTAATTTCTTAAGGGTATTTTGATATACATCATGTTGGGGATCACCATGTGCATCTTCATTTCCACCTTCACCTTCAATTATGGGATATGGGAGATCATCAAAAATGTATCTTGTATGTTTGCCCAGTTATGTAACAAAATATGCTGATGGCAAGTAGATGAAAATCTGTGTCCCATACTTGCAATCAAATAGGATTAAAAAAGATTCACCCATCTTTTCCATGGAATAAGAGGCTCTCCTGCTTCATTCAAGAATGAAGGAGGTTGAGACATTGCAAATGATGCCATAATGGGTGATAGGAGGAAGAAAGAAAAGAGAGAAAAAGTGAAATAGTAGGTAAGAAAGAGAAAGGATGAGGAATAGAGAGAGGCAAAACAAAAAGAAAATGAAGTACAGAACGTAGAGAATAGTGGCCTAGAATAATTACTGTATAAAGTTAAATAAAGGACATAATTCCTACTGTAAGTATGCACTGTAAATTTTAAATATGCATTGTAAATAAATAAATCTTAATACAAAATGTGTAAATCTGTGTGTGTACTTAGCGAAGAGTTAAAACAGTGCTTCAATGAGGAAGTTCCAATAGTATGATGAGAGACAGAAAATTGCTGCTGAAAAAGTGTTAATCATGAAATGGTTCTGAAACTGAGGAAAGGAGGATGAATGGCTAAAATGCGCTGAGGCTAAGATATCAGCTGTGCGTGTCAGTGGTGTTTGAGCACACAGGTCGGTCGGTCAAAATGAAAATCCCTCTTGCGGATGCTAAATGTGCACAAGTAACTGGATGTGGGCTGTGCCAGTCAGCGGAAAATGAACTGGCAGGTATCTCCAGATTAGTATGCACCCAGAACTGGAAGGAGAAAGAAACAATCACTTGCACAGTATGTAAGCTGTGCCTGTCAGCGATGGATAAGGCTGGAAGGCAAACAATGAGAAGCAATGGCACTGCAACCATAGGAGAAAACACTTTGTGGAACCAGGCAGAGAAAATAAACACAAGTGCAAATCTTTTCTTAAGTGGCGGAACATGCGGAAGAGAATACTGAAAACAGCTGAAAAGCTGAGGGAGCTGATACGTCACCTCGCCTGACTACTCTCACACCCACTGAGAGGATTAAGTCCTTGCGCTTGACGGATTCCTCAAACAGCAGAGGTAATTAGCTACTGTGCATGACAAAACCCATCCACCACTGAGGGGAGCTGAGGCGTCTGAGGCAGAGATGCGCTGCCGAATTCCACACGGACTGTGAGGGAAAAATGGTTGAGCAACGCCGCGCCTGACAAGTTCAGCGATCAACTGTTGAGGCAGCACCACGTTAGGTAGGTTCCTCTTGTGGCTGAGAAGGCCAGGCAGTCAAGACAGCGTCAATACCCAAATAGGCACCCAGTTTAGGGAACAAAAACTGAGATGCACCGCTCTGGTTGAGATTGAAAGTCAACCGGAAAATTGGAAAGAGAGAGGAGCAGGCAGAGCAGGGACACGGCAACAATACCACTCAGCAGAGGAAATGACACCTTGACCTCTGGTGTAAATAAGGTCAGTCTAGCAGAAAGATTTACAGGGAAACGGTGCAGAGAAAATCTCTGATCAGCGGCAAGGAGCTATGCCTGTCAGCGCAGAGGGCAGCTGGCAGGCAGCATAATTAACACCTAACGCAGAAGTGGAACAAAGAAATATCACAGGTTCCGGGAATCCCAATAAACGTTCCTTAATGATGATTCAAGATGGGAGGTCGTAAACAGAGGCACTCACCAGTAATGGAGAAATGTATATATTTTCCGGACAGCTTACTCTCAGAAATTTCAGGCGAGTGCAGAACATTTAGCTGATGATGGATAAACTGGGGGAGGATCAGAAGCTGCCCCCAGTGCAGCATAAATCGTCGCCAATTTGCTAGAAGTAAACAGCAGACAAGGAGAGACTGGAAGAATATGTTTATTCAACCAAGATCCTCGGGCACCAGCTGGCAACTGAGGTACTACAACATTCTAAGATGAGCTTCTCTCCAACATTCTAAGGAGAGGTTGTACAAACTAGGAAGAAAAAGAGGAGTGGAACGGGCAAGGGAAGGAGGAGAGGAATGGTAGGAAGCAGGGGAGACAATAAGATATAAGTGGTAGAATATACATGTAGATTACAACAATAACATCTCAGAAAGCATGCACATGGCCATGAATAGTCACCTACTTTCAGGGCACAGCCCGCAAATCTCTCGGGCAGGTGCACTAGGGGCACCGATGGCTGCACAGTTAACTTTAGGGTTTATGGGCGCTGGTGACTTAAGAGCTTTCAAATGATAGTTGGATGCACAATCCACCTTTTGTCTCAGAATGGAGGTGGATTCACAGCTCCCTAGGCTTGGAGGCTACAGGTGGTTCAGCACCCTTTTTCTGCCCCAGTTAAAGGGCACAGGTGGGTGTGATGCAGCGTGGAGTGCTAAAATCCCTCCCTACTGTTACGGACTAAAAGATCTTACACACGCACACTATCCATACATTCGCTGGTGGGGCCCATAACACCAACATACACTCACCATCAGTACGTGCGAGAGGTGATTATCCTTCCAAGCGCTGAATAATGAGGGAGGAAGATACCACTTTACCCTAATGAGCAACAAACCTACAAACCCTTCTTATACTCATTAGGCCCTAAATTCCACATTTGGTATTCCCCTCATAACCGGGACGGATCTGTTAGTTGTAGATTTAAGTGAATTTCTAATACTCTAATTAACCTTTTCATTAACACATTTCCATGAATAAACAACCCAACTCATTTCTGTAGATGTTCAAATCCAAATTTATATTAATATTGCAGATTAAATCATTCATTTGATCAAGTTGCCATTCATATTTACCTATTCTGGCTAAAGTCGTCCTCTATGTCAAATTTTGCTGTCTCGAAAATCTATGCCCATCAATTTTAGCAGATTCAGCAAGGCTATTGTATCTACCTCACAGGCTTCACTTGTTTTTGACGCTACTAAAAGATCATCAATATACTGAACCAATACAGAGCTTTCTGGCATTTCTAGACTCTCCAAAGATCTCTTTAACAACTGATTGAATATTGAGGGGCTCACTGTATACCCCTGTGGGATTCGGCACCATGCAAAAATTTGCTGACTGTCATGGTGCAATGGGATGGAAAGAAAGCATGACACAGATCAATTACTGTGTACCATTCTGCATCATGGGGAATCTGATATAAAATCACTGATGGATTTGGTACAATGGGACAACATAATACCACAATTTTATTCACCTTTCTCAAATCTTGCACTATCCTGAATTTCCCATTAGGCTTTTTCAGTCCCATTATCGGTGAATTACATGGACTACTCATTATTTCTCTCAAGATTCCTTGTCTGATCATTTTCTCTATCACAGGAGTTACACCTTCAATTATTTCAGGTGTCAATCTGTACTGGGGAACATTTGGATATGTTACTCCTTCTTTTACAGTTATTTTGACTGGATCTACATTTCTCATTAATCCTACATCTTCTCCAGTGAAATCCCAAACCTCTGCCTTTACAGAGTTTCTCAGTTCTTTTGGTAATTCATCAGGGTTGAATACAGCATATGTTCCAGTAACTTCACTTTCTCTGTTAGCTAGGGTCATCTTATACAATACATCATCATCTGGTGTTTCAAAAGCTATTCCATCCGGAGTACAAAATATAGTGCAATTCATTTTGCACAACAGGTCCCTACCTAATAAATTCACAGGACTGGTGTCACACACCACAAAGCGGTGCATTTCTAAAAATTTCCCTATGCTGACTTTCACTGGTTCTGTAAGATATGTCTTAATTTGTCTGTTGGACACACCAACTACTTGGATCGTTTCATCCGAGAGAGGAAGATTCTTAACATCAGCTGATCTAACAGTTGATCGAGTAGCACCAGTATCCACTAGGAAAGTAATATTTTCATCATTAACCATCCCATCTACAAAAGGTCATGTCTGGTCTACTTCTAGAGTTGCGCCAAGTACGCACTCTTCTTCCTCCCTTCGGCACCGTCAATAGCTCTCTTCTGCGTCACTCTCATCGCGTTGCAGCCAATACTGCGAGACAGCGCTAGCGCATGGCAGCTTATTTACCTGTTCTTCATTGTAGAATCCCGATTCACTGCTATACTTCTGTGTGTTTCTGCTCTGTGGAAAAGGCGGCTTTGGCACCTGATTCTGTGGGGGAACAACTTGCTGCTGTTGCTGCAGTTGACCACTCACCTCATGCTGCACCTGTGGGTTCAATGATGTATTTTCATTGTTAGTACTCGGGGGAAATTTACACTCGGATTTCCAATGCCCTATCCTGCTGCAATTATGACACGGAAATTTCTTTTTAGCTTCTTCAATGTTCCCTTTGTACTTTCCATTATTACATTTTGGCTTGGTCCCTGCTTGTTCCACCAGTTGTGCTTCCTGTCTCTCCGCTACCTTTACCTGTGCCTACATTGCCTTCTCCTTTAACTTCCGCTGTTTTGCTTCAATTTCATCACTGAAGTATTTAGTATGTCTCAATACTCCCTCTATTTTCTTGTTTTGCCAATCTACCGTATGCTGTTTAATCATATCACCAATTTCTGGTCGTAGACCATATACAAATCTGTATACAAAATGGCTCAAATCCTTTTCGCTCAGGTTTTCGTCTCCGCTAAACTGCTTAAAAGCTTGTATTAGCCTCTCATAGTATGCATGTACTGACTCTTTACTTTCCTGGAGTGTTCGATCAATTTTTACCCAGTCTGTGTCTTTAGGGGGCACTTTATTTTTCAGAAATACCATAACCTGCTCATATTTCTTCATTACCTCAGGGTCCGGAGTTCCTGTTTTAGGATCCCTAGGATATTCTTTTGTTGGCCAATTTATCATCAATTTGCATTTTGACCATAGATCTGCTGGGACAATTATGTCAAACAGACTATTCAAATCAATCCATAATACTTTAGGCAATTTCACAAATCTGTCTACCTGTCTGGACCACTCGACGGGCTTTTCGAGTAGTCGAGGGAAATCATTCATAAAAGACAAAATATCCTGTCTCGTCCATGGGACATGTACATATCCTCCTCCTGGAATCTCTCTCATAGGGCACTCTGTCACTACCTTCTCCTTTTCTCTTGCAGGAAAAGCTGAAAATGTCTTATCTGAGACATCATCACGTTTTCTATACCACCTGCTTCTCCATTTATCCACGTCTCCCCATTTTCTCAGCAAAATGATTATGTCCTTAATTTGACCTATTCGTCCTGTGGTGTTCATGTTCTCAGTGTCTTTTTCAGTGAATTCTACTCGATAAGGTTTCTGTAAGGCTTTTACCTTTTCAATATCAATACCCATTTCATTTGCTACTTCTTCTAACCTTTCATGCAAATTTTTCGCTCTCCAGGTTACACTTTTGCACAGAAATAATAATTCTTCATCCTGATAGGTTTTCAATTTTTCTGTCGGGATAGTCCCTACAATTAATTCTTCCAATACCATTTGTAACTTGGCCACATCAATTGATTGGGATTATTTGTCTTTCCTCTGCAAGCTTCTCAACCATTCACTTAACTCGTCTGTTGATGGTCCTACTGGTTTTTCTACACTTCCGTGTCCAAAATCACGTTGTGTTTCTGACACTGTCTCTATCATTGCCATGTGTCTCTCTGCACAATTCTGATCTACAAATGTATTATTTGTAAAATTTGGTTCCATTACACTCATAGTCTGCCTCCATGGATTCTCATTCTGACTCATTCTTGGTTGTTCTACAGGGTTACTATTTCTGTAAGGGACTGTCAAACAATGCTCACTGTCCTTCTGTTTTTCAAAAATAGGCATTACTGGACCTATCGTTACTGCAACGGTTACAGCTTCTAGATTCTTGGTCAATTCTCTTATTTTCTCAGTTAATTCCAGGGTTGTTTTCGGTAATTTTACAGAATTTTCTCCATCTGTTCTTCCTTCTGATCTCTTCTCTTCTTCTCTGGTACCACTGTTTTTACTCAAACTTAGGGATTCTGGTTCCGATTTTATAATTCGCATTGTTTCTCTCATTGGGGCACTTGGAGTTAACATTTCTGGTTCTGATCGATACGGTGGTGGATTTTTATAAAACATATCATCAAGAACATCATCCTCAGACTCATTCGCTCCATACCCTCTTGACTCTAAATTATGCCTCTTTTCTACACACTTTCGTCCTTCATTCTCTCCTACAGTTCTTACAGGGAACACACCCCCAGTCATGCTCGCATCTTGCCATCTTTTCATTCGATCGCTATGCGTTTCGTGTCCGTATGGTCTTCCAAAACAGTACCTATATCCTCGACCACTTCTTTGTCTTTCTCGTTCATGCATTTCGTCTTCCCATTCCGTCAAAGCCTCAAACTGTGTCGGTCTAGGTCTTGGTTGCAAATTCATCATTCTTTCTCTCAAATTTCTTAAAACAGCCAAATTAAATGAACCATGCTCTGGAAAAGCTAATACTCCGTCGTCCTTGGTGTATCTCACCCAGTTATCCAATCAAATACAAGTATGATACCCATATTTCGCAATCATAAAGGATGCAGGGGTTTTCGGTGGAGGAAGTAACTGTCCTTCCCTAGTCTTAACTGATTTGTCTTTCTTAAACCACTTCTTGATTCTTCCTAACCAGGTTTTCTTCTCCTTCTCTGGTGGGTCGTAATACATTTTCTTGACTTTTGCGCAACGCTAGTCCCTCTTTACAACTGTACCGCTAATCTAGCCAATCACAGCGCGACTTCACACTAACGCACCTATTCAGAACGTCCACGTCCCTATCACAGTCCTCAAATCCTAGCGCGACTCTCACTAACGCACCAATAAGGAGCGTCTACGTCACCCTGTTTCTTCTCCAATCCTAGCGCGACGTACTCTAACGCACCAATCCGGGGCGTTTCACAGTTCTGACCGACTGTCCAATCCCAGCGCGTTCGTTCTGACGTCAGCAGCCGCTGCGGCAACTCCTGCTCCTGCTTCTGTCTACCCCTCCATTACAAATCCGCTCAGTAAATTTTTGTTTCAATTTCTACAATTCTGTTAGTAACAACATAGAAACATCTCCATTGTCCGCTTCGCTAACCAAAGAACAGCAAAAAGACCTTTCTCACGAGAATTCCATCTTTCCCGAGAGCAGCGCTTACCTCTGCCCTACTACGGAATCGTTACTTCTGTTGATAAAGTAGCACATCCCTCTACTTTACCCTTCTAACAAGCATTAGCTAATTGTTTCTCTAGTATTTAAGACACATAGTTGGAGATCCAATGCTCCTGAGAAATAAACCTAGAGTTTCGCAATCAACCCAAATGCCTCTGCATTCACACTCATTCACACCAGAAAATGTAGTACATTCACACAGAATCCTGTCTTTCCCGAGAACAGTCTGTTCTACTACAGAATTATGACATACGTTAACAAAGCAGCGCTTACCTCTGCTTTGTCCTTCTAACAAGCTAAGAGAGTACCTATTACCTTTCCAGTGATAAGCATTATCGGAATGCCAGTTGGATCCCTGGTACCTAAGACCAGAATTTCACAGGTAACCTTCGCTATCATACACACGTCTCTCACACTATAAATGTCTCTAATGGCAACACACGACGATGCTACCGAAACGAACCCAGACAATGCGTCGTGCAACTTCAATCGTCACACGTTTCCCCTGTGTACCGACAGGGCAACAGCAATTCCGTCTTTCCCGAGAGCAGCGCTTACCTCTGCTCTACTATGGAACTGTTACAAACTGTCGACTTCCTAAAATCCCAGAAGCCGTGCATACAACGTATTACTCAACGTAACTCAACATAGAGTGTTAGTACATAAATCAATACCAATCAATAACCAAAATCAATAAGCAATGTACAAGCAATAATCACTAAACCAAACAATAACAAACCATCATTCTGCTACCAGAAAAACTGATGCAGCGCGGAGTGCTAAAATCCCTCCCTACTGTTACGGACTAAAAGATCTCACACACGCACACTATCCATACATTCGCTGGTGGGGCCCATAACACCAACATACACTCACCATCAGTCCGTGCGAAAGGTGATTATCCTTCCAAGCTCTGAATAATGAGGGAGGAAGATACCAATTTATCCTAATGAGCAACAAACCTACAAACCCTTCTTATACTCATTAGGCCCTAAATTCCACATTTGGTATTCCCCTCATACCCGGGACGGATCTGTTAGTTGTAGATTAAAGTGAATTTCTAATACTCTAATTAACCTTTTCATTAACACATTTCCATGAATAAACAACCCAACTCATTACTGTAGATGTTCAAATCCAAATTTATATTAATATTGCAGATTAAATCATTCATTTGATCAAGTTGCCATTCATATTTACCTATTCTGGCTAAAGTCGTCCTCTATGTCAAATTTTGCAGTCTCGAAAATCTATGCCCATCAATTTTAGCAGATTCAGTTCATCAGGAGTTTGGGCATTAATTCAGTCCGTCAAAGATTCAGGCTAACAGCTGTCCTGCAGTGTCACCGTCCTCTCTGTCAGCATATCATCAGGAAATCGAAGGAGCGACATTCCGACCTCTCTATTCTATGGGTTTTTATAATAATTTTAATAACAAAATGTAACAAAATTGAGTTTTAAACTGTTCTGATTGGCTGATCAGGGGTAAACCTCTCCGTTCCCATAAGGTTTAGTCCATGTTGTCAGCATACTTGCTGGTTCCGGTTCTTTAATAAGGTCTTTTATCTGTAGCGCTGGCACCTTTCCCAATGGCCTTGATAAGTACAGCTTGCCTAGGGTCAGAACAGGGCCATTGTTGCTCATCTTTTAGCGCAGGCGCACTTCACCCAAGCCTGGTTCAGCGGTGGCAGTCGGGTTAGGCACCAAAAGCAGCCATCATTCGATAGGCCAGAATAGTCAAATTAAGCAAAGAAACACAAAAACGTAATTAATACATAGAAATGACTAATTAAATGTTATTCCCTCGCTAATACCCATATGTGTGTGTATTTATCTAGCCAAAAGCAACACTCAATGCGGTTTATACTTACTAAATAAAGCACGCATCACAATTACATCACCAAAGCGACATATATCATGCAATGTTCTAATTATCTATCATTAATATGCGTAGGAAATTTAGTTCACGTCATTAATTAGGCCATGCAAATGCAAATCCCACGTATATTTCGGTCATTAATAAGGTTGATTAGTTATTTCCACATCACCCCAAACCATTAGTACGATTATAATTAATTCATTAATCTAATTAATAAAACGACATGCAAAATGGGGTGGGTATGCAAAATTAAGCATAACCCGCTCCAGCAGGTGCACAGTCTCTGGAGGGATGGCAGGCAATGAGGATCTGGTGGAACAGGTTAAACTGTTTTGGGGTGCAAGTGAGTGTACTGAAGTCATGCACACGTCTTACATAACATTTGAAGTGGAAAATACCCCTACAGGGTCCTGCATGGTGGTTTCTCTTACCTTTGGTTCTGGAGATCTCCTGGTTAATGTGTACATTGTCCCTTCTTCCTGGCTCCTCTCCTAGACTTCTCTTCAATGTTGACCATTACTGCACCTGCCCTGGTCCCCTTTTTGTGGCACCTTGCAGAACTTTCCCTATGTATGAACTGGAGCTCTAGAACAAACCTCCCAGTGGCACTGTCTCTGGCTGCGCTCTCCTCCCCGGCAGCACGTCATTCCTATAGGCACAAGTGGTCCCTTTGTACCCAGCAATGCTGCTCTCCTCCCCGGGCAGTGGCCCTCTGCCCCGAGCAGCACTTCTTCTCCCTAGAAAGCTCTCCTCTTCTCTCAGGCACAGGAGGCTTCTCTGCTTCCAGCAGTGCCTCACCTCCCCAGGCAGTGTGTCTTTCCTCCCGGGCACAGGTCCTTCTGCTTCTGTCAGCGCTCCTCTTTTCATGGGCACAGGTGCTCTATCTGCTCCTGGCTGTGCTGCACTCATATGCGCTGCACTGGAAGCCACTAAAAGCACTCAGTCGGTACATAGAAGCAGTAAGAATATAGGGTGTGTGCTCCTTTCATCCTAAACCGGGGTCTTGGGTCTTCCCCCCGTCCCCTGGGTCACTGCACCCCTCAGTGCACCTGTCCTCTCCTAGGCATGGTCTGTTCTTCTCCCATCTTCAGAAAGTGCAGACACCAGTAAGGAATGCTGACAATCCTTAGAAACTCCCACTGGCCCAAACAAGTCCAACAGGTCCTGGGCAGAGTGTGGGATGAAGAGCGGAAGGTGGAAGCCTCCCCAGGATATCACCGACCTCCACATGCACTAAACGGTACTAAAGCACTGCTAGCGAGGGGTATCAGGGATCTTCAGTCCTCCATTGAAGGGGGGATCTGAGGCTCACCGCCAAGGATATAGTGGAGCTCTCTCTTAGCGACACCGTCCCCGGATATCTGGTGTCCGCTCTATGTGCGTGATTGTGTGAGCATGTGTGCATATGAGCATGTGTCTGTGTGTGTGCAATCATCACATCAAATAAATTGTTCAGTCCACTTAGACATTGCTGCACACAGCAACTAATGAAAAAAGAAAAGAACGATGTCTAAAATAATGCACTAATGTACCATTATTAGGGGTGAGCGCGCCGGTAAACTGAACTCCTCACGGTTGAGGGAGTTTTTTTTGCTGAACTCCGCACTCCAAACAAAGCTCCAAGCAGAGCGCAAAGTTCCAAAACTGTGAATTCCTCTGGTGGAGTGGAGTTTACAGTACACCCCTACATTGGACTATCTTTATTAGGGGGTACTGCACTGTTGAAAAGAATTCAGGACCCTTTAACATGTGATGTCCAGCCACCATTCTCCTCTTCCTACTAGTATATATCCATACTTTGCTGTCCCCCAATTGCTGCTTACAGTTTTCAAGGATTTGTGTGGCACTAAAACTCAGAAGTGGCCAGGGCACCTGAGTTGGAGTCAAGCATGGCTAAACTTGGTAATTCTGTTTCACTATCTTGCGTGATCTCCAAAGAATGGGTCCTTCCTTCTACATCAACCTTACTTCAAGGACATTTCACTCCCTGTTGTGCCGTAAGGGTTTTTGGGGCCCTGGGCAAGACCTATGTTGAAATTAATATTCAATTTCTGGTAATTGAAGCCTGCATCATGCCAAACAAACTTTTAGAAACAGGGTTCACACAGAAACTGTTGAAATATGTCTTTCCGGAGGCCTGAAAAGTCCTTCAGATGACACTGGTCAAAGAGAGACAGAGTGCGAGGGAGAGTCAGGAAGAGGGATGGAGAGAGTTTGAGATAGAAATAGGCGAAGGTGAGCAAGAGAGGGAGAATGTTTACTTTCCAAGGAGTTCTCTTAGAAGGTCGGGGCCCTGGGCAGTTGCCAACTTTTCCCATGGTTAAAAATGTCTAATTTCAGCCGAGTTCATGAATGTTCAGTATTTGAATGAGGAATGGTTACATGACTCTGTAGCATGCTTTATATACTTCCTGGGCTCTTTGACTTTAGCTTCCAGAAATATTTCCAGGTTATGCACGTATTAACACATAATTATCAACGCAAATAGTGCTGAAAATGTTGGAAGATGATTTATTGCACTTGATTCAACTACCTTATGAAATTTCTTTTTTGCAGTGTGAAATGCGGATCGCAAGTAAGAAGTAAGGTGGAAGCTTTCCACGGGTTCTCCCTCGGTGTATGAGCTTCGGACTACAGCAACAGGCAACACTCTGCACATGGTGACTTTTGATTCCACCCAAGAAGGCCAACACAGGATACTCCTATTGTCACCAGAACACAGCATTCAACTCATGCACAACGGTTTGTACAGTACTCTCACCCGGCTAATTCAAAGGAGCCATTTTAGAAACATCTCAAAGTGCAGTTGCCTTCTCATGATTACATAACTACACTCTCTTCCTGCTCTGCCTTGGTGTGCGTAATCTAGACCAGAATAATTTCCTCAGGTTGTGCTTTCTATGTCTTCCTGTTTAGCACAAAATATTTTTGGACAGAATTTGGACACTGTTCTGTTGTATCTCTCCAGCACAAGAAACATGCCTCCCAGGACTCTTCTGAAGATATTCGTCACCTTTGCAGTTTCCATTCTCGTTTTCTTTGTGTCTTTCTTAAGCCACTCATTTCCGCACAAGGTATGCTTTTATTTTATTTTTCTCATTTGTATGTTTACTAATCTTTGTCACTGGATTGGAATGCACGGGACATACTTACAGAGCAATATTTTACGGAAGTTGAGCATATAGTGCCCGATGAGCAGTGGTGGCTCCTCCTCTAAGGCGAGGAGAATCAAATTATAAAACATAGGGAAAGTGGAATGAAAACAACTGGATACAAATATGAATCCTAGAAGCATGGAATCGCTCAAGGCATTGACAGTCAGGGAAAACAATTTATTTATTTTAATCATTTCCATGTTTTATATAGTGCCACTGCACCAAACGGTTTTTAAGTGCTTTATAAAGAACTGGAATTTCATGTACAAGATATGTTTACATAGAAAAGCAGTTGAGATTCCGCATAAACAGTGAAAGAGGAGGAAAAATGCAGGGAAGTGAAATGGACAGTACAAGCAAGGGAGATTGTTCAGCAAGGACGAGGATAAACAGGATGAGGTACACGAGAGGTACAGAGAGGTACTGAAGAACAAGTGATTAACAGAGAAGAAAGGGCAAGAGAAGAGGGAAGCAGGTGATTGGCTAATTAGAATATGGCCTCAAAGTTCAATTACTTAAAACCCTTAAGGTAAAATCAGATATGAACAATTATCACTCAGGGAATTGAGTATGAAGCTTTTAAATAAGTTAATGTGGGACAAACTGTGGTTTGTATGTGTGATTATGTCCTGTTTGCACTGTTCTTATAAATAGGGCAGTATTTAAAACTCAAGGTCCGAACATGCTATGCCATCCTTCTGCCACTTCCATTTAAGTATTATGATCTTTCTGGGGTCACAAAGCTTTAAGTGTAGTTTTCCGCCTCTCATTGTCATTGATAAATATTCCGGTAAAATGTGATATACAGCATTCAAAAATCTAAAATCCATGACGTGATAGATAAAATGTCACAGATACCTTCTGTTGCAAGCACTATTGTTCGCTACAATAGTAGGTACAAAAATAGCACAGACAAGAAAGTTCAGGGGAAGGGGCCTCACAACAGACCGCACGGGGCAGGCAGGAGGAGCAGTTGCAGCTCCTGGTATTAAAAGTGCATGTTTCAGTCTGCATGTCAGAATTTTTTAATGAAATAGAAGAGGATTTGAGAAGTCACTCAAAATGTGCCCTCATTTTTTTTCTTCAGCATTAATCATAATTTCTATGGCAAAATGAACCCCCTCATTGTGTTCCTTTTTAAATTAAATGTTTTAAGTGTTACCAGTTTATTCCAATCAAGATGGCTTCAGGTGTGCCATACTTTTGTCATAATGAAGACAGTAAGCGCTCTAGTTGTTTTTAAGAACACTCTGGGACATTCTGTCATTGGGCTGTACTTGGGCTACATCTGGGTGATATTTGGGCTACATTTGGGCTCTTTTGTCTCTGGTGGCCATCTTGGGAGACTTATTTGTTATGAAGTTTCCTAATTTCCTCATTTACTGCAGTCTCCTCAGTAGGAAATACTTTCAGGTTTTTTACTCTGATTCCATCAAGAAGGCATTCAGATGTGTCACACATTTGCCATAAATTCAGAATGTTAGCACTCTTTTTGCTCATTAGATCACTGTAGTAAAGCTACTGCTCACCAGGGAAAACTGCTGCTGGTATTGAAAGTGCATGTTTCAGTCTGCATGTCAGAATTTTTTAATAAAATAGAAGAGGATTTGAGAAGTCACTCAAAATGTGCCCTAATTTTTCTTTCTGCAGCACTAATACTTTTTATGGAAAAATGAACCCCCTCATTTTGTTCCTTTTTAAATTAATTGTTTTAAGAGTTACCACTTTAATCCAAGTAAGATGGCTTCAGGTGTGCCATACGTTTATCATAAGTAGGACTGTTAGCGCTCTAGTTGTTCTTTGGAACACTCTGGGAAGCTGCAGTAGAACACAAAGGAATCAACTGACAGTCTCTGCCCTTGTTGGATGTACATGTTTTACTGAGCATGTCAGGCTTCAGTCTCACATGACTGAGAAAGATAATGTGAATTTACAGAAAATAAGCTCTCAGTTTAGCTTATAGATCACCTTCCAAACCTCTGTGGGAAAAGCATGAGAAAATATTTTTCTCTCAATCATGATATCCCAGCAGAAGGCTTTTTCACATGGTGAAATCACCTTAGAACATACCACAATTCCTAAAATGAGTATGGTACCATCAACAAATGATTTATAATGTAACTAAAGTCGTAAAACCTTCTATTAACTGCAATGCTTTTTAATGAGGTGCTATCATGTATATTGGTCCCAAGATGGCTGCCAACACTTCTTGGAAAAGTGCTGACAGCCAATCAGATCTCAGGATGAGATGTGTGGTTAGGCTCCGCCCACATATATATATGATTTTACTTTTGATTTTCTCAGGAACTACTAAACAGATTGACACCAGACCTGCAAAAGGCACTTCCCTGACCTGAGGACTACCTCTCTGCCAAATTTCAAGTAATTCTGTTCAGCCGTTCGGGCTGTACCTTCGACTAAAGGTCCTATGGAAAAATGCATGGGAAAAATGCGTTTTGGGACCCCCCTTTTTTCTCGGCCCAAGGTTGACAAATCACCCCGAGACTTTCAGGGTAGGAGCGGAGCGGAGCGCCCCACCTATTTTGAAAATTTTGCGAGGATTCGTCAACCGGCGCCAAAGTTATTCCAAATAGAATGTTGTGGATTTCCTATGGAAACACGGTCCTAACTATAACTATCTACTGGCGACCGCCAGTAGATAATATATATATATGTGAATGTGAACTACGGCTGCAACGAGGGGTGCCCGACAACACAGGATCTTTTAAGTGGCAGGCCCATCTGGGAAACGATGGAATGCGGCTGGGGTTGTATTAATGGAGCTCCATATGGATGCGGAAAGAACGACATTCAAGCCGACACCTGAAAAAGCATCCATTACTGCTGAGCCAATCACATCGAGATTACAGCCCTCCCATTGGCCACTCATTCACCAATCAGAAGGAAGGTGACTATTTTTAAACGAATCAGTGACTGTGTTGCATTTCACGAGCCTGAACGAGAGCACTGAGGAAGGCGAGAGACGCCGAAATGCATTTGCTGTTCATGGTTTTATTTGAATTAAAATGAACTTTCGGACACCCCGTGAGTGCTCCTTAATTGTGGCGGAGTTGTTTTAGAAACACGCGAGTACTACCCTCGCGCAAAGGAGTCACCCGTTATGGAGTTCGGCAGTGGCATATGGTGGGAAAACGTGTAAGCTGTAAAAGTCGCCTATACTGCCTGAACCGCAGCTGAGAATCCTCCCGTCCACCCATGGAGGTGGCAAACTATACAAGTTTGTGGCTCCCACTTATTTAAACGGCGCCTACGAGAATGTGAACTACGGCTGCAACGAGGGGTGCCCGACAACACAGGATCTTTTAAGTGGCAGGCCCATCTGGGAAACGATGGAATGCGGCTGGGGTTGTATTAATGGAGCTCCATATGGATGCGGAAAGAACGACATTCAAGCCGACACCTGAAAAAGCATCCATTACTGCTGAGCCAATCACATCGAGATTACAGCCCTCCCATTGGCCACTCATTCACCAATC
Source organism: Triturus cristatus (assembly GCF_964204655.1). Taxonomy (NCBI): domain Eukaryota; kingdom Metazoa; phylum Chordata; class Amphibia; order Caudata; family Salamandridae; genus Triturus; species Triturus cristatus. The sequence continues at coordinate 1,028,901,659 of NC_140583.1, forward strand.
AGAAGGAAGGTGACTATTTTTAAACAAATCAGTGACTGTGTTGCATTTCACGAGCCTGAACAAGAGCACTGAGGAAGGCGAGAGACGCCGAAATGCATTTGCTGTTCATGGTTATATTTGAATTAAAATGAACTTTCGGACACCCCGTGAGTGCTCCTTAATTGTGGCGGAGTTGTTTTAGAAACACGCGAGTCCTACCCCCGCGCAAAGGAGTCACCCGTTATGGAGTTCGGCAGTGGCATATGGTGGGAAAACGTGTAAGCTGTAAAAGTCGCCTATACTGCCTGAACCGCAGCTGAGAATCCTCCCGTCCACCCATGGAGGTGGCAAACTATACAAGTTTGTGGCTCCCGCTTATTTAAACGGCGCCTACGAGAATGTGAACTACGGCTGCAACGAGGGGTGCCCGACAACACAGGATCTTTTAAGTGGCAGGCCCATCTGGGAAACGAAGGAATGCGGCTGGGGTTGTATTAATGGAGCTCCATATGGATGCGGAAAGAACGACATTCAAGCCGACACCTGAAAAAGCATCCATTACTGCTGAGCCAATCACATCGAGATTACAGCCCTCCCATTGGCCACTCATTCACCAATCAGAAGGAAGGTGACTATTTTTAAACGAATCAGTGACTGTGTTGCATTTCACGAGCCTGAACGAGAGCACTGAGGAAGGCGAGAGACGCCGAAATGCATTTGCTGTTCATGGTTTTATTTGAATTAAAATGAACTTTCGGACACCCCGTGAGTGCTCCTTAATTGTGGCGGAGTTGTTTTAGAAACACGCGAGTCCTACCCTCGTGCAAAGGAGTCACCCGTTATGGAGTTCGGCAGTGGCATATGGTGGGAAAACGTGTAAGATATATATATATATATATATATATATTCACTGAAAAAAACATAGGTTTCACACATGTTATAGTTAGCTGGACATTTTACTGATAAAAAACCAATGAAATTCCCCTGTTATAGTTACTGCAGGCAACTATAACTCACGCGACCGCAATCCTCTGCTGATGCTAATACTGTATTTAGACACTTATTTGCCCATGTCTTCTTCCATTAAATTTTAGCTATACATATATTACAAATATTTTTTTTTCATAAAGACACATATGTCATCAGCAGAGGATTGCGGTCGCGTGAGTTATAGTTGCCTGCAGTAACTATAACGGGGGAATTTCATTGGTTTTTTATCAGTAAAATGTCCAGCTAACTATAACATGTGTGAAACCTATGGTTTTTTCAGTGAATTTGCAAGGTTTTTTAAATGCTAATTCCTAACTATAACGTGTGTGAAACCTGTGGTTTTTTCAGTGAATTTGTACGGTTTTTTAAATGCTAAGTTACTTTACGCCATTCGTGGCGTGCGCGCCCACTTAACGCAGTTCGTTCCGTGCGCGCACGGTGCGCTTCGCGCACCGCGCGCCCACTTTACGCAGTTAGTGCCGTGGATGGGCCATGTACGCTCGATGCGCTTCGCGCACCGTGCGCACGTGGAGGACATATTATGCGCTTCGTTGTGAAAGATAAACATTTATATTCGGTTTAAATTTGTTTGATACATATGCCATGCACAAATGGTGCCCTTCGGGACCCATTTGCACACGGGGTGGGGAGAGTGTGGATATTTTTAAAAAAAAAAAAATGTTTTACCGTACGCGTACGGTAAGCGTAACCGGCGAATTTGCGTAAAAAAATATAAATGAATTTTTGGCCTTGGGGGTTCTTTGGGGACACATTTAGCAAGCCTAGGTGGTTGGGAGCTGTCTAAACAGTCCCTTTACATGTTTATTCTCTTTGTTTTTCATCCCCCCCTCAAAGTCTGAGAGAGAAAATGGCGGCCACCGCTTCCTGGTTTCGACCGATTCGAATGTTTACTAAGATCTAACAGCCAATCAGAATCGCGCTCGCGCACGTCACCGTACGCGTACGGTAAGCGCACCGTAAGCGCACCGTAAGCTGGCTCAGATATATATATTGATTTAAAGGCTATTTTCACAGAATCTACTCAACAGATTTACACCAAACCTACAAAAGGCACTTCCTTGACCTGTAGACTACCTCTCTGCCAAATTTCAAGCAACTCTGTTCAGCCGTTCGGGCTGTAGCTGTGTCTAAAGGTCCTATGGAAAAATGCATGGGAAAAACGCGTTTTGGGACCCCCCTTTTATCTCAGCCCCCGCTTGACGAATCCCCCCGAGACTTTCAGGGTAGGAGCGGAGCGCCCCACCTATTTTGAAAATTTCGCGAGAATTCGTCGACCGGCGCCAAAGTTATTCAAAATAGAATGTTGCGGTTTTCCTATGGAAACAGGGTCCTAACTATAACTACCTACTGGCGACTGCCAGTAGGTAATATATATATATATATATATATATATATATATGGTTTTTTTTCCCCCAAAAGTTTTGCTTCAGAGACGAGTCCGCACTCCCAGGCAAGGTAGGTAACAACCTGTATTTATTAAAGCAAGCAGCTTCCCATCCCGTTTCTTGTGTCCTTTAGCCTTACGCGTTTCGGGAAATCCTTTCCCCTTCCTCTGAGGCTGGTGTGGGCAGCTTCGATTTCTGTATGCATACCAAGCCCCCTGCGTGCTATTTATATTCACAATTGGCCTCTGGTGTGCCGTTTCGCTCCCTGAGCCTTCCCAATGCAAGCTGGGACTTGCAGTAATTTACATGTCTTTTTCACCCTCTAGTGGGTTTAAGGTGCTCACAACATTTCAAGGACCAGTTCAAGCAGCCCTCCATTGAGCCTCCGAATGAGACTCTGCTTGCTGCTCAAATTTCCTTGCCACGCAGATCACGGAAGGCGAGATTCCTCCCATGCAGACCCCTCGTGTTCAATGGGGCGGTGCGTAAACTCCACGGCCTGGAGCCACCGTGAGTACGTTTTCCAAAAGTTTTGCTTCAGAGACGAGTCCGCACCTCCAGGCAAGGTAGGAAACAACCTGTATTTATTAAAGCAAGCAGCTTCCCATCCCGTTTCTTGTGTCCTTTAGCCTTACGCGTTTCGGGAAATCCTTTCCCCTTCCTCTGAGGCTGGTGTGGGCAGCTTTGAGTTCTGTATGCATGCCAAGCCCCCTGCGTGCTATTTATATTCACAATTGGCCTCTGGTGTGCCGTTTCGCTCCCTGAGCCTTCCCAATGCACGCTGGGTTTTGCAGTAATTTACATGTCTTTTTCACCCTCTAGTGGGTTTAAGGTGCTCACAACATTTCAAGGACCTGTTCAAGCAGCCCTCCATTGAGCCTCCGAATGAGACTCTGCTTGCTGCTCAAATTTCCTTGCCACGCAGATCACGGAAGGCGAGATTCCTCCCATGCAGACCCCTCGTGTTCAATGGGGCGGTGCGTAAACTCCACGGCCTGGAGCCACCGTGAGTACGTTTTCCAACAGTTTTGCTTCAGAGACGAGTCCGCACCTCCAGGCAAGGTAGGTAACAACCTCTATTTATTAAAGCAAGCAGCTTCCCATCCCGTCCTTTTTGGCCCACTGGCTGCACACTCATTTCACTGGCTGAGAATTGAGATCTTGATGCTGCCAACAAGTCCACAGGTACTGCCCCAATGCAGAAATACCCTTTCCTTCTCTTGCTGCCAACCGCGTTGCTCCTGACTGAGAGGGCATGTCAGTTGCCAGTGCCAACAAAACATTCAAAACATCGATTCCCAAGATTCCACTCAATCACAAGAATGGATTTGATACAGCCTTGGTAAATCGCCTGTGGAATTTTATTAATCCATAAAGATGTTCATGCAGCATGATCAGTGAGTTCGTGAAATGCTACAGCAGACATGTTTTGGCTGAATGGCCTTTTTCAATGCCAGTTTCACTCGAGGGTTGTAATACCCGGAAAACTTTAACTGCAAAGATGTTCACTCCCATTGGAGCATACTCATGGTCCCACCTGTATCTTAAAGTTATGGCATCCCTTCCTGAAACACTACAGTGTGCCTCTCTCCCAACCGCCCAAGAACAATATTCAGAACCCTGCTGTGAACGCCAATTAAGTAATTGATGCTCAAGCACACAATGGTGCCCCAATCCTTGTAGGCCTGCGAGCTGCACACTCCTTTGGCGGCTGAGTATCGAGATCTTGATGCTGTCAACAAGTCCACAGGTACAGTCCCTTCACGTAGTGGAATACTACTTCCACTCTCCCCAATGCAGAAAAAATATTTCCTTCTTTCTTTAACTGGGGCCAACACGTTGTGTCTTTTCATACAAGCCTCCTCTTTTGCGGAAACTGCATTGCTCCTGAACAAGAGGGCTTGTCAGTTGCCAGTGCCAACAAAACTGACCAAATGTAGATTCCCAAAATCCCACTTTATAACAAGAACGGGTCTAACACAGCTCGGGTAAATCGCCTGTGGAATTTCGCTAAACTATAAAGATGTCTATGCAGCATGAGCGCCAGTAGTTAGTTATAGTTAGGACCGTCTTTCCATAGGAAAAGCATTTTTTGACTTGCCTATCTCTTTGGCGTAGTTTGACCAATGTTCATGAAACTTTCCCCAAAATTTGTCAAGGTAGGTTCTGGTTGTCATGAAACATTTGGGGTGATCTGTGCAGTGGGGATCGAGAATTTGGGGCATGAAATAAGGTTGCGTTTGTAATGTTAATTCCCATAGGAATCTTTAGCCACACCTACTGCCCAAACTGCTGAACAGACTTAAACCAAATTTGGCAGGGAGTTAGACATTGGTTGAATGCAGTGCCTTTTGGTGTAAATCTGTTCAATAGTGTTTGAGAAATGTAAGCCAAAAATTATAGTGATATCCCTTGTCGCGGATATTTTGTGACGATTCCCCGATTACTCGTGAATGTGTGCGCCAAAGTGAATGCTCTGATTGGCTGGACTAAACCTGAACAGAATGTTACGCCCACCCTTTTATTGATCAGGAATAGGTCCCAGGGCTGAAAATTTCTGAAAAAGCCAACATAAGGGGTCAGAGTGGAGGTACACTGTCCCCATGTTTGAGGAATGGGGGTGTTAGTGACACAAGTTATGCCTCTGAAATAGATTTTTTTCATCATGTGCGATATTCTTGACTATGCTGCACTTGCCAGCGTGGCCTCATGATGAACACTTATATATCCAGTTACATACCCACTCAGATACTGATGTACTCATTGTCACACCCAATCAGGTACTCATGCACACACTTACAGACTCACTTGGAGAGTGATGCTCCCATGTACATAATGATTTTGATACTCATACACCCACTTACAGACCCAGTGTGAGACTTTTGCTTCCACTGACACACCTACTATATGTGATAGCGAAACTCACTCAGACACTTATGCACCAACTCATAGATCCAGTCACAGGCTCATGTACCCATTCACATATGCAGACAGAGACTCATACACCCACTCACAGACCTATTTAGACACTCATACACCCACTCAGAGACTCACTCAGACGCTCACACACCCAGTCAGACACCCACTCAGACATTCATGCATCGATTTACTGACCCACTGAGAAACGTATAATTTCACTCATACACCCACTGAGACATTGATTGACTCAGTCAATGATCCAGTCTGACAATCACAAACTGACTTACAGAGCCACTGAGTGACTTATACCTTTGCTCATAAATTCACTGATAGAGAGTTGTGCTCAGACATTTATGCAGCCAGTGACACACTTCCTGAAAGACTCATGAGTCTACTCTGATATCCACTCATAGACTTATGTATGCAGTGGCAGACCCACTCAGAGACTTATGCATGCACTCACATAACCGAGTGAAAAATGAATGCAGACTGTTATAGAGATATTGAGATATTGATAAATGTTTTTATAGAGTTAATTAGATAGTTATTTGGCTAGTGTGATGGGTAGAATTAGTAAGGTAGTTATAATTATTAAATGTGGTGGTGGCTATTGAATTCCTGCTTTTGCTTTGCATTTTTACGACCTAGTCACGGGGATCGCAATTACCAACGTCATCGCGATCTCCGACGTCACTGTAAAAAACTGAAAATAGGTTTTAGAGATGGTTTTTATAGAAACTCTCTAGAAAAACCTGACTTTAGAGAATACTGTAAGAAAACCTTAGTATGTAAAATACTGTAATATGTGTGGATGTATGTTTTTAAACTTTATGGAAAGGCGTGATCATCACAGGTAACATCATCACGACATCCCGAATGACCATGAAAAGAGAAAACAGGTCTGAAAAATGGTTTATAAAGAAGCTTAGTACAAAAATATGAGTTTAAACATGCTTTGAAAGAAGTATGTATATAGTAATATGTATAGTGAAATGTTCGGAATGGACTTTTTCATATATTACTTTTGGATGTGTTCGTGGTCATTGAATGTCTGATTTTCTTTTCCATTTTCACGACATATCAGCGGGGATCACGGCGTCATCGCAAAGATTGTCAATAACTAAAAAAAAAAGAACCTCTAGAAAATAAATTCCCAATATTTCGGCCACTAGGGTGGCTCTGACAAGAGCCATTGTGTTGGTTGTGTGTTTATGGCTGCTACACATAGGACAAGATGCAGAGTTTCAATTTACTTAGAAACACCCTGTTGCCTTCATCTGTAAAGTGCACTCCATCACTTCTATAAATTCCATGCATGTTAAAATGTAGATTGTTGTTATAGATACAACCCATGCGATCATCACTGAGGAATGCAGAAACAGGTTTAATAACATGTTTCCTGGCTTCGTCAATCTGTGGACAGAATTGATTTCACCACTTCCATTTCTGTCTTTGGCATATATTAGAGTACACCAAGACAGTGTGAGGGGAAAAATGACATCAGTTCTGCAAAGGTTTCTTTCATTAGGATTTCCAGCCCTACCCCAGTCAATGTTCCTAGGTCATTGCCACCACAGTGCACAATCATGAGGTGTTAATCCACAATGGATTTAAACAAGCCAGCAACTAATAAAACCCTCTCTGGCCAAACCAAGTAATCTGCACATATGGCAAACCCAGGTCCCTGTCAATACCTCTCTTTTTGCACTTTTTTTTACAGCCTCTTTAGCCCAATACAGATAGCTGCGGCTCTCAATCCATACTCTAAGCATTTTGAAGTGAAGGAGCAATAGTAGTCAGGAGAAGGCTGGAGCAGGTTTGAGGTAGCAGTTAAAATGGAGGTGTTTATATGTAATTATAAAAAATCTATCTATCTATCTATCTATCTATCTATCTATCTATCTATCTATCTATCTATCTATCTATCTATCTATCTATCTATCTATCTATCTATCTATCTATCTATCTATCTATCTATCTATCTATCTATCGATCGATCGATCGATCGATCGATCTATCTATCTATCTATCTATCTATCTATCTATCTATCTATCTATCTATCTATCTATCTATCTATCTATCTATCTATCTATCTATCTATCTATCTATCTATATATATATATATATATATATATATATATATATATTCACTGAAAAAACCATAGGTTTCAGGGACTTTATAGTTAGAAATGAGCATTTACAAAACCTTAGAAATTCACTGAAAAAACCACAGGTTTCAGGGATGTTATAGTTAGTTGTACATTTTACTCGTACAAAACCAGAGAAATTCGGCCGTTATAGTTAGTTCAGCTAACTATAACTCGCGCCCCCGCAATGCACTGCTGATGACATCACATATTACATCATTCATGACATGGTCAGTGAAATCACTGATGACATCACTGATGACATCTCAAATGACATTACTGATGACATCACTGATGACATCATCCCGTGAATGTGTTTCTGTAAAGTTTAAATATGTATATATGTATTGTGAAACTAACGGATGAAATAGCAGCCAGGAACCTCACTGAGGAAACTGCCAAACTTAAATTAGAAATGACTAATAGACTACGCAAAGAGGAAGATAAAGTCAAAGAACTAAAGGCATTTAAATTCCACCGTGACCGTGTGGATTATGAAACTGGCCAAATACTTACGTTCTCGCGCAAATATGATGCAATGAAAACCACCAAATATGCCGCCTCCAATGCTCAATCCGGCCCTTCTCCCACAAAACAAAGAACTGTCGACACTTCTAATTCAGATCTCAGTTCAGCAATTGAAAGTGAGGTAGAGGGAGATTCCACAAGAGTATACATGAACCAAACACGAGCTGCACCTTCCCCCGCCGAAGAGTTGAATTTTTTAGCGGAAGAGCGGAGAGCCACTCTCCGACCTCGGCCCCAAAGAAATCCCGCAGGCAGAGGAGAAACTACCAGCGGGGGCAGCGGAGGAAGGCCAGAAAACGCCACAACCTCACGCAACAACAGCAAAAATTGCGGGAGGGTATGGCGGAATCGCCGATAAATACATTGGAGGAATCTAAGAGAACTGTAATCAATTTGTCTGAAGCGACCCTCAACAAAGCAGAAATTCAAATTCTGGCTTTAGGCTTATCTTACTGCGCTGAATCCAACTTTGACTACCCTAACACCAGAATGGATATTGATAAGTTTGTGCGAAAATTAAAATTGCGAAAATTTCATGCCATGAAAGAATCTAATGTTGAGTCCAATTCCAGAAACCAACAGGACACAGAAAGCGCAGAAGTATTGCAATCACGGCCATCTGCTGACCATTCCTTACTACAAGTATTGACTGAATTGCATCAAGAAAATAATCATATGGATTTCCAAGACTCTTCCCCCAACTTAATCAGAGACTTGTCTGTCTTACCCAAAATTCAAAAGATCGATACACCTTTCAAAAAGAAATCTAAATTTACTCCCATACTGGCAAGAGACGGCATAGACATATTCAGTGAAAATGTAGACAATGAAATCAAACAATTGAACTACAAGATCTCCAATTCCAAGAACAAAATGAATAACAGGAGAAGGCAATATTTTTCCTTGGTTAGCAAACTACAAAATGACAAAAGCATCATAGTCAGAAATTGTGACAAAGGAGGGAACGTGGTTTTATGGGCTAGAAAAGACTATATGGAAGAGGCACTATCTCAGCTAAATGATGGATCTTGCTACAGACTCAGCAATTTAGGGGCCTTAAAAGACACAGCCAAGGAGTTTTATGCTAAATTGGTGGCTTGGAAGGGCATGGGTTTATTATCTATGGACGAATATCAATATATTAGGAATGATCACCCTACTGTCCCCAATATCTATTTTATTCCAAAAATTCACAAAGATGCTACCAAACCTCCGGGTAGGCCCATTATATCGGCTAGAGGTAGTTTACTTGAGAATGCCTCCAAATACATAGACTATTTTCTCCAAGATTACGTACAAAAACTTCCCTCCTATATAAGAGACACTGGCAACTTCATCTCCAAATTAAGAGACTTTGAATGGGATAACAAATTTTATCTTATAATTTTGGATGTGTCTTCCTTATATACTTGCATTAATCACAAGGATGGTCTACGTGCAACGGAATTTTATCTAAACAAAAACAAAGCTACCTTGCCCCAACACAATACTATGCTATTAGGCATGATACATTTTTGTTTAAATAACAACATTTTCCTATTTGATAACTCGTTTTATCAACAAATGCGAGGCGTTGCCATGGGAGCCAGCTTCTCCCCCAGTTACGCCTGTTTATTCATGGGCTGGTGGGAGGAGCTGGTTCTCATGTGCGTTATAGTTATCTGAACTAACTATAACGGGAGAATTTCATTGGTTTTTTACGAGTGAAATATCCACCTAACTATAACGTGTGTGAAACCTGTGGTTTTTTCAGTGAATATATATATATATATATACATATATATCCACCCACATTTGCCGAGCAACACAAGCCCGGACCTTGAAGGGCGGCCAGTGAGACTGGTGCATGGCTTCCAGTAGAAATCACAACAATCCTTCCTTTCTCCTCCAAGAAGGCTCACTGACACTGGCTGGGTTACTGTTGAAACTGCTTTATTGGTGAACAGCACGAGGCAAGAAGTTACCACAGCCCAACGTTTCTGCTCTTACAAGCCTTGATCACGGGCGGTAACTCTCTGTATAAGCAGCCCACGTGATACATTTAATTTTTATCAGCGCGGGCCGTATTATCCCACAGAGTGCGTGCAGGGAAAAGTACACAATTTAAATGCGGGCGCCAGTGTTTCAATGTCTGAATGCTGTATTGCGCAACGCTTACTTGATTAACAATAGTCCCTTAGCGCAAAATTATTCAGGTAAGTTTCTTGCACAGTTCGCCATATCATTGTTCACTCACTGCCTTCGTTAAGCACTTCCAGCCTGCAAGTACGGATATTCATCCTCCTGCTCCCAACTTGCCTCTCTCTGCAACCGCGCCGCAGGGGGTAAGCAGGTCGAGCTCCAACAATTCAAATCCACCCACTTTTGCCGAGCAACACAAGCCCGGACCTTGAAGGGCGGCCAGTGAGACTGGTGCACGGCTTCCAGTAGAAATCACAACAATCCCTCCTTTCTCCTCCAAGAAGACTCACTGACACTGGCTGGGTTACTGTTGAAACTGCTTTATTGGTGAACAGCACGAGGCAAGAAGTTACCACAGCCCAACGTTTCTGCTCTTACAAGCCTTGAAAGAAAGAAGCAAGAGAAATGCAGAAAGAGGAAACAGAAGTCCAGAAAGACGAAAAAAGGTACAGAAAGAAGCAAGAGATGTGCACAAAGAACCAACAGAGGAGCAGAAAGAGGCCTTGTTGCAAAGTCATCCTGTGCCCCCAACATTTTGCTGACAGGTACTGGCAATAACTGACTGACTAACCAGGTCCGGAGCCAGTGCTATGGTGAAAGACACTTAGAATACAGTGAAAACACTTACATACACTAGGGTACACTATGGGTTGGGGTTTCCCTGTGATTGGCATGACCTCCCCTGTATGGCCACAGTATATAATAGGGCAAGAGGATTAAAACTATCTCTAACTAAGAAGTGCAGAAGGAGGCGAGAGAATTGCTGAAAAAAGCAATAGAGGTGTAGAAAGAAGCACGAAAAGTGCAGAAAGAGGCAAGTGAGATGCAAAAACAGGCATGAAAGGTACAGAAAGAGGGAAGACAAGTGCTGAAAGAGAAAACAGGGGTGAACAAAGAAGCAAATGAGGTGCAGAAAGAGGCAACAGACATGCAGAAAGAGGGAAGAGAGATGCAGAAAAAGGCAAGAAAAGTGTAGAAAGAGGAAGAAGAGGTACATAAAGAGACAACGGGGTGGAGAAAGAAGCAAGAGAGGTGCAGAAAGAAGCATAGAAAGTGCAGAATGAAGCAACAAGGGTACAGAAAGAAGCAGGAAAAGAGTAGAAAAGAGCAAGTGGGTCACTGCATGAGTACTTGGGTACCGACTGAAGGATTAGAGTACTGAAAGGAGAGTGAGAAAGACAAGTGTGTAGGTGGTTCGAGGACTGCATGCGTAGTGGACAGGGGTTTGTAGCAGTGCATGTGTTAATGCCTGGGTCATTGCGTGAGTACTTGGGTACTGAGTGAATGATTAGAGTACTGCAAGGAGAGTGCCTGGGTGAATTTATAAGTGTTTGGGTTTTGGCGCAGTGTTTGGATTAGTACATGGTGCTGGATGGCTGACTGGAGGAGTGCATGGGGAGTGACAGGGTGTTTGCTGGAGTGTATGGGTACTACCTGAGTAATTGAAGGTGTGAAAGAGAAGTGTGTAGGTGGTTGGAGGACTGCATGCATAGTGGACAGGGGTTTGTAGCAGTGCATGTGTTAAGGCCTGGGTCACTGCATGAGTACTTGGGTACTGACTGAATGATTAGAGTACTGCAAGGAGAGTGCTTGGGTGAATTTATAAGTGTTTGGGTTTTGGCGCAGTATTTGGATTAGTACATGGTGCTGGATGGCTGGCTGGAGGATTGCATGGGAGTGACAGGATGTTTGCTGGAGTGTATAGGTACTGCCTGGGTAATTGAAGATGTGAAAGACAAGTTTCAATTTGGGGAATAAAGTCCCCTTGAATCCTGAGTGTCCCTTGGGTCCAACTAGCCCACCAGGTATCTTCAGTTAGTGCCACAGAGCTGCTTTGCAGAGAGGTGTAAAAAGGACCACCTCTCTGCAATGCAGCGCAGTGGCGCTTACTGGAAGCACCTGGTGGACTAGTTGGCCCCCAGGGGCCCTCAGGATTGAAGGTGAATTATCTCCCCAACTCAAAAAGTGCCACAGGGCATGTTTGCACACATCACCTCAGGCCCCATCCCCTCCCTTCACCACTGTGTAAACGCGCCCTGTGGCCGTTTTAAGTTGTGAGATTAAGTCCCCTTGAATCCTGAGGGTCCCTAGGGTCCAACTAGCCCACTAGGTACCTCCAGTAAGTGCCACAGAGCTGCATTGCAGAGAGGTGTAAAAAGGGAAACGGCCTGGACCAACTCTCTGCAAGGCAGCGCAGTGGCGCTTATTGGAAGCACCTGGTGGGCTAGTTAGCCCCCAGGGGCCCTCAGGATTGAAGGGGAATTATTTCCTCAACTTAAAATGCGTCACAGGACGTGTTCGCATACGTCACCTCAGGCCCCGTCCCCTCCCTTCCCCACTGTGTGAACATGCCCTGTGTCCGTTTTAAGTTTGTAGATTTAGTCGTCTTGAATCCTGAGGGTCCCTAGGGTGAAACTAGCCCACTAGGTACCTCCAGTAAGCGCCACAGAGCTGCATTGCAGAGAGGTGTAAAAAGCCGCACGGCCTGGACCTCCTCTCTGCAATGCAGCACAGTGGCGCTTACTGGAAGCACCTGGTGGGCTAGTTGGCCCCCAGGGGCTCACATGATTCAAGGGGACTTAATTCTCCAACTTAAAACACGCCACAGGGCGTGTTTGCACACGTCACCCGTGAATATAGTTAATAAGAGCCCCAGGGGGGTGGCGGTCCCCGGGGCAGTGTGGGGGGGATTGGGCCCCCCACCCATTTTTTTTCTGCCCCCAGGACCTGGCCCACCCGGGGGTTTATTTAAACGAAGCGCGGGAGCCAGCGCTTCTTTTTTTTAAAAAAAGTTCGGCCGAAATTCACGCTGGGTGCGTGAATCTCGCCGATTTAAAAAAAAATTGGGGCCCTGGGGTTCTTGTGGGACCCCCTAAGCAGGCCTAGGGGGTCAGGGTGTTTCTACCCTGCCCCCTTTTCGTGTTTTGTGCATTTGTTTCACTCATTTCTTGTGCCTCGGTTCTATCGAGGCACAAGATGGCTGTCAACACTTCCTGGTTTGAAGTGTTGACAGCCAATTAGCATAAAGCTCGTGCTCGGGAGAATCCACGGCCCTAGATATCGAAACTTTTTTATTTTTGATTTTCTCGGCAGCTACTGAACGGATTTACACCATTTAACAAAAAGGGATCTTTCTGAAGCAGGGGATACCTTTTGCCAAATTTGGTGTAATTCCGTTCAGCAGTTTGGGCTGTAGCCGTGTCTAAAGTTTCCTATGGGAAATTGCATGGGGAAAACACGTTTTGGGACCCCCCTTTATTCTCGGCCCCCCCTTGCCAAATCTCCCTGAAACTTTTAAGATAGTAGCGGACTGGACCGCCCCACGAGTATTGAAAATTTCACGAAGAATCGTCAATCGGCGCTAAAGTTATTGGGAATAGAATGTTGCGATTTTCCTATGGAAAATAGATCCTAAATATAACTATCTACCGGCGACCGCCAGTAGATAATATATATCTATATATATATATATGTGTGTGTGTGTGTGTGTGTGTGTGTGTGTGTGTTTGTGTGTGTGTATAAAAGTTAAAAACACAAAACCAAACATAAGTCCACAGAATATAACAATGTGTACATTGATACAAATTTATAACCAATAAGCATGTGACAAACACATACCTATTACATTTAAAAACAAAGTTCTCTAATCCCAAAATATGTTTAGGCATAAATACATATGTTATGTTTGTGGATAACACACACAAATTCTCAAACAAGAAAAACAATAACATTAGTAGCCAATCCATCTCCCAGATTAAAAAAATGGTCAGCAAGGAAAAGGTTAAACATCTAAAAAAAATATAAAGCTTAAATGACATGACACTCCCTCAGTTCTAAAGACCAGAAATGGAAAAGCAGCAGAGAGACAAAATACAGGAAGGGAAGAGTAAAAAGAGAAGGAACTTAAAGTTAAAAACCAGGAAGGAAACAATCAATAAATCCGGAAACATTTACAAAGAAGTCTCATTTAGAAAACACGTCAACCTTCCCACATATAGGCATCCCTATATTTCAAGGTAAAGGATACCACCACACCCAGGTGTTGCAGCCAGCCGCAAGCCAGGTCATGTTGACCAGTCACATCAGAGCCTACCCTTTCTAGTTACTGAAGGTAGCAGAACAAATTTCCCAGATGTTTACTAGGGGTGGGCAGAATTTGCGAAACTGCCTTTCGCAAAATTTTGCGAAACGGCAAAAAATCTCTGCGAACACGCGAAATTTCGCGTGCTCGTGGAGATTTTGGGCTGATTAATATGTTACTGAATTTGAGCTTCAACTCAGGCACCTGCTTTATTTATATCTGTAACTGCTTCCTGTTGAAGTTTTATTTTTGTGACAGGAGCATTGTGCCAGAATGAATACTGCCCTGCATATGATATTACCTAAGAAGATGCCACTGTTTTTTGCAATACCTCTACTCAACTGGAGTACTTTCTACTGGCTAATCAGTAAGTGCTACCTCGTTGGGTAAATGTATAGTGCTTTTCCTACACTACAGCTGCATAAAGGGCCAGAAGAGTTGTCTCCCGTGCCCATGCGTGTCTGTAACGCTGCCACCGCGCCGACGGGCGCCGGGGCCCCTCGAGTGAGCTGTCCATCATAGTGGGGGAAAGGGTGGGAAGACGTTGCACACCACTGGTGTGTGGCCCGGGGCCAAACAGGCGGGGCTTCCATGCAGTTCACATGCCTCTTGTTTATAAAGGGCCAGAGACTGATCAGAGCAGCAGATGAGGAGACAGAACCTCCTGGTGTCAGGAACTACACAGGGATTGCGCTCGAGAAACTAATGGGTGCACAGAGCTCCATCAAGGATTACAGCAAATTGTTGACGGTAGATTGGGGGAGAAACCACACCTGCCTAGCCTCGACCGTGCTCACAAATGTTTTGTGCTGATTAATGCGTTACTGAATTTGACCTTCAACTCGGGCACCTGCTTTATTTATATCTGTAAGTGCTTCCTGTTGAGGTTTAGTGACAGGAGCATCGTGCCAGAATAAATCCTGCCCTGCATATTTCCTTTCCGCCGCGGATCGCGGAAGTTTCGACATTTTCGCGTTCCGCGTGGAACGTGAAAATGTCGAAATTTCACAAGTTCCGCGAGCGGAACGAAATTTTTCGCCCACCCTTAATTTTTACCTCAGACCACCAAATTCTTTAGTGTGGATACATTTATATTCCCCAATAAATCAAAAAACAAATACATAATACCAACCAAAAAAAGTGATCTCCAACAAAGGATCACTTCCCTTGATATTAGTCCAAATAAGGTTGAAGTAGTTTACACCCGTCAAATCTGTTTTTCTAAAAATACATTATCCAAGGACAAAGTTGTAATCAAATAATGCCAAACATCACTGTCTTATGATGACAAGTCTCCCCTATGTTGTTGAATTAACATACCTAAGCAGTGGTGGCTGGTGACATTTGAAAATGGTGAGGCGTGAAAGTTCTGGATGAATGCCCAGTGGTGAGCGAGCATAGCAAGAGAGTCTAACTGTCATAAGCGGGGTTCTCCCCTTGCAAAACTTTTGAATAATGACTTGACAATGGTGCATTTTCAAGCACATTTGAGAAAAGTAAGAAGATAAATAAAGCAATTCTGAAAGTGTAATTATGTAGTGCTGTCAGGTTATGAATGTAACATGAACTACTGCCCGATCCATGATCCCATTGCAAACTAGTAATTTTATTTATGCAAATTTACTTCTCAGGTTTGCAGTCATCCACAGTTTCACTCATCTATCCATTCACCCTGTCATCCATCCACCTACGCTCTCATCCATCCATACATTGTTTCACTTATCCACCTATCCACCCTCCCTTTCATTCATGCATTAATTCATTCATTCACTCATCCATCCGTACATCCATCTTTTCACTTATTCAATCATCCATCATTGGGTAGAGAGCAGGGGGTTAGGCTGATAGTTCAGAGATGGGTGGAACTCAGGGGGCTGAGCAGAGAAATTAGGCATCTGACGTGTTCAGTGCTGTGCATCTATGTGAGCTGTGCAGGTGGTAGATGGCTATGCAGAGTGACAGGTTGTGCTGCAGGTGGAGGGCTTTGTGGAGCTGTGAAGAGTGTGACGCATTGTGCTACAGGTGGAGTGCTTCGCTGAGCTGTGGAGAGTGTGGCGGTGCGCAGAGAGTGAGTAGGTGAAGCTGGGGTAGGTGAGTGGATCGGAGGTATGTGCAGAGTGGCATCTGTGCAGAGAAGGAGCCTGTTCTGGGAGCATGTTACCGTACAGAGATTGGGGCGATGGTAGTGCTGGGCAGGGAGCGCACAGGCACCAGGGAACTGCGCAGAGAATGATTGTAAAGCGCCAGGCTAACCTGAGAGTGGACACGTGTACTGCTGGTGCCCTGTGTGTGAGTAGCTGTGCTGTGGGTGGGCACAGGGGGCATACCCATCACAGCTGTTCTAAGAGAGTCGAGTAGAGATGTGCACACAGCATGGCAATGTGGAAAGGGGGGCACTGTGCATGATGGTAGAGAGTGTAAAGAGAGAGACTTCCCGGGGGCGGAGGGCTGTACACAGACTAGTGCTTGCCCTGCCGAGAGGGAGCCGTGCAGAGAAAGGGAATCTGTGCAGTGAGTTTGGCACTGCGTGAACGAGGATGTCTATGCAGACACTGTGCATAGTGGGGCCAGTTCTAAATCTCAGGAGGCTGCAGAGCTCTGCTGGTGTGGGCTGTGCTGATCCATAAATGGGTATGCAGGCAGTGCAGCACTGCCTGTGCAGAGAGTGGGGGTTCATTGTGTGCGGGGTTGCACATCAAGGCCGAGGGTATAGTGAGTGCTGCCTTTGCACACAGAGGCGCTGTTTGAAGGTTTCGGGGTCAGTGCAAAGTTGATAAACCACCAGATATTCACCTCCACCACCGGGACCATGGCACAGACAGACCTGCGTCCACTCACTCTTCAACGAGAGAGCTCTGCCAGTGACAGCCAGCTCTGCAGACCCCACAGCCTGCAGATCACAGGAGACGTGCACACCCCAGCAGCTGTGCAGAAACCAGCAGCCTTACAGCACCCACCAGCCATAGAGACCGCAGAGCCCGGCAGATCACAGGAGCTGTGCAGACCGTTAGATGTACAATGCATAACGAGTCCAGCAGCCGTGCAGACCCAAGGAGCTGTGCAGAAATCAGCAGCCATACAGAGTCCTGCTGCCCTACAGACCCTGGAACACCAGTTGCGCAAGTCCCAGCAGTCCTTGCCATGTGATAAGAAATGTTGCAGGGCGGCTTGGTGATCTTTGAACAGAGAAGGGAAACTCATCCTTTGGATTTGTTCCTTGATTTGAAACTCCTGTGTGACTTGTAATCCTTGTAAAGTACAGGAGTAATTTTATCCATAAATGACAGGTTGTTCTAGAGCGCAGCCAGTGTACCCAGCCTAGTTGCACAAGCACACTGGTGCCCGTGCCACTAGGTCCTCGTTTTACAAATAGCATTACTTCATATATAGAGTGATTGTTTCTTGAGTTAAAAGGGGTCAAAGATACTACTTTCATGTGAATACCAGTCGCAGTTGCAACGACTACAGCAAAAAACCCTTGAGCACCATAGCCGAATGTCGGGGGGCCTCCTGACAGGCAATTAGTAGTCTAACCGTGCAACATGGGTGCCTATGAACAAAGCAACCGCTATCTCATCTTACCTAGTTGCTGCGAGCGTGCAACCGTCCATCGCGTCCTGTATTTTCAAAGCGAACCGCCATATCGTACGGAAGGGGAATATAAATATTCAAACACATAACGTTAATCAGCATCCGGGCATTCACTTGAAACATGCCCAACTATGCCCGTCACCAATGGTCGCTAGAGATTGAACTTCAAAATTAAGCAGAAGCGAGCTAAGACGTGCATCACACCTTCACTGAAAAAAACATATGTTTCAGGGACGTTATATTTAGTTGGACATTTGACTCATACAAAACCAGAGAAATTCATCTGTTATAGTTAGTAGACTAGCGCCACCACAATACACTGCTGATGACGTCACATATTACATCACTCATGACATGCTCAATGACATCACTGATGACATCACTGATGACATCTGAAATGACATCACTGATGACATCACTGATGACATCATCCACGTGATCATCTGATGAACCTCCTCATACCCTAATAAAACCTTTCATACACCCTCTCTAAAATACAGACCACCAATATCGAAACCATAGACAGACCAATAGCAGTTAGTTCAGACCTGCTAAGTGATTTATACGTCTACACACACATCCACCCACTAACCCATACAGTCACTCATACACACAGTCATTCATCTATACCGGCACTGATACCATTTCTGCTGCAAGCCAAGAGTACGGCACTTTGCCCCCAGCTGCTACTGCATTTGATATTAAATTTAAGTAGGCTGTCCAAATCAGGGACTCTGGTTTATATAAATCACCAGGGAATTTATCCGGGCTGGGGCCTTAGCATATTTTAAGGTGTCAATAGCTCTGTTTGTATCATCAAGGCTAAAGGCAACAGGGGCGGTAGTTTCGATAGGTATCATAATATTCAAAGTTATAAAATCATCAGGATTATTACTACACCTTGAGTTGTCGCTATCTCCTGCATTATAGAGGTTAACAAGTGTTCCATCTATTTGTCAGGCAAGGTGTTATAATGATGTGACTTAATCTTGTCTGACTTAATGCTGTGGCTGTATGTGACGGATGTTTGGTAAGACAACAAAGGAAATTTAGTCAGCCATTGAAAACTAAGTTGCCAAAATGCAGACAAAAAAATAGTTTTTCTATTTAGCCTTGTTACAGTTTTTTAAGCCATAGCAAACTGAAACTGAGCTACTTGGAGAATTTGACTGTTATTAAGAGTCATTCAACTCTGTGAAAGAAAGCATTGAATGCTCTGTGTTTCCAGTGTATCGTCAAATGTGTGGAGAGAAGAGAATAAACAATAAGAAACAATTGCTGCTGAGATAGCAAGAGAGAGTTCTCAGAGTGGTCAATGTTCATCACCTAGAACTTAAGATCTTCTTTGACAGCCAGTCATTGAAAATTAAGCTGCAATAGCTATGAATGAGGTGGAGAATGCAATGCAGCAAGTAAGACAGGAAACTGTGGATCTACAACTAATAATACAGCAAGATATGCATTATGGAGATATACTAAAGGACATAAGCGCTGGAGTCCTAACAAAAGAGGAAAAGACAGTGTTCCAAACCCGTCTCATCAAAAATTAGTTTACAAATAATGTTTCAGCTGCTAAAGTAATGTATAGTTTAGTTACGGAAGAGAAGTCTATTGCTTGTTTCATAGAAACTCTTGAGGAGTATAGTAGATTCGATGAACAATTATTGCTACTGGAAAAAGTAGAGATCATCGAAATTAGAGCAAATGATAAAATTGAACATCAAGGAGTTACAGTTAGGGGTGGGTGGAATTTGCATAGTTGCCCTACGCAAATTATTGCGAAATTGCTTCAAATCTCCGCGAGCACGTGGAACTTTCGCGAAGACGCAGAGATTGCTTTTCCCGCCCGTTCGCGATGTGTTTTTGCGTGCTCACGGGGAAATATACCTCTAACTTGCCCATGTGGTCGCTAATGGGCGTGGCCATCTTGCTCGCGATGCCTATTTGCAGTTCCGGGTTGAATGACGTGTTTGCGATCACAAACTCTCATGGGATAGCGTGACCGGCTATCAACAATCCAACATCTTGTGGCGCACACGAACGGACAGGAAAACTTGTCAGCGAACACAGGGATCCGGTAACACATGCGCGATAATGCATTTTTAAAGCGCGAACAAGAAAATACTTCCACTTTCGTAGCAGGTAGCAGAAGTTTCGACATCTCCGCGTTCTCCGCGGAATGCGGAAATGCCAAAACTTCGCAACTTTCGCGAGCTGAACGGAAATTTTCACCCAGGCCTAGTTACAGTGCTGCTAACAGAAAATTTGCAATCAAAATTGGATAGTTTAGAAAAGTCTGTGTCAAAAACTGCAGGATTAGAAAAAGTTACTTATCTCTAAAAGTTGGCGTGTAATTTTACGTCATAATTTAAATGTTGATGAAGTGCTGGTGAATGGCATAATGGGTAAAGTAATACAATTTATGAATTATCCAAACAGAAATGATTTGGAATCATTTGCCATAAAATGTGATGATATTGCTGAAGTTAAGCAGATTGGTGGATGCATTGCACATTTTCTACTTGTGAAAGACTTGATTGTCCAGCTAAAGCAGTTCCCAGTGTCTTTAGCGTATCCAGTAACTATTCACAAATTGCAAGATTTAAGTGTAGATACAGGTCTTGTTAATATTGGTAGCAGCATATTCGAAGAAGTAATGTTATCATTTGTTGCTTTGTCGCAAATTGGAACATTGTCAATTTTTTTTTATTGATTTTGATTAGAAGAAAGTAAGTGCTGATGTGAGCTGTGTAAGAGAGTATAATCGGTTAAGAGCTCAATATGCTCCTCATTTAGGCCATTTTACTGTGCTTTAAAAGGTGATAGTCTGTCCAAAGCAGGAAATATCAAAGCAGTCTATAAGATTTGAACAGAAAGATGAACAAAAAGCAAAACACGTAGGAAAGAAAAGAAAACCACACCACAATGAGAAAATAGAAGGATATCATTTTGATAATAAATCTGGAGTGAACTGTTATGCTAATGTAGTGTTAAATGCGGTATACCATTTGTCTCATTTTCCCAAATTCTATTAAAGAAAATATGGATAAAAGAATGTCTTCACTACTGTGTAGTTTACTTGAAGAATTAAGAAGTGACAGAAGTATTATACATTCTGCTACTGGAATAAGAAAACGCAGCGACGACTGAACTGGATCAGTGGTGTTCTCTCAAAATCTTCAGTAGGATGCTCAAGAATTTCTAATGGCAATGCTAAGACTATTAGACAAAGAAGATGTGAATATCAATGAATTATTTGCCTTATCTTATACATGGACACATAACTGTGAACATTGTAAAATTACTTCTAGCACTGAAATCAATTCAGAATGATTCCTCTACTTGACATTACCATATTGTAAAGCTGTGCTCTTTGAAAATGTAACTGCAAACGCCCACCAAGATATGACCTCTCGAAACTGCAGATCAGAACGTAGGTCAACAAAGTTATAGGAAATATGTCATAGTCATGCTACAATGATGCAGAGTGGATGGTACTAAATTAGGAACTTAAATTGCTAACTTTAAAGCTACACAAATTTCAATCTAAAAAAAAACCTTTCACATCTCAACCAATCATATTTCATGAAGGAGTTACTATAACCTCAGGACGATACACAAAATATATGTAAGATGTTGAACAGGATGGACAGAGTGCAATGACATGCAATCAACATTCAAATCAAGACTACCTCAAAAGTTGCCAAACTCATATCTGCTATTTCTAAAACCAAAGTTCTAAGGAGAATTTAGGATAACAAAATGTGGTATTGTGTTGACATATATATGGTTTGTGTATTTCTGAGACATTATTAGGGGCATTGTCTACAGCAACCTATTAGAATTGAAAGGCTCTTTTTAACTGCACAAAAGGAATTCAAAAAACATTTGAGGGCTAAATTGTGTTACATAAGATAAAAAGTAAATGAAAGTACTATAATACCAGTAGCCTTAAGCTACATGTAAATATTCTCTTCACCACTAAAAAACAAATTGGTTTCTGCTATAGCAACTTCTATGTAGTACTAAGAGTTATGTTTTTCATACATGGACTAAGAACATTTTAAACATCATTTCGCCTAACAGGGATGATGTTTTCAAAACGATATCTAAAAAATGAAGATTGCTTCATAATTGTTGGACATTTCATAGCAATCACCTTGTACTACTCATGCAGTCATCCAGACACTACCCATGCACTCATGCAATCACTCAGGCACTACCCTTGCACTAATCCATTCATTCAGGTACTACCCATGCATTTACACAATCAACCAGGTACTACCCATGCATTCATACAATCACCCAGGCAGTACCCATGTACTCTATCATTCACTCAGGCACTACTTGTGGACTCATCTAATCACCCAGGCACTACCCATGCACTCATGCAATCACTCAGGCACTACCCTTGTACTCATCCATTTATTCAGGTACTACCCATGTATTCATACAATCAACCAGGCTCTACCCATGCACTCATCCAATCACCCAGACAGTACCCATTCACTCAGACACTACCAATCCACTCATGCAATCAACCAGGCACTACCTATGCACTGATCCAATCACCAAGTCAGTAACCATGCACTCATCCAATCACCCAGACACTACTCTTGCACTCATCCATTCACTCAGACACTGCCCTTGTACTCATCCAATCACCACAGTACTACTCATGGACTCATCCAATCACCCCAGCACTACCCTCGCCTTCTTCCAATCAATGAGGTGCTACCCATGCACTCAGCCAATCACCCAGGTGCTACTCATGTACTCATCCAATCACCCCAGCACTACCCCAGCACTACCATTGCACTCATCCATTCAATGAGGTGGTACCCATGCATGCACCCAATCACCCAGGCACTGTCCATACACTCATCCTGTTACTCAGCTACTTCCCATGCACTCATCCAATCTTACAGACTCTACCCATGTATTCACCCAATCACCCAGTCACCACCCTTGCACTCATTCATTCACTGAGGCACTACACATGCACTCATCTAGTCACCCAGGCACTACCCATGCACTCACCCAATCACCCAGGTACTATCAATGCACTCATACAATTACCCAGACACCACCCATGTGCTCATCCTTTCATTGAGGTACTACACATGCACTCATACAATCACCCAGGTACTACTCATTTACTCATCCAATCACCCAGTCCATAGCCATGCACTCACCCAATCACCCAGGCACTACCCTTGTTCTCATCCATTCACTCAGACACTACCCTTGCACTCATTCATTTGCTCTGGTACTACCCTTGCACTCATCCATTTGCTCATGCACTATGCATGCACTCATTCATTCACTCAGGCATTACCCATGCACTCATCCAATGTCACAGGCACTACCCTTGCACTCATCCATTCACTCATGTACTACCCATGCACTCACCTATTCACTTATGCACTAAAGTAACCATGCACTCATCCATTCTTCCAGGCACTACCCATGCACACATCCAATCATGCAGGCACTGCCCGTGTACTCATCCATTTACCCAGGCACTGCCCATGAACTCATCTATTTACCCAGGCACTACTCATGCTCTCATACAACACCCAGGTACTACCCTTGCACAAACCCAATCACTCAGTCACTACCTTTGCATTCATGCATTCACTCAGGCACTATCCATGCACTCATCTATTTACCCAGGCACTACTCATGCACTCATCCAAACACCCCGTCACTACCCATGCACTAATTCATTCACCCAGCCATTATCAATGCACTCATCCATTCACTCAGGTACTACCCTTGTACTCATCTATTCACTCAGGTACCACCCATGCACTCATCCATTCACCCAGGCACTACCCATGCACACACCCAATCGCTCAGTCACTACCTTTGCTTTCATGCATTCACTCAGGCACTAACCATACACTCATCCATTCACTCAGGCACTACCCATGCACTAATCAGATGGCCCAGGCATGTGGTCCGATTCAGCCAAATGACAGTAGGGCTTCAAAGATTCCTCTTTCAACATCACTACCGTCCATGCAGTACATGGCCATTCTTGAAAACTCTGGAGCCATATCTGCTGTAGTAGTCTGTACTAAGGGTGGGCGGAATTTGCAAAAGTGCCTTTCGCAAAATATCGCGAAACAGCAAACAATCTCTGCGATCACGCGAAATTTTGCGGAGATTTTGTGCTGATTAATGCGTTAGTGAATTTGACCTTCAACCCGGACACCTGCTTTATTTATATCTGTAAGTGCTTCCTGTTGAGGTTTAATTTTTGTGACAGGAGCATCGTGCCAGAATGAATCCTGCCCTGCATATTTATCCAAGAAGATGCCACCGTTTTGTGCAATACCTCTACTCAACTGGAGTGCTTTCTACTGGCTAATCAGTAAGTGCTACCTCGTTGGGTAAATGTATAGTGCTTTTCCTACACTACAGCTGCGTAAAGGGCCAGAAGAGTTGTCTCCAGCGACCATGTGTGTCTGTAACTTTGCCACCTCGCTGATGGGCGCCGGGGTCCCTAGAGTGAGCTGTCCATCATAGTGGGGAAAGGGCGGGAAGACGTTGCACACCGCCAGTGTGTGGGGCGGGGCTTCTATGCAGTTCACATGCCTCTTGTTTATAAAGGGTCAGAGTAGAGACCAACCAGAGCAGCAGATGAGGAGACAGAACCTCCTGGTATCAGGAACTACACAAGGATTGCGCTCGAGAAACCCATGGATGCACAGACCTCCATCAATGATTACAGCAAATTGCTGATGGAAGATATGGGGAGAAAGCACACCTGCCTAGCCTTTCACCGTGCTCACGAATCTTTTGTGCTGATTAATGCGTTACTGAAAGTGACCTTCAACTCGTGCACCTGCTTTAAACCTGTTTGTGCTTCCTGTTGAGGTTTAAAATGACAGGAGCATTGTGCCAGAATGAATCCTGCCCTGCATATTTCCGTTCCCTCACGGATCGCGGAAATTTTGACATTTTCGCGTTCCGCGCAGAACGTGAAAATGTCAAAATTTCGCAATTTCCGCAAGCGGAACGGAAATTGTCGCCCACTCTTAGTTTGTACCTCTGAAGGCACTTTCTGGCCAGTAATTGTTGCTGCTGTCACTGATGTAGATGGTCCTCCAGCTACTCTCTGCTTGATCGTCAGTTGGAGATGTTTTCTATGATAGGTTTTAAGATGATATAACATGGACATCGTCCTACATGAATATTTTTTGTTGGTCCCTCTAGAGAGTTTTTTGTAGCAAATTGAGCATTGCACTAGTTTTGCAGGAGTTTTACATTCCCCAGATGCGATTTTGAAAAAATCCCATGCTATACTGGCTCTCGTTTGTATAGGCTCCTCTTCTTCTACATCTTCAGTCTCCACCTCCTTCATATTCTGGTCCTGTTGTTGTTGCTGCTGACCCCTATCTCCTTCCTGTGTTGCCATTTTTTATGAAAAAAGGACACAAACTCTCCACAGCAAGATCGATCCACCTGCTCAAAATAAAGTTCTATTAAAGAAGATTCAAGAAGAAGGAGTGGGTGTGAACTTCCTATTGATTTTGCTGGAAAGTATATTATCCAAAGATATTCCTTACTTTCCCGGTCATGTGATATTTGCGGTGTCCAACATATTCGCTGTTACTGAGCAGAAGCAGAAATTTTAAATCCAAGTTTAAAGTAGTTTCTTTAAAATGGAAAGAAAAGCAGACCTTTGAATACTATAACAGTGAACAGCTACACTGAAACTTGTTCACAGTACCTCTATGCATATATATAAATGTTTTAGAGTTGTAGAAAAACAAGCGGTATCTGCAATTACCAACGTCATCGTGACTTCCGCTGTGTTCATAAAAAAACAAATATAGTGTTTGAAGAGGATTTTTCTGGAAACGCACTACAAAAATATGAGTTTGAAAAATACATTAATAAAGCTCTACTGTTATACATACTGTAGAATATGTCTATATATATATTTTACACTTTGTACAAAACACGCGCTCTTTGCAATTACCGATGGCATTGCAACTTCCGTGGTCTTCTCAAAAACAGAAAATATTGTTTGAAGACGATTGTTCTGGAAGCTCAGTACAAAAATATGAGTTTGAAAAGGACACTAATAAAGCTCTACTGTTAAATATACTGTACAATATGTCTATATATTTATGTTTCACAATTTGCACAAAATACTTGCTCTTTGCGACTACAGACGTCACCGCAATGATGTCGGTAGTCGCAAATATAACCTTTATTTGTAAAGGTGATTTTCTCCTAAATTGATCACAAAAAGAAAAGTTAAAACAATATTTTACTAAATATTTACAGTAAAACTGTATTTAAAAAATGTCTTTAAGTTTATTTTTCAGTATGTGAAATATATTTGCTGATCACAGATTCCCCACAGTAAGTGTGACAATGTTGTGCTGATTTAAAAATGTGTTAAACATAAACCAGTTATCAATGTACTTTCTGATAAACACATGCCAAATAAAAAAATCAGTGGTATATAATTTAAATATAATATACAATATAAAATAATGGAAATAAAATATGAAAATCTTAGAGGCTCTTTCAAAAACATGAATGTTACAATTAAGAAATTGAATTTTAAAAAAACTTTAAAAGTTTACTGAAGAAAAAACAAAGGTTACAGGGTCGTTATAGTTAGAAATGAACTTTTAAAAACCATAGAAATTCACTGAAAAACCAAATGCTACAGGGACGTTATAGTTAGAAATTAGTATTTAAAAACCATTACAAATTCACTAAAAAACACAAAGGTTACAGAGACGTTTTAGTTATGAACTAGAACTTATAAAATTCACTGAAAAAAGCAAATAATGCAGTTATAGTTAGCTGAGCTAACTGTAACTCAGGCCCAAGCAATGCACTGTTTATGACCTCACATATTATATTACTCATGACATGATCAGTGAAATCACTGATGACATCTCAAATGACTACACTGATGACATCATCCACAGAATCTGACACACCCACTCACACCCCAATATAACCCTTCATATACCCACTCCAACTTACACACTAGCATTCTTAAAACCATTGATATACTGTGGTGATGTCATGATATTAGGTCACATGTAGAACATTCAGAGTGTTGGAAGGATTCTGTATTGAATGTTCTGAGCTGGCAGTTGTGATCTTGGTCCTGGTGGAATAAGGGACGGCTCTCTGCATCTAAAAATAAATCTACATTTAATCAACAAAGACTTCTCGTCATTTCATTGGCGACAGAGGACGGGATTTCGGACCACAAGCCATTGTTGTACTACAAGATGCCAATTCGGATTTTCTGGTGTTCAGGTACAGCCTATCGTGATTTACTGAACTCCATCTTCTACTTCAAGCTTCTACAGTGAGTACGTTTTTTTTTTCTCTTCTTCACCTTGTTTACTCGGCACGTTTTAAATTTTGGACAACTTGGCTTAGAAACGGAATTAAAGGGCCCGAGTTGAAACAGAGAGCCGTTCCCTTTTTTTTTTTTGGATCTTTACGCAGAGTTGGAAATTTATTTGAAGCGCGCAATACATGGGAGAAAGTTCGAAGGATATTTTGATTAAATAGTGTTTCCAAACAAGCATAATTACAATTGAGTGTCGCGCTTTGCGTTGCTCGAGCTCGAGCATTATTTGAAAGCTTTCGCGCGACTCACCAGTCTTTTCCTTCGGAACGTCATTCTCCTTCTTCCGAACTCTGCACCCTCGAAGTTCCTCCGTAGGAACGCTGTGACGCAGCAGTGGGGTGGAACGCAGCGTGATTGTCGTCAACGAGGAAGCTTCACGCTGATGCGCACAGCGAAGGCGTGTCAATTTCATCGTACTACACGCTCTGTATAACAGCTGAGCACCAGTTCTTTGTTGTGTTTGTACGAGGGCATCAAATTAAAAATGGATCACAAACCCAATATTGCGCTGATGTGCACAATAAACACGTAGCAATTTCGCATATTTGCAGAGCTGGAAAAGTGGACTACAATCTTCATATTGCGCTGATGCGCACAGCAAACACGTCGTGACTTCATTTAAAAAAAAATGGGATTTATTTTGCATAGCGCTGACGCGCACAGCTTTCATTGTTAAAAACACCATTTTTATGTGCAGATGTATATGCCCAGTTTGCTAATACAAAATTGTAGTTAATTAGCATTCAAACACTACAAAGAGGGTACTGCCACCCGGTGGTAATTTATACTGATACATCATATTATCATCAAGAGAATTGTTTTTTTTGTCTTTCTTTCTTACTGCACATTCATTTTTTCAAGTTGTATTAATTACTTCCTTTGCATTGGCTTATTACACCTTGTAACATGCAAAGTGTTACTCCTCCTGCTCCGTTTTTACAGTAACCAGGTGAGCCTCCACTTGAATGGAAACTATGGATTAGGTCTTTTAACCCCTTGAGTGCCCATGACGAGATGGTCTCGTCATGGGCCGCGGTTGCGCTGTGCCCATGACGAGACTATCTCGTCATGAGCCCCGCCCGCTAATGAAACGCCCGGCACAGGGCGTGGAAAGGGCGGGGCACTCAAGGGGTTAAAGCTTATCTTGGTGCTATTGATGATCAAAGATACAGGCCGGAGAGAAAGAAAAATTTAATGTACTATCATTTGGGTGTTGAAGGTCAGAATGTTTTTGATCATCTACCTGGGGGAGGCACCTGAAGGAGAAGATCCTGATGAATTTGATGCAGCAGTCATGCAATTGGATAAGTATTTTGCAAAAACAAAAAACATAGTGGTTTATAGATACAACTTTTTCACTAGAGCACAAAAACCCAACGAAAGCTTGAACACTTTTGTAACTGCGCTGAAAGTTCTTGCTGCAAAATGTGAGTTTGACAATTTCACTTCGCAGTTGATAAGGGATCAACTTGTCGCTAGATGCTATTGTAAAAAAGTACAACAAAAATTACTCACGTGTAAAGATCCCACTCTTGATGAAGCAGTAGATATCGCTAAAAGCATAGAAAGGTCCATGGACGACGCAAAACAACTTGAGTCGGCCTTATCAAATTCTACTATTTCTGGAGCAGTCAACTCAAAGCCTTCAATTTCTGGTTCTACTTCATGGAATACTCAAAGAAGACCTATTTCATTTAGAGGTGGAAGAGGTTTTACACCAAACAGAGCTGGAAGAACATTCACACCTAACAGACAATATAACCATAACATGAGTTGTTACAGATGTGGGTCATCCATGCATGTATCATCTTTCAAGAATTGTCCCGCACTCAATCGTCAGTGTACTAAATGTGGAAAAATAGGACATTTTGCAAATGTTTGCATGGGGGGTAAGAGAGGCAATGTGAGATGTGTAATTAATGATTATGAAGATGTAAGTAATGATTTTGATAGTCAACTCAGTGATGAAGTCACTAATCAAGAATATCTTGTGGTTGTTAAAAATAGTGCAAACAACTGTGTTACTCAAAATATTCCTGATCCAGAGGTTGATGTTGTCATTGACGGTAGTCACATTCAACTTCTTGTCGACACTGGTGCTCGTATCACCATAGTGTCACAAGACAAATATACAGTGCATTGGATCAATAACAATCTACTACCTCCTGATATACTCACGGTAGCCTTTGAGGGTAGTGAAATTGACCTTCTTGGTTATTTTTGGGCAAGTATTAGTGTTTTTGATGTAACCATCAACGGAAAAGTTTATGTAGCCAAACGGGGCATCAATGTTCTTGGTCTTGTACATCAAGCAGAGTTTGGTCTTACCATTAAACCTGGCCTACCAAATCCAGTTTTCATTGACAATCAAAGTCACCACAGACTTCTTAAAAGTATTAGTTCGACTGTTGATTCTCAATTGAATATCTCCTGGGAGGAAAAGTATGCAAAGGTTTTTGAGGATCGTTTAGGCAAAATTACAGATTTCCAACACTTTATCAAAGTCAAAGATGGTACCTCACCAATCAAACATAAACTTCGCAATGTTCCTTTAAGCATTAGAAGTGATCCTTCAAAGCATTTGCAAACTTTATGCGAGCAAGGTATAATAGAGAAAGTTGAGTCCACACTTTGGCTTTCTCCCATAGTTTTGGCTAAAAAGAAATCTGGAGAACTGAGGATGTATGTTGACTTGAGGAGTCTCAACGAAGCAATTTGGGTTGATGGTTTTTCCTCTTCCGCGTATTGAAGATCTTATTGCTAGAGTAGGTAATTCTTCATGGTTCACCAAACTTGATCTCAAAGCTGCTTACCATCAGGTTGAATTACATCCTCAGTCCCGACATCTGACAGCGTTTGTTACTCCTGATGGGGTATTTCAATTTTGTCGTCTTCCTTTTGGTCTTGCCTCAGCTGCAGCAATATTTCAGAGATTAATGACAGAAATGTTTAGTGATGACCCCAATGTAGTGGTTTTTCAAGATGACATTTTTATTTTTTCGCAAAATGAGATTAACCGTGATGTTGTAATTGATAGAGTGTTCAATGTTTTGTTAAAAAGAGGCGTCACTTTGCAGAAGAGTAAATGTGTTTTTAAAGTAAGGGAAATTGAGTATTTAGGACATGTCATTTCTGAGGAAGGAATTAGACCCAGACCAGGCCTTATTAAGAGTATAGTTGAGTCTCCATCTCCCCAAAACAAGGAACAACTAATGTCATTTTTAGGTCTCTGTGAATTTTATTCCAAGTTTATGAAAGATTTTGCGAAGACTACTGAGTGTTTTAGGGCACTACTGAAGAAAGGTGCAAATTATGTATGGTCTGAAGAATGTCAAAAAGGTTTTCAAGCCATCAAAAATCATATTATTGAAGCACCTGCCTTGCAAGCATTTAAAGAAGGAAATCAAACTATTATTTGATGCTTCTGATTATGGTTTAGGTGCGGTTCTCTCACAGTATGCCTGTGGGAAGGAATATACAGTTGGTTTTGCTTCCAGGACTCTTCGTCCGGTTGAACGGAAGTACTCTGTGATTGAAAAAGAGCTTTTGGCCTGTGTGTGGAGTGTGGAAAAATTTAAACAGTATTTGTGGGGTAGATCTTTTATTTTAAAAACTGATCATAGTCAGACCCCTTGTGGACATCCTCTCTGGTAAGAATGTCAAACGTACCACTGCACGCATAGCACGGCTGTCAACAAAACTCATTGAATACACTTTCAGTGTAGAATACATTCCTGGAGGGAAAAATTGGAGAGCTGACTGTCTATCCAGACCTCCTATTTCAGAGCCGGATAATCAAGATTGGGAAAATGAAGTTGAGGAATGTTTTTTAGCTCTTATTGGTCAAGAGAATTTATCTTTTGCTGAGGAAGATTGGATTATACAGATTGATAAAGATCCGATTTTAAAAGAAGTTGTATCTTTGATAAAAAAAGGATGGCCCAAAGAGAAGTGTTTGTCGCCTGAACTGCAAATGTTTTGGAAAGTCAGTAGTGAACTTTCAGTAGAAGGTGGTAAGATACTTAGGGGTGACAAACTCATTCCTCCTAGTATTTACCGAGAAAAAAATGTTTTAGCTGCGCACTCTGGCCATCTTGGGTCAACTATTACTAAAAGGAAGGTCAGGGGTGATTTCTGGTGGCCCAGGATGGATGTTCAAATAGATACATTGGTTAAAAATTGTTCACGTTGCAACACCAGTGATAAAGCGTTAGTACTCGAAGGTACTGTTGAGTCTCCTGTTGTTCCTCCCAGTAGAGCGTGGCAAAAAATTGGAATGGATTTTCTTGGTCCATTTCATGTTCTTCCCTCCTCTTCGAAGTATTTCTTAGTCATTATTGATCATTTATCTAGATGGTTTGAGGTTGAACCCATCTCTGCACCAAACTCAAAAAGTGTTATTAATTGTTTGAACAACATTTTTGCTAGAGAAGGCTGTTCGGAAGAAATTCTTACGGACAATGGGGTGCAATTTGTATCACATGAAATGACCACATTTTTGGATTCGTGTGGCATAAAACATACTAGAACTCCTTTATATCATCCACAGAGTAATGGTAAGACAGAAAGATTTAATAGAGTTGTGGTAGAATGTGTACAGGCAGCTTTTAGATCTAGGTTTTGTTTTTTTCAAGCTGTTAAAGATCTTGTATGGTCATATCGTACATCACCCCATGTTGCTACAAAATTTTCACCGTTTGAACTCATGCGAGGCAGAAAAGCATCTAGCCAAGTGTATCCTTTCTGGATGGTCAGGTCTTTTCATCACGGTTGTGATATGAAATGTTTATGGGAGTCTGCATGGAAGGCCTCATGTGAAGCTTCATCAAAATTTTGTCAATCTTCAAGTAAAAAAGAGTCTCATAGATTATCAATTGGTGATTGGGTTAGAGTCAAGAATCCAGTTTCTGTACGAAAAGGGTTTACTAAATTTCTTGAGCCACAACAAATTGTAGATGTACGTAAAAATGCTGTAAAATTGTCAAACGGTAATTGGTGGAGCACTTCTCGCATAGCGAAGGATCCATCCTTTTATTCTGATATTAGCAAATGCAATCAAAATGTTTCAGGAGGGGATGGTGTTAGGAGAAGCACTAGAGTTTGTTCTAGACCTCGTAATTTACAAGATTTTGTATAATTGTCAATAATTGTTTTTTTATTGTTTAACCGCTTCTGTGCCCATGACGAGATGGTCTCGTCATGGAGCACGGTTGCGCTGTGCCCATGACGAGACTATCTCGTCATGAACCCCGCCCGC
This sequence comes from Triturus cristatus, assembly GCF_964204655.1. NCBI lineage: Eukaryota > Metazoa > Chordata > Amphibia > Caudata > Salamandridae > Triturus > Triturus cristatus. The sequence continues at coordinate 1,028,934,142 of NC_140583.1, forward strand.
TAATGTAACGCCCGGCACAGGAGGGGGAAAGGGCGTGGCACTGAAGGGGTTAAAGAAAAAGTTGTTTTATTTAAGGGGGGAAGTGTGGTGATGTCATGATATTAGGTCACATGTAGAACAGTCAGAGAGTTGGAAGGATTCTGTATTGAATGTTCTGAGCTGGCAGTTGTGATCTTGGTCCTGGTGGCATAAGGTACGGCTCTCTGCATCTACGAATAAATCTACATTTAATCAACAAAGACTTCTCGTCATTTCATATACCCATACAAGAACTTACACATCCACTCACTGATTTGTAGGTCCACAAACATATCCACTCAGTTATCCATACAGTCCCGCAAATACCAGCTCACTCACTAATATAGCCAATGATATATCTACTCATATTCCCATAAAGCCACTCACACACTGTCAGTCATCGATAAATCTACTCACACTCCTACTCACTCACCCAAAGAGTCAATCACACAGCCACTTAATCACCTATACAGTTATACACACACCCACTCACTTATTCATACAGATACTAACACATACTTACTCACCCATGCAATCACTCAGATAAGCACACACTCACCCTTACAGCCACTATCACAGTTCCTCACTCACACATACATTCATTCATAAACTCCAACACTCACCTATACTGTCTTTCACCTATATAGTTGCTCACCCATATACCACCAACACACCTATAAACACACTCAGTCACCAATATAGCAAATCCCTTACTCACTCACTCAGCCATACAGATACTGACTCACCCACTCATTCATCCATGTAGGCAGTCACACACCCTCCCACTCAGACACTCATACTGGTACTCAGACAGAAAATCTGTCACCTATACAGCCACTCATGTACCCACTCACCAACCCATACTGTCACTTAGATACCAATTGAAAGACTGATACAGGCATTTGCACAACCTAGTCACTCACCCATACACTCACTGAGACACCTAATCACTTATTTATATACTCAGTCACACACCCAATGAATCATCCATATAGGTATTTATACACCCACTGATTCACCAATATACCTTGGTAAATATATTTAACACTAATACACCTTTTAAAGATACTTATAGTCACTGGATGATGTCATCAGTGATGTGACTGACCACGTAATGAGTGATGTAATATGAGCGGTCATAAGCAGTGCATTTCGGGGGTGTGAGTTATAGTTAGCTCAGCTCACTATAATTGCTGTTTTTCTGCATGTGAAATCTGAACCTAACTATAAGTTTAGCCTTGTTTTTTAATATATAATATATATATATATATATATATATATATATATATATATATATATATATATATATATATATATATATATATATATATATATATATATATATATATATATATATATATATATATGGTACTATACCACTTATCTCACCGTCACTGTCTGTCTCATTAGTATTTAGTAATACATAGACACCTTTATCCTCATTAGCATATAGTAAACTGGGATCAAGTACTATACCATGATTTCCTTTTTATGCATGATTAATTAATCTCACAATCACTTCCTCCACTCATGCTAGGGATTTCAAATTAAATACAACAATGTAAACAAATAATAAATGTTGTTTTAAACTAATCTAAACTGAACAAACAGACTTGGTTGTGTTAAAGTATTTCTTTTATGTTAACCTTGCACGCTGCGTCGTGCTTGTACACTGCACCTTTAAATATATGTGAAACTCACCTAAGGTCATGTGACCAAGATCTCGGCTAAGATCGTAACGCGTCTGTTGTCTGCCAAAATAAACCCGCAATACTAAAGAACCCAGGACTGGAGTGGCTCGTTTTTTCTGCAGGAATTGCAGGATTTTCTATTTGCATATATATATATATATATATATATATATATATATATATCCAAAGCAACCTCCAGCAAGCAGAAGGAGGGGCCACGCAAGGAAATCAGGAAAAGGTCTTTATTGTAAAGCATAACTGGCATAATGCATTTCGGCTTGATTGCCTTCCTCAGATGCCACTGCCAAACTGAAACACAACCATGCCTCCACTTTTAAATCATCCTGCATTCCGCCCCCAATTAGGAGCTGGCACCTCCCCAAACATGTTATCATCCACCATGTGGCAGCACTGTAAGTACTACAACACCCAGAATGCTCCATACCTGGGCGGGTGGTATGTGGGGAAACTAAAATTGAGTCCATGTGGCTGTGGTGCAATGTAGGAAAAAGCGCGTTGTGTCCAGTTCAAATAGATTCATCAGACCCTTCCTGAGTCCCCGCATACGTTCCAACCTCTTGGAGCACAGGTTAGCCGGGTGGTGAGCTGATAACAATGTACCAGTAATCCTTGTGCAGTCACAAGCTGCCGTCTGGCAGCGTCCTTTGCTAAACCCGCACACAAAAGAGGTGGGCTGACACAATCCAATTCCTTGGGCAAAAACAAGCTGCGTGAGCAGGAGCCAGTAATGCAGTCAGCCAACTTAAACAGAACGGGGTCCCTTAACGCGTCTCTGGCTGACGCGACAATATCCAAAGCAACCTCTAGCAAGCAGAAGGAAGGGGCCACGCGAGGAAATCAGGAAAAGGTCTTTATTGTAAAGCATAACTGGCATAATGCATTTCGGCTTGATTGCCTTCCTCAGATGCCACTGCCAAACTGAAACAAAACCACGCCTCCACTTTTAAATCATCCTGCATTCCGCCCCCAATTAGGAGCTGGCACCTCCCCAAACATGTGATCATCCACCATGTGGCAGCACTGTAAGTACTACAACACCCAGAATGCTCCATACCTGGGCGGGTGGTACGTGGGGAAACTAAAATTGAGTCCATGTGGCTTTGGTGCAATGTAGGAAAAAGCGCATTGTGTCCAGTTCAAATAGATTCCTCAGACCCTTCCTGAGTCCCCGCATACGTTCCAACCTGTTGGAGCACAGGTTAGCCGGGTGGTGAGCTGATAACAATGTACTAGTACTCCTTGTGCAGTCACAAGCTGCCGGCTGGCAGTGTCCTTTGCTAAACCCGCACACAAAAGAGGTGGGCTGACACAATCCAATTCCTTGGGCAAAAACAAGCTGCATGAGCAGGAGCCAGTAATGCAGTCAGCCAACTTAAAAAGAACCGGGTCCCTTAACGCGTCTCTGGCTGACGCGACAATATCCAAAGCAACCTTCAGCAAGCAGAAGGAAGGGGCCACGCGAGGAAATCAGGAAAAGGTCTTTATTGTAAAGCATAACTGGCATAATGCAATTCGGCTTGATTGCCTTCCTCAGATGCCACTGCCAAACTGAAACACAACCACGCCTCCACTTTTAAATCATCCTGCATTCCGCCCCCAAATTGGGGGCTGGCACCTCCCAAACATGTGATCATCCACCATGTGGCAGCACTGTAAGTACTACAACACCCAGAATGCTCCATACCTGGGCGGGTGGTACGTGGGGAAACTAAAATTGAGTCCATGTGGCTGTGGTGCAATGTAGGAAAAAGCGCGTTGTGTCCAGTTCATATAGATTCCTCAGACCCTTCCTGAGTCCCGCATATGTTCCAACCTCTTGGAGCACAGGTTAGCCGGGTGGTGAGCTGATAACAATGTACCAGTACTCCTTGTGCAGTCACAAGCTGCTGGCTGGCAGCGTCCTTTGCTAAACCCGCACACAAAAGAGGTGGGCTGACACAATCCAATTCCTTGGGCAAAAACAAGCTGCGTGAGCAGGAGCCAGCAATGCAGTCAGCCAACTTAAACAGAACGGGGTCCGTTAACTCGTCTCTGGCTGACGCGACAATATCCAAAGCAACCTCCAGCAAGCAGAAGGAAGGGGTCACGCGAGGAAATCAGGAAAAGGTCTTTATTGTAAAGCATAACTGGCATAATGCATTTCGGCTTGATTGCCTTCCTCAGATGCCACTGCCAAACTGAAACACAACCACGCCTCCACTTTTAAATCATCCTGCATTCCGCCCCCAATTAGGAGCTGGCACCTCCCCAAACATGTGATCATCCACCATGTGGCAGCACTGTAAGTACTACAACACCCAGAATGCTCCATACCTGGGCGGGTGGTACGTGGGGAAACTAAAATTGATGCCATGTGGCTGTGGTGCAATGTAGGAAAAAGCGCGTTGTGTCCAGTTCAAATAGATTCCTCAGACCCTTCCTGAATCCCCACATACGTTCCAACCTCTTGGAGCACAGGTTAGCCGGGTGGTGAGCTGATAGCAATGTACCAGTACTCCTTGTGCAGTCACAAGCTGCCGGCTGGCAGCGTCCTTTGCTAAACCCGCACACAAAAGAGGTGGGCTGACACAATCCAATTCCTTGGGCAAAAACAAGCTGCGTGAGCAGGAGCCAGTAATGCAGTCAGCCAACTTAAACAGAACGGGGTCCCTTAACGCGTCTCTCGCTGACGCGACAATATCCAAAGCAACCTCCAGCAAGCAGAAGGAAGGGGCCACGTGAGGAAATCAGGAAAAGGTCTTTATTGTAAAGCATAACTGGCATAATGCATTTCGGCTTGATTGCCTTCCTCAGATGCCACTGCCAAACTGAAACACAACCACGCCTCTACTTTTAAATCATCCTGCATTCCGCCCCCAATTAGGAGCTGGCACCTCCCCAAACATGTGATGATCCACCATGTGGCAGCACTGTAAGTACTACAACACCCAGAATGCTCCATACCTGGGCGGGTGGTACGGGGGGAAACTAAAATTGAGTCCATGTGGCTGTGGTGCAATGTAGGAAAAAGCACATTGTGTCCAGTTAAAATAGATTCCTCAGACCCTTCCTGAGTCCCCGCATACGTTCCAACCTCTTGGAGCACAGGTTAGCTGGGTGGTGAGCTGATAACAATGTACCAGTACTCCTTGTGCAGTCACAAGCTGCCGGCTGGCAGCGTCCTTTGCTAAACCCGCACACAAAAGAGGTGGGCTGACACAATCCAATTCCTTGGGCAAAAACAAGCTGCATGAGCAGGAGCCAGTAATGCAGTCAGCCAACTTAAACAGAACGGGGTCCCTTAACACGTCTCTGGCTGACGCGACAATATCCAAAGCAACCTCCAGCAAGCAGAAGGAAGGGGCCACGTGAGGAAATCAGGAAAAGGTCTTTATTGTAAAGCATAACTGGCATAATGCATTTCGGCTTGATTGCCTTCCTCAGATGCCACTGCCAAACTGAAACACAACCACGCCTCCACTTTTAAATCATCATGCATTCCAACCCAATTAGGAGCTGGCACTTCCCCAAACATGTGATCATCCACCATGTGGCAGCACTGTAACTACTACAACACCCAGAATGCTCCATACCTGGGCGGGTGGTACGTGGGGAAACTAAAATTGAGTCCATGTGGCTGTGGTGCAATGTAGGAAAAAGAGCGTTGTGTCCAGTTCAAATAGATTCCTCAGACCCTTCCTGAGTCCCCGCATACGTTCCAACCTCTTGGAGCACAGGTTAGCCGGGTGGTAAGCTGATAACAATGTACCAGTACTCCTTGTGCAGTCACAAGCTGCCAGCTGGCAGCGTCCTTTGCTAAACCCGCACACAAAAGATATATATATATATTATCTACTGGCGGTCGCCAGTAGATAGTTATAGTTAGGACCGTGTTTCCATAGGAAATCTCAAAATTCTATTTTGAATAACTTTGGCGCCGGTTGACGAATCTTCGCAAAATTTTTCAAACTAATGGGGCACTCCGCTCAGCTCCTACACTGAAAGTCTCGGGGGGATTCGTCAAGCGGGGGCTGAGAAAAAAGGGGGTTCCCAAAACGCGTTTTCCCCATGCATTTTCGCATAGGACCTTTAGTCGAAGGTACAGCCCGAACGGCTGAACAGAATTACTTGAAATTTGGCAGAGAGGTAGTCCTCAGGTCAGGGATGTGCCTTTTGCATATATGGAGTCAATCTGTTCAGTAATTCCTGAGAAAATTGCATTTAAAAGCACATGCATATCTATAGCCGCGCACCGTGCGCGCACCCCAACGTGCGCGAGCGTCATTCTGTTGTTACATGTCAGTCAACGTTCAAATCGGTCGAAATCAGGAAGTGTCGGCCGCCATTTTGTTTGTTTTCAGTGCGAGAGTGGAAAAGGAAGGTGGCGAACGTGAAAAGGGGGAAGGGTAGAGAGTTCCTGACCCCCTAGCCTTTGTCAGGGAACCCTGAAGGACCCCGAAGGCAGAAAAAAACATTTACATTTTTTTTTTTTTTTTAAATCATGGGGGTGCGCGCATCGTGCGCGCACGGTGAAAAACCATAAAAATGTTTAAAAATGTCATACGTAGTTTATTGAAAAATAATTATATACAAAAAATAATAATACATACATAACTTAGCATTTAAAAAAACGTACAAATTCACTGAACAAAACATAGGTTTCACACACGTTATAGTTAGGAATTAGCATTTAAAAAACCTTGCAAATTCACTTAAAAAACCATAGGTTTCACACATGTTATATTTAGGTGGATATTTCACTCGTAAAAAACCAATGAAATTCCACCGTTATAGCTAGTTCAGGTAACTATAACTCACGCGACCGCCACTCTATCACAAGGATGATGTCATCAGTGATGTCAAGAGTGATGCCACTGACCATGTCATGAGTGATGTAATATGTGACGTCATGAGCAGAGGATTGCGGGCGCGTGAGTTATAGTTAGCTACCTGACGAAGACATACTCTGCTGAGTAGCCGAGAGGCCGAGAGGGGGCAGCTATTGCTTAGTCCTTTTAAAAAGAATATCGTTTTGCTGCTAACTATTGCTATTTGCACAGAGTTCACTCGGGGTTTGGACAGAGGATTGATCCCGATTTTAACTCTTTAATTGTGTGTTTTAAAAAAGTGGTTTTTACTTCTGCACATCCGCATACTTGCACTATAAAAATTACTCTCTCACCTGCTGCTTGAGCGGGACCCCCCTTGCCTTACATCGCGATTTGCAGCTTGTCAAGCGCCATCTTGGAATAGGCAGGAAGGTCGAAGCAAGGAGCCATATTACCAGGGGCACCGGGTCTACAAGGGGGCAGGACATAAAAGGGGCCAAATGCTAGAGCGCAGGGCACACGCGCAGCGGGCGCGCCGACGGCGCGCCGGAGGCACGCCAGAGGCAAGCCCGTCTGCGCCCGTCCACGCGCCGGACGAGCATAGGATGGCTCAAGCTCCTGCCAGCGACGTTGAGGGACGCCGCCGGTACACCAGACTACAGCTCCTGGATATAGGAGGTAGGATGGCCCCCACTGTACCCACTCACAGCAAGGGTGCTATGCAACCCTGCAATTCAGTACCTAGAACAGGCAAGAGACCTCTGAAAGAGCCAGGCACACTCAAATGTGCTCTGCTGAACTGCAGATCGCTAGTTAAGCATCACACTGAAACTGCACTGCTACTAGAAGATCTGCGGTTGGACGCGCTCTTCCTCACAGAAACATGGGCTAGAGCAGATGCAGCTGTGGAGATTGGCTCCGCCTGTCCAGAGGGTTTTAAGTTTATACATAAACCCAGACAGGGCGGTAAGGGAGGAGGGGTGGGACTAATCTATAGGGAGAATTTGCGCCCGAGCCTGTTACATACGGAGGCGATTGAGGGGATCGAAGTCATGGCCTTTTCACTACAAGGCGACAGAGGGAACTTACTTACAGGCCTGCTCTGTTATCGTCCACCGGGGCTGCACACTCCAACGCAACCTCTTTTGAATATAATCATCAACCTTGCACTCACACATTCTAAGATGGTTGTCCTAGGTGACTTTAACTGGCGGGAGGACGCAAGCACAAAGAACCAGTTGAGGGATCTAACGGCTACCTGTCTTGGCCTTGGCCTCCACCAGCTAGTTACATCTCCCACCCACCAAAAAGGCCACATACTGGATCTGTTGTTCGCAAATAAGGCGGAGGTCGAACTTTTAGGCGCTCACCCGCTTATTTGGACAGACCATTTCTGTATTCAGTTTAAGATACTGCTACCAGCTACCTCTTGCCAATCCGAAACCACGGCAACATACAGAGAGGGTAGAAACTGGGTCAGATTGGCCAAAACCGGATCACGGTTGACTCTCCCCACAGCTAGTCTTTTCCTAACCTCCAGATCGGTGGAGGATAATTACAATGCCTACCATAAGTTTATAACTAACGAACTGGACTTTTTAATCCCGAAGAAGAGGATTAGAGTCAGGAGCAGACCATCAGCGCCTTGGTACGATGATGACCTGCGACAGTTAAAACAGCTCTGTAGGCAGATTGAAAGGAAATGGAGGAAGGGGCATCTTGCCAGGGATAAAGCGGCGCTGAAATCCGCACAGAGTAGATACAAGCAACTTATCCTGGATCGCAAAGCGAGCTTCTACGCTGACTCTATAGCGTCTGCCCCAAATGGAGCAAGGGAACTGTTTAGAATAGTGAACTCCCTATCGGCCCCTAGCTGCCTCGAAAACAAAGTAGTACCCTCCAAGAGGTTATGCGATGATATTGCTACCTACTTTAAGGACAAGGTGAAGAAGATCACGGACCTTTTCGGGGTCTCTGATAGAGTAGCTGATGCCTCTGGGAAAGGAACGCACCACGAGAAGCCAAGTGGTGATTGTTCTCTAACCCTTTTTCCATCTTTCTCAGATGAGTCATTTATCAAGACAGCACACAGCATCTCGTCAGGTTCCCCCCTCGACCCACTGCCCCAGAAGGTTTGGAAGCTTTGGGGTCACTCGACCTTCCCCTGGCTGCGCCAGATCTGTAATCAGTCGTTGGCAGAGGGCATGGTCCCGTATAGTTGGAAACTGGCCTTGGTCTCCCCTCTAATCAAAAAATCAACCCTGGACCCAACCGTCCCTGCCAGCTTCCGGCCAATATCACTCCTCCCGTCCCCTATTAAAATCTTGGAGAAGGCGGTGAGCAGATCCCTCTCGAGTTATCTAGAGGCTAACCGTTTGCTGGACAGGGACCAGTTCGGCTTCCGCCCTTGCCACGGAACCGAGTCCGCATTAGTCACCATGCTGGACACGTTGCGGATGCAGGCTGACACAGGGAGCACCGCTGTTTTGGTGCTCCTAGATCTGTCAGCCGCATTCAATACCATGAGTCATGAAACACTGCTGCGACGGCTGACGGAGGTTGGGGTTGGGGGCCAAGCACTACAGTGGCTGCGCTCTTATCTAACGGGAAGACACCAAAGGGTGACCATGGGTTCCTTCATCTCAGAGACCACACCAGTGGACTTTGGAGTTCCACAGGGCTCCAGTATCAGCCCCATCCTATTTAATATATACTTACAACCGCTATTTTCCATCATTAAAGCGTTTGGGGTAGAGCTGATCAATTATGCTGACGACACCCAACTGGCCTTTTCCTTGGAAGGCAAAGAGGCAGTCTCTCTGGAGCAGTTCCAAAATTGCATGAGGCAGACTACGGACTGGCTACGGAGAAATTGTCTGCAGTTCAACGGAGACAAAACAGAACTGTTGCTTTATGCACCAACAAAACTGATTCAACATCCTCCGGTGGACTTCAGAATCGCCCCGGATTCAGCTCCACTGACGCCAGTTAGCACTGTACGGAACCTGGGGGTTTTGTTCGATAACAACCTTCAGCTGGCTTCACAGGCTAGCAAAACTTCCAGTACCTGCTTTGGTCTACTGCGACTTCTACGCCGTGTCCTCCCATTGCTGCCTGCAGATTCTCGTAACACGGTTGTTAGAAGCATTATCCTCAGCAGGCTGGATTACTGTAACTCTCTGTATCTCGGAGCCCCCCAATACATTCTGCAGGGGCTACAGAGAGTTCAGTCAGCTGCTGCCAAGTTGGCACTTGGTCGTAAGTTTGACTCTTCCTCCACCCAGGCACTCAGAGATCTACATTGGTTACCCGTTAAAGAAAGAGTTCGTTTTAAATCTCTGTGCCTGGTGCACAAGGCAATCCATGGACTAGGCCTGATCCCACTCCAGGAAAGATTTGCCTGGTATTCCCCGGTAAGGCAGCTGCGGTCATCCAAGGCCAACCTGCTGGCACAGCCCAGTTTTAAACGGGCAAGACTAGGAGGGAGGGCATTCAGGGTGGTTGGAGCTCAAAGCTGGAACGAGCTCCCACCAGCTCTCAGACAAACGCAGTCTTTGATAGAATTTAGAAGGAGCCTCAAAACCTGGTTGTTCCCAGCAGCGTAAAGTCTCCGACTTGTCCTCTCGTGCAATAAAACATCTTGTCTGGTCAGAGCGCCTGGATACCCGTAGGGTTACAGTTTATGTTTTCTCTCTGCGCTATATAAATCCTTATATTATTATTATTATTATTATTATCTGAACTAACTATAACGGTGGAATTTCATTGGTTGTTTACGAGTGAAATATCCACCTAACTATAACATGTGTGAAACCTATGGTTTTTTAAGTGAATTTGCAAGGTTTTTTAAATGCTAATTCCTAACTATAACGTGTGTGAAACCTATGTTTTTTTAAGTGAATATATATATATATATATATATATGTATATATATATATATATATATATATTCACTGAAAAAACCATAGGTTTCACACATGTTATAGTTAGCTGGACATTTTACTGATAAAAAACCAATGAAATTCCCCCGTTATAGTTACTGTAGGCAACTATAACTCACGCGACCGTAATCCTCTGCTGATGCTAATACTGTATTTAGACACTTATTTGCCCATGTCTTCTTCCATTAAATTTTAGCTACACATATATTACAAATATTTTTTTTTCATAAAGACACATATGTCATCAGCAGAGGATTACGGTCGCGTGAGTTATAGTTGCCTACAGTAACTATAACGGGGGAATTTCATTGGTTTTTTATCAGTAAAATGTCCAGCTAACTATAACATGTGTGAAACCTATGGTTTTTTCAGTGAATTAGCAAGGTTTTTTAAATGCTAATTCCTAACTATAACGTGTGTGAAACCTATGGTTTTTTCAGTGAATTTGTACGGTTTTTTAAATGCTAATTTATTTATGTATTATTTTTTATATATTTATTTTACAATAAACTACGTATTAAAAATTATTATTATTTTTTTTTTGGTTTTCACCCTGCGAATTTTTTTTTTTTTTTGTAAAAAAAAATGTTTTTTGTGTGTTTTTCAGGGTGCGCGCACTGTGCGCGCACCCCCACGATTTTAAAAAAAAAAAAATTTTTTTTTGCCTTCGGGGTCCTTCAGGGACCCCCTGACAAAGGCTAGGGGGTCAGGAACTCTCTACCCTGCCCCCTTTTCACGTTCGCCACCTTCCTTTTTCACTCTCGCACTGAAAACAAACAAAATGGCGGCCGACACTTCCTGATTTCGACCGATTCGAACGTTGACTAACATGTAACCACCAATCAGAATTACGCTCGCGCACGTTAGGGTGCTCGCACGGTGCTCGCACGGTGCGCGCACCCTGCGCGCATATATATATATATATGCTTTTAAATGCTATTTTCTCCGGAAATACTGAACAGATTTACACCAGACCTGCAAAAGGCACTTCCTTGACCTTATGGCTACCTCTCTGCCAAATTTCAAGTAATTCTGTTCAGCCGTTCGGGCTGTAGCTGTGTCTAAAGGTCCTATAGAAAAATGCATGGGGAAAACGCGTTTTGGGACCCCCCTTTTATCTCAGCCCCCGCTTGACGAATCCCCCCGAGACTTTCAGGGTAGGAGCGGAGCGTAGCGCCCCACCTATTTTGAAAAATTCGCGAGGATTCGTCGACTGGCGCCAAAGTTATTCAAAATAGAATGTTGCGGATTTCCTATGGAAAAGGGGTCCTAACTATAACTACCTACTGGCGACCGCCAGTAGGTAATATATATATATTCACTGAAAAAACCATAGGTTTCACACATGTTATAGTTAGCGGAAATTTTACTGATAAAAAACCAATGAAATTCCCCCGTTATAGTTAGTGCAGGCAACTATAACTCACGCACCGCAATCCTCTGCTGATGCTAATACTGTATTTAGACACTTATTTGCCCATGTCTTCTTCCATACATTTTTAGCTATACATATATTACAAATATTTTTTTTTCATAAAGACACATATGTCATCAGCAGAAGATTGCGGTCGCGTGAGTTATAGTTGCCTGCACTAACTATAACGGGGGAATTTCATTGGTTTTTTATCAGTAAAATTTCCGCTAACTATAACATGTGTGAAACCTATGGTTTTTTCAGTGAATTTGCAAGGTTTTTTAAATGCTAATTCCTAACTATAACGTGTGTGAAACCTATGTTTTTTTAAGTGAATATATATATATATATATATATATATATATATATGTATATATATATATATATATATTCACTGAAAAAACCATAGGTTTCACACATGTTATAGTTAGCTGGACATTTTACTGATAAAAAACCAATGAAATTCCCCCGTTATAGTTACTGTAGGCAACTATAACTCACGCGACCGTAATCCTCTGCTGATGCTAATACTGTATTTAGACACTTATTTGCCCATGTCTTCTTCCATTAAATTTTAGCTACACATATATTACAAATATTTTTTTTTCATAAAGACACATATGTCATCAGCAGAGGATTACGGTCGCGTGAGTTATAGTTGCCTACAGTAACTATAACGGGGGAATTTCATTGGTTTTTTATCAGTAAAATGTCCAGCTAACTATAACATGTGTGAAACCTATGGTTTTTTCAGTGAATTAGCAAGGTTTTTTAAATGCTAATTCCTAACTATAACGTGTGTGAAACCTATGGTTTTTTCAGTGAATTTGTACGGTTTTTTAAATGCTAATTTATTTATGTATTATTTTTTATATATTTATTTTACAATAAACTACGTATTAAAAATTATTATTATTTTTTTTTTGGTTTTCACCCTGCGAATTTTTTTTTTTTCTTGTAAAAAAAAATGTTTTTTGTGTGTTTTTCAGGGTGCGCGCACTGTGCGCGCACCCCCGCGATTTAAAAAAATAAATAAATTTTTTTTTTGCCTTCGGGGTCCTTCAGGGACCCCCTGACAAAGGCTAGGGGGTCAGGAACTCTCTACCCTGCCCCCTTTTCACGTTCGCCACCTTCCTTTTTCACTCTCGCACTGAAAACAAACAAAATGGCGGCCGACACTTCCTGATTTCGACCGATTCGAACGTTGACTAACATGTAACCACCAATCAGAATTACGCTCGCGCACGTTAGGGTGCTCGCACGGTGCTCGCACGGTGCGCGCACCCTGCGCGCATATATATATATATATGCTTTTAAATGCTATTTTCTCCGGAAATACTGAACAGATTTACACCAGACCTGCAAAAGGCACTTCCTTGACCTTATGGCTACCTCTCTGCCAAATTTCAAGTAATTCTGTTCAGCCGTTCGGGCTGTAGCTGTGTCTAAAGGTCCTATGGAAAAATGCATGGGGAAAACGCGTTTTGGGACCCCCCTTTTATCTCAGCCCCCGCTTGACGAATCCCCCCGAGACTTTCAGGGTAGGAGCGGAGCGTAGCGCCCCACCTATTTTGAAAAATTCGCGAGGATTCGTCGACTGGCGCCAAAGTTATTCAAAATAGAATGTTGCGGATTTCCTATGGAAAAGGGGTCCTAACTATAACTACCTACTGGCGACCGCCAGTAGGTAATATATATATATTCACTGAAAAACCATAGGTTTCACACATGTTATAGTTAGCGGAAATTTTACTGATAAAAAAACAATGAAATTCCCCCGTTATAGTTAGTGCAGGCAACTATAACTCACGCACCGCAATCCTCTGCTGATGCTAATACTGTATTTAGACACTTATTTGCCCATGTCTTCTTCCATACATTTTTAGCTATACATATATTACAAATATTTTTTTTTCATAAAGACACATATGTCATCAGCAGAAGATTGCGGTCGCGTGAGTTATAGTTGCCTGCACTAACTATAACGGGGGAATTTCATTGGTTTTTTATCAGTAAAATTTCCGCTAACTATAACATGTGTGAAACCTATGGTTTTTTCAGTGAATTTGCAAGGTTTTTTAAATGCTAATTCCTAACTATAACGTGTGTGAAACCTATGGTTTTTTCAGTGAATTTGTACGGTTTTTTAAATGCTAAGTTACTTTACGCCATTAGTGGCGTGCGCGCCCACTTAACGCAGTTCGTTCCGTGCGCGCACGGTGCGCTTCGCGCACCGTGCGCGCACAGTGAGCACGCGATGCGCTTCGCGCACCGCGCGCCCACTTTACACAGTTAGTGCCATGCACGCACGGTGGGCACGCGGTGCGCTACGCGCAGCGCGTGCCCACGTTACGCTAAATGGGCCATGTACGCACGATGCGCGCACATGGAGGACATATGATGCACTTCGTTTTGAAAGGTAATATTTTAATTTTTCGTACATGTTATAGGCCATGCACAACTGGTGCCCTTCGGGCACCATTTGCACACGGGGTGGGGAGAATGTGGATACTTTATTTTTTTTAATATTTTTTTTTAATATATTTTAGTTTTTGGCAGATCTGAAAAGGCCATGCACAATTGGTGTCCTTCAGGCACCAATTGCACACGGGGTGGGGAGAGTGTGGATAATTTTTTTTTTTATATATTTTTTTACCGTACGCGTACGGTAAGCGTAATCAGCGAAATTAGTGAAAAAATAAAAATTCCGTTTTTGGCCTTGGGGGATCTTTGGGAACTCCCTGAACATGGCTGTGTGTGTGGGAGCTGTCTAAACAGCCCCTTTACATGTTTTTGAGCTTTGGATTTTAATCATCCCTCTCAGTGCGAGAGAGAAAATGGCGGCCGCCGCTTCCTGGTTTCGGCCGATTCGAATGTTTACTAAGATCTAAGAGCCAATCAGAATCGCGCTCGCGTACGGTAAGCGTACCGTAAGCGCACCGTAAGCTGGCTCAGATATATATATTGATTTAAAGGCTATTTGCTCAGAATCTACTGAACAGATTTACACCAAACCAACAAAAGGCACTTCCTTGACCTGAGGACTACCTCTCTGCCAAATTTCAAGTAATTCTGTTCAGCCGTTCGGGCTGTAGCCCTGTCTAAAGGTCCTATGGAAAAATGCATGGGAAAAACGTGTTTTGGGACTCCCCTTTTATCTCAGCCCCCGCTTGATGAATCCCCCCGAGACTTTCAGGGTAGGAGCGGAGCGGAGTGCCCCACCTATTTTGAAAAATTTGCGAGGATTCGTCGACCGGCGCCAAAGTTATTCAAAATAGAATGTTGCGGATTTCCTATGGAAACGTGGTCCTAACTATAACTACCTACTGGCGACCGCCAGTAGGTAATATATATATATATATATATATATATATATATATATATATATATATATATATATATATATATATATATATATATATATATATATATATATATTATATATATACCACCAGAAACCTTCCCTTTCAGAAAGGAACAAGCCCACACATGGTCGCAGGGATATTCTTCTTTTATTCAATGTCATATTTATATATATATATATATATCCACATATTCACTGAAAAAAACATAGGTTTCAGGGCTGCTATATTTAATTGGACATTTCACTTGTATAAAACCAGAGAAATTTGTCCGTTATAGTTAGTAGAGCTAACTATAACTCGCACCCCTTCAATGCACTGCTGATGACATCACATATTACATCACTCAAGACATGCTCAGTGACATCACTGGTGACATCATCCACATGATCATCTGATGCACCTCCTCACACCCTATTAAAACCTTTCATAACCCATTCTAAAACACGGACTACCAAAATCAAAACCATAGACAGACCAATAGCAGTTAGCACATACCCGCTCAGTGATTCATACTTCTATACCCACATCCACCCACTAACCCATACAGTCATGCATACACGCAGTCATTCATCAATACAGCCACTGATATATCCACTCACACACCCATATAGACACTCACCTGCCGCCACTCTCCCAAAGAGTTACTCAAAAACCTAGTCAGTCACCCTAAGAATTAATTACACTGCCATTTACTAACCTATACAGTTATACACACATCACGTCACTTATTCATACAGATACATACTGTCTTCAACAATTACTAACATAAGCACACACTTATCCATGCAGCCACTGCCACAATCACTCACTGTCACATATAGTCACTTTTATACTCCAAGGAGGTAGCAGTCCCCGGGGCTGCAGGGGCCCCCGTGGGCCCCCGCTAATTAATTACACATTGCCCCCGGGACCTGGCCCACCCCGGGGGCTTACAGATGACAAAGTGTGGGAGCCCGCACTTATTTTTTTTTACAAAATTGGCCGGATTTGTGCACCCAGTGCAAATTCGGCTGTTTAAAAAAAACACATTTTTTTGGCCCTGGGGGTCATTCTGGGACCCCCTGAGCAGGCCTAGGGGGTCAGGGTATTTCTACCCTGCCCCCTTTTCTTGTTTTTCATCTTTTTTCCACACTTTTTCTTGTGACTCAGTTACCGAGTCACAAGATGGCTGCCAACACTTCCTGGTTTGGAGTGTTGATAGCCAATCAGAGTGAAGCTCATGCCCGGGAGGGTTCGCAAATCCTCCTCGGTGCTCAGATATTCATATTTTTCTTTTTATAATTTCTCAGCAACTACTGAAGCACGCTTTCTGGACCAAGACGTACCTTTTTGCCAAATTTGGTGTAATGCCATTCAGCAGTTCTGGCTGTAGCCCGTTTCAAAACCCCCATGGAAATTAACATGGGGAAAACGAATTTTGGGACCCTCTTTTTTTCTTTGCCCCCGCTTGATGAACCACCGTGAACCTTTCAAGACATGAGCTGACCCGAGCGAAACATAAGCTTTGAAAATTTTGCAAGGAGTCGTCAAGCAGCGCCAAAGATATTGGCAAATCAAAAAACGCTTTTCCTATGGATAATAGGTCCTAAATATAACTACCTACTGGTGACCGCCAGTAGGTTATATATATATCACACATATACTGCCTTTCACATATGTAGTTACTCATACATATAACACTGAAACATCCATTCACTCACCAACACAGCCATATGCACACTCACTCACACAGACAGCCCGTTGCAGATGTACTTATGGACCCATACAGCCAGTGAATCACCCCCTAATACATCCATTCAGGGAGTAAAATACCCCCACCCACCCAAACAGACATTGAGGCAACCATACAGGTAAAATGTATGCTTTTTTATATATATTTACTGTGCGCATAGACTTGGTTTGACATATATATATGGTTGGGTTCATTGAAGTCAGCCCATGACCCGGCTGAGCTGTGCCACTGAGGTTGTAACGTTTGTTGGAGACTCGAGGAGGCCGGAGGAAATTATTCACACCAGAGACAGCGCGTCCTGTTCTGCATCACACTATTTCCACATGGTTTTTGTTTTATCAAGCTTCCCCTCGTACCATCTACCCAGAAAATATGCATTCTGGGAGCTGTAGGATTTACCGTAATGCAGCAGGTGAACGAGCACATAACAGGGGAGGTGTGACCCTCCAATCATGGGAGGACTGGAGACTGATTTAAAAGCGGAGGCGTGTGGCTGTTTCAATGTGGCGGCGGCATCTGAGGAAGACGATTATGTCGAAATGCATTATGCCCAAATCCGCATTTCCAATTAAAGGCTTTCTCCTGTGACCCTGTGTGGCCCCTTCCTTCTGCTTCGCTGGAGGTTCCTGTGCATATATATATGTATATATACGCAGTTAATCTCCAAGCTGCTACACAGAAATGGTGCACTCATCAATTCAAGATTTTAAGTGCACTTTTCAGGTACCATTAACGCCAAAGTTTTCCTGGCTGCTGCCTTACATCCACGATGCGTCTCGACTGTTTGACCACGGTCTTGATCACATGACAGCCCTGCATCCCAATGTGCTGTTTAAACTACTCGACTGTGTCGACGCGCGAGCTCATTAAACTACAATGGAAAAAAGACTATCTCATCATGTTTTGGATTATATAAAACATATTAATTCTGACATCAACAGCTTAAAATTCAAATTTGCAGTATAAAGAAATTAATTTCTAATATATATATATTTACTCAATTTATAAATATAAACATAAGCTTTCTAGTTGATTAGGCAATTCACATTTCTATTCATGAATGGTATACTGCTCATTGAAGTAGCTACCAATATCTCTAATTCTAACACCATCATGAAGTTGAACAAACTTGTATGTTCTGATACACCAAATGCCCAACGTATAGTCACAAGTCAATATATAAAGGGTATGTATCTGACTGGCTCAAAATTATAGTTATATACTGTACCCTTTATGTGCTGTCAACCTTGCTTTTCCTGTCATCATAATCCAAGTGTGCTTTTTTCCCATCTCATAAAGTGCTGATGTACTACTATTGCACATTCCCTATGAAGTGCAAATATGATATAAATTGCTCTGTGTTTTTAAAGTGCAACTCAATTTTTTTTAATGTTAATGTGCACATATTTACATGAAGCCTCGTATTAGTGACATTGCAAAATTGCATAATTGTAAAGGTCTTCACTTATGTTTAACCCGTTTGGTATTTCAGTGTCTAATTCAATGATAAATTCGAATTCTAACTGCCTCAACAGTTTTTCTCTGTTGCCTCCTCTTCTTAGTGTGCGGACAGCTCCAATCACAAAATATTTAGGGTCCCTAATTGTGATGCGCACGTTTAAAATGCCTTGCCAGCGGGTAGCTGGAATCTGAGTTTACAATAGCCCGGATATGTTACAGGATTCTGTTATATACTTGTAGTTTAGTACTACCCACGCACTTCAGTCCACAGGAACATTCAAGTACAAATACTGCGAAATCGCTCCTACATGTGTAGTGCCCTTTGATCTTTACTGGTTTTGCACAAAATGCTGTTATATAACTTTGCATGTTGACTCTAAATTAACAGGCTATATATATTCACTGAAAAAACTACAGGTTTCAGGGACGTTATAGTTAGGCTGACATTTTACTCATAGAAAACCAGAGAAATTCAGTCGTTATAGTTAGCGGAGCTATCTATAACTTGCCCCCCGCAATGCACTGCTGATGACATCACATATTACATCACTGATGACATGGTCAGTGACATCACTAATGACATCACTGATGACAACTCAGATAACATCACTGATGATATCATCCACTTAATCTCTGATTCACCTATCCACACCCTAATATAACCTCTCATACACCCACTCTAAAATACAGACTACCATTCTTGAAACCATAGACACAGCAATACCAGTTAGTACATAACCACTTACTGATTCATAGTTCTACATACACATCCACTCACTCACCCATACAGTCACTCATATACACAGTCACTAATCAATTCAGGCACTGATATATGCACTCATACACCAATACACACACCTGTACTCACCCATAGAGTTACTCAAACACCTAGTCAGTCACCCAAAGAATGAATCACACTGCCATTTACTCACCTATGCAGTTATACACACACCACCTCACTTATTCATACAGATACAAACACATAGTTATGTTCTTCTACAATCACTGACACAAGCCCACACTTATCCATACAGCTACTCTCACAATACTTCACTCTCACATATAGTCACTTATATATACCAACACTCCCATACCCTACCTTTCACATATGTAGTTACTCATACATATACCACTGAGGCATCCATTCACTCACCAACACAGTCATACTCACACTCACTCACCCATACAGCCCGTCGCTGATGCACTTATGAACCCATACAGCCAGTGAATTACCCCCTCATACATCCATCCAGGGAGTCACATACCCACACCCACCCACACAGACTGAGGCACCCATACAGGTACTCAGACAACCAATCATTAAGTCATATAGACACTCATGTAGCTACTTACCAAGCTATGCAGCCACACAAACTGACAGACTGATACAGACATTCACACAGATTAGACATTCAGCCTTGCATCCAATAAGATATGTTTATTCACCCACTTATACAGTCAGTCATGTACCCACTAAACCATCCATTAAGACACTCATACACCCATTCATTCTTCAATAGACCTTGGTGTGTGTATATATATATATATATATATATATATATATATATATATATATATATATATATCGCAAAGAATCCTCTCGCTTCTCCCTCGATTCCTCAAAGGTTCGTCGCAGGTAAGGATCACAGCACCATGGAAGACACTCAGATAGTATTTATTTCAACTGAAAACGATGCGTAATACACACAAGAGACGGTCTACGCGTTTTGGCACTTGGTCTTTGACTGGACCATAGAGTCTCAGAGCCCAGAGTGTCCATTTAAAGTGTTAGTGCAAGTTTTTTTCAGTAAACAGTGAAGACATACTGGACATATAATTGCATCGACAGTCATTTTAAAGTAAGGAATTAATTTGCCTCAATTTATACTTAAATAAATCCATTGTTTCAGGCCATGATTTTGAAAAGGAAACAAATAGTTACATGTTGCAATTGGTTTACAAAATTTGATGTAAAAGTAAGTTCAAATTAAGTTCGTCTTAAGTTCGAAATCAAGGTAAAGTACCTATGATAACTTGGGAGGAATAGAAGGCATAATCGATTGAAAAGTGTCTCCAAATTAGTACTAGTTATAGCCCCTATTGGTAATTAGTGTCCTAGTGAAGTACATGATATATTACACTGTGGGGGGTAAGGGTGACACGTTTCATTGTTAGATGTAAAAGGTTTCTTGGTCTGACAAATTGCCTCCCAATATAAACCAATTGCAAATATTATAAATAGTGTGGTCTATCACAGAGAGAAATTGTGAGAGTGAAAGCAGTGTACAGTTCAAAGTTCAGTACAGAAGGAATTCAGAATACAAAAATGGGGTTCAAAATAGGTTGAACCTAGCAAGAATCGTCATTCTTTTAGATGTCCATGTCCTTCTTTTATTGAGGGGTTTCAGTAGTTTATAAATGAACATGTAGTTCAGCGTCCAAGTTGTGACCCAATGGATTTTCCGTACCTATTGATAGAATCATTCTTGATTCCACTCTTCTTAACTCCATAACTCTATTACCTCCCCTCTCTTTCTGTTTGACGATTTTGATGCCAAAATAGTTTAGTTGATTGCAATCACAGGAGTGGAATTCAGAGAAGTGTTTTGCCATAGGATATGTGAAGTCTCTATTTTTGATGGCACGTAGGTGTTGCAGAATGCAAAGTTTAAGTTTGTTAATGGTACTCCCTACGTATAGTTTTTTGCATGGACATTCCAAAATATAGATGGCAAATTTAGATTCGCAGGTTATGTGGTCTTTAATTCTTTCATCGTGACCATTCTGTAGTTGATATGTAGTTGTATTTTTTCCGTGTTCACATTCTTTGCACTTTGAGCACTTCCAGAAACCCGGAGTATTCAGCCAGGATGTGGTTGTTTCTGGTTTGAGTTCAAAGTGACTGTGTGTCAGTAGATCGCTCAAAGATGCAGTTTTTCTGTAAGTGATCCTTGGTCTCGAGGATAAAACTTTGTTGACAGTTTCATCTAGCAACAATATTTCCCAATGTTTCCGTACAATTCTTTGGAAGTCATTACTCTGGTTGTTGAAATCTACGATTAACCTAGATGTTCTTTCAGTTCCTCTGTTATTAGATCTGTGGCTTTCCAAATTGGTTTGTAAAAGGTCAGATCTGTTCTTGGAGCTGACTCTATTAATAGCAGTGGTAATGACGTCCAAGGGATATCCTCGTTGTAGGAAACGTTCACTCATTTCTTGTAGTTGTGAATTAAAATCAGAGAGTTCAGAGCAGTTTCTTCTTGCTCGTAGCATTTCCCCATAGGGGATGCTCCATTCCAGATTTTGTGGATGTCCGCTGTTTGCTTGGAGAATGCTGTTGCTGGCAGTTGGCTTTCTATGAATTCTGGTGCAGATTTTTCCGTTTGTAATAAAGACTTCAACATCCAAAAATACGATGTTTGTGGCACTTGTAGTGGAAGTGAAGGTTAATTTATATTTATTGGTATTGAGAGAATAAAGGAAGTTCGTGAGGCTGTCGTTATTGCCTTTCCAGATAATAAAAAGGTCATCAATGTATCTAGACCAAGATCTTATGTTCCTTGCTTTCTCTTCTTTCAAGACCTCCGTTTCCCATATGGCCATGAAGAGGTTAGCGTAAGTGGGGGCAAAAGAAGTCCCATCGCAGTCCCTTGCTTTTGCAAGAAGAGATCCCCTCTGAAAAGGAAAACATTGTGTGTCAGGCAATATGTGAGCATTTGTAATAGCATGTCTGTATGTTCCAAAAAACAGATTGGTCTGGTGTCCAAGAACTGTTTCACTGCTGCTATTCCATCTGAGTGATGTACATATATATATATATATATATATATTCACTGAAAAAAACCATAGGTTTTAGGCCTGATATAGTTAGGAATTGTCATTTAAAAAACCTTAGAAATTCACTGAAAAAACAATAGGTTTTAGGGGTGTTATAGTTAGCTGGACATTTCACTCGAACAAAACCATTGAAATTCCTCCGATATAGTTAGTTGTACTAACTACATCTCGCGCACCCGCAATCCACTGCTGATGATGTCACATATTACATCATTCATGACATGGTCAGTGACATCACTGATGACATCTCAAATGACATCACTGATGACATCACTGATGACATCATCCATCAATTCGGGGGCCAATTACCAAAGAAGCGCGATTCATTTTTTTTTTTTCGGCCGAAATTTGCGCTGGGTGCGCGAATCTCGCCGATTTTTAAAAAAAATAAATGTTTTTTTGGGCTCTGGGGGTCCTTGTGGGTCCCCCTGAGCAGGCCTAGGGGGTCAGGGTGTTTCTACCCTGCCCCCTTTTCGCGTTTTGCGCATTTGTTTCTTAGGTTTCTTGTGCCTCAGTTCTACCGAAGCACAAGATGGCTGCCAACACTTCCTGATTTGGAATGTTGACAGCCAATTAGAATACAGCTCGTGCACGGCAGGGTGCGCGCTGGTTGCGCATAGGGTGCGCGGATCCTCCGAGGCAATAGATAAATATGTACTTTTAAATGTCCTTTTCTCAGGAACTACTGAACGGATTTACACCATTTAAGCAAAAGGCACGAGTCTGAACTAAGGACTACCTCTTTGCCAAATTTGATGTAATTCCGTTCAGCAGTTTGGGCTGTAGCTGCGGCTAAATGTCCTATTGGAAATTGCATGGGGAAAATGTGTTTTGGGACCCCCCCTTTTTTCTTGGCCCCCGCTTGATGAATCACCGTGAAACTTTTAGGATAGGAGCGGACCGTAGCTGGCCAAAAGTTTTGAAAATTTTGCGAAGATTCGTCAATCGGCGCCAAAGTTATTCCAAATAGAATGTTGTGGATTTCCTATGGAAAATAGGTCCTAACTATATCTACCTACTGGCGACCGCTTATAATTTTGGTGTCGTTTGACCAATCTTTACGAAATTTTCCAAAAAGTTCTTCTTTTTAGGTAAGCTCCTATCCTTGAAGTTTGGGGGTGATTCATGAAGGGGGGGGTTGAGAAAAAGGGGGGCCCCAAAACGTGTTTTCTCCATGCAATTTCCAAAGGAAACTTTAGACAAGGCTACAGGTCAAACTGCTGAATGGAATTACGACAAATTTGGCAGGGAGAAAGGTCTTGGTCCAGAAAGCACATATTTTTTTAAATGGGGTAAGTCCGTTCAGTATATTTAGAGAAATATCAAAATTTACAGATATCGATATTTGAGAATTCTGGCATCTGATTGGCTGAGGCGTAACGAGCACGAGCGTGTGGCTCATTGGCTGCGAACTGTTGAAACTAGGAAGTGTTGGCAGCCATTTTGTGACTGAGTAGAAAGGTGTAGGGCAGAAAAAAAGAGAATAATTGTAAAAGAGGGTATAGTAGGAACACTGTGGTCTTAGTTTAAGCAGTCTGTATGGTGCAGAGGCAGGGAGTTTGAATGTTGCGTAGGCCGTGGATATTACGTCCGCAGAACAATGGTTCGTGGTATTGCAGCAAGGTTGCGTAGGCTCTGGAAATCACGTTGGGAAAACAATGCACCGTATTGCGACAAGCCGTGTGTAGGGTGCACACAGTGGTAGTGTGAATGTGCCGTATTGCGGCAATGTTCAGTAGGCTGTGTAACGGTGCACACACAGGTAGTGTGAATGTACGGTATTGCGGCAATGTTCAGTAGGCTGTGTAACGGTGCATACACAGGTAGTATGAATGTGCGGTATTGCGGCAATGTTCAGTAGGCTGTGTAAATCATATAGAGAAAATAACTATGCGCCGTATTGCAGCTTTCCTTTAATATAATGCGCAGTAATGTTTACTTATAGTGCGCTGTTCACTTTTATCACAGACAGTGTCACTTTCTTAGACGAAATTTAATATTATGTGGGAGGGTGTGTTCTGTTCCTGTGCCCGGAACAAAATTAGCATTTAATTGGCCGAGGTGTTCCAACAACAAGCTCAATGTTCATTGGGTGCGAACCAGTGAAAGTAGAAGTGTTGCCAGTCATTTCCTCCCCGTCCGCGGAGTATCAGGGACATCTGATTGGCTTACGTGTTCCTAGCAGGACCTTCCCAAGCTTAATGTTCATTGGCTGCGAACCAGTGAAAGTAGAAGTGTTGCCAGCCATTTCCTCCCCCTCCGCAGAGCATCAGGGACATCTGATTGGGTAACGTGTTTCAAGCAGGACCTTCCCAAGCTTAATGTTCATTGGTTGTAAACCATTGAAAGTAGAAGTGTTACCAGCGATTCCCTCCCCCTCTGCGGAACACCATGGATATTTTATTGGCTACAGTGTTCCGAGTACAAGTTTGCTCATTATTGGCTGGGAAGGGTTCACTGTTGTGAACCATTTTGTGACACACTTCAATGGAGTATGGAAAAACAAAGTAGTAGTGGGGAGGGTAGGAACACTATTAACTCGATATATTTTAAGGACCATTTATATAATTGGCATGGGGTGTACAAATCACGGTGGCAAAATAACAGTGTGTTGCGGTCTTCTTTTTATTGAGTTTGCAGGTGGGATACTTCCCAGGAGCAATATTTACTTATAATGTGGTGTTTACTTTTCTGACAGGGAGCTGTGGTTAGGCAGCAAAAATTTCAGTCTAGTTTTTATTAAGCAATTACAAATATATTTTCTTCGGAAACTGAAGCTGTATATCTTAAAGGGGTGACAAATAAAAACGTAATTCATAAAATATCCCTTAAGCATGGCCGCACCCTCCCTTTTTTTTCTGCTCTAGTTTGTAAACATGTTGCCCCATATTCTTTATAATATAAGAGGGCATGAGTTACTTTTAGATAAAGTAGAAAAGAAGTGCTACAGGAAACACTCCCGCACTACATCATCTCAGGTCAGAAAAACAATAAAAAGAAAAACAGTTAAACACAAATGACTTTATATTACATACAAATGTACGCTTTATCATTTGTTTTTTTGTTTTTTTTTTCTTTTTTGAAAAACCTTTATTTAAAAATCAGGACACAGCTATTCAGCCGACAGCCCGAAGGTTCGGCAGCATTAGGAGTTAAATACAGTGATGCGTCCCCAGTAAAGTACAAAGAGAAGTGCAAAGGTCCAATTTTAAGTGAACACAAAAAACTCACAACAAACCCCAGCAAGGCAAGAACATTGAAAGCCCATGGTGAGAGCCCCCAGGGGAGGCCGGACCCCACTCATCTACCAGTTACAAGACAGTGTAAGGAGGAAGAAGGGGGACAGCAGAGGCCAAAATGGTTCATAAACCAGACTGTGCTGGAAAGAAGGTCAGGGGGAAAGCTGTTCCTCGGGAGGTTCCAGATCAGGGGCAAGACATATTCCCCCCCTGTATTGATTCCACCGCCCCCAGATGGCATGCCACTTCCGGGGGCGGCCTCTAGAGCAATAGACCGTCTTCTCCCTAAACATGCTCCAGTCCATGCTCTCTTTCCACGCAGTCAGTGTAGGGGGTCCCGAGGAGCCCCACAATCGAGCGATATCCCTTTTTGCGACCATGTTACCCAGAGTCACCCATTGGGTCCGCGCCTCATCGAGGTCAGTGGGCCCCCAGATATTCAGGAGACAACACCGCGCCTCCGGCTGCACAACAATGCCCGTCACTTCCCCCATAACTGCATGGACTCTCCTCCAGAAGTCTACAATGACCCCACATTCCCAAATGATGTGCAGGAAAGTACCCACCATACCACACCCCCTCCTGCACAGGCCGTCCTCCGAGAACCCCATGTGGACCAGCCTCGGCCCCGTCACATACACCCGGTGAAGTATTTTAAGCTGCACCAGCCTCAGACACGACGGGATCGCAACCTCCTTAGGAGAAGAAACAGCTGACTGCCAATCCTCATTATCCAACTCGAGGCCATCCCTAGTCCACTGTTCCCTCAGCCCCAAAAGCATGTCCGCCCGGACGTTTATCAGTTTCTTATATATGAGCGAGATCGTGCTCTCGGGCATATGACCATCAAGGACCCGGTCCTCCAGAGGAGAGGACTCCGGCACCTTCTCACCCTCCACGAGGACTGATCGGAGGGCGTGGCGCAGCTGGATATACCTGAAATACTCGGAGGGCCCCAGCTCATACTCAGTCTGCAACTCCTCAAAGGACTTCACCCTCCCCTTATGCAGCACATCCCCCACCCTGGAGATGCCTATCAGGTCCCACTTATCAAACCCTTTTGTATGCCAAAGCCTTCCCAATCTCTCCGATTCAAACAGCAGGGTAGCGAGGGTGAGCCTATCCTTCCAGTTCAGCGAGTCAGTTGCCATCTTCCACACACGGACTGCCACACCAGTGGGCCCCGTGAGGGACGAGTCTAGGGACCGCGAGTATAACGCCCTGTAGTAGTTACCACCACGCAGCAACCACCTGTCCATGGCATACCCAGGGCTAAGAGCAGGGCCATAAAACCCATGATTGATCGCGCTCAGCTGTGTGGCCCGTACACCGTAGTACCGTCGGATGTCTGGGAGCGCAATGCCCCCGTCGTACCATGGAAGCGTCAACTTTGCAATTGCTATTCGTGGCCGCCCATCCCACAGCAATGTCCTTTGGAGGCCTTCGACCTCCCGAAAGTATTTAGCCGGCACCCAGTCCAAGGTATTCTGTAGAGCGTAGAGGAAGCGGGGGAGAGACATCATTTTGAACAGGGCCGCACGCCCAACGAGGGAGAGCGGCAGCCTCCGCCAACCTTCAACATCGCGCCTCAGGCGTGCCAGGTGGGGGAGCAGATTCTTCTCGTAGCGCACAGCAGAGTCCATGGAGATAAAAATCCCCAAATACACGAAACCCTGCTGGGCGACCTGTATCGAACATGTTCTAGGGATCGGTGGGACCTCGCCACTAAGAACATACAAGTACGATTTGCTCCAATTAATAACGAGCCCCGAGTTCCTACCGAACGATGTGAGTACGTCACAGACCACTATAAGTGACTTCTTAGGTGAGGCAAGATACAACAGGATATCATCGGCATAGAGCGAGATACGGTCCTCGTGTTCAGGCGACCACCGAAGGCCCCATATATCCGGGTGCCAACGTATCCACGCAGCCAGCGGCTCAAGGGCGAGGGCGAACAACAGAGGCGACAGGGGGCAACCCTGCCGAGTACCCCTCCCAAGCTGAAACGGAGTCGACGCCCGACCATTCACCACAACACTCGCTAGCGACCCCTCGTACAGCAACCTAACCCAGCTCACAAAACCACGGCCAAAGCCGAACTTGGCCAGCACGGCCCACAAGTATGCCCACTCCACCGTGTCAAAGGCCATCGTGGCATCAAGAGACGCCACGATAGCCGGTTCACGCAGCGTGCCCGCCCTGGCGATTACGCCATGAAGACGCCTAAGATTTAATGCTGTGTTTCGGTGCGGGATGAAGCCGGATTGATCCGGGTGGACCAAGTCGCCAAGTACCCTAATCAAACGGGTCGCCAGGAGTTTAGCCAGAATTTTCGGCTCAGCGTTGAGAAGTGAAATGGGCCGATAGGAGGCGCACTTATCTCGGGGTTTACCCTCTTTGTGTATGACCACAATCGACGCCAGCCGCTGATCCAACGGGAGGGTCCCATCCCCCGCGCCTCCAAAAACATGGCGCGCAGGTGAGGGGCGACCCTATCCGGGAACAGCTTGTACAGGTCGATCGGCAATCCGTTCGGTCCAGAGGCCTTACCCGAGTTTAACGCGCGAATAGCCCCCGCCACCTCGTCGACCGTTATGTCACCATCTAAATCGTCCCTATCTATAGCAGAGAGGCAGGGCAGCTCGATATCACGGAGGAGGTTACACGAGTCCTCGGGCGGCCGATCCGACACAGAGGCATAAACCCTACAGAAGTACTCCGAGAAACACTTTACAATCCCCTCAGGTTCCACAATCGCCTCTCCCCTCTCTCCCGTCAACTCTGGCACCACTCTATTGACCCGTTCTCTTCTATCCAGCCACGCCAGGAGTTTCCCTGCCTTATCACCAACATCATACAGTCGGCCCTGTTGTTCTCTACTGAGGGTCTTAGCGGCGTTCGTCACCAGGTCCTTATTCTCAGTTTGCTTCAAGCAAAGCTCATGCAGTGAGGACTCCGTAACCTCCTCCTCCATCGCCCCTTCAAGAGCCGCGATCTCCTCCTCTACCTGCCGTACCTCGCCGTCTCTCCGCCTCTTGGCAGCCACTACTAGAGAGAGGGCTTCCCCCCGAAGCACGGTCTTAAAAGCTTCCCACAGCGACACTGCCGAGTCCACGGTTCCCTGATTGTCCTTGAAAAAATTATCTACCTTCTTTACCAGGGCGCCGCGCATCTTGGGGTCTCGGAAGTACCATGGGTTGATGGGGGCCACCCTCCCTCCTCCCTCCCGACCTAGATCCAGCCGGATCCACACTGGCGAGTGGTCAGAGATACCTCGTGCCATGTGCCTCGCCTCAGATACCAACGAGGCATGCGCGGCCAGAGTGAGCAGGTAATCAATCCTGGAAAGGCTACCATGTGCCCCGGAGTGGAACGTGTATTGGCTCTGTGTGGGGTGCCGGAGCCTCCAGCAGTCTATCAGACCAAGCGTGTCTAGGAAGTCTGGAAGCCATTTCTGAGCCCCCCCTGTGTCTCTGGGCGGGTATCTATCCAGGAGTCCGGAGCCAACAGCGTTGAAATCCCCTCCCACCACAAGCATTCCCCCCGGGAGATCCAGCAGGGCCCTACCCAGATCAGCAAACGTGGAGGCCTGCAGGGCCGGCGGGACATAAACCGAAACCAAAACCAAAGTCCTTCCTTCCTACCGCCCCGCCACCGCCACAAACCTCCCCCTATCATCAACAATGGTGGAAACCACCTCAAAAGGCAACGATGCTCTAACTAGGATGCCCACACCCCTGGACCCAGAAGAGAATCCCGAGTGTGCAATGAATTTATACCCCTTCCTATTCAGGGCATAGCACGTATTACCTATAAGATGCGTCTCCTGCAGCAGGGCAACATCCGGCATTGATCGTTTCAAAAATTGCAAAACAATCCCCCTCTTAATGCGATCCCCCAAACCATT
The DNA here is from genome assembly GCF_964204655.1 of Triturus cristatus. Lineage (NCBI taxonomy): Eukaryota > Metazoa > Chordata > Amphibia > Caudata > Salamandridae > Triturus > Triturus cristatus. The sequence continues at coordinate 1,028,963,579 of NC_140583.1, forward strand.
AACATTCCAGCTTATAACACTTAAGCCCCTACCCCCCATCCTCAAACGGAAAGAGGCCCACCCCACACCCGAGGAGCCACCATGGAACAGCCCTGAAAATGATCATCATGCCTTGCAGAAATAAGCCCCCCAACAACAAACTCCAAATCCCTGAAACTCCCCCCACCCTGCACCCCTGCTGCAGCTTACAAAGCCCCCCCAACTTGCAGTGTGCCTGTCGCCCTACAAAACCAAAAGTCTACAAAAAGTACCCTAAGGGAGGAAAAGAGCACCCCTCGTCCTCCCGCAACCCTCCACAGTTACTGCACTCTGTTCAAATCTTCAAGTATAGTCAAATCAAGTCAGGCCGGCTCCGAGATATCAGCCCTGTCCATCCCGGCCACTGTCTCCATGCTCGGCCGTGTCGTCCCCCGTCCGTCGCCGGGGCAAAGCGTCCAGCCATTCGTCGGCCATCACAGGAGAGTCAAAAAAGAATGTCCGATCTTCGTGCACCACCCGCAGTCTGGCAGGGAAGAGCATGGCATACTTCAGATCTAGTTCCCGGAGCCTCCGCTTCACCCCCAGGAAGCCCTGTCTCTGCCTCTGCACCTGTTGGGTGAAGTCCGGATAAAAATTCACCAACGCGTTCTGGAAGGGAACTGGGCCCGTCACCCTCGATGCTTGCAGGATAGCGTCCCGATCTCGAAAATGAAAGAGCCGGGCGACGATCGGCCTCGGCGGGGCACCCGCCTTGGGCCTCCCGCCCGGCACCCTATGGGCCCTTTCCACCGCAAAGAACTTTCCAAGGCCCTTAGGCTTCAGATGATTAAGGACCAAATCCTCAACAAGCAGGTCCGCTGAAGCCTCATCCGAGGACTCCGGGACCCCGATGACTCGCACGTTGTTGCGCCTGGCCCGGCTCTCAAAGTCCTCCAGCCGGCGGGCGACGAGATCACTCTCGGCCCTCAGCTTACGGACCTCGGTCTGCAGTTCCGTAACATCGTCAGTGAGGCCCGTGGTCTTGAGGTCCAAGTTCTTAACCCGTTCGTTCGTCTTGCCCAAGTCCGAGCGGATCAGGTTGACATCCACCAAGATGGCATCCACCTTATGCGCCAGGGCCTCAAACTGTCTCCCCATCGAAGTCTGCATCCCGTCGAGCGCGCCCATGACATCCTGTAGGGAGAGCTCCGGGGCCACAGGCAAGTCCTCCTTCTGGGCATCCGGCGCCTGGTTCGATCCACTCGGTGATGCCTTCTGGAGAGCGTATCGGTCCATGCTGTTGACTTGGGTATACGTTCCCCGCCTGGTAGACTTAGCCTTCAGCCGATCCCCTTCTGCTTTGCCCGACATAATGAACTCCAGGCAGTCCAGTTCAGTTATGACGGGTCCCTCTCAGGGAGAGGAATAAGGAGTGAACAGTTCTGCCGTGAGCTGCCAGAGTAGCCCGCAGGACGTCCTTGAGGTAATAAAGCCACCCAGAGCTCTCCAGTGGCAGGGCTGACAAAGGGAGCGAAATCGAAAGTGAAAGAGCGGGGACCTCCGTCCGACAGTTCACGCCTCGCCTGGCCGTTGTTGTTCAACTAGGAGCCGGGCATCCTGCCAACTCTAGCCCCTGGCATCCCCGGGAGATAGGACGCAATCTTCCGCCAGGCGTAAGTCCGGTTCCCGGTGGGCGATCCGACCGCGGATAGCATCAATCGCCTCCCTGACGACTCATCTACACGATACCGACAGGATTAGAGACAGGATAGTCGACGGAGGGCGCGGGGGTCTCGCGAGCTCTGAGCTCACGCGGCCATCTTGGTCAAGCGCTAAGCTCCTTATCATTTATTAAAATTTCTATTCTGTAGAATACATATAAAATAAAAAAATAATATTCTCACTGTGAAAATATCTGATCAAGTAAGTTATAAAGGTTAGTAAGCTGTATTTCAGATGGGTTACTCCTGGTGGCGACAAATCTCCACTTCCTGTTGTGTGGAAATATGACCTTCTATTACAATATACAGAGTGTCACTGATGTCACACAAAAAGGAAAAGGAGCATGAATACAAAAGAAGATCAATAACGAAATACTTTTCAGCGATGAATATGTTCAGAGCTTCTTTTCTCTGGGACTTCGAAAACTTTCATCTTCGCGTCAGCGGGTCATAAACTCCTCTGAGATTATAATCACTGTGAGTATTATAATATACATATTCATAGTGTATGATCCCAAGGGGGAAACAAAGGAAGAAACAGAAGCTGCTGACGTTACATATAAATCGTTAGTCTTCGCGCCGACGGGTCACCAACACCTCTGACGTCAAGTTCAGTGTCAATATTATAATATACAAAGTCACACTATATGAGCGCAAAGGAGCTAGAAAAGGAACACTGTTTGCTGTATTCTGTCTGCTTCTGAAAGCAAACTGCTGACGTTACATATAAATGGCAAAAACAATCAATAACACTATTTTCTAAATACAAGTGTTTTTAATATTGACAAATATCTATGTATTATAAATATCTACTATGCCATAATCAAACAATTTACACCTCTTTTGAAAATGATAGTCTGTATTTTACAGTGGGTGTATCAAAGGTAGGCCTGGGCCAAAATTCTGTTCCATTCGCGGAAATTGCGATATTTTGGCATTTTCGCGTTCCGCGGAAAGCGCGAAAATGTCAAAATTTCAGCATTCCGCAGCTTAGCGATTATTTCTTTCTTGCTCGCGCTGTAAAATAATACATTCTCGCGCGCGATCGCCTTACCTGAATCCCTGCGTTCTCCGACAAGTTTTCTTGACCCGGTCGCGTTCTCCACGAGATGTTGAATTTTGGTAGCCATTTTGCGCTGTCTCGCGAGAGTTCGCGGCCGCATTAACGTCATTTTTCACGCGATCACGTCATTTGTCGCACGATCACGTCTTTCTTCTCGCGATCATGCATCGCGCGAGTATGAGAAGATTGAGATCTCGGACATGTCATTCTACATCGCGAGCCAGAGGATGAGGACGCGGGCACGTTAAATCGAACGCGAACAGGAGAAAGAGACCGCGAACACGTCATATCCAACGCGACAGGGACAAAGAAGAGAACGCGATCATATCGTTTTCGACACGCCGGCGGAAGTAATGTGAAGCTCGAGAACTCAACAACGTAAAATTTACAATTTGGAGAGGAATATCGGCTCTAGCAGCATGAAACCATCTGCAAATACTGATTTTGGATGAAAAGAACTCCTTACATTGACATTTGGCTTTCCTTTTTCGTGCAAGGAGTCATTTTTTTACAAGGTGGAGAGAGGGAGGAAGTGACACAGAATCTCCAACTTCCTGTTCCTGTCCAGCAGGCTCCTCTCAGTGCTTTGTCCATCTCCTGCTCATTCTGCCTTTGGATTTGGAGCTGGAAAGATCACTCTTTTTGTCTGCTGCATCATTGCAATTGGATTTCAGGATTTTTGGAATAGGATATTTTACAAGTAAGTGGTTGTTGTGTTTGATTGTGGGCATTTCAGTTGTTGTGTAACTACAATTTATTTTTGATAATTAATTAATTATCATCATTCCTTTTTTTTTTTTTTTTAAATTTTGTGGGTTGTAGTAGTAGGCCCGAGCTAGCCATGGGCATGGCCTCATGGGTGTGTGTGTGCATGATGAAGCAACTGTTCCTTTTGTTTTTTGAATATATTTCATTTTCAAGCACATTTAGGGCATGGATGGCATTGGATTGAGTTGGGGAAGTGTGTTTTTTGGGGTGGCCTTTGTGATGTTGTTGGGCCTGGCCATGTGGCTGACGGCCATTTTGAGGCCTAGGCCTGCTAGCTTGCCTGGCCTTGTCTGCCAACAGGCCTGCTTTCATCCACTAGGACCAGAGCAGGTAGCCACAGCTTTAGTAATCTACTGTTTGCTGTGTGCTCTGTTGAATTTAGACATCATTTAGGGCATGGATGGCATTGGATTGAGTTGGGGAAGTGTGTTTTTTGGGGTGGCCTTGCTGATGTTGTTGGGCCTGGCCATGTGGCTGGTGGCCATTTTGAGGCCTAGGCCTGCAAGCTTGCCTGGCCTTGTCTGCCAACAGGCCTGCTTTCATCCACTAGGACCAGAGCAGGTAGCCACAGCTTTATTAATCTACTGTTTTCTGTGTGCTCTGTTGAATTTAGACATCATTTAGGGCATGGATGGCATTGGATTGAGTTGGGGAAGTGTGTTTTTTGGGGTGGCCTTGCTGATGTTGTTGGGCCTGGCCATGTGGCTGGTGGCCATTTTGAGGCCTAGGCCTGCAAGCTTGCCTGGCCTTGTCTGCCAACAGGCCTGCTTTCATCCACTAGGACCAGAGCAGGTAGCCACAGCTTTAGTAATCTACTGTTTTCTGTGTGCTCTGTTGAATTTAGACATCATTTAGGGCATGGATGGCATTGGATTGAGTTGGGGAAGTGTGTTTTTTGGGGTGGCCTTGCTGATGTTGTTGGGCCTGGCCATGTGGCTGGTGGCCATTTTGAGGCCTAGGTCTGCAAGCTTGCCTGGCCTTGTCTGCCAACAGGCCTGCTTTCATCCACTAGGACCAGAGCAGGTAGCCACAGCTTTAGTAATCTACTGTTTTCTGTGTGCTCTGTTGAATTTAGACATCATTTAGGGCATGGATGGCATTGGATTGAGTTGGGGACGTGTGTTTTTTTGGGGTGGGCTTGCTGATGTTGTTGGGCCTGGCCATGTGGCTGGTGGCCATTTTGAGGCCTAGGCCTGCAAGCTTGCCTGGCCTTGTCTGCCAACATGCCTGCTTTCATCCACTAGGACCAGAGCAGGTAGCCACAGCTTTAGTAATCTACTGTTTTCTGTGTGCTCTGTTGAATTTAGACATCATTTAGGGCATGGATGGCATTGGATTGAGTTGGGGACATGTGTTTTTTTGGGGTGGGCTTTCTGATGTTGGTTGTCTTAAAGACATGCTTTTGTTGTGTGTGTCTGGTGAGTGTTGGTGTGCGATGCATGCTCCCTGCAGACCTTTTTGGGGCCTGTGAATGTTCGTATTTGCATTTTGTTGCATTAAAAAGGCAGAGCAGTGTGCTTCAGCATGCATCCTTTAACTGACTTTCATAGGCCTTTTGTCAGCTCCTGGTGTTTCCCAGGCCCCCTGCTTGTTAGTGATTTGTGAGTGTCCATGTGGCTGGTGGCCTTTTTTTGTGGTGGGAGTTATTAGTGTCCTGCTTTTGCCATATAGGCCTGCATGGTTTTCCTATTGGCTTACTGCTTCCATCCATCCACCCCCTTTGCCAGCAGCAGCTCCATGGATGCTGAGATGCTCAAATAATGCAATGGTCCACCGCACTTCCATTAGTTTTTTATTTTGTTGTTTATTATTAACTTTCCTATCCTTCCTGAGAGTGTAGTGTGTGGCTGTACACAGTACTAGTAGTATAACATAGCTCTAGTTAAAAAAAATAGTCATTAATGGCTAGACTATCTTTTGTTTGCACTAGTACAGCACTAAGTAACTGAACCACAAAAACAAATGCAACATTTCACTGATGTTCTTCTCCTGTCTTCTTTGCTTTTAGGTGCACAAAAGACAGAGTAGGAGGTGTCATCGGCATCACCTGGCTACCCGTTGTACTGCCAGCCAGACAGAAGTCCTGCTGCGCATCACGCCCACGTGTGACCAGAACTTGTTGTGCATCTGCCTCCTGCCTGACATCTGAAGAAGATGGCCCCAAAGAAAGGTACCAGGTCCAGTACCAAGAAAGTTGCCGGTGAGAAGAAGGAACAGAAAAAGGAAGTGCCATTAACCACGACTGGTGGTGTGCCGGCCAATGTTTTTTTTGGCACCAAAGCGTTGTCCGGGAACCAAGCTGGGAGCAGCACAGCGGTCCAACCCCACCAACCTAGGCCCAAGGGCTTTAGTGTCGCAGAGGTAGCCAGTCTACTAACGAGCAGCGATGTTGAAGAACTGTCATTACCGCAAAGTAGTACACAATCAAGTTCAACGCAGGCGCAAACTCAGCAGATCAGTGTCAAGCCGCCGCAACCAGAACAGCAGCAGCCGCCGCAAACAGAACAGCAGCAGCCGCCGCAACCAGAACAGCAGCAGCCGCCGCAACAGCCCACCATAGTAGTTGTTGCTCCTGACATAGGGGCATTTCAGGAAATCGAGCTTCCTGCAGACAAAGTGGAGCGAAGTCAAACCACTGTTTCAGAAGATCAATTGTCTTCCAGACCACCAGCAAGGAAAAGGAGGCTTAGTCCATCATCTTCTTCTTCAAGCCCCGCTTCTGATGATCGTGATGACACTTGGGTCCCACCAGCTCGGTCTGAGAGTGAAGTACGCCACAAGACATTGCTTCTGAAAAGGAAGGTCCCAGAAAAACTTAGAGTTATGGAGGTAGATGTAGAAGAGGGGGGTGATGATGTTGATGAAGACGAGCCAGTCATCACGCACATTACTCCCGCCCCAAAGGGATTGGAGACCGACATTCTCACCCTATCCAGAAAGGCTGCTACTGAGTGGGATGTAGCACGGATCTCACCAACACAGGTTACACCACCACTACCTCCAGCTGCCATATTTTCCAAGGCCCGGCAGGGACCTACATCCAGCTCAACCATCTCAGTAGGAAGTGGTAGTAAAAGTCACAGTGTAGGTGGACAGGGTCACATATTTTCAAGCACCCCCTCAAGTTCATCTGGTGTTGAAAGTGGCACATCCAGCAGTGCCAGAAAGTTCTCCTCCCCAGTTTGGGACTTCTTTTCTGTTAGCGCCAAGGAGGAGAACGTTGCTATATGCTCGATTTGTCGGCAAGGTGTTCGGCGTGGTAAGCTTGGTACAAACTATGGTACCGGAGGACAAGCAAGTCATCTAAAAATACACCACAATATCATGTGGGAGGATCACCTACGTAAGTTAAAAGAAAAACTAAACCCTTTGAAGTTGGTCAGGAATCAGGGAGCGATATTATTGTGGTGGCAGGTGAAGAACAGGGAGGCATTTCTAGCCCTGTCTCCAGTAGTGCAGTCACTGCAGTGGTAACGCCCACATCCTCCTCAGTAACATCAGAGTGGCACCGCAGTAAGAGCCATACTCAGAGTGTGGGTGAGACACCAAGGCGACCGGCGAGTACCTCAATGAGACAATCTGTGTCGTTGAGCCTTAGTGGGTTAATGAAAACAGCACCACTAAGGAAAGTAAGCCAGCCTACCATTGACAGCATGTTTAGGTTGGAGGGGCACTTCCAACGCAACCACCCAACGGCACGATTGTACAATGAGAAGCTGGCTAAAATGTTAGCGCTGGACCTTCTTCCTTTTTCATGTGTGGAAGGGGTGGGTTTCCTTGAATTTGTGTCTGCCATCTGCGCAAAATGGAAAGTTCCCAGCCGGTCCTATTTCGCAAGAATTGCTGTTCCGGCACTACATCATGATGTGCTGGAATTGGTTGGTCAAGGTTTGCGGCAGAGTGCTGTGCACAATATCCACCTGACAACAGACATGTGGAGCAGTTGCCAAGCCACAGATTACATGTGCATCACTGCACACTGGATCTCTTTTGTGGGGGTTAGAGATCAACTATCTGCATGAGGTGTTGTTGACACAGCTGCAATTTTTGAAGGTACTCGGAAACATGCAACTGCAGCCATGTTCGCCATTGAGAAATCTCATACGGCTGAAAACATTTTAGAAGAGTTTCGCACCAAGGTTTTGGAATGGCTGCGGCCCAGAGGGCTTGGTATTGGCTTTGTTGCCACAGACAATGGCAGTAATGTACTGAAGGCCATGGAACTTGGTTCCTATTTCAGGGTTCCGTGTTTGGCACACTGCATAAACATTATAGTGCAAGACTTTCTGAAAAAAGAACCCATAGTAAGCAATTTACTGGCCATCTGCCGAAGAATATGCACTCATTACAGCCATTCTTTTAAAGCTCGGAAGCAGCTGAGGATCATCCAACGTGAACTTAGGATGCCAGTCAAGGCACTCATCCAGGAGGTGGCAACACATTGGAACTCAACGTATTACATGCTTGATCGTCTGTACGAACAGCACAGGTCACTCAATGAATATGTCTGGTACAGAAGCAGTGATGCTAGTGTTAAAGGCATGACCCTTCAGAGGGAGCAATGGACCCTAATTCAATGCCTGACTGAGATGCTGTCTCCTTTTGAGGTCTTCACACGTGAAGTCAGCAAGGAGGACTGTACAATGGGCCAAGCTATCCCATTGTTGCAAATGCTAGAGCATGAGCTGAATAATGTGTCTGAATCCTACAAAGGTGTAGAGGACAGAAGGCAAGCCCATGACTTGGTGGAGAGCTTATCCAGGCGCTTATCAGAAAATGTAAGGATACAAAATAAAATTTTGTCACAAGAACATTACATTTGTGCCACAATTCTGGATCCACGTGCAAAATTAGGACTATTCCTTTCTTTTTCCGACAATGATGTTGCCCGCTACAAAAGTTGTATAGCTGAAGCAGCCATCAAGTTTGAAAACGAAGGGCTGCTAATTAAAAGCCCGCCACATCAACCCACAACAAGTACTGATACTGAAGCAGGCCATGCAGAATCAAGTGCAACTTCGTCGGCTGAGGGCAGTGCGGTTGGCTCACAATTGCAACACTCACCATCACCATCGACTACAAAAACAATAACTGGATCTTTCGGCCGAGTACAATCATTATCAGATTGGTATGTAAAGATGGGCCTTAAGCACAGTGCTGATGCACAGAAAAAACAGCACAAAAGCTTACCAGCAGCAACCCTGAACATTGAGCGGATGGTCCAGGCCTATCTGGACGACCCAACAGAGGTGTACGTTGATCAAAACCCAGTGCAGTATTGGTATAGGAAAAGGTCTGATTGGCCACAGCTCAGCAGGCTGGCGATAAGCTATCTGGCTTGCCCTGTCGCAAGTGTCTCTTCCAAACGTGTTTTCAGTGCTGCTGGTTCCATTGTAACCTTGAGAAGGACCAGTCTATCTCCCAAAAACGTGGAGAGGTTAACAATGATCAAAATGAATCAGCACTTCATACCACCGAATTACACAATGCATGAATCAACAGAGGAAGATGAGGACAGCGGCTCAGGTGACGGAAGTATTGTGTCAGAAGATTACCTACTACTGGAAGATCCCCCAGAGTTTGAGGACGAGCTATACTTCCCTGACAATTAGGCTCGCACTTACTGTCTTCCTCCCTTTTTTCCCCCTTTGTTTGTGTCTGTCGTTCCGGTTATAAACTTGTGAATCGCAACAAATGCATTATCACCGTCTTCTACTCTTCTAATTTAAGATACAAGTTTCAGGTGTCTGCCATTTGACACTACAGTCCTCAGAATCCAGCTCCTCCGCTCGATCATACTGCATCTCCTGGTCAATTCCATTTCCCTCATGAATGATGATTGGATGATGGTAACAACAAATTCAAACTTTCCTCGTCCTTCCAAAACAAGTGGACCATGAATCTGATGACTTCTATAGCTATCCTCCTTCAGAGCCGAGAGAGACTGGCCATTAACTGAAAATAAGATGCAACAGGTAATGATTGATGCCATGCATTGGCCGCAGAATGGCAGACTGAATGATGTAGATTTTGTTGTGTGTGTTGCGCATGAATTGATGTAATTGTGCACTGCCACTAATCGACTTTCTACAGAACACACTAATTTTCCCCTTCTTGCAAACAAGAAATGTGTACTTCTCCTGCATCTTGGTGATACATTGCATTTAATTCAATACAGGAAGGGGACTCACTCAATCTGCGCAATGCAAATGACTGTGACTTAACAGCACCGTCCATCATGATGATGGCGAAAGAGACGGCCCGTTAACTTAAGATGAGAAGGAACAGGTAATGAATGATGACAATTAATGGCATGCATTGGACACCTGACTCTGAGCTATTGGTCTTTGTGTTTGCGTTGTTTGTTGTGCACAAAGTGATGTCAAAGTGTACTAGTAGTAATCTATCTTTCTGTACACAATAAAGAATGACTCAAGTCAGTAATATTTATATTTCTACTCTGGGTGATTCATAAAAATTATACTTATACTGCAGGCCGATCTTCAGTCAGTAAAAGTTTTAGGCTCAATTTTTTACCATATTTATTAGCTGAACCAGCAGGTTTTAGTAAATCAATTGAGCAGAAGGGGGCCTGCGGCTGCGACAATAAGTCTCCGCAGGACACCCTTCATTTTGTACTTTTATGTCCCCTTTATACCATCCCTAGACGAAGATTTTTAAAAGATATCTTGAAAAAGGCAAGATTTACTCGAGCCATGAAGGCATTGACCTTTTTACAAAGGGCTAGCGACCCGTTAACATTATGTGCGGTGATTAGCTTCTTGAAATTTGCACTTAGACTCAGAGTTTCTAGAGGCCGGTATTAAATATGTAGACTGTAGACTTGTTAAATTGTCAGACCCAGGAAGTAACCCACAAGGACTGTATGGGAACAATGAATTATTTGTATGCACATAGAATCATTCAATGTTCTGTATATTGATTTAATATTGTCTTAACTGTATATATGTGTACTCTTTTATGATGATTTTTAACCATCGAATAAAGAACTATTGAATTGACTCAAGTCAGTAATATTTATATTTCTACTCTGGGTGATTCATAAAAATTATACTTATACTGCAGGCCGATCTTCAGTCAGTAAAAGTATCAGAGATGATGATGAAGTCAGGAGGAGGATGTTTCAGGAGTGGCATAAAACGGAAAAGCCTAAAGGTAAACACGTCAACAACAACCACAGCAGACCCAAATGTCTGTGTAGAAGTTGAATAGAGTGTAGCGGTGGGATGACTGCAGTGCATTGATTTTACTAACTTTAACTGTAAAATGCTATGTTTGGAATGGATAATGTGCTTTGCGTTTGTCCAACTCTTTGAGAGAAAAAAAAAGGACTCTAAAGTGTTAACGTAGGATGTGCTAATGGTAAGCACTGTGGGCCTGATCTCTCCTGCTACTGTTGAAGGTCAATGCTGGAAACAGACTAGAGTAGAGATGATGCATATGCATACATGCCACCTCGGAAAGTGTTCTTGTTGCACTATACAATCACTTGTGCATTTGTTTTCACTTTCTTTCTCAATATCCCTCTTGGTTTTCAATCTAAAATTACAGGCCGGGACTTGGCCAAAACTTTGTAAAACATTACAATGCATATTAATTACCTTACCAATCAATCACCTTTTTTTTCCAGCCGGGCAGTGGCGAGGCGACACACCCAAGATTGATGGACGAGAGGAGCAAGAGGAATGCTGAGATGCAAAAAACCAGTCCACATTTTTGACCAGGATAAGACAGTAACAGTATCCACTTTTAACTTCTTTTAAATAATTTGATTAATATCTTGTATACAAGCTTTACAACAGTGTGTTCTTGGAGTTGTTATTATCAATCATCATTACGTTTGCTCTGTGTTTACGATTCTTCACTACCAATATTTAAAATTTCTATTTGCTATCTGTTAAAATATTGAGGCCGGAACAGAACAAGAAATAGAAGTGTATGTAATCCGGGTCTCATCATCATGCATGCATTGCCTTTTTCTCCCTTAACATATGGAATGGATATGGTATGGTAGTCTTCAATGATTGTCGTTTGTTTGTCTATGTATGCATACTGTTTTTCTATGTCAAACCTTTCCCAAAATCCCCCTTCCCATCCATTCAACAAACCCTAACCCTCTTCCCCCGGGCTGTGTGACTTATTGTCGAGGTGTAACTAAATTAAATGTGCACCAATACTTAATCACACACTTGCTGGGGCGGATGTGGTGAAAGCAACACTACTTCAATTTCAATGCAGAGCGATGATCTTCTTCTGCTTGCCCACCCATGAGTAGGATATTTCAGAGGTTATTTTATTTAACAAAGGAACATATACCTCAGCATGAATTTCCGGCATTGATTGGATTTGTTTGTTGTCATTCCTCATATACAGCACTAACTGTTAGACTGTAGGCATAGTCAAGTGACTCGAGTCGACAAAACTATAGTTTGTAACTCTGTCTAGTAGGCTATCCTCATAATAACCACTATTCAGTTTTTTTGTCAAATATTTGAGCATATAATTGTTGCTCGGTAAATTCTGTGATGTACTTCATTCAACTACTCCTCTAACAGTCTCTCAAAGGCGATTGACTATCTCCTTTTCTTTTTTTGGAAATGCTGCCACCCTGCCAGTGTATACTACTACTACTATACTACCACCACCCCAATCATGGCATGTATGAAAAAGGAAACCATCTTCACCATGCAGCCAGTGCTGTGCCACAGTTGGACATAAACATCAAGCACCGGTAAGAGAGAAGTTTGGGGGAGGCAGAATTAATAATGGACATGTTGTCAATGATTTCATTTTCACACACCACTCCAAAGAATGCATAGACTACAGGACAGAGTGAAAGTACTAGAAGGACCAGTCAATGAGTGAGGTGTGTCGCATCTATCTGTTTGTGTCTTATACAGTCAGCAAATTATTGAAATCAAACACAGGCGGCCATGCACCAGCAAGGAAACAGTGTGATGTAAAACAGTTACCCACCTACAAAACATTAACAACATTGCATGTAACATAGAAAAATATATTTAATTTACCCTAACAAATAAACTAAACCCACAAAAGCTGACCCACCCACCTCCCTAACCCCAACCACTGTCCACAGTGGAAAAAAGTCAAACGCCAAACGAGTAAAGAACAGGAATTAAAAAAGGGGCAGTGACAGGGACTAACTGGTGGGGCGGGACTGGAGGAGGACACGCATCTGGTGCATCTCGTCCTCTAAATGGGCGACGCGGCGTCTAAGGCCGCGGCAGTTGCAGCCACAGTGGGGGGGGGCACCGGAGATGACACAGTGGCGGCGGGCAGCCTCCAGGCGGTGGCGCCGTAACGCTGGAGGGCGGTGGCTGGGGCACGGGGCACTGGAGGAGGCTTCAATAGCTGCTGCAGTCTCCTCCTCCTCCTCGGCTAGGTCCACCAGCCGCCGGTATTCATGCTGGATTGCTTCCAGCTTCCGGCGCCGTGCCTTGGCGGCCAACTCCTTCCGGTTGAGTTTCGGAGTTGCTGTGTATCAAAAAGAAAAAACAAGACAATTGTAAAATATAGTCTTAATAAAACAGTAGGACAAGGTAATTATTTATACACATAGTGGCATGGTAGAGTAGCACTATAAAATAAAGCACAGTAGTACATAACATTTTAAATGGCGCCCGTCCTTCTTCCTTCCACCTGTCTTACACTTTTTAGTTGAACAGTGCACCAGGTGCTCTTCTCCATAAAACTTTCAAAGCGGAGTTCAAATCAGATAGATGAGGCCATTGGTTACTCAATACTCCGGCTCCTAGTCCTATACGAATTAAAGGGAATTCTAGTCTTCTAGTTCACTCTTCAAACGTCCCCAAGAACTCATACTTACTTACGACATCGGATAGCGGGCGGACTTTGTCCGCCCGCCATCCGACTGCTAAAAAGGGTGGGGGTCCCGTGGGGACAATTAATTAGGATGATGCGCCCGGTACAGTGTTTTTTTAAATTTAAATTCTGGATGGCTTTGCTGAAAGCAATGCTAAAATGTTGTGCTGCTTTTCCAAGCACAACATGACGGGCCCCGCACGGAGCCTGTCATGTTTTGCTTTGAAAGTCGGGGGGGTACCATAGCATCGGTAGGTACCCTCCATGGGGGCCCCCAAGCATACTCTGCAATGTGTGCATGCCTTTCCGTGGCGGACGGCAATGCCGCCACGCAAAGGCATTCCAAAATGCAGATTATATGGCTGGCGGTGTGGTGAGAGAGACACCACCGCCATATTGAACCCTTTTCCGCCTGGACATGTCTGAATATTTTCTACAGGGATGGCGGGAGGTTTGCCCCTGCAGTGACGGCAGTGAATTCCAGCCGGCCCGGCGGGTGCAATACGCCCACCATCCTAATGGGGGCCCTAAGTCACAACTGTACAGTATACATATACATACAGTACACCCTTGCAGTGAGTGTGCTGTCAAGTTCAACAATAGTTAAAGATTATGAATCTAACTTACCACCGCCTGCCACTGGTGCTGCCACTCCCCCTACCGCTCCGTTGCTATCTGCAACTGCCGCATCCTCGCCCTCGGCGTCGCCTTCGCTGGCCTCAGCAATGGTGGTCGGTAGTGCGCCTAGAAAACATTACACATTTATTAGGCGTCATATACACCTCCCCCCTATTGATCAGTAGCAAGGTGGAAAACTGAGTTAATACTAACATACATCACTAGTACAAATCAGGTAGTAGTAGAGTAGACACTAATAGTTATATGATCATTGTAGCCTTTGCTTGATTAGCCCTAGCCATGCACATGTGACGTTACCTTTACCTTGCAGCTTCTTAAGACACCTTTGAGCCCACATGACCTGCCTCACACTGCTACTGTCTAGTCTACGCGCTGCGTACAAGCGGTCAACAAACATTAACAAGCCACTTTTTTAGGAAGAACTGGTGTACTACTGTTACTGTTAGTCCATATTGCTTATCCATAGATGCTACACTTTTTGGCACGGCTGAGAAATGCTTGCAAGTTGCAATATACTAACGCACACCATTTCTTTTTTCGCATTACAGACGCAAGATTCCCTTCTACGAACCAGAGCTTCTGAACGATGCACCAACTACCAGTACTAGGTTCTTCTGAGGTGAGGGGTCCATTCACTCACATCTTCATTTATAAATGTATATAAACTAAATTGCTATGGGATGGTGGTGCTGCCTTCCACCACTGTTCAGTTATCATGATTTAATTCCCAACTGTATAAGTGTAACAATGTATATTGTTTTAATGTTATTGATTTGCCGGTTGGTGCTGCTCAGAAAACAGTGTACAGACCTTCTCAAATTGAAATAAACATTTTAAACTTACATAGACTTCGTGGTATTTGGTGTGGAGTGGACTAAGTTACACGAGTGAGCAAATTAAAGTAAGGGTGTGCATGTGAATTGCTTCCACGACAGAGGTTGGGTGTGTTATGTTCAGGGTTGTCTACTTGTTGGGTATCTTGGGGGGAGGGTTCCGAGACCTAATAGGTATGACAAGACAGTACTATAGTCAAGCAGTGGAATTGTGGTGGGTGCGGAATTTCTGATTGAGGTGTGCAAGGAAGGTCCAACCTACCATCACCAACATCCTATTTTCTGGTGCAAATGTATGTGCAAGATCCCTACAACAGTGGTATGTCCTATAGGGTATCATATCAAAATATTAAGAAATCTGGTAGGGCTGTTGCTGTGAATTTTCAAAGCCTCAACATCAATAAGAGTAAAAGTAGTACAAGACAACGACCCAACGGATTGTACGAGCTACTGGTGAATATGAGTTTTATATTACAACCTTTCACAAAGAGTGGCACTGGCCAACTGGGCAAGACTAGCTACTACAGTATAGACAGATTGATAGGATGTAGTAGTACTCAGAGTCATCATAGCGGAAGCAGGGATAAGATTTTTGAAACCGTACAGATCGAAGGATAATTGGTGGTAAAAAAATAGCATTTGGAAACACACTATAGTTCGGGAGAAATGGGGCAGTAAAAGTTATGGAATAAGAAATATTATTAAAAACAAGAAGACTTACTGGGGCCAGCAGAGGAGCCCTCAGCGGTGTCCTCCTGGTGGTGTTCCTGTCCCGCCGACTGCCCAGTCCCTGTCGGTCTGCCCCTGGGTGCTGATGGACAGGAAAGATATAAGAAAGAGACAAACATTGATGGATGGTGTCAAACAAATACAATATTTTTCAATAACGGTCAAAAAACACTTATGTAAACAACAATTGCAATAACTACATTGACCGATCTCATCTGGTCAACATGTAATATCGGGGGATTCGCAGTTCGACTACTTAAGTTACTATTTATCAACAGTAATCCAGTCTTCCATTCTGATTACAGAAAACTAAGTTACAACTAAGCCTAAGTAGTAGTACAACGTACCACCCAACCTAGCCCACCTATTCCAGGCATGCCAATTGTACATTAAGTATGCATTTCCACTGTATTCCTCAACAATGTGTATGGTCCAATCATGGAGGACACATGAACATGACTACATTTTTTGTATACACCAAATTTTGGTTTGATTGATGCTGATCTGCTACTGCTAAGTAACTGCTAAGCCTACCTCCACTCATTGAACAAACTAGAAAAGGTTCTAAAGACTGCCGTACTAGCAGCACGTCACGTAACTGAGTGAGAGGGGGCATCACGCATACCACTAACCAATTAAAAGGTCCTTACAAAGTACCTAAACCTAAGTATCAATCCGCCCCTATCTATTAGTGACAGGACAAAGTAAGGAGTGGACGTGAGTCACTGTATCATTACGTAACTTAATTTCTCTAAAATAAACTCGTAAAGAATCACGCTAAGCAAGCGCAAACGCAAAGCTGCAAACAAGTAAGATTAGTAGTAGCGCAGAAGAGCACCTGTGTCATAATCACAGAAGACTTTTAAACGTTTTTAACCTGGAATGTATTGTAAGCAGCAACATTCTAGCTGGTTGGAAGGAAAAAAAGATATTCGCAATATATAACATAGAGCAGAAGAACAGACACAAAGTTGTAATAATTAAATAGGTACTCACCAAGCCCCGGGACCTCCACTCCTAGCAGGTCCAGCAGGTCCTGCTCACGGTCCAGGATGTCGGACCACCGGTGCGTCAGCTGTGCCTGGGTGCGCCGGACCCCAGAGATGCGCGACACTGCCCGGCGCACCTTCCCCCACTGCTGCCGACGCTCCCGGAGGCCGTACCCGGACCCAGGCCTGCCACCTGCTGCCAGGGTTGAGGGGAGGTGGCGCTGCACAAAGAAAATGAGTGCAGCCAACTCCACCTCCCCAAATAAGGCCCGTGCCTGCACCCCTTGTGGGCACCGCCTTCCACATGGAAGGCGGTCGCGGCTCTGGCTGCGGCGAGCCCTACCCTTTGACACGGTTCTGGGGATGAGAGACGGGGTGGGAAAGAAAAGGTAATAAAATTAAAAAAGTAAGTAAAGGAAATAAATAGGCAATAGAAAGAGTGAAAAAGTAGCTAAAAAACAAAAAAAAAGTAGACAAAAACCAAAAATATAGAAGCAGGAAAATAGTTAGAGAAATAATAAGTAATAAAGATCAAAAAAAAGTGGCTATAAACAAAGGATTGAAAAGATTTAGGGAGGATTGAAAATCAGGCCCCAGAACCATGCAATAGAGTGAAAAACAAGATGGCCGCGCCCATTGCGACCACGTGCGCAAGTTCGCGCAATATTTTCTCCCCGAGCAAGCAAAAAGCAACGCGATCAAGTAAAAGCGGTCGCGAACAGGAAATATCGACCGCGAACAGGCGCGAACATGCATTGCGCGACCCGGAACAGGAAGTAAGCATCGCGAGAGGTCGGGACAAGTGAAAACAAGACGCAAAAAATACCGCGAACAGGCGGCAAAAAACTTCTGCATCTTCGCGATATTTCCGGCGTGTTTGCGGAGATTTTCTGCATTTTTGCGATTATTTGTGGAAGTTAATTTCGCAAATTCCGCCCACCCCTAATCAAAGGTCATATTAGACTGTGATGAGGTGCATCAGATTTTCATGTGGATGATGTCATCAGTAATGTAATTTGAAATGTCATCAGTGATGTTATCAGATGTCACTGACCATGCCATGAATGATTTAATATGAGTAAAATGTCAGCCTAACTATAACATCCCTGTGTTTTTTTCAGTGAATATCTAAAGTTTTTTAAATGCTAATTCCTAACTATAATGTCCCTGAAACCTGTGGGTTTTTCAGGGAATTTCTAAGGTTTTTTATTTGCTAATTACTAATAATAATGTCCTTCAAACCTCTATTTTTTTACTATGAATAATATATATATATATATTCACTGAAAAAACCATAGGTTTCACACACGTTATAGTTAGGAATTAGCATTTAAAAAACCTTGCAAATTCACTGAAAAAACCATAGGTTTCACACATGTTATAGTTAGGTGGACATTTTACTGATAAAAAACCAATGAAATTCCCCCGTTATAGATACTGTAGGCAACTATAACTCACGCGACCGCAATCCTCTGCTGATGCTAATACTGTATTTAGACACTTATTTGCCCATGTCTTCTTCCATTAAATTTTAGCTATACATATATTACAAATATTTTTTTTTCATAAAGACACATATGTCATCAGCAGAGGATTACGGTCGCGTGAGTTATAGTTGCCTACAGTAACTATAACGGGGGAATGTCATTGGTTTTTTATCAGTAAAATGTCCAGCTAACTATAACATATGTGAAACCTATGGTTTTTTCAGTGAATTTGCAAGGTTTTTTAAATGCTAATTCCTAACTATAACGTGTGTGAAACCTATGGTTTTTTCAGTGAATTTGTACGGTTTTTTAAATGCTAAGTTACTTTACGCCATTTGTGGCGTGCGCGCCCACTTAACGCAGTTCGTTCCGTGCGCGCACGGTGCGCTTCGCGCACCGTGTGCGCACAGTGAGCACGCGTGCGCTTCGCGCACCGCATGCCCACGTTACGCTACATGGGCCATGAACGCACGATGCGCTTCGCGCACCGTGCGCACATGGAGGACATATGATGAGCATCGTTGTGACAGGTAAAATATATGTTTGATTTATGTCTTATAAGCATTGCACAAAAAGTGCCCTGCGGGCTCCTTTTGCACACGGGGTGGGGACAATGTGGATATTTTTTTTTTTTTTTTAATATTTCTTACCGTACGCGTACAGTAAGCGTAATCGGCGAAATTTTCGAAAAAATAAAATTTCCCTTTTTTCACTTGGGGGATCGTTGGGGACTCCCTCAACATGGCTAGGTGCTTGGGAGCTGTCTAAACAGCCCCTTCACATGTTTTTGGACTTTGTTTTTCAACCCCCTGTCAGAGTGCGAGAGAGAAAATGGCGGACGCCGCTTCCTGGTTTCGACCGATTCGAATGTTTACTAAGATCTAAGGGCCAATCAGAATCGCGCTCGCGCACGTCACCGTACGCGTACGGTAAGCGCACCGTAAGCGCACCGTAAGCGCACCGTAAGCTGCCACAGATATATATATTGATTTAAAGGCTATTTTCTCAGGATCTACTGAACAGATTTACACCAAACCTACAAAAGGCACTTCCTTGACCTGAGAACTACCTCTCTGCCAAATTTCATGTAATTCTGTTCAGCCGTTCGGGCTGTAGCTGTGTCTAAAGGTCCTATGGAAAAATGCATAGGAAAAACGCGTTTTGGGACCCCCCTTTTATCTCAGCCCCCGCTTGACGAATCCCCCCGAGACTTTCAGGGTAGGAGTGGAGCATAGCGCCCCACCTATTTTGAAAAATTCGCGAGGATTCGTCAACCGGCGCCAAAGTTATTCAAAATAGAATGTTGCGGATTCCCTATGGAAACGTGGTCCTAACTATAACTATCTACTGGCGACCGCCAGTAGATAATATATACATATATATGTACATACATATATATATTTATATATACACATACAAAATATACATATACATATATGAGAAATATTTTTTAAATGTATTAAATGTATTTTTATATATACTTTTTAAAATGCAAGCATGGAGTCGCGTACCGGACACAAATCCCTGTACATGCAGATTGTTTGTTCCAGATCCACATACGGAATGCGGCTCCAGCGTGATTTTCACATATATATTTTTCATATATATAGAGAATAATTATATTAAGTTCAAGGTTAGAGGTTTGTTAAGATATTTCCTAAACTTGTATATTTATAAATTAAAGTTATTCAAATGTTTTTTTAATAGTAATTTCTGGAGTCACAGTACGTCCACGTAGATTGCAACTTCCAGATTCGCGTTTGGGACGCAAATCCAATATTCTTTTAAAACAATAATATATATTAATATAGCTTTAATTAATTTATAATTAAAATATTATCAGATAGTGCTAAATATTGTTGAAAATTAAAAGAAATTGCAGAATCACGTCCGGTACACAGTGGCACTGCATATGGCATGCGCACCCGATGTGACACAAAAAAAGAGCTTTGATTGGTTAAAAATTCTGTCATCCTTAAGTTTGCTACATCCCACCCTCTTTCTTCTAATTTTTGGTGTGGTTGGCAACAGCCATACTTTATGAGGAGCTTTCAATTTTGCAGTTCATTTTAGTGGTTTTACTGTGAAAATTGAAAATGGCAACTGCACAGGATCTGCAGGAGGAGGAAGAGATCCTCCAGGAGGAAGAAGAAGATACACGCCACAAAAGAACGGAGAGTGTGGTATGGGAATTATTTTCCATACTTGAAGGACAATAAAAAGTAAATGTTCAAACATCTCCGAACAACGCATGAGAAGAGGCTTGCAAGAGCTGAACTTGCAAGAGTAAATGAAGGCAGTCAAGATCCTCAACCTTCAACTTCTCAAGTTGGTGACAGGTTGCAGTCCATATCTTCCTGATTTTGCAAAGACAGAACTTTTTTGTCCAAAGTGCCTCAGTGTGCTGAGTATTGGGGAACAGGTTGTCCAAGCAATGTTGGACACAATTAACAATCACCATTGTTAATTTGTTTTCCCCCATTTACTCACGCTATGTGCTTGTTTTTTTCTTTATATTTTTATTGATAAAATCTTAAAAACACCAAAAATACAGAAAGTTGTTAAAAAATATACATATAAAATAGTTTATAAAAAAAAAGAAAAAAGCGGTTCTTACAGGACCATCTTTTTTGGTTTAAAAAAAGAAAAGCTATATGTTGTATGAATACAAGAGTGAATGGATAGTGTCTGTGTGATTGCATGAGTGCATATGTACTGTCTGAGTGATTGGATGAGTAAATGAGGAGAGTTTGAGAAAATGGTTGAGTGCAAGAGTAGTGATTGAGTGACTGCATGAGTAGTGTCTGGGTGAATGGATGAGTGAATGGGTAGTGCCTGAGTGAATAGTTGAGTGCAAGAGTAGTGCCAGAGTGATTGCATGAGTGCAGCAGTGGTGCCTAGGTGATTGCATGAGTGCATGGGTAGTGCCTGAGCAATTGAATGAGTGCATGGGTAGTGCTTGCATGAATGGATGAGTGCATGGATAATGCCTGACTGAATGGATGAGTGCATGGGTAGTGCCTGAGTGATTGCATCAGTGCAAGAGTAGTGCTGAGAGATTTCATGACTGTGTGGGTAGTGCCTGGGTGATTGGATGAGTGCATGGGTAGTTTCTGAGAGAATGGATGAGTCCTTGGGTAGTGCCTAAGTGAATGCATCAGTGCAAGAGTAATGCTGAGTGATTGAAGGAGTGCATGGTAGTGCCTGAGAGATTGCATCAGTGCAGAAGTAGTACCTTGGTGATTGTATGAGTGCATGGGATGTACATGAGTGAAGGTAAGAGTGCAAGGCTAATGCCTGGGTCATTGGATGAGTGCACAGGTAGTCCACGAGGGAATGGATGAGTGCATAGGTAGTGCCTGAGGGAATGGTTGATTGCAAGATTAAGTTAGTGCATGACTGCATGGGTAGTACCTGGGTGATTGTATGAGTGCAGGGGTAGTGCCTGGGTGATTAGATGAGCATATGGGTACTGCTTATGTGGAAGAATGGGTGCAAGGGAAATGTCTGGGTCATTAGATGAGTGTATAGGTAGTGCCTGATTGAATGGATAAGTGTATCAGTAGTGTCTGAGTTAATGGTTGCGTGCAAAATAACTGCCTGATTGATTGCATGAGTGTATGGGCAGTGCCTGGATGATTGCATAACTGCAGGGTTATTGCTTGTGAGTGCATGGGTAGTACCTGAGTGAATGGACAAGTGCATAGGTAGTGCCTGAGTGAATGGTTGAGAGCAAAAGTAGTACCTGAGAGATTGTATAACTGCATGGGTAGTGCCTGGGTGATTGTATGAGTGCATGGGAGGTATTGGAGTAAAAGTATGAATACAATGCTAATGCCTGGGTCCTTGGGTGAGTTCACAAGTAGTCCCTGAGAGGATGAATGAGTTCATAGGTAATGCCTAAGTGATTGCATCAGTGCAAGAGTAGTGCCTGAGTGATTGTATGAGTGCATGGGTAGTGCCTGAGTGACTGCATGAGTGCAGAGGTAGTGCCTCAGTGATTGTATGAGTGCATAGAAAGTACCTGAGTGAAAGTATGAGTGCAAAGCAAATGCCTGGTTCATTAGATGAGTCCACAGGTAGTCCATGAGGGAATGGATGAGTGCATGGGTAGTGCCTGAGTGAATGGTTGAGTGCAAGAGTAGAACTAAGTGATTGCATGGATAGAGCCTGAGTGATTGCATGAGTGGAGGGATAGTGCCTGGGTGATTGGATGAGTGTATGGGTAGTGATTGAGTTACTTCATGAATGCAAGACTATGTAATCATGCTATATAAACTGTTCATTCATTCATGCATAGTACCTGAGTAAAAGGATGGGTGCATGGGGAATATCTGGGCCATTGGATGAGTGCATAGGTTTGCCTGATTGAATGGATGAGTGTATGGGTAGTGCCTGAGTGAATGGTTGAGTGCAAAGGTATTGCCAGATTTATTGCATGAGTGCCTGGGCAGTGCCTGGATGATTGCATAACTGCAGGGTTACTGCTTGGGTAATTGGATGAGTGCATGGATAGTGCCTGAGTTACTTCATGAATGCAAGACTAATGTCTAGTTGCTTAAATCAGTGCCTTGATGCCTTAGGGTATGTAATCATGCTATATAAACTGTTCATTCATTCATGCATAGTACCTGAGCAAAAGGATGACTGCAAGAGTAATGCCTGGGTCATTGGATTAGTGCATGGGTAGTGTCTGAGAGAATGCATGAGTGCATGGGTAGTGCCTAGTGATTGCATGAGTGCAAGAGTACTGCCGGAGTGCATGGGTAGTGCCTGGGTGATTGCATGAGTACAGGGGTAGTGCCTTGGTGATTGGATGAGTGCAAGGGTAGTGCCTATGTCAAAGAAAGAATACAAGGATAATGCCTGGATTATCCTATTAGTGCAAGACTTGTGCTTCAGAGAATGGGTGAATAAATGGGTATTTTCTACATGAAAGGATGACTGTCTGCCTGATTACATTAGCAACATAGTGATAGTTTTCAAATAGTGTACAGAATCAATATTATTTATATTAGAAACTAATAACATATTATTAAAATTTAAAACAATTTTCACGTTTTCATCCATATTATTTTATGTATTCTTACCTTTCAAGTAATTTAGACACATTACTCAGTAGAAGTATTTTAGAGTAGTATTGTCATAAACAGCATTAAAACTTTTTTCAAACTTCAACAGTAGCTACAATAAAGAAGAGGAAAAACTGTTATTTAATGACACTATATTACAGAAATTATAATATTATATTTTTAAGAACACAACATACATTTAGACTTACATAACATTTTCAGTTTCTCTTTTTTGTTGGTCTCAGATTCCACTTAACTTACCATACACAGTGATTTCAATGTAGTATCATCATTGAACAGCAGGAAAAAACAATCAAACTGATTGTAGAAAAAAGAATTAAATCAGCATAGGGCATTACAATATGCGTAACTATTTGTTTTCTTATCTACACTTTCTTATTTACTTCCTTCATCTAAATTAACTCTAGTATTTATTTCAATTACATTTGCCAAAATGTAGACTCTCATTTGCATCTGGTACAATATAGACAACAAATATATAAAGTATTTCCTTTTAAACACAGTTTTCCAAATGCAATATCAATTAGGGCAAATAATATTCCAAACACTAATTATAAATACTAATAGCTTCCAGTCCTGTCTACTTTCTGTTCACATCTTCCCAATAGGCTGAATGATGTGCTCAAAACTTTGGCTTCAAAAATAAACAAAAAGGAATTTGGTAATTCATAAGGCAATTTAGGTTTAAATTCCAAGTGGGCATCATTGCAATGTGTCCATCCTTTACTACACTTGTAATAAACAGTATAGTGTCCAGATGTTATAGTAGGTCCATCATGGAAAATAATAGCCACTGCTGTAAAAGTTCTTCCAGAAATAGATATTTGACTTACTTTAAAATTTGACATTTTTGTTTGCAATTTTTTTCCATTTTCTCTGCAACGTTGCAGCATTAAAATGAGATATTTTTTCAAATATTTCTATATGTAATGTAGACAACATCTCTAATCTACAATGCAAACATCTCATGTCCTGATTAGCTGTTTTTACCAATTTGTTAAAAGGTACTGATTTGCAGTCTGGTATTTTCAAGTATATGAGTCGTTCTGTTTGTATATTTCAGTGGCAGAAGTAAATGAACACTCTTCACATTTATGATCCCATCTGTAACTTAGTCTTAAAAAGTTTTCAATCTGTATTCCTTCATCTTCTAATACTCCAAGCATAAGCATTAGAAATTATTGTGCATCTTGTTGTATATTGAGAGTAAAGGTCAAAGAACCAGTAAATATCCAAAAGATGCCGAATACCAAAAGCAGTATGCATTTTGCGTCCATCAGTTAACAACTGTTGAAATACATGATGTAGTAAAGAACATAATCTTTTTTCACGTTTTCTCATGATTTCATAATGAAGAGCTTGAAGATAAAAGTCAACATTCAAAATCGCATTAGCATAACAGATGATACCTGAACTATTTCCCAACTCGTATCCTACAATGTCATCAACAGTTTCTATTTTCTTTTCTTTATGCTTTCTAATTTCTCTTCATTTGTTTACTTTTTAGGAACCTCAATTCCATCTTTGACATATTTTCATTTTGGACTCACTACAGGTTTCTCATATATGGGATATTCACCTATAAAGTCTTCTTAAATGGTTGTAGTCTCTTACACAATTTGCATCAGCACTGACCTTTTTCTCATCAAAATCTATCAAATACAAACCAGACAATGTTCTCACTCGAGACAATGCAACATACGCCAGTCCCTCTTTGAACACTGTACTTCCAATATTTACAAAAGCATATGCTAAAGACAGAGGAAACTGTTTTCTGCGAACATACAAATCTTTTACTAGCAAAAAACATACAACACACCGCCCAATCTATCTTACCTCTTTAACCCCTTGGGTGCTCATGACGAGCTGGACTCGTCATGACACACAGTGGGCATGTGCTCATGATGAGTCCAGCTAGTCATGACACCCAGCACCAGAAATCACTCTGGTGCGGGCACCAGAGGGATTCCCTTTTCTCCCCTAAATCCTCGGGAGCTGGGGAAGAGCTTCCCCAGCTCCCGAGGCCCCCCCTTGTTTTCCTGAAATGACGATCAGCGCGCACGTCGCACTGATGTCATTTCAGTGAAACCGAAACTGAAATGAGGCAAGAGACTCATTTCACTTTATATGTGCTCAGGGGGCTATCTCAGCCCCCTGAGCACGTAGAAACTCAGGAGAGGTATCCTTGGAAATGGATCCCTGCTTGGGGATCCACCCACTAGGCACCAGGGAGGGGGGAGCGGCCCCTTGGGCAAGGGCCTTTGCTCTCTCCATAAAAATGTTGGCATGATTAGTCTTTCTGCCCCCCCTGGGGGGTAGATGGGGCAGTAGCCCCCAATCTGCCCCCCTGGGGGGCAGAAAGGCCACTAAACTCTATTTTTTGGGGGGAGGGGGCTGCCCAAAACGGGCACGCCAATGCCCCCACCCCCTGCCACCATTACAGCCTTTCTGCCTCGGGGCAGACGGGGGAATAAGCCCCAATCTGTCCCCCCAGGGGGGCAGAAAGCCCACTTGACATCAGGTTTTTTTCACGCAATGTTTTTAGGGTGGGGCTGCCTGAAACGGGCATGCCAATTCCCCCACCACCATTACAGCCTTTGTGCCCTCCTGGGGGGCAAAAAGCCGACTAGATGCCAGGGATTTTTTTGGGCACATTTTTATTGGGATGGGGGCATTGGCATGCCAGTTTTTGGCAACCTCCACCCTAATATAATTTGCTCAAAAAAATCCCTGGTATCTGGTAGGCTTTCTGCCCCCCCCTGGGGGGCAGATGGGGCATTAGCCCCCAATCTGCAGCCCCAGGGGAGGCAAAATGCCCATTAGTCGACCAGGGATTTTTTTTAGGCAAATTTGAATTAGGGTGGGGGCTGCCCAAAACAGGCATGCCCATGCCTCCTCCCCCGCAACAATTACAGCCATCCTGCCCCCCTGGGGGGGATATTTGGGCATTAGCCCCCAATCTGCCCCCCGGGGGACAAAAAGCCCAGTAGACGCCAGGGATTTTTTGGGCAAATTTTAATTAGGGTGAGGCAGCCTAAAACGGGCATGCCCATGCCCCCACCCCCTTTCCCTGCAAAACTCACAGCCTTCCTGCCCCCCGGGGGGCAAATGGGGCAGTAGCCCCCAATCTGCCCCCCTGGGGGTCAAAAAGCCCACTAGACACCAGGGATTTTTTGGCCAAAATTTAATTAGGGTGGGGGCATTGGCATGCCCGTTTTGGGCAGCCCCCACCCTAATTCAAATTTGCCCAAAAAACTCCCTGGCACCTAGTGAACTGTCATCCCCCCGGGGGCGAATGGGGGCATAAACCCCCAATCTGCCCTGGCGGGGGGGGGGGAGCAAAAAGCCCTCTTGTTGCCAGAGTTTTTTTTGGGGCAAGTTTGAGTTAGAGTGGGGCAGCCAAAAACAGGCATGCCCATGCCCCCACCCACTTCCCCTGCAAAATTTACAGCCTTCCTGCCCCCTGGGGGGCAAATGGGGCAGTAGCCCCCAATCTGCCCCCCTGGGGGTCAAAAAGCCCACTAGACGCCAGGGATTTTTTGGGCAAAATTTTATTAGGGTGGGGGCATTGGCATGCCCGTTTTGGGCAGCCCCCACCCTAATTAAAATTTGCCCAAAAAACTCCCTGGCGTCTAGTGAACTTTCAGCCCCCCCTGGGGGGCAAAAAGCCCTCTAGACCCCAGGTTTTTTTTGGGGGCAAATTTGAATTAGGGTGGGGGCTACCCAAAACAGACGTGCCCATGCCCCTACCCCCACCCGCAACAATTACAGCCTTTCTGCACCCCTTGGGGGCAAGATGGGGGCAGTAGCCCCCAATCTGCCCCCCAGGGGGCAAAAAGCCCACTAGATGCCAATAATTATGCTGGATTTTTTATGTGTGGGGGTGGGGGCTGGCCAGAATGGGCATACCAATGCCCCCACCCCCCAAACAAATAGCCACAGTGTTTCTGTCCCCCTTGGGGGCATACCAGGGCAACCCCAACCCCAATATCCCCCCCAGGGCAGCAGAAAGCAGAGTGGGCACGGATTTGTTTTTAGCAATATGCCTACCTGTCGATTTTTTAGCCCTAGCGCAGCCAGCACATAGGGAAACCTAGCAAACCTGTACATTTTTACAAACTAGACAACCAGGGGAATGCAGGATGGGGTAACTTGACTGGCTCTCACCAGGTTTTGTTACCCAGAATCCCTTGCAAACCTAAAGATTTGTGAAAAAAAACAAATTTCCTCACATTTCTGTGGTGGAAAGTTCTGGAATCTGCGTGAATCCACAAAATTCCACCCACCCTGCGTTCTCCAAAGTCTTCCAAGAAAAATTGTATCTCACTTGCATGGGTAGAACTAGTGCCCGCGACAGGAAACGGCCCAAAACGCAACGTGGACACACCACATTTTCACAGTGAAAACGGACCCTTTTTTTGCAAAGTGCCTAGCTGTAGATTTTGAATCCTACCTCTGCCGGCACCTAGGGAAACCTAGCAAACCTATACATTTTTGAAGACTAAAAAAAAAACACATTTTCCTCACATTTCTGTCGTGAAAAGTTCTGAATTCTGCGTGGATCCACAAAATTCCACCCACTCCACGTCCCCCAAAGCCTTCCGATAAAAACGGGGCCTCGCTCGTGTGGGAGGCCCAAGTACCCGTGACAGGCAGGGGCCCAAAACGTATTGAGGCAACATCAAAATTGCCTATCACCAAACAACCTGGTTTTGCAAGGGGGGTCACCTGGGTTTTTGGCCCCATGCTCGGCGGCCATCTAGGGAAACCTACCAAACCCACAAATTTTTGAAAACTAGACACCCGCGGAATTCTACGGAGGTATGGCTTGCGTGGATCCCCCAATGTTTCCTTACTCAGAATCCCCAGCAAACCTCAAGTTTAGCTGAAAAAAATCACTTTTTTCACACTTTTTTGTGTGGGAAAGTTGTGGCATCACCAGGCTGACACAAATTTCCTACCACCCAGTGTTTCCCTAGATCTCCCGATAAAAATGGTGCCTCACTCGTGTGGGAGGCCCAAGTACCCGCAACAGGCAGGGACCCAAAACGTATTGAGGCGACATCAAAATTGCCTATCACTAAACATCCTGGTTTTGCAAGGGGGGTCACCTGGGTTTTTGGCCCCGTGCTCGGCGGCCATCTAGGGAAACCTACCAAACTCATGCATTTCTGAAAACTAGAAACCCGGGGGATCCAGGGAGGTATGTCTTGCGCGGATCCCCCAACGTTCCTTACCCAGAATTCCCTGTAAACCTCAATTTTAGCTGAAAAAAATCACTTTTTTCAGACATATTTGTATGGGAAAGTTGTGGCATCACCGAGCTGACACAAATTTCCTACCACCCAGCATTCCCCCAGTCTCACAATAAAAATTGTGCCTCACTCCTGTGGGAGGCCCAAGTACCCACGACAGGCAGGGGCCCAAAACGTAGTGAGGCGACATCAAAATTGCCTTCATCACTTGCTTGTCGCATACTCTTACCAAGTTCTTTATATTCAGAATTTAACCAAATGTTCACATTTCCAATACTTCCTACTGTCTTCATGGACAAGTGTTTTAAAAATAGGGTGTCCTTTTACAGGAGTAATTTGTAGTAGATCTCCAAACACAATTAAATAAATGTTTTCCTCCAAACAGAACATCATAATTTGTTTTTAAAATCTGTTGCATTCTTCAATGTACAAAGGCAAGCATTACGTTTGAGACCATGCTCACCTCATCAATGACTAAAAGTTTAATTTTCTTCAGTACTCTTGAGACTTTATAACAAGTTTCTCCAGATAGCTTTTGATATTTCAATTTATTATCATGTTCAATTGGTAGCCTAAGTAATCAATGCAAAGTAATCCCTTTAATGTTATGTGCTGCTAATCCAGTTGGAGCTGTTACAACACAAGATAAATGTGATTCTGCAGTTTTGTGTAGATAACTGGTCAAAACTTTAATTAAGAAACTTTTTCCTGTTCCAGCTTGATCACTGATGTACGTTAGAATAAGTTTAAATTATGAACATTGGCATTCTTTTTTCATGTAGCAAACCATGTTGTATCTGTTCTTTCATGTGTAGATATATTTCTTTCTGTTCACTATTTAGTTCTTCTTTTAACTTTTCCCACTGAATAATATCCTTTTGTGCTTGTTGCATTGAACTTTCTACCTCAGTCATGGCTATTTCTGCCTCATTTTCGATAATTGGTTGTCCCAGTGGATCTTGACTTAGTGACGCAGATCTTATTGACTATCTTGAGAACTTTCTCTAGCAGTTTCAGCTGCAATTGTACTTTCTTGTTCAATCTCATCATTTACCATTTGTAGATATATAGGAAAGATTTGCACTGAGTACTATCTTTACTTGCATTAAAAGAATCTTGATTTCCGTCAAAATCTCCAAGTAATTCCGTTTCACTACCCCAAGGCTTAAACAGTTGCAGAAGTGCTAAATAGAAATATTTCCTCTTAACTGGACTTTTGCAACTGAATTTTCTGTGGTTAATAATATTTCCATATGCATGTTTTACCAAACATCCGTCACATCCAATTGCTGCATATATTTTTTCTTTTATATTTTCTGTAATTTTTCTTTTAAAGCTGTAATGTTGAAGTATTTCATACATATATATGTTTTTGAGATGTGGACTCCTTTTGGGATAGCATGTATCGAACATATTACTTTTAACAATCACTCTACTTTCTGGTTCATTCTGTGCTAAGTATTCGATTTCTTGTAGAGATTTCAATATTCCATTTCGTGTGGTGGTAAGACCTAGACTTACTCAAATGATTCCTCTTGACTTTGAATATAAACTGGCTGAGTTCAAGCAATTCGAACATTCATAGGATCCAATCTCTCGATGAAAAAGCATTTTCAAGCTGAGGCTGCACAATTTCTTGCTAAGACTTTTCTCTTGTGAAATTTCTTACCACATTTCTTTCATCTCTGTCTTTTCAGATTTGGTTATATATGATGTAACATAGCGAGCTACAACAATTGAAATGTCTGCAACATACTGGTTATCCATCTTTGCATTCCACATTCTCAAAATAACTGGTTTGTAGTCATTAATGTACTTTGAAGCTTCTGTTCTTTTTAAGTTTTATGTATTCTTGGGAGATTTCTGAGTTATTGTATGCCTTACTGCTGAAAACAAGCTCTTTACTCTTCCTTTAGAAATTAAGGGACGTGGAAATTCAAAATGAAATTTTGTATTAAATTTTCCTTTAAGCTTGTATTTTCTTGAGCAATATATCCCACATCGATGACTTACAAACCATAAAACTTGTTGTCTCAAGCTCTTTTCTCCTCCTTCTGTTGGAATAGCACATGTGACATACTGTTCGAAGGAAGACAAAACAGTTTCATCACTATCACTTCCAAATTTTGGAGCATTCTTTATCTATAATAGCATGTGTATATGAGGAGCACCTCTGGCTTGGTACTACTTTATCCCCCAAAAATCTATTACCTCTCCAAGAGGTGGATTATTTTTATTGCAGATAAATGACATCATAGCTTGAAACCTGTGATTAAAATATCTGCACACATTTACAGGATCTAAGGAACACAGTTCTCCAGCTGTCTTCAATTCAATGTTTTAACATTTGAATTTGCCTCTCGTAGAAACTCAAGTAAATCGTCCCATACATAATCAGCACAGCTAAGTGTTATAACCCATGTAGGAGTACCTAAGTTTCTCAACATGACGGGCGATACCAATACTCATTGGTACCACGTTGACATGCCATCAAATTAATTAACAGAGATTCTAAATGTTCATCTCTTTGTTGAACTTTGTCCATGAATTCCTTTGCAGAAACATGTGGAAGTTGAACTCCTGTGTTTAATATGTGGTTCACTGCATATGAAAGTGTAAACAAATCCCTTTCAAACAGAAGATGAAATATATATGGAATGCACTGTTGAAATCTTGGATCTTCAGAGTACAGTCTTGTTGAGCGGTATTCTGAAGCTGGAATCTATACAGCTCGATCATCAAATCATCCACCTTCTCCAGTGGGGAATAGCTGTGGAAAACAATGAGCTTCTAAACCTTTTTCCCATACACTCATGCAAGTTCCCTTTGCTTTCTTCATTTGAAATAATTCAATATTGTTTCCTATTACTTTTTTGAATGTAGTTAATGTATAGTATAATGTTCATAAATCTCTTCACTCGTAGACTAATCTACTTTTTCTATTTGGCCGCTATTTTTCTAAGCATATTACCTGTTCATCAAAATGTACATACTTATAGTAAATATTATTCTGTACCAGATAAAATGTAGCCTTTTGAATTTTATTAACATCTACAAACGTTTGCCATATGTTCTGACTCTTTGTTGGCACACCATTAAATAGACTACCTACTGGCTCATTTTCCTCCCTGTCTACACCAACAGTTTCAATATTTTTCTTAAAATCTAAAGGTAAGTACATGACTCTTTCTTTCAGATCTCTTTGTAAATCTGTCGGGGTCAGCTTACCGGTTTTCAGCTCCATACGAACTATAGCCTGAAAATGGGTGCATCGATTGAATAAGAATGGACTCATAAGCATTAAAATCTGCCAAATCTGGAGGAATAGCTACCAACTCTAAATTTTTATGTACTGCTCTAGATGGCATTTTATTCTCTTCTAATTTGTTGTAACAATATTTCCAAATACGTTGATCAGTAGCCAACTCAAACCAACCTTCTACCAACAAACAAGCACCAAATGTCTGCCAATTTATCATTTTTTTCCTTTACACTTTCTAAATATAAATCAACATTCCTAGTTTGACTTCTATTGTGAGTACAACAAATACAAATATAGTTTGGTTTTTCAGATGAAACTGTCTTAAACTTTGTAATTTCTTCTGCAAAGTCCTCAATACTAAACTCTTTCACCTGTTCTTCAACACCTTCACTTATCAATCTCTCACTTTCTCTATACTCCTCTTGTGAATCAAAAAAGCAAAACTGTATATCATCACTAACTTTTTGTACAGCTGATACTGAACTGTGCAAAAGAGCTGTGTTCATTTCACTTAAACATAATGCAGGACTTTTTACACAATAGAGTCTCCTTACTAACTTCGGCATTTCTGAGTGGAGTACTGCTAAAATTCTTAAACGATGAGAATTACTTTGACACACTTTTCTTGAAAGATAAGCCAGAGAATGATCCTTCAAGTTAGTATATTTTTTTACTTAACATGGATCTAATCCTTGTAACATCTTAATATTCTGTTTAAGACTTTTTTGGGCATATCCTCATAAAAAAATCGTAATATGTCAATAGATTACTGTTGAATACTAAAAATACTACTACAGTCCCACTTATATACCAGTGCTTGTGTATGCTTCCCTTGAACTTCTTCAGCGATTACTTCTTCCAAAATCCTAACAACCATTTTTTCTTTTGGGAATAGGACACCCATCTTTCATCTCATTGCATCAACCACTAGTATCAACTGCATGAACTAATGTTTTCTGTTGAAAATAGCTTTCTTCATTAAAGAAAGGCTCAGTAATAGAAGTGTGCTTCCATTCACCAGTAAAAGTTTTACAAAAGTTACTTCTATTACCCAGTCATTTTCTTTAGCTTTTCTCCTTCATAAAGTGCATTGTTTTATTCAACATTTTCATTCTCTTCAATCCTAATATAAATAATTTGTGTTTCAATTCAAAAGCAGTATCTCCTACACTTTCAATGTGTTGCTTCTTCTTATATGCTTCTGATCTTCTTTTATACTTTTCACAATCTTTTTACAATCAGTTTACAATCTTTAATACTTTTTAAAATCTTTACATTTGGACGTACTCTATTTTGAAACATTCGTACACGTATCTCTTTAAATTGTTTTTGTCTTTTTGTGACATGAGTTGTTTTTCCAAAAATGTATGTTTTTTTCCATTAGAAGTGATTGTTTCCTTGTGTTTTGTTGTTAACAAATCATTTTTCCTTTCATTACTATTGTCTTTTTTAATCTCTCTGCAACTGTTTTAGGAAATTGTTCAGTACTCTTACCAGAACAGATTTTACCCTGAGTAACATTTTGGTCTGTAGTTCACTCTTTTTCTTTGGTTTAAGCACTTCTGTTTTCTTTGTTGTCTTCTATTTTCATGTTTTCTTGCCATCTTCAATTTTTAATCCAAACAAAATAATGTTCTAAAAAAGAAAGAATAGTTTCAATAGTGTCTTACATCAATTAAGTATTTAAAATGTATTACATGTCAAAATTACTAGTAACTAGTAAGCAATTAATTATAATTACATAGCTATTCTCTTTATAACTAATAAAAAAAGGTACTGAAATAAACAAGAGAAGTGTATAAAAAAAGCAACAGAGATAAGACGGGTGCAAAAAGATGCAACATAAATATAGAAAGAAGCAACAGCGGTGAAGAAACGGTCAAGAAATTTGCAGACGGAAGCAAGAGAACTCCAGAAATGCAAAACAGCAATCTTTGCAAAATTACTATTATAATTTTCACCATGTTCCTAAATATATGCATACATGCATCTCTACCTTTTGCAGCTGGCATCATACATATGAGAAACATACAAATAGTTATATACCTGTGTTACACACATCTAGCATCTTTAGAAGCACAACACGCATGAGAATATATGTGCAAGTACAGACATACCTCAGTCACAAGACCATGCAGACCTTACAACTTCACAGACTGCACTTACCACTTCAAGCAGAAACGTAAAATGATGTAGCGTATTTCAAGTGTACCTTTCCACAGACTCATACAAAGTAGCCTAATCAGTAATCCCTCTGCCAACATGTCTTAAACCTCAGTTTTGAGCTGCAGCTGCAGTTTCACCAATATGCAACAACTTAGGGTGTTGGCACTAGCCAAATATAAAGCAGCAACCCTTTGCATGTGTCTGTTGTTAGCCTCACCATATTCATGAAAGCATGTATACATTTTGCTAGTGGTATCATAGATAACATAAAAATACAAATAGACGTATTCCTGTGTTTTATATGTCTAGCATCTTCAAATGCATAAGATGTATGAGAATATATGTGCATGTAGAGACATACCTCGGTCACAGACCATGCGGACCTTAAAACTTCACAGAATGCAGTTCCCATTTCAAGCAAACACCTAAAACTATGTGGCGTATTTCAAGTGTACGTTTCCACACACTCATACAAAGTAGCCACATCACTAATCCCTCTACCAACATGTCTTCACCTCACTTTTGAGCTGCAGCTTCACCATTCTGCAACTACTTAGGGCGTTGGGCCTAGCCAAATATAAAGCAGCAACCCTTCCCATGTATCTGTTGGACCTCTCATTATATTCCTGAAAGCATGTATGCATGTGTCTGCACCTTTTCCTAGTGGCATCATATATAAAAGAAACATTCAAATAGATGTATACCTGTATTTAATACATCTAGCATCTTCAGATGCATAACACAAATGAAAATACATGTGGAAGTAAAGACATATCTAAGTCACAAAACTATGCAGGCCTTAAAACTTCACAGACTTCACTTCCCATTTCAAGCAGACACTTGAAATAATGTGGCATATTTCAAATGTGCCTTTCCACAGACTCATACAAAGTGGCCTAATCACTAATCCCTTTGCCAAGATATCTTAAACCTCACTTTTGTGCTGCAGATTCACTATTGAACAACTACTCAGGGTGTTGGGCTTAGCCAAATATAAATCAGCAACCCTTCGCATATCTCTGTTGTAAGTCTCACCATATTTCTGAAAGCATGCATGCATGAGTCTCTACCTTTTGCAAATGATATCATATGTAAAAGAAACATACAAATAAATGTATACCTGTGTTTTATATGTCTACCATCTTCAGATGCGTAACGCATGTCAAAATGCATGTACAGACTGCACTTCCCATTTCAACAAGACACCTAAAATTATGCAGCGTACTTCAAGTGTACCTTTCCACAGACTAATACAAAGTAGCCTAAAAGTAATCCCTCTACCAACATGTCTTAAACCTCACTTTTGTGCTACAGCTTCACCATTCTACTACCTCTCAGGGCGTTGGGAATACCCAAATAGAAAGCAGCAACCCGTTGCATATCTCTGTAGTAAGTCTCACCATATTCCTGAAAGAATGCATGCATGTGTCTGTACCTTTTGCTAGTGGCATCATATATAAAAGAAACATGCAAATAGGTGTATACCTGTGTTTTATACATATAGACTTTTCAGATGCATAACACGTATGAGAATACATGTGCAAGTAGAGAAATACCTCAGTCACAAGACCATGCAGACATTAAAACCTCACAGACTGCAGACGCCCAACATTTTATGACTTATTTCAAGTGTACCTTTCCACAAACTCATACAAAGTAGCCTAATCAGTAATACCTATACCAGCATGTCTTAATACTCACTTTTGAGCTGCACATTCACCATTCTCCAACTACTTATGGTGTTGGGCCAAGCCAAATATAAAGCAGTAACCCTTTGGATGTGTCTCTTGTAAGTCTCATCATAATCCAGAAAGCATACATGCATGTGTCTCCACCTTTTACTAGTGGCATCATATATAAAAGAAACATACAAATAGACGTATACCAATGTTTTATACATCTAGCATCTTCAGATGCATAATATGTATGAGAATACATGTGGAATTAGATACATACCTCAGTCACAAGGCCATGCATACTTTAAAACTTCAAAGACTGCACTTCCTATTTCAAGCAGACACCTAAAATTTTGCTGCGTATTTCAAGTATACCTTTCACCAGACTCATACAAAGTATCCTAATCACTCATTCCTCTGTCAACATGTCTTAAATTTCACTTTTGTACTTCAACTTCACTATTCTACAAGTACTCAAGGTGTTGGGCCTAGCCAAATATAAAGCAGAAACCCTTTGCATAACTCTGTTGTAAGTCTCACCATATTCCTGAAAGCATGCTAGTATGTGTCTGCACCTTTTCCTACTGGCATCATATGCAAAAGAAACATACAAATAGACGTATACCTGTGTTATATATGTCTAGCATCTTCAGATGCATAATACGTATGAGAATACATGTGCAAGTAGAGACATACCTCAGTCAGAAGACCATGCAAACAGTAAAATGTCAGACACTGCACTTCCCATTTCAAGTAGACATCTAAAATTATGGGGCATATTTCAAGTGTACCTTTCCACAGACACATTGCAAAGTAGCCTAAAACTAATCCCTCTACCAACATGTCTTAAACCTCACTTTTGTGCTGAAGCTTCACCATTCTCCTACCTCTCAGGGTGTTGGGCCTACCCAAATATAAAGCAGCAACCCTTTGCATATCTCTGTTGTAAGTCTCACCATATTCCTAAAAGAATGCATGCATTTGTCTGTACCTTTTGCTAGTGGCATCATAAATAACAGAAACATGCAAATAGATGTATACCTGTGTTTTATACATATAGACTTTTCAGATGCATTACACGTATGAGAATACATGTGGAAGTACAGACATACATCAGTCACAAGACCATGCAGACCTTAAAACTTCACAAACTGCACTTCCCACTTCAAGCAGACATGTAAAATTATGTTCCATATTTCAAGTGTACTTTTCCACACACTCATACAAACTAGCCTAATCACTAATCCCTCTAGCAACATGCCTTAAAACTCACTTTGATCTGCAGCTTCACCATTCTACTACTACTCATGGTGTTGGGCCTAGCCGAATATAAAGAAGCAATCCTTCATATGCCTCTCTGGTAAGTTTCACCATATTCCTCTAAGCATACATGCATGTGTCTGTACCTTATATAACATGTAACATATTTAAAAGAAATATTTAATATTTAAAAGAAATATACAAATAGAAATATAACTGTGCTTTATATGTCTAGCATCTTCAGATACATAACACGTATGAGAATACATGTGCAAGTAGAAAAATACCTGTCACAAAACCATGCAGGCCGTAAATCTTCACAGACTGCACTTCCCATTTCAAGCAGACACCTAAACGTTTGTGGCGTATTTCAAGTGTACCTTTCCACAGACAAAGTAGCCTAATCACGAATCCCTCTGCCAACATGTCTCAAACCACACTTTTGTACTTCAGCTTCACTATTCTGCAAGTACTCAAGGTGTTGAGCCTAGCCAAATGTAAAGCAGTAACCCTTTGCATATCTCTCTTGTAAGTCTCACCATATTCCTTAAAGCATGCATGTATGTGTGTGCACCTTTTCTTAGTGGTATCATATGTAAAAGAAACATACAAATATACATATACCTGTGTTGTATACATCTAGCATCTTCAAATGTGTAACATGTATGAGAATACATGTGCAAGTACACACATACCTCAGTGAAAAGTACATGCAGACCTTAAAACTTGACAGACCACACTTCCAATTTGAAAGAGACACCTAAAATTATGTGGCTTCAGCTGTACCTTTCCACAGACTCATATAAACTACCATAATCACTAATCCATCTACCAATGTACACATATTACTATGCACAAACTATTGTAATCATCATTTCAGTATAATAAAACAATGTACAATACACATCTGTACATTTCGTAACATATTTCAAACATCACACTTCTCTAATAATTTCTAAACTTTGAAAATAATGCTCTTCAAATCTACAAATATCACAACAAAGAGTGAAGCATTACTACATAATATATAACACAGCTTACACATTTGTAACTCAACTTTCAAATAGTATTGCAGAATATGAAATATCAGAAACTCATAAAAGATTTTCTTTTATACATATTAAATGTAAAGCACCACTCTCAACAAGGTAAAACCAGTAATGGCAAACTTTCCATCTCTTTCTGCACACAAATAAATGTAAGTAACAAATCAACTTGCTTTCTACATCATTTCAAACTGTTTTCTAAAGTGCCAAAACTGGTTCTGTAATTTTCTGCAGTCGCGACTCCACCGAGGTGCTGCAATGTAGCGTCGTGATGGAGCCGCAAATCCATACAGGAGTTGAAAAACCTATTTCTAATAATACTAGTGTTTTTTTAAACAACAGACTACTTCTACACATTTTACTGACTTATAAAAATTTAATTTAGTAACATATCACTTATATATAAATTATATATAAATTACCATTTCACTTTTTAAATCTACAGTTAACTTTCAACCCTTCCCCCATTCTGCTTAATCCCAGGTTCCATAGTAACAGATTCTGCAACATTCAACTGCACTTGCATGTCATAAATTCACCATAATTTCAAGTTCAAGTTCAGCACAGTGGCTAACAAATGCAAATAGCAGGTGTGGTTGACTTTTGCAAAATATTACCTTTTCCTATCTACTGTACCTTTCAAACTTTTTTTATTAACTAATAAGAAACATGCTTCTTCAGGAAAATAACATGCATCCTACTTTTGAGTTCACAATGTTAATGAACAGCCAATCACTTATCGTCTTTTTCAAAAACAGTAACTTCTCCAATATTTTAGATACCTCTCACTCTACCAACTGATTACCTAAGCTACAGACATCTTTCTATTCCTTCCAGACATCCCTTCAAGATGCTTACAGTATGGATTGTAGGGCACAGCTATGATTTCTGGTGCAAAAAGTATGATGAAAACCGAGGTATTGACAAAGACCTAGGTTTGCAAAATGCGGATATTAAATGGATTGCACAGAGAGGATTAAAGTGGCACCAATTTATGCTTTTGGTTAAAACCTTTTTCCATCTCCAACCCCCTGACCTCATGATAGTGCACTGTGGTGGCAATGACCTAGGCACATTGACTGGTAGGTCTGGAAATGCTAATGAAGTATACCTTTGCACAATTGATCTTGCTTTTGCCTCAAACTGTCTTTGTATACTCTAATATAGGCCAAAGACAGAAATGGAAGTGGTCAAATCAATTCTGTCCACAGTTTGAAAAAGCTAGGAAGAATGTCAATTAAGCTGTTTCTACTTACCTCAGAGACCATAGGATTGGCTCCATCTATAACAGGAATCTACGCTTTGATATGGATGAGATCTACAGAACTGATGGAGTTCACTTCACAGATGAAGGAAACAGAGTATTTCTCAACAACCTTAAGCCGCGCGTCCACACTTACATGTAGCTCCCACAATAAATTTTTCAAGTTTATATTATTACTAACTATCAAATTTAATGTGATTATTAACTTCAATCTCTCTAACTCTAT
Source organism: Triturus cristatus (assembly GCF_964204655.1). Lineage (NCBI taxonomy): Eukaryota > Metazoa > Chordata > Amphibia > Caudata > Salamandridae > Triturus > Triturus cristatus. The sequence goes on from NC_140583.1 coordinate 1,029,002,878, forward strand.
ACAAAAAGGTCTGAAATGCAACACTACCTTCTAAATTATATACTAATAAATTATTTATTCAGGGTAGATCCGCGAATCCACTGCAATGTTACACTGGGGGGGCCATGCTGAGAGCCGTGATGGGGTCGTAACTCGTATGATGAGAAAAAAAAATTAATGCCCCCAGTTCCATTACCTGATTTCAGCCCCAGGGACCCCATCCCCTGGCAAAAATGTATTTATGGAAGGGGGGGGGCTGCATGGCCCCCTTCCCTTTTCCTCTTTTGGCCTCAGGCACCCCATTACCCGAAGCCTGCCCAGCCTTTTATTTTTTAATACATTTTGGCCCCCCTCCTGAGTCCAAATATGGCCCCATGGACTCCATCTCCCGGGGCATGGCCTTTTTGTTGGGGAACGTGGGGGAGACCCAATGCTCCCACAGTCCCTGCTGGCTCCCCACCTCCTGCGGGAGGCAGCATTGCTTTTGGACAAAGGGAGATGCTGATATGCAACTCCTTTTGCCCAAAAGCAAAGCTGCTTCACTTCATAGAAGCGATAGCAGTTTTCCTGTTCTCGCTTCCATGAAACAAAGTAGAGTTTTCTATGGCAGGGTGAGAGCAGTGCTCCTGCTTTGCCATAGCAAACTACAATGTCCACGGGGTCAGCACCCTGGGACATTGCTGGAGCTGGCCCTGGAGGGTGGCGTTCCCCAGGGCCATCTAGGGCCCCTGCCCCCTCCCATCACCTTTAAATCCCCGGGAGGTGGTGGTCCCCAGGGCTGGGGTCTGCTACGGACCCTGTATTTTAATTGGTCAATGCCCTGGGGAGGTCGCGGTCCCCTGGGCTGGGGGGGCCTGTGAGTCCCCACAACTCTAATTAAGGAATGCCCTGAGAGTTGGAGGTCCCTGCAGCAGCATGAGGGGCAGGAGCCCCCCCATGAGTTTTCATTATTAAAAAGCACCTAGGAGGTGGCGTTCTCCGGGGCTGTGGGCCCCCTGTGGCCCCTGCATGTAATTTAAACATTGCCCCCGGTACCTGGCACACCCTGGGACTAAAGTAAACAAAGCACTGGAGACCGTGCTTCATTTTAAAAAATAAATTTCAGCGGGATTTGCACACCCTACGCAAATCCCACCAAAAATATTAAACAAATGCTTTTTTGGGCCTGGGGGTCCCTGTAGAACTCTGTGAGCAGGCCTAGGGGGTCAGGGTGTTTCTGCCCTGTCCCCTTTTCTTGTTTTTAATCCTTTTTTACCTTTTTTCTTGTGACTTGGTTCAACCGAGTCACAAGATAGCTGCCAACCCGTCCTGGTTTGAAGTGTTGGCAGTCAATCATAGTCAAGCTTGTGCTCGGGAGGGTTCACAGATCCCTGGCGGTCACCAGCTATCCATATTTTTTAATATATGAATTTCTAAGAAACTACTGAACTGATTTACACTAAGGGTGGGCGACAATTTCCGTTCCGCTCACGGAAATTGCGAAAATTCGGCATTTTCACGTTCCACACGGAACACAAAAATGACAAAACTTCCGCTATCCATGAGGGAACGAAAATTGTTGCCTAGGCAGGTGTGCTTTCTCCCCATATCTACTACCGTCAACAATTTGCTGTAATCCTTGATGGAGCTCTGTGCACCCATGAGTTTCTCAAGCGCAATCCCCCTGTAGTTCCTGACACCAGGAGATTCTGTCTCCTCATCTGCTGCTCTGATCGGTCTCTGGCCCTTTATAAACAAGAGGCATGTGAACTGCATGGAAGCCCCGCCCGTTTGGCACCGGCCCACACACCAGCAGTGTGCAACATCTTACCGCCCTTTCCCCCTCTAGGATGGACAGCTCACTCGAGGGACCCCGACGCCCATCGGCGCTGTGGCAACGTTACAGACACACATGGTCGCTGTAGACAACTCTTCTAGCCCTTTACGCAGCAGTAGTGTAGGAAAAGCACTATACATTTACCCAACGAGGTAGCGTAGCAGTGATTAGCCAGTAGAAAGTACTCCAGTTGAGTAGAGGTATTGCACAAAGCGGTGGCATCTTCTTGGATGAATATGCAGGCAGGGCAGGATTCATTCTGGCATGATGCTCCTGTCACAAAAATTAAACCCCAACAGGAAGCACTTGTATTTGACCTTCAACTCGGGCACCTGCTTTATATATATCTGTAAGTCTTACAGATATAAATAAAGCAGGTGCCCGAGTTGAAGGTCAAATTCAGTAATGCATTAATCAGCACAAAACATTCGGGGGCAAGGTCGAGGCTAGGCAGGTGTGCTTTTGTCCCCATATCTACCATCAATAATTTGCTGTAATCCGTGATGGAGCTCGGTGCACCCATGAGTTTCTCCAGCGCAATCCCTGTGTAGTTCCTGACACCAGGAGGTTCTGTCTCCTCATCTGCTGCTCTGATCAGTCTCGGGCCATTTATAAACAAGAGGCATGTGAACTGCATGGAAGCCCTGCCCATTTGGCACCGGCCCACACACCATCGGTGTGCAACGTCTTCCCACCCTTTCCCCCACTATGATGGACAGCTCACTCGAGGGACCCCGGTGCCCCTCGGCGCTGTGGCAACGTTACAGACACACATGGTCGCTGTAGACAACTCTTCTGGCCCTTTACGCAGCTGTAGTGTAGGGAAAGCACTATACATTTACCCAACGAGGTAGCGTAGCAGTGATTAGCCAGTAGAAAGTACTCCAGTTGAGTATAGGTATTGCCCAAAACGGTGGCATCTTCGTGGATAAATATGCAGACAGGGCACGATTCATTCTGGCACGATGCTCCTCTCACAAAAATAAACCCCAACAGGAAGCACTTGTATTTGACCTTCACCTCGGGCACCTGCTTTATTTATATCTGTAAGTCTTACAGATATAAATAAAGCAGGTGCCCGAGTTGAAGGTCAAATTCAGTAATGCATTAATCAGCACAAAACATTCAGGGGCAAGGTCGAGGCTAGGCAGGTGTGCTTTTGTCCCCATATCTACCGTCAATAATTTGCTGTAATCCGTGATGGAGCTCTGTGCACCCATGAGTTTCTCGAGCGCAATCCTTGTGTAGTTCCTGACACCAGGAGGTTCTGTCTCCTCATTTGCTGCTCTGATCGGTCTCTGGCCCTTTATAAACAAGTGGCATGTGAACTGCATGGAAGCCCCGCCCGTTTGGCACCGGCCCACACACCAGCAGTGTGCAACGTCTTCCCGCCCTTTCCCCCACTATGATGGACAGCTCACTCGAGGGACCCCGGTGCCCGTCGGCGCTGTGGCAACGTTACAGACACACATGGTCGCTGTAGACAACTCTTCTGGCCCTTTACGCAGCTGTAGTGTAGGGAAACAGTGGCAGTACAACCATACATTACAACAGAGGAGACTCTAGATGTTTTTAAGCACAAAAGGCCTTTATTTTATTTGTCTCCTGCCTAAAACCTCCTCTTTTTCAATGTAAGGGAAAATCAATTCCGCAGTTTTTTTTTCAAAATCTCCCTCTTACCCAGTTCAAAATGCTGGCAAGTTGGGTACATTGGATCATGGCGGGCAGGAGAAATGGGGTAGGAAGTGGAACATGGACTCGGAAAAGAGAAGGCAGGAGGGAGATGGACAGGGGCACCAAACTGACCTTACAGGGCAGGCGTCAGGGGTTGCAGCAACACAATACATCACACAGGGCAAGCGGGAGATCAGTGTAGCAAACAGACCATGGAAAGCAATAGGGAGGGACCAGGGCCATGGACAACAGAGAGCAGAAGGGAAGGAGGCAAGGGCAGCAAGCTGGCCATAGCGGACAGACAAGATGGACATTTGCAGAATAATGGACGATGAAGTACAGGAACATGGGGGCAGGGGAATGGCAGCGGACCAAACAAGACAGGAGGGAGGTGAAAGGGGTTTGTACATGGAAAACAGAGAGATCAGGAGGTGGGGCAGTATCAGAAAGCTGACCATGCAGGGCAGGTGGGATGGGCACTGGAAGCACAACACACCATTGAGGGCAACAGTGAGACTATAGTGGCATACACAGAGACAACAGAGGAAAGGTGGGAGGGGTTCAGGGGCAGTAAGCTGACCAGACAGGGCAGGTGGAAGGGGCTGTGGCAGCACAGAAGACCATGCATGGCAAGCGGAAGGGGTAGTGGCAGGAAAATGGCCATGGTGGCCAAGAAGAAGGGGGCAGGTGCATGCACAAAAGACCATGGAGGACAAAAGGAAAGGGTAGGAGCAGGACACAGACAAAAGAGGGCAGGGGAAGGGACTTCACAACAGACCATGCAGTGGAGAAAGGAGGAGCAGTTGCAGCACAACAGAGCGTAGAGGGCAGAAGGAGTGGTAGCAAAATGGACCATGGAGGACAGGTGGGAGAGAATAGGGGCATGGAACTTGGACAGGCATGGTAGAAGTGGCAGGGATAGGCAGTAGCCATTTGACATTGCTAGGCAGGTGGGAGGGACAGTGGCAGCTCAACAGAATACTCAGAGTAGATAGGAGGGTGGCAGGTCCAAGGAATAAGGTTGTGGAGAATGGAGGTTGCAGGGGCATGCAGACAAACATCAAAGGGCAGGGGGAAGGAGAAGGAGAAGGGGGTCAGCAAGATAGGCACATAGACTAAGCAGGAGGACAATGGTGCTGCATAGAATTGGGGAATGGTGGGCAGAAGTTGTGGGCAGGGACATTGAGCTAAATGAAAAGCAATGGCAGCACATCAGACCATGTAGGCCAGGAGTGAGGGGCTGGTACATGGACTCGAACAACAGAGGGTAGGGAGGAGGTAGATGGGGCAGCAAGCAAACTGTTTAGGGCAGGCAGCAAGGGCAGCGGCAGAGCAACGGCCATGCATGGCCTGAATGAGGGAGCAGAGTTATGGACAATGAATGGCAAGGAGGAGGGGGATAGGAGCAGTCAGCTTGGGTGGGGGCAGCACAATGCAAGCCCTACCCCACCGTGCATTGCGATGGGCATCTTATTTCACATTAAGAAAACCTTAGAGATGCACTGAAAAAAGCAAATGTTACAGGGAAGTTAAAGTTCGGAAATAGAATACAAAACACTTAGAAATTCACTGGAAAAGAAAACAAAGGTTACAGTGACATTATATTTAGGCTCAGATTTCGCTTATACAAAACCAGCAAAATTCAGCATTTATAGTTAGATGAGCTAACTATAACTCACTCCCCCGCAATGCACATATTATGACCTCACATATTACATCACTAATTACATGGTCAGTGACATCACTGATGACATCTAGAATGACATCACTGATTATATCACTGATGACATCATCCACAGAATCACTGACATACCACTCACACCCCATAGAACCTTTCATGCACCCACTCCCACACAGCCATTTACAAACTCATTCACACGCCCATACCAGTACTTATACACCCACTCATGTATTCATAGATCTACACACATATCCATGCACTCACCCATACAGCCACTCATGTACCCACTCAATCACTAATGCAGACACTGACATATCCACTCATAGACTCACACAGCCTGTCGCACAGTGAGTCAGTCATCCATACAGCTACTCACACACCTAGTCACTCACCCATACAGTCAATTGTACATCCATTTACTCACTATACAGAAACACAGTGAGATGACTTTTTTAAGACTGTAATAAGGGGCCATTGCACCACCACATGCTATGGGATTAGGAAGGTCCTATGTCAATACCTGCAATTCAAGGAGTGGAATATCTGTGAACTAGAACTTAGATGTGTGGAGCATTGCAAATCAGCAGCAGGCTCTCCTGGTCCTGCGGTACCGACGGTTAGAGCGGTGCTGCCCTCCTGAGCGGTTGCCAGGTGAGAGGTGAGACCTTGTACCTAGTCTGTGCTGGTACATGCAGGTTCAACTACAGGCTGATGACAAAGCATTGGCTTGATATCCTTTTTCCATTATAGTTTATTCACCTTTGTCTATCATTGCAGTAGCGTTTGTTTGAAAGGTCCTGATGAAAGCCCGATCCATCCTTGGTCTTCGTGGGCTGAAACATGTTGACCACCTAAAACACACACCATAGCAGTTTTAAATCCATACTGCAGGTGTACTGCTTTTTAATCCTGACAGTAGGCACCATTTGATTAAAGATGGTTTTGGTGCCTCCTAGCCAGTTTTAGTCTATCACCATTTTCCACATTCTTCACCATTTTTCTTTAGCGCTGCACCCTTGCTCACACTTTCTGGCTCATCATATGTGGACGTAGCTAGTCCTGAACATCAAAAATAAAACATCCCTGAGCTCCTCCCTCTCAGTGAGGGGGTTGTAGCCCCCAAGGGAACTAGGTTTTTCCCTTGGGAGGAGAGTCCCTATGATGAAGCATGTCACCTTTGGTGAGTGAGGGAACTCGTCCTGAAAGGGGTCTGCCCTTATACATATAGTGTTGTAGCTTCCTTCAAGTTCGGTTTACTACCACATAGGTTTAAATAATACTTAGAGGTAGTTTGTAGACCCTAGGATTTCTGTGTTTTGAGGCATTGCAAATCATTCCAGCACCTTGCGAAAATCAGTTTGAATATAACGAAACCTTGAATGCATGAGAACAATTGGACTACAAGGAGCATGTGGCCCAGCAACATGTGTAAGGGGATACATCAGGCAGATTACATGCATGGTTCTTAAAATCAGACACCCCCAGAATCCAGATAGGTGCCATATGCCCCCAGAATGAGTTTTTGGTAAAACCTAAACAAGAATAAATCAAGTATTTTAGGAGTACTACTACAGGCACAAGAGAACTGAAGGAGCGATAAATTGAGCAATATCTGAGGCCACTCCCATTACCCACCATAACCCCAACACAAAAAAAGGAAGTAGACGAATCACTTTCCACTGATCAGATCCAGATGGCAAATAGTGAGAGGTGAGACAGCTAGAATGGACGACTAGCGTTTCAATTGCTAAAGGTGTTTGAGACATCTAAAAAAAAAATGATTATGCCGCTAGCAATGAGGGAAGCATTGCTGGTTTGCCGTTGAAGGCAAGGAAGAGTCTAATTAAATGTGGGATCTTACCATCCATTATCACTCTTGAATCTAGATTAGTAAAATACTGGGAAAGGTGCTGGCATATTGCCTGATACCAATGGTTCACACTCTGGTAGGCCCAGCAAAAACAACTTTATCTCAGCAAGAAATACTTGCTTCAAACTGCAACGTCTGTTCTTGAATATGGATTTGGTCAAATGAAATGCTGTTATGTTATGTTATATTAATTTTGTAAGGCACACAGCTACCCAAAAAAGGTTTCCCAGTGCCTGCCTGAAGGAACAGAAGAATCGGAAATACTGATTGAACAGCCACATCTTTAAACTTTTACGGAAGTTCACAGATATTGTTTAATTCCTGAGTGATATGGGGAGAGAATTCCATAAGGTTGGACCGAGACAGGCAAATGAGGGACCACCCATCCGTGAGAGTTTAACCCTGGGAACCAAGAATTTCCCCTGAGTAGTAGAGCGTAACAAACGTGGAGGTTGGTAAGGATGAACCAAATCTTGCAAAAAATGTGAGGCAGTACCAGACTTGATCTTGAACATGTAGCTCAAGGCTTTAAATTTAACGCGATTAGCGACCTTGAGCCAATGAAGATCTTGCAAGGAGCCAGAGATGGAAGCAGTTTTGGGGATCTTACAAAGTAATCTGGCAGCAGAATTCTGCACCACCTGTAGTTTCCGTATCACTTCCTTGTTGGCCCCCAGATAGAGGATGTTGCCGTAGTCCAGTCTTGAAGTCACAAGCGCTTGGACTACGGTCTTTTGAGTGGAGCAGGGAAGCATTCAGATGATTTTTTTCAACCATTTCAGAATGGTGAAGCAGGTGGCTGCCACCTTCACTGCTTGCTGTCTCATTGATAATTGGTCATCAATAATGAATCCCAAATTGCGGACTTGGTGGGTAGGCTAGGGTAGGGCACCCATTTCGTCAGGCCAATGCTGGGGGCCCCAAAGGTCTTTATTTTTCCCCAAAATCTGGACCTCAGTCTTCTTGCCATTAAGTTTAAGTGAATTAGCTTGCATCCAAGATGCAATTTTCCTTAAACCTGTCTGGGGAAGGTGCTGGCACATTGCCTGTTACCAATGGTTCACATTCTGGTAGGCCCATCCAAAACAACTTTATCTCAGCAAGAAATACTTGCTTCAAACTGCAACGTCGATAGCCTCTTTAGACATTGACAAGCATTATGCTGTTGCTCAGCTGACCCTAATTAAGGGCTGTGCTCTATGTGTTGAGGATGGGCCCTGATGTTCTGGGATGGGTGCAACTACTATACACTGAACCAGTGGCTAGAATCAGTACTGGTAGGGTGATATCAGTGATCCCAGAGATGATATACATCGAGAAAGAGACTATACAAGGGTTTCCGCTCTCTCTCCCGTTATATTTGCATTAGCCATGGAATCATTGATATATATTTGCACGCTAAGGGTCCAAGTTGGGGAAACTTCCATAGACCAAGGTTGCCATATATTGTTGTTATAGGCAGACAACACATTGATAAGTTTACAAGCTGATGAACGTAAAGTTCAGTTATTAATGGAATGTTTCTACTAATTTGGTCTTATCTTAGCTGTTAAATTTAAGAGCATGAAAGTTCACTTCCTTTAACCCACTTACAGTGGACACCACAAATACTTATGAGTCAACATATACAACACTGACAGTGACCTCATAGATGGGAACTTGGGTAGGATATCATCAGCAGGACTGATGAGCAAAGTGGCAATCTTGAAAATGCTACCGCTCCCTAAGTTTTTGTTTTATTTATCAGCTCTATGGACAGTGTCAAAGAATTACAGTCACTTCAATCATCCTTGATATGGGGGCCAGAGAGGCACAGGTTATAACTCACAAAGTTATATGCCCCAATTATGGAGGTTGGAGGGTGGGAGCATCAAACTATGCGCTATATTATGCCGCAGCACAAATAATAAGTGGGACATTAAGCCTAGAAAATCAAAACGCAAAAGCAGGACTGGGCGGCAGGGTATACTTGAATGCTTAATAGAAACTTCACTAAATAGATTGCAAACAAACAATCTACGGAAGGTGACACAGCGGAGCTCGAGGTCCTATATCCAAGTGAAATCAAATGGTTCACAATATTCAACAGAATTGCCTTTGTGGGCACTACCAAGTTGCACAATGTTAAACACACTAGATGATGTTGCTTTGTGGAAGGACAAATGACTGACAGAGTGGGGTGCATGTTTAAAATGAGAATGCTCAGATCTTTCAATGACCTAATGGAACAAAATGAGCTGGGATCGGGTCAGTTTCTTTTGAACACTGCACTGATTTGCCAGCTGACCCAATTATGGGGAACAGTACATGAGATGTTGGATGACTCCTTGGCTAGAAGAGCAATTACAAGCTCATACCTAGCTCTACTGCAGCAGAGAAACGTAGGAATGAGGACTCTTTTGACACAGTGGCAGACCAAGATGGGGCAGAAATTATCGGACACCGCGTGGGAGTGGTGTTTGAATTCAGTGAAAGTAACATCAAGGAACACTAGACTGAGGTAAAATCAATTCAACTATGTACACTACACTCATCTCACTTTCAAACACATACAACGTATGTTCCCAAGAGCTTCTAGTAAATGTCCTTGGTGTGCTTTGACCAAAGCAGACTTCTTACACATGGTGTGGCAGTGTCCAGTGATAGCCCGCTCCTAGTGCAAATTTTAAAGAGGGTATGGAGGTAACTGGTGTACTGATGCTGATTTACCTGTCTTAATTTTACATTAGGTATACAGGGCCATAAAAATAAACCAAAGCATGTAAATGGGTTTGTGACCCTGGTAATTATCTTGGCAAAAAGGCTCATTGCCATGACGTGAAAGTCTGCTATTGCCCAATTGCTGTCCAGCTGGTAGGCTAACAGCCTGATAAAGTGGTCCTTTGAGGAGGTTGTGACATAATCTGCTACATGGGTTCAAGGGAGGATAGCAGACAGGCATTATACACAGTGGAATGGTTATCTTGAAATACTCAAAGCCAAAATAGACGAAAGAACTCCCGGAACTCAATCTATGTTGAAAGTGAAGACCATACATTTGTAGAAGCCAAATGTTCATTGAAACAAATACACAGTGAGAGTTCAAAGAAAAATATTTTAGAGCACACAGCAGCATGAGGACAACCTCTGTGAGTGGCTGGCCTAAAGTATCACAAGTCACAAGAGTTTTTATACCCTTTAATGCATCTTGCTAAAATGAACACAGCCAATCAGCCAGTCATTGGGCATACCCAATCATAAGGTGATGGGACTTTCTAAGCATTCATCCAATCATTAATTGACTACAGACATTAAACTACACCTGGGCATGATATTTGCAATGTTACAAATGTCTCAAAGCAGCAGAAAGACATATATTCATATAACTCATTATTTCTGTAATTTCTCAAGGTTTTACATTTACTGTAATCTCAACACAGAATTGTGCAGTCTTATGGCTGTGCTCACTGTATGCATAAGTAAAGGGGATGGGGAAAAATATGTCAGAATCTGGTAAATAATGGGTTGTTTCTGTGTAATATATGTTGGTGACACGTTCTTCTGTTATGGGCCAAATTGCATATGTTGACTTGTATTTGTATTTGTATTTGTATTTGTAATTGAATTTGTAAGGCGCGCAGCTACCCACAAGGGGTCTCCCGGCGCCAATAGATTCAATGATTACCCATCGCAGTTGTCAAAGAGAGAAGAGCCAGGTTTTAAGGTCTTTGCGGAATTTCAGAAGAGATGGTTCAAGTTTCAATGAGACCGGAAGAGAGTTCCACAGTCTGAGGGCAACGCAAGAAAAGGAACAGCCGCCCATTCTCGAAAGTTTGAAACGGGGAATCACAAAGTTGCCCTGAGCTGAAGATCTAAGGGTGTGGGATGGAAAGTATGGTTGAACCAGGGCCTTAAGATAGTCTGGGGCCCGCCCTTGCTGGATTTTATGCAAAAAACAAAGGGCCTTGAATTTAATCTGGTTTGTAATACGGAGCCAGTGAAGGTCTCTGAGAAAAGGAGAGATTGAAGATCTCCACGGGACCTTACAGAGGAGGCGAGCCGCTGAATTCTGTACCAGCTGAAGTCTCCCCTGGAGCTCCTGGGTAATGCCAAGGTAGAGCACATTACCGTAGTCCAGGCGAGAGGTGACTAAAGCCTGGACCACCTGGCGTCTTGACCCTACTGGGAGCATCCACAAGATTTTGCGCAGCCACCCCAGAATGGAGAAGCATGTGGCCGCTACCTTAGCCACCTGGTGTCGCATAGAGAGAGATTCGTCCATAACAAAGCCAAGATTGCGAACCTGAGTCGCTGGAGGATGCAATGGGCCCATTTCTGCCGGCCAATGTGAAGGGCCCCAGAGGTGCTTTTGCTTGCCCAGGATGAGCACCTCTGTTTTATCTCCATTCAATTTCAGGAGATTCGCCTGCATCCACTCTGCAACTCGACTAAGTCCTAGTTTAAGAGCAGATGGGGAGTTAGCAGCGGCCGATGAAAGGGAGAAGAGAATCTGCGTGTCATCGGCGTATGAGTAAAGGGAAAGACCAAAGTCTTCCACGATGGTGGCTAGGGGTCTCATGTAGATATTAAAAAGCAGAGGGATAAGTGAAGACCCCTGCGGAACACCATACGCAGATGAGCGAACAGAGGAGGAAGAACCGGACGAGACAACCTGGAAGGTGCGATGGTCTAGAAAAGAGGCCAGCCAGTCGAGAGCAGAGCCGGACACCCCCGCAGTTCTCATGGCTCTCAGAAGGATAGAATGTGAGACCGTGTCAAATGCGGCGCTTAAATCTAAAAGAATAAGCGCCGCGGTCTCGCCATGATCAAGATGGATACGTAGGTTCTCCGTAAGCCCCAAAAGGGTTGTTTCAGTGGAAAACTGGGAGCGGAAACCTGATTGGGATGGATGTAAAAAACCAGTGGTCTCCACGTGAGATGTAAGATGTAAGTTGATATGCCACTCCAAGATCTTTGAGAACATGGGCAGCAAAGAAATGGGCCGGAAGTTGGCAAGCGTTTTGGGATCTGCACCGGGTTTTTTTAAAAGTGGCAATACCAGAGCCCTTTTCCAATCATCCGGGACTATGGATTCCCGCAATGAGGAGTTAAGGAGCTCTTGAATAATTAGTAGAGCATCAGGGGAAAGTTGTCGAAGGATGCTCAAAGGAATAGGGTCCAGAGGAGAGCCTGAGTTGACTTTAGTTAAACAGGCATGCAGCGAGTTGGAATCTAGCGGAGGCCATTCGGAGATCAATATGTCCTGGGGTGGTGGGCTCGATAAGGTCCAAGTGGAGGAGTCAGGCAGGGGTATAGGGGAAGCTTGAGACAGGGCATTGTAGATAGTTTCGACTTTAGATATAAAAAAGTCAGCAATTTCATTGCATTCCGCTTCCCCTAACGCGGGTGGAATGGGGACAGTATTTGAGCCAGCTAACTTCTTGACCGTAGAGAAGAGGGCTTTCGGTCAATTTATGGCCTTTTCAATCGACTGTGAGACAAACAGAGCTTTTGCTTTTCGGCAGGCTTGATGGTATTGCCTGAGTGCTACACGGTAGATTGATTTGTCATTTGGGGCATAGGATTTTCGCCACCGCCTCTCCAAATGTTTGCATTTGGATTTAGTAACTTTTAAAGCATCTGTGAACCAAGGGGCGGGGGCGAGATGCGGGGTAGATGGCCTAAGACGCGGTGGCAGGTGGTGGTCAATATTGGATGTTAGCCAGTGAGATACTTCCTGAGCCAAAGCAGTGCACCCAAGGTTGATATCGTGGCAACTGGCCGCAAGAGAGGCGTTAAAGGCAGAGATATTTAGCTTAGACCAGGCTCTGAGGTAATTTCTAGTGCCAGGAAGGAGCAGGCACTTAGTGAGATCAGCAGGCAGAGTGAAATAATTAGCATAGTGATCGGACCAGTCAAGGGGGAGGGCAGGGTAGGTGCAATCGAGCAGAATGTTAGAGAGGACAGGGTCAAGTAAGTGTCCTGCCTGATGAGTAGGACCTTTAATGCGAAGTATTAAATTAATAGCTTCGCAATCGGATAAAAATGTGCAACTTAGTCGATTCTGTGGGTCCTCTAGATGGAGATTTAAGTCTCCCAAGATGGTGAAGTTTGCTGCCTTCAAGACAAGGGGGGCTACGCAGTCCGCAAATGAGGTTAGCCACTGTGTAGGTGTAAATAAGTAAGCCTGATAGTGTCAGTCGAGGAGAGACGGCTATCTTGAAAAGTGCGGCTTCACAGTTTGGTAAAGGGACAGCATCCAGAGAGCAGGAATAAGTGTCTTTAAAGATGATCGCTATCCCCCCCACCTTTTCCGGTGGCTCTGTCTTGCCTGACTATTACGTAACCGGGTGGCAGGGCACAAGCTATGTCAGGGCCGGAACTCGCCTGAAGCCAGGTTTCCGTAAGAAACAGGGCATCTGGCTGGGTGGAAGGCAATAATTCGAAAATGTGATCACTATTTTTGGGCAGAGATCTGCAATTGATACTCCAAAACTTATAGGGAGGGATTAATGGTACTGAAGGTACAGTAAAATCGGAGAAAGCATAGTTACAATGCAAGCATTTTGAAGAAGTTATGAGCGAGCAGTCAAGAGGAGTACAAGAGGGAAAGGTAGTATTGAGGCTGAGAAGCTCCTCAGAGGAGTAGGGAACTAAGCGACCAGATGGAGGGCCCAAATGGGCAGAGTTACGGGCCGCTGGGCGCCTCAGGGCGTGGACGGGTGCAGACGGGCTTGCCTTTGGCGCGCCCGCTGCGCCCGCCCGCTGCGCGGTCGGGACATAGTCTCCATTATATAGGAGTAAAAGAGGGAGGGGCTAATCCCAGCACAGGTGTGTGGAGCCCCTTGAACCCCAGCGGCGGCAAGCCCTGCCTCCAGCGCGTCAGCTTCAGATCGTCAGCGCGAGGAGCGGGCGTAGAAAGCAGCAGTGCAGGGTGAGTGAAAAAGCGTGTGATTAAAAACACGGAGTGCAATAGAAGCACCCAACAAAGCATACAAATTTAAAATTACTCAGCAATCAAACCTCCGGCTTCCGCCTCAGAGGGGTGCAAACATTGAATCTGATGCGAGCGGGAGAGAGTGAGAGAGTAAATAGGCAAAATGGGCAGGGCTAATCCCAGCACAGGTGCGTGGAGCCACTCGAACCCCAGCGGCGGCAAGCCCTGACTCCAGCGCGTCAGCTTCAGATCGTCAGCGCGAGGAGCGGGCATAGAAAGCAGCAGTGCAGGGTGAGTGAAAAAGCGTGTGATTAAAAACACGGAGTGCAATAGAAGCACCCAACAAAGCATACAAATTTAAAATTACTCAGCAATCAAACCTCCGGCTTCCGCCTCAGAGGGGTGCAAACATTGAATCTGATGCAAGCGGGAGAGAGTGAGAGAGTAAATAGGCACAATGGGCAGGGCTAATCCCAGCACAGGTGCGTTGAGACACTCGAACCCCAGCGGCGGCAAGCCCTGCCTCCAGCGCGTCAGCTTCAGATCGTCAGCGCGAGGAGCGGGCGTAGAAAGCAGCAGTGCAGGGTGAGTGAAAAAGCGTGTGATTAAAAACACGGAGTGCAATAGAAGCCCCCAACAAAGCACACAAATTTAAAATTACTCAGCAATCAAACCTCCGGCTTCCGCCTCAGAGGGGTGCAAACATTGAATCTTGTAAATATTCGTTCGGTTGTTGTATTATTAGAAAGTGAATATAAGTAGTAAGTTGGACACAATCATAATGAATTTTGCACAACAAAACATCAGTAAAGATTGATATCCTGAAAATTTAAGACTTATTTGGAATGGTTTTAACAGGTGCTTCATAGTTGGCTATTAATTGGAAATGTAAGATGTTGATGTTACATTTAAAAAAATGAATAAAGAACTTGAAAAATCACACAATATAGCATAGGATAGCAGAGCATAACATGAAATGGATAATGATGGCCAAGTGCTGTCATTCACATTTCTCTCTCCCAATATCAATTTTGACTTATGTCATCCAACCTTGGGGTTTCTGAAATGATACAAAGGACATACGATCTATGCTACCTTACACATCACACCCTTCTCCCACAGTCTATGGTATGGAGTGCTCACATTTTCTTCTCAAACAGGTGTTTCCACTCTGATCATCTTTTATGGAATTAGGACTGGTTCCTGTCCAGTGATGGAATATTTTCTTCAAAATGTGAGATAAGAGATATTTTAAGAATGGTTCTTGTATTATTATCCATTCTAATCTATCATGTTCAGGTTATTAAAGCTGAAAAAGTAGTTATTAATGCAATTAAGTAAATTGTTTTATACATTTATTTTAAATATAGAACAAACAAAAAAAGGCCACAGCATTCATAAATTAATTTAAGTTTAAAATTTAAATATTTTGAATACATTTAATTGTATTTAAAAGAAACCCAACTAAAGTTGAAAAATGAGTATTTTATTATGTTTTACTAATTAATATAAGTGATACATACAATTAAAGAAAAGTAATTTAATTATATAATATATTTAAATTACATTCATTTTTAAATTTAAAAAAGATCAATAAGATATAGTATAATAAAATGAAAACATTCAAGCATCACATATGGCACCCACTGGCACTGCAAGACCCTCCCATAGAAAATAATAGAGATTAGGACTTAATAAAAAAAAATCATAAGAAAAAACGTTACATTTTATGTATTTATATGTGTCACTATTTTAAATAAGTTAATTTAATGCTATTTCCTACAATTTTTTTTTAGATCCCTATCCCCCTGAGCTCTGAGCTGATGTACTGTTGTGTAGTTCCTAGGACCCCTCAGGACCTGCACGTTTTGGAAGACCTAAACTGAAGGCTTGGTGTGCAGACAGACTCTGGGCACTCCCACAGGATGAGTCAGCCGTTAGACCAGTTAGCTCTACAGTGCCACTACCACCCCCCGTGGATTCTACAGCGGTGTGGGTAGTTTTCGGCAACCACTGAACATGACAACCCTGATTCCTCAGGTATAATCGAAAACAATATGGTATCTTTCGCTCAGTCACTCATGCTTACTTTTCGAAGAATACACATAGAATGACAATTGGAACGGTTTCACTAATTATTTATTGATCAAGCGTCAGTCTAGTATGAAACATATTTTCTGTGACAATCAAAAGACAGGAGCAGAGAAATGTGATTGCTAGAGCCAATATTGTAAATAGCAGATACATTTCTACCATAGTGCTAATAAGATGAATAAAAGCAGATTATATAAAACAATAGCATTGGCATACTCCTATGATGCGTAGCCTACCTAAATGTACCTAGCCTAGATATGTAGGTGAAGCATGTGTATGTGAGTGTTAGGATATATCCTAATGAAGCCAAGAATCCCCCAGGGAATTGCTAACCCCTCAACTGATGGTTCTGAATGAAGAACCCCATCTCTGCGTTGAGGATGGCACCCCGCAAGAGATCACAAGGAGATGATGGACGGAGCGCTGACACTGTTCAGACACTCACCCCCAGTCACAGATCTGGGTTTAATACATCGTCATTCTTTAGCTCACTCCGCCACCCCAGATCAGACATGGCCATTTGCAAATCAGTCTGACCCTGTGCCTCATGGGAACAGTCCAGCCCGAACTGCCAAGCCATGTCTTCCCTGGACCGGAAACAAGCATCCTGGGACCGGTTTCTGGCTAATCAGCCGTCATCAGCCAGGCTAGCTTGAATCCAGTGGCAAAGTGAGCAAGGGACCCATATCTGGGCACACCCTGCCAACTTAGGGCGAACAAAGCAAACAAAAGGAGATGATGGACGGAGCGCTGACACTGTTCAGACACTCACCCCCAGTCACAGATCTGGGTTTAATCCATCGTCATTCTTTAGCTCACTCCGCCACCCCAGTTCAGACATGGCCATATGTAAATCAGTCTGACCCTGTGACTCATGGGAACAGTCCAGCCCGAACTGCCAAGCCATGTCTTCCCTGGACCGGAAACAAGCATCCTGGGACCGGTTTCTGGCTAATCAGCCGTCATCAGCCAGGCTAGCTTGAATCCAGTGGCAAAGTGAGCAAGGGACCCACGTCTGGGCACACCCTGCCAACTTAGGGCGAACAAAGCAAACAAAAGGAGATGATGGACGGAGCGCTGACACCTTTCAGACACTCACCCCCAGTCACAGATCTGGGTTTAATCCATCGTCATTCTTTAGCTCACTCCGCCACCCCAGTTCAGACATGGCCATATGTAAATCAGTCTGACCCTGTGAATCATGGGAACAGTCCAGCCCTAATTGCCAAGCCATGTCTTCCCTAGACCGGAAACAAGCATCCTGGGACCGGTTTCTGGCTAATCAGTAGGGGTGGGCGGAATTTGCGAAATTAACTTTCGCAAATTATCGCGAAAATTCTAAAAAAACCCCCGCAAACACTCCGGAAAGATCGCGAAGACGCAGAAGTTTTTTTCCCGCCTGTTCGCGGTATTTTTTGCGTGATCGCGTGTCGCCAACTTACCCATCCGGTTGCTCAAGGGCGCGGCCATCTTGTTTTCAATTGTCCCGCCATCTCGCGATGCTTACTTGCTGTTCCGGGTCGCGCAATTCATGTTCGCGCCCGTTCGCGGACGAAATTTCCTGTTCGCGACCGCTTTTACTTGATCGCGTTGCTTTTTGCTTGCTGCTCGGGGAGAAAATATCACGCGAACTTGCGCACGTGGTCGCAATGGGCGCGGCCATCTTGTTTTTCACTCTATTGCATGGTTCTGGGGCCTGATTTTCAATCCTCCCAAAATCCTTTCAATCCTTTGTTTATAGCCACTTTTTTTGGATCTTTATTACTTATTATTTCTCTAACTATTTTCCTGCTTCTATATTTTTGTTTTTTGTCTATTTTTTTTTTTTTAGCTACTTTTTCCTCTTTCTATTGCCTGCTATTTATTTCCTTTACTCCTTTATTTATTTTACCTTTTCTTTCCCGCCCCGTCCCCAGAACCATGTCCAAGGGTAGGGCTGTTCGCCGGCGCAGCCAGAGCCGCGACCGCCTTCCTTGCGGAAGGAGGCACCCACAAGGGGTGCAGGCACGGGCTTTATTTGGGGAGGAGGAGTTGGCTGCACTAATTTTCTTTGTGCAGCGCCACCTCCCCTCAACCCTGGCAGCAGGTGGCAGGTCTGGGTCCGGGTACAGCCTCCGGGAGCGTCGGCAGCGGTGGGGGAAGGTGCGCTGGGCAGTGTCGCGCATCTCTGGGGTCCGGCGCACCCAGGCACAGCTGACGCACCGGTGGTCCGACATCCTGGACCGTGAGCAGGACCTGCTGGACCTGCTAGGAGCGGAGGTCCCGGGGCTTGGTGAGTACATATTTAATTACTACAACTTTGTGTCTGTTCTTCTGCTCTGTGTTATATATTGCGAATATTTTTTTTCCTTCCAACCAGCTAGAATGTTGCTGCTTACAATACATTCCAGGTTAATAACATTTCTTCTGTGATTATGGTGCTCTTCTGCGCTACTACTAATCTTACTTGTTTGCAGCTTTGCGTTTGCGCTTGCTTAGCGTGATTCTTTACGAGTTTATTTTAGAGAAATTAAGTTACGTAATGCTACTGTGACTCTAGTCCACTCCTTACTTTGTCCCGTCACTAATAGATAGGGGCGGATTGATGTTTAGGTACACTACTTTGTATGCACTTCTAATTTGTTAGTGGTATGCGTGATGCCCCCTCACTCAGTTACGTGACGTGCTGCTAGTACGGCAGTCTTTAGAACCTTTTCTAGTTTGTTCAATGAGTGGTGGTAGGCTTAGCAGTTACTTAGCAGTAGCAGATCAGCATCAATCAAACCAAAATTTGGTGTATACAAAAAATGTAGTCATGTTCATGTGTCCTCCATGATTTGACCATACGCATTGTTGAGGAATACAGTGGAAATGCATACTTAATGTAAAATTGGCATGCCTGGAATAGGTGGGCTAGGTTGGGTGGTACGTTGTACTTAGGCTTAGTTGTAACTTAGTTTTCTGGAATCAGAATGGAAGACTGGATTACTGTTGATAAATAGTAACTTAAGTAGTCGAACTGCGAATCCCCCGATATTACATGTTGACCAGATGAGATCGTTCAATGTAGTTATTGCAGTTGTTGTTTACATAAGTGTTTTTTGACCGTTGTTGAAAAATATTGTATTTGTTTGACACCATCCATCAATGTTTGTCTCTTTCTTATATCTTTCCTGTTCATCAGCACCCAGGGGCAGACCGACAGGGACTGGGCAGTCGGCGGGACAGGAACAACACCACCAGGAGGACACCGTTGAGGGCTCCTCTGCTGGCCCCAGTAGGTCTTCTTGTTTTTAATAATATTTCTTATTCCATAACTTTTACTTCCCCATATTTTTCCTGAACTATTGTTGGTTTCCAAATGCTATTTTTTTACCACCAATTATCCTTTGATCTGTACGGTTTCAAAAATCTTATCCCTGCCTCCGCTATGATGACTCTGAGTACTACTACTACTACATACTATCAGTCTGTCTGTACTGTAGTAGCTAGTCTTGCCCAGTTGGCCAGTGCCACTCTTTGTGAAAGGTTGTAATAAAAAACTCATATTCACCAGTAGCTCGAGCCATTGAGTCCAATCCGTTGGGTCGTCGTCTTGTACTACTTTTACTCTTATTGATCTTGAGGCTTTGAAAATTCACAGCAACAACAGCCCTACCAGATTTATTACTATTTTGATATGATACCCTATAGGACATACTACTGTTGTAGGGATCTTGCACATACATTTGCACCAGAAAATAGGATGTTGGTGATGGTAGGCTGGACCTTCCTTGCACACCTCAATCAGAAATTCCGCACCCACCACAATTTCACTGCTTGACTATAGTACTGTCTTGTCATAACTATTAGGTCTCGGAACCCTCCCCCCAAGATACCCAACAAGTAGACAACCCAGAACATAACACACCCAACCTCTCAGTCGTGGAAGCAATTCACATGCACACCCTTACTTTAATTTGCTCACTCGTGTAAGTTAGTCCTCCACACCAAATACCACCAAGTCTATGTAAGTTCAAAATGTTTATTTCAATTTGAGAAGGTCTGTACACTGTTTTCTTATAAATGGAGCACCAACCGGAAAATCATTAACATGAAAACAATATACATTGTTACACTTATACAGTTGTCTTATTCTTTGATTCTTTCCCCTTCTGTTGAGGTTGCCGTTTTTATTTTAATTTAATTAGTTTGTGTTTTGGATTCTTTATTGGCACTCGATCAGGTATGTGCATATAGCTTCATGGCGAGATTAGTACAACTCACTGCCAGCATCCACCTGTATTGCCCATCACTGGGGTTCAGTCCACTATGCTAATTATTGACATGTAAACTCTCCTCATGTGTGAGGCGATGGGTGCTGCGTCAGCGTTGGCATCCCATGTAGCCAGGCTGAACCTGATGGACTATGTCACGAGAGGTGATCTGTCATGTATTCCTTAATACCACCATTGCATGGTAAATTGTGGGCATTTTTGGACCTGAACGCTTGATCAATCGCTGGGTGTACCTGTTGTACTCCCTTCCGGCAATATCTGATGTAAGCCCTGTATGGATTGTCATACTGGTTGCCCATGCTGCTGTATCAGAATGTGTACCTATTCACTTCTCCGCTACTGAAAATGTTGATTAATGAAAAATGGAAAAATAACAAACTGTCAATAAAGATATTTAAAAAAAAAAAAAAAAAAAATTATAAAAGAAGATGTGAGTGAAGGGAACCCTCACCTTAGAAGAACCTAGTACTGGTAGTTGTTGCATCATTCAGAAGCTCTGGTTCGTAGAAGGGAATCTTGCGTCTGTAATGCGAAAAAAGAAATGGTGTGCGTTAGTATATTGCAACTTGCAAGCATTTCTCAGCCGTGCCAAAAAGTGTAGCATCTATGGATAAGCAATATGGACTAACAGTAACAGTAGTACACCAGTACTTCCTAAAAAAGTGGCTTGTTAATGTTTGTGGACCGCTTGTACGCAGTGCGTAGACTAGACAGTAGCAGTGTGAGGCAGGTCATGTGGGCTCAAAGGTGTCTTAAGAAGCTGCAAGGTAAAGGTAACGTCACATGTGCAAAAATAAAAGCCACAAAGGTAAAATGGTAGCATGGCTAGGGCTAATTAAGCAAAGGCTACAATCATCATATATAACTATTAGTGTCTACTCTACTACTACCTGATTTGTACTAGTGATGTATGTTAGTATTAACTCATTTTTCAACCTTGCAACTGATCAATAGGGGGGAGGTGTATATGACGCTTAATAAATGTGTAATGTTTGCTAGGCGCACTACCGACCACCAGTGCCGGGGCCAGCGAACAAGGCGACGCGGAGGGAGAGGATGCGGCAGTTGCTGCCGATACAGACGATGGAGCGGTAGGGGGAGTGGCAGCACCAGTGGCAGGCGGTGGTAAGTTAGATTCATAATCCTTAACTATTGTTGAACTTGACAGCACACTCACTGCAAGGGTGTACTGTATTTATATGTATACTGTACAGTTGTGACTTAGGGCCCCATTAGGATGGTGGGAGTATTGGTCCCGCCGGGCCGGCTGGAAATCACTGCCGACACCGCAGGGGCAAACCTCCGCCTTCCCTGTAAAAATTATTCAGACCCCCCAAATGTCGCCCAGGCGGAAAAGGGTTCAATATGCCGGTGGTGTCTCTCTGAACACACCGCCAGCCATATAATCTGCATTCTAGAATGCCTTTGCGTGGCGGCATTGCCGTCCGCCACGGAAAGGCATGCAGACATTGCAGAGTATGCTTGGGGGCCCCCATGGAGGGTACCTACCTATGCTATGGTACCCCCCGCCTTTCAAAGCAAAACGTGACAGGCTCCGTGCGGGGCCCGTCATGTTGTGCTTGGAAAAGCAGCACAACATTTTAGCATTGCTTTCAGCAAAGCCAACCAGAATGTAAAAAAAAAAAACAGGATGCGCCCGCCACTGTGCCGGGCGCAGACCCCCACCCTTTTTAGCATGAGGATGGTGGGCGGACCAAGTCCGCCCGCTATCTGATGTCGTAAGTAAGTATGAGTTGTTGGGGACGTTTGAAGAGTGAACTAGAAGACTAGAATTCTCTTTAATTGGCATAGGACTAGGAGCCGGAGTATTGAGTATCCAATGGCCTCATCTATCTGATTTCAACTCCGCTTTGAAAGTTTTATGGAGAAGAGCACCTGGTGCACTGTTCAACTAAAAAGTGAAAGACGGGTGGAAGGAAGAAGGACGGGCGACATTTAAAATGTTATGTACTACTGTGCTTTATTTTATAGTGCTACTCTACCATGCCACTATGTGTATAAATAATTACCTTGTCCTACTGTTTTTCTAAGAGTATATTTTACAATTGTCTTGTTTTTTTTCTTTTTGATACACAGCTACTCCGAAACTCAACCGGAAGGAGTTGGCCGCCAAGGCACGGCGCCGGAAGCTGGAGGCAATCCAGCGGGAATACCGGCGGCTGGTGGTCCTAGCCGAGGAGGAGGAGGAGACTGCGGCAGCAATGGTTCAAGCCTCCTCCAGTGCCCCGGGCCCCAGCCACCGCCCTCCAGCGGTACGGCGCCACCGTCTGGTGGCTGCCCGCTGCCACCGTGCCATCTCCGGTGCCCCCCCCCACTCTGGCTGCAACTGCCGCGGCCTTAGACGCCGCGTCGCCCGTTTGGAGGACGAGATGCGCCAGATGCGTGTCCTCCTTCAGTCCCGCCCCACCACTTAGTCCCTGTCATCCTGTTCTGCCCCTTTTTTAATTCTTGTTTGGGTGGGTGGGTGGGAACTTGTTTGGGTGTTACGGACTTTATGGACATTGGTTGGGGTTAGGAAGGGGGGTGGGTCAGCTTTTGTGGGTTTAGTTTATTTTTGTTAGGGTAAATTAAATATATTTTTCTATGTTACATGCAATGTTGTTAATGTTTTGTAGGTGGGGTAACTGTTTTACATCACACTGTTTCCTTGCTGGTGCATGGCCGCCCATAGCCTGTGTTTGATTTCAATAATTTGCTGACTGTATAAGACACAAACAGATAGATGCGACACACCTCACTCATTGACTGGTCCTTCTAGTACTTTCAGTCTGTCCTGTAGTCTATGCATTCTTTGGAGTGGTGTGTGAAAATGAAATCATTGACAACATGTCCATTATTAATTCTGCCTCCCCCAAACTTCTCTCTTACCGGTGCTTGATGTTTATGTCCAACTGTGGCACAGCACTGGCTGCATGGTGAAGATGGTTTCCTTTTTCATACATGCCATGATTGGGGTGGTGGTGGTGGTAGTATAGTAGTAGTAGTAGACACTGGCAGGGCGGCAGCATTTCCCAAAAAAGAAAAGGAGACAGTCAATCGCCTTTGAGACACTATTAGAGGAGTAGTTGAATGAAGTACAGTACAGAACTTACCGAGCAACAATAATATGCTCAAATATTTGACAAAAAACTGAATGGTGGTTAGGAGGATAGCCTACTAGACAGAGTTACAAACTATAGTTGTGTCGAGTCACTTCTCACTTGACTATGCCTACAGTCTAACAGTTAGTGCTGTATGTGTATATGAGGAATGACAACAAACAAATCCAATCAATGCCGGCAATTCATGCCGAGGTATATGTTCCTTGGTTAAATAAAATAACCTCTGAAATATCCTACTCATGGGTGGCCAAGCAGAAGAAGATCATCGCTCTGGCTTGAAATTGAAGTAGTGTTGCTTTCACCACATCCGCCCCAGCAAGTGTGTGATTAAGTATTGGTGTACATTTAATTTAGTTACACCTCGACAATAAGTCACACAGCCCGGGGGAAGAGGGTTAGGGTTTGTTGAATGGATGGGAAGGGGGTTTTTGGGAAAGGTTTGACATAGAAAAACAGTATGCATACATAGACAAACAAACGACAATCATTTAAGACTACCATATCCATATGTTAAGGGAGAAAAAGGCAATGCATGCATGATGATGAGAGACCCGGATTACATACACTTCTAGTTCTCGTTCTGTTGTTCCGGCCTTAATACTTTAACACATAGCAAATAGAAATTTTAAATATTGGTAGGGAAGAAACGTAAACACAGAGCAAACCTAATGATGATAACAACTCCAAAAACACACTGCTGTAAAGATTGTATACAAGATATTAATCAAATTATTTAAAAGAAGATAAAAGTGGATACTGTTACTGTCTTATCCCGGTCAAAAATGTGGACTGGATTTGCATCTCGGCATTCCTCTTGCTCCTCTCGTCCATCAATCTTGGGTGTGTTGCCTCGCCACTGCCCGGCTGGAAAAAAAAAGGTGATGGATTGGTAAGGTAATTAATTAATATGCATTTTAATGTTTTACAAAGTTTAGGGCTAGGCCCGGCCTGTAATTGTAGATGGAAAACCAAAGGGAATATTGAGGAAGAAAGTGAAAACAAATGCACAAGTGATGGTGTAGTGCAACAAGAACACTTTCCGAGGTGGCATGTATGCATCATCTCTACTCTAGTCTGTTTCCAGCATTGACCTTCAACAGTAACAGGAGAGAGCAGGCCCACAGTGCTTAGCATTAGCACATCCTACGTTAACACTTTAGAGTCCTTTTTTTTTCTCTCAAAGAGTTGGACAAACGCAAAGCATATTATCCATTCCAAACATAGCATTTTACAGTTTAAGTTAGTAAAATGAATGCACTGCAGTCATCCCACCGCTACACTCTATTCAACTTCTACACAGACATTTGGGTCTGCTGTGGTTGTTGTTGACGTATTTACCTTTAGGCTTTTCCGTTTTATGCCACTCCTGAAACATCCTCCTGACTTCATCATCATCTCTGATACTTTTACTGACTGACTGAAGATCGGCCTGCAGTATAAGTATAATTTTTATGACACAACAAGAGTAGAAATATAAATATTACTGACTTGAGTCATTCTTTATTGTGTACAGAAAGATAGATTACTACTAGTACACTTTGACATCACTTTGTGCACAACAAACAAACAACGCAAACACAAAGACCAATAGCTCAGAGTCAGGTGTCCAATGCATGCCATTAATTGTCATCATTCATTACCTGTTCCTTCTCATCTTAAGTTAACGGGCCATCTCTTTCGCCATCATCATAATGGACGGTGCCGTTGTGTCACAGTCATACGCATTGCGCAGATTGAGTGAGTCCCCTTCCTGTATTGAATTAAAAGCAATGTATCACCAAGATGCAGGAGAAGTACACATTTCTTAATTGCAAGAAGGGGAAAATTGAATTCACCTTGAGTTAAGTTTAGTGTGTTCTGTAAAGTTCATTAGTGGCAGTGCACAATTACATAAATTCATGCGCAACAAACACAACAAAATCTACATCATTCAGTCTGCGACTCTGCGGCCAATGCATGGCATCAATCATTACCTGTTCCATCTCATCTTGTTAACGGGCCGTCTATTTCGCCATCATCATCATGGACGGTGCTGTTGTGTCACAGTCATACGCATTGCGCAGATTGAGTGAGTCCCCTTCCTGTATTGAATTAAAAGCAATGTATCACCAAGATGCAGGAGAAGTACACATTTTTTTTTTGCAAGAAGGGGAAAATTGAATTCACCTTGAGTTAAGTTTAGTGTGTTCTGTAAAGTTGATTAGTGGCAGTGCACAATTACATAAATTTATGCGCAACAAACACAACAAAATCTACATCATTCAGTCTGCGACTCTGCGGCCAATGCATGGCATCAATCATTACCTGTTCCATCTCATCTTGTTAACGGGCCGTCTATTTCACCATCATCATCATGGACGGTGCTGTTGTGTCACAGTCATACGCATTGCGCAGATTGAGTGAGTCCCCTTCCTGTATTGAATTAAAAGCAATGTATCACCAAGATGCAGGAGAAGTACACATTTCTTATTTGCAAGAAGGGGAACATTGAATTCACCTTGAGTTAAGTTTAGTGTGTTCTGTAAAGTTGATTAGTGGCAGTGCACAATTACATAAATTCATGCGCAACAAACACAACAAAATCTACATCATTCAGTCTGCGACTCTGCGGCCAATGCATGGCATCAATCATTACCTGTTCCATCTCATCTTGTTAACGGGCCGTCTATTTCGCCATCATCATCATGGACGGTGCTGTTGTGTCACAGTCATACGCATTGCGCAGATTGAGTGAGTCCCCTTCCTGTATTGAATTAAAAGCAATGTATCACCAAGATGCAGGAGAAGTACACATTTCTTATTTGCAAGAAGGTGAAAATTGAATTCACCTTGAGTTAAGTTTAGTGTGTTCTGTAAAGTTGATTAGTGGCAGTGCACAATTACATAAATTCATGCGCAACAAACACAACAAAATCTACATCATTCAGTCTGCGACTCTGCGGCCAATGCATGGCATCAATCATTACCTGGTCCATCTCATCTTGTTAACGGGCCGTCAATTTTGCCATCATCATCATGGACGGTGCTGTTGTGTCACAGTCATACGCATTGCGCAGATTGAGTGAGTCCCCTTCCTGTATTGAATTAAAAGCAACGTATCACCAAGATGCAGGAGAAGTACACATTTCTTATTTTCAAGAAAGGGAAAATTAGTGTGTTCTGTAGGAAGTTGATTAGTGGCAGTGCACAATTACATAAATTCATGCGCAACAAACACAACAAAATCTAAATCATTCAGTCTGCGACTCTGCGTCCAATGCATGGCATCAATCATTACCTGTTCCATCTTATTTTCAGTTAATGGCCAGTCTATCTCGGCTCTGAAAGGAGGATAGCTATAGTAGTCATCTGATTCATGGTCCACTTGTTTTGGAAGGACGAGGAAAGTTTGAATTTGTTGTTACCATCATCCAATCATCATTCATGAGGGGAAATGGAATTGAGCAGGAGATTCAGTATGATCAAGCGGAGGAGCTGGATTCGGAGGACTGTACTGTCAAATGGCAGACACCTGAAACTTGTATATTAAATTAGAAGAGTAGAAGACGGTGATAATGGATTTGTTGTGATTCACAAGTTTATAACCGGAACGACAGACACATAAACAAAGGGGGAAAAAAGGGAGGAAGACAGTAAGTGCGAGCCTAATTGTCAGGGAAGTATAGCTCGTCCTCAAACTCTGGGGGTTCTTCCAGTAGTAGGTAATCATCTGACACAATACTTCCGTCACCTGAGCCGCTGTCCTCATCTTCCTCTGTTGATTCACGTATTGTGTAATTCGGTGGTATGAAGTGCTGATTCATTTTGATCATTGTTAATCTCTCCACGTTTTTTGGAGATAGACTGGTCCTTCTCAATGTTACAATGGAACCAGCAGCACTGAAAACACGTTCGGAAGAGACACTTGCGACAGGGCAAGCCAGATAGCTTATCGCCAGCGTGCTGAGCTGTGGCCATTCAGACCTTTTCCTATACCAATACTGCAATGGGTTTTGATCAACGTACACCTCTGTTGGGTCGTCCAGATAGGCCTGGACCATCCGCTCAATGTTCAGGGTTGCTGATGGTAAGCTTTTGTGCTGTTTTTCTGTGCATCAGCACTGTGCTTACAATAGCCCATCTTTACATACCAATCCTGTAATGATGATGATTGTACTCGGCCTAATGATCCAGTTTTTGTTTCTGTAGTCGATAGTGATGGTGAGTGTTGTGATTGTGAGCCAACCGCACTGCCCTCAGCCGACGAAGTTGCACTTGATTCTGCATGGCCTGCTTCAGTATCAGTACTTGTTGTGGGTTGATGTGGCGGGCTTTTAATTAGCAGCCCTTCGTTTTCAAACTTAATGGCTGCTTCAGCTATACAACTTTTGTAGCGGGCAACATCATTGTCGGAAAAAGCAAGGAATAGTCCTAATTTTGCATGTGGATCCAGAATTGTGGCACAAATGTAATGTTCTTGTGAAAAAAATTTATTTTGTATCCTTACATTTTCAGTTAAGCGCCTGGATAAGCTCTCCACCAAGTCATGGGCTTGCCTTCTGTCCTCTACACCTTTGTAGGATTCAGAGACATTATTCAGCTCATGCTCTAGCATTTGCAACAATGGGATAGCTTGGCCCATTGTACAGGCCTCCTTGCTGACTTCACGTGTGAAGACCTCAAAAGGAGACAGCATCTCAGTCAGGCATTTAATTAGGGTCCATTGCTCCCTCTGAAGGGTATTGCCTTTAACACTAGCATCACTGCTTCTGTACCAGACATATTCATGGAGGGACCTGTGATGTTCGTACAGACAATCAAGCATGTAATACGTTGAGTTCCAACGTGTTGCCACCTCCTGGATGAGTGCCTTGACTGGCATCCTAAATTCACGTTGGATGATCCTCAGCTGCTTCCGAGCTTTAAAAGAATGGCTGAAATGAGTGCATATTCTTCGGCAGATGGCCAGTAAATTGCTGACTAAGGGTTCTTTTTTCAGAAAGTCTTGCACTACAATGTTTATGCAGTGTGCCAAACACGGAACCCTGAAATAGGAACCAAGTTCCATGGCCTTAAGTACATTACTGCCATTGTCCGTGGCAACAAAACCAATACCAAGCCCTCTGGGCCGCAGCCATTCCAAAACCTTGGTGCGAAACTCTTCTAAAATGTTTTCAGCCGTATGAGATTTTTACATGGCGAACATGGCTACAGTTGCATGTTTCCGAGTACCTTCAAAAATCGCAGCTGTGTCAACAACACCTCGTGCAGATAGTTTATCTCTAACCCCCACAAAAGAGATCCAGTGTGCAGTGATGCACATGTAATCTGTGGCTTGGCAACTGCTCCACATGTCTGTTGTCAGGTGGATATTGTGCACAGCACTCTTCTCCAAAGCTTGTCCAACCAATTCCAGCACAGCATGATGTAGTGCCGGAACAGCAATTCTTGCGAAATAGGACCGGCTGGGAACTTTCCATTTCGGGCAGATGGCATACACAAATTCAAGGAAACCCACCCCTTCCACAAATGAAAAAGGAAGAAGGTCCAGCGCTAACATTCTAGCCAGCTTCGCATTGTACAATCGTGCCGTTGGGTGGTTGCGTTGGAACTGCCCCTCCAACCTAAACATGCTGTCAATGGTAGGCTGGCTTACTTTCCTTAGTGGTGCTGTTTTCATTAACCCACTAAGGCTCAACGACACAGATTGTCTCATTGAGGTACTCGCCGGTCGCCTTGGTGTCTCACCCACACTCTGAGTATGGCTCTTACTGCGGTGCCACTCTGATGTTACTGAGGAGGATGTGGGCGTTACCACTGCAGTGACTGCACTCCTGGAGACAGGGCTAGAAATGCCTCCCTGTTCTTCACCTGCCACCACAATAATATCGCTCCCTGATTCTGAATCCTGAGCAACTTCAATGGGTTTAGTTTTTCTACTTTCTTTTAACTTAAGTAGGTGATCTTCCCACACGATAGTGTGGTGTATTCTGAGATGACTTGCTTGTCCTCGGTACCATAGTTTGTACCAAGCTTACCACGCCGAACACCTTGCTGACAAATTGAGCATATAGCAACGTTTTCCTCCTTGGCGCTAACAGACAAGAAGTCCCAAACTGGGGAGGAGAACTTTCTGGCGCTGCTGGATGTGCCACTTTCAACACCAGATGAACTTGAGGGGGTGCTTGAAAATATGTGACCCTGTCCACCTACACTGTGACTTTTACTACCACTTCCTACTGAGATGGTTGAGCTGGATGTAGGTCCCTGCCGGGCCTTGGAAAATATGGCAGCTGGAGGTAGTGGTGGTGTAACCTGTGTTGGTGAGATCCGTGCTACATCCCGCTCAGTAGCAGCCTTTCTGGATAGGGTGAGAATGTCGGTCTCCAATCCCTTTGGGGCGGGAGTAATGTGCGTGATGACTGGCTGGTCTTCATCAACATCATCACCCCCCTCTTCTACATCTACCTCCATTACTCTAAGTTTTTCTGGGACCTTCCTTTTCAGAAGCATTGTCTTGTGGCGTATATCACTCTCAGACCGAGCTGGTGGGACCCAAGTGTCATCACGATCATCAGAAGCGGGGCTTGAAGAAGAGGATGATGGACTAAGCCTCCTTTTCCTTGCTGGTGGTCTGGAAGACAATAGATCTTCTGAAACAGTGGTTTGACTTTGCTCCACTTTGTCTGCAGGAAGCTCGATTTCCTGAAATGCTCCTACGTCAGGAGCAACAACTACTATGGTGGGCTGTTGCGGCAGCTGCTGCTGTTCTTGTTGCGGCGGCTGCTGCTGTTCTTGTTGCGGCGGCTGCTTCTGTTCTTGTTGCGGCGGCTGCTTCTGTTCTTGTTGCGGTGGCTGCTGCTGTTCTTGTTGCGGAGGCTGCACACTGATCTGCTGAGTTTGCGCCTGCGTTGAACTTGATTGTGTACTACTAGACTGGCTACCTCTGCGACACTAAAGCCCTTGGGCCTAGGTTGGTGGGTTTGGACTACTGTGCTGCTCCCAGCTTGGTTCCCGGACAACGCTTTGGTGCCAAAAAAAACATTGACCGGCACATCACCAGTCGTGGTTAATGGCACTTCCTTTTTCTGTTCCTTCTTCTCACCGGCAACTTTCTTGATACTGGACCTGGTACCTTTCTTTGGGGCCATCTTCTTCAGATGTCAGGCAGGATGCAGATGCACAACAAGTTCTGGTCATACGTGGACGTGATGCGCAGCAGGACTTCTGTCTGGCTGGCAGTACAACAGGTAGCCGGATGATGCTGATGACACCTCCTACTCTGTCTTTTGTGCACCTAAAAGCAAATAAGACAGGAGAAGAACATCAGTGAAATGTTGCATTTCTTGTTGTGGTTCAGTTACTTAGTACTGTACTAGTGCAAACAAAAGATTGTCTAGCCATTTGTGACTTTTTTTTTAATTAGAGCTATGTTATACTACTGTGTACAGCCACACACTACACTCTCAGGAAGGATAGGAAAGTTAATAATAACCACCAAAATAAAAATGTAATGAAAGTGGGGTGGACCATTAAATTATTTGAGCATCTCAGCATCCATGGGGCTGCTGCTGGCAAAAGGGGAGGATGGATGGAAGCAGTAAGCCAAATAGCCAATAGGAAAACCATGCAGGCCTATGGCAAAAGCAGGACACTAATAACTCACAGTCCAAACACCAAAAAAGGCCACCACCCACATGGACACTCACAAATCACAAACAAGCCGGGGGCCTCGGAAACACCAGGAGCTGACAAAAGGCCTATAAAAGCCGGATAAAGGATGCATGCTAAAGCACACTGCTCTGCCTTTAATGCAACAAAATGGAAATACGAACATTCACAGGCCCCAAAAAGGTCTGCAGGGTGCATGCATTGCACACCAACACACCAGACACATACAACAAAAGCATGTCTTTAAGACAACCAACATCACAAAGGCCACCCCAAAAAACACACTTGCCCAACTCAATCCAATGCCATCCATGCCCTAAATGATGTCAAAATTCAACAGATCACACAGAAAACACCTGATTAATAAAGCTGTGGCTACCTGCTCTGATCCTAGTGGATGAAAAAGCAGGCCTGTTGGCAGACAAGGCCAGGCAAGCTTGCAGGCCTAGGCCTCAAAATGGCCACCAGCCACATGGCCAGGCCCAACAACATCACAAAGGCCACCCCAAAAAACACACTTGCCCAACTCAATCCAGTGCCATCATGCCCTAAATGATGTCTAAATTCAACAGATCACACAGAAAACACTTGATTAATAAAGCTGTGGCTACCTGCACTGATCCTAGTGGATGAAAAAGCAGACCTGTTGGCAGACAAGGCCAGGCAAGCTTGCAGGCCTAGGCCTCAAAATGGCCACCAGCCACATGGCCAGGCCCAACAACATCACAAAGGCCACCCCAAAAAACACACTTGCCCAACTCAATCCAATGCCATCCATGCCCTAAATGATGTCTAAATTCAACAGATCACACAGAAAACACTTGATTAATAAAGCTGTGGCTACCTGCTCTGATCCTAGTGGATGAAAAAGCAGGCCTGTTGGCAGACAAGGCCAGGCAAGCTTGCAGGCCTAGGCCTCAAAATGGCCACCAGCCACATGGCCAGGCCCAACAAAATCACAAAGGCCACCCCAAAAAACACACTTGCCCAACTCAATCCAATGCCATCCATGCCCTAAATGATGTCTAAATTCAACAGATCACACAGAACACACTTGATTAATAAAGCTGTGGCTACCTGCTCTGATCCTAGTGGATGAAAAAGCAGGCCTGTTGGCAGACAAGGCCAGGCAAGCTTGCAGGCCTAGGCCTCAAAATGGCCACCAGCCACATGGCCAGGCCCAACATCACAAAGGCCACCCCAAAAAACACACTTGCCCAACTCAATCCAATGCCATCCATGCCCTAAATGATGTCTAAATTCAACAGATCACACAGAAAACACTTGATTAATAAAGCTGTGGCTACCTGCTCTGATCCTAGTGGATGAAAATCAGGCCTGTTGGCAGACAAGGCCAGGCAAGCTTGCAGGCCTAGGCCTCAAAATGGCCACCAGCCACATGGCCAGGCCCAACATCACAAAGGCCACCCCAAAAAACACACTTGCCCAACTCAATCCAATGCCATCCATGCCCTAAATGATGTCTAAATTCAACAGATCACACAGAAAACACTTGATTAATAAAGCTGTGGCTACCTGCTCTGATCCTAGTGAATGAAAAAGCAGGCCTGTTGGCAGACAAGGCCAGGCAAGCTTGCAGGCCTAGGCCTCAAAATGGCCACCAGCCACATGGCCAGGCCCAACAACATCACAAAGGCCACCCCAAAAAACACACTTCCCCAACTCAATCCAATGCCATCCATGCCCTAAATGATATCTAAATTCAACAGATCACACAGAAAACACTTGATTAATAAAGCTGTGGCTACCTGCTCTGATCCTAGTGGATGAAAAAGCAGGCCTGTTGGCAGACAAGGCCAGGCAAGCTTGCAGGCCTAGGCCTCAACATGGCCACCAGCCACATGGCCAGGCCCAACAACATCACAAAGGCAACCCCAAAAAACACACTTGCCCAACTCAATCCAATGCCATCCATGCCCTAAATGATGTCTAAATTCAACAGATCACACAGAAAAGACATGATTAATAAAGCTGTGGCTACCTGCTCTGATCCTAGTGGATGAAAAAGCAGGCCTGTTGGCAGACAAGGCCAGGCAAGCTTGCAGGCCTAGGCCTCAAAATGGCCACCAGCCACATGGCCAGGCCCAACAACATCACAAAGGCCACCCCAAAAAACACACTTCCCCAACTCAATCCAATGCCATCCATGCCCTAAATGATGTCTAAATTCAACAGATCAAACAGAAAACACTTGATTAGTAAAGCTGTGGCTACCTGCTCTGATCCTAGTGGATGAAAAAGCAGGCCTGTTGGCAGACAAGGCCAGGCAAGCTTGCAGGCCTAGGCCTCAAAATGGCCACCAGCCACATGGCCAGGCCCAACATCATCACAAAGGCCACCCCAAACAACACACTTGCCCAACTCAATCCAATGCCATCCATGCCCTAAATGATGTCTAAATTCAACAGATCACACAGAGAACACTTGATTAATAAAGCTGTGGCTACCTGCTCTGATCCTAGTGGATGAAAAAGCAGGCCTGTTGGCAGACAAGGCCAGGCAAGCTTGCAGGCCTAGGCCTCAAAATGGCCACCAGCCACATGGCCAGGCCCAACAACATCACAAAAGCCACCCCAAAAAACACACTTGCCCAACTCAATCCAATGCCATCCATGCCCTAAATGATGTCTAAATTCAACAGATCACACAGAAAACACTTGATTAGTAAAGCTGTGGCTACCTGCTCTGATCCTAGTGGATGAAAAAGCAGGCCTGTTGGCAGACAAGGCCAGGCAAGCTTGCAGGCCTAGGCCTCAAAATGGCCACCAGCCACATGTCCAGGCCCAACAACATCACAAAGGCAACCCCAAAAAACACACTTCCCCAACTCAATCCAATGCCATCCATGCCCTAAATGATGTCTAAATTCAACAGATCACACAGAAAACTCTTGATTAATAAAGCTGTGGCTACCTGCTCTGATCCTAGTGGATGAAAAAGCAGGCCTGTTGGCAGACAAGGCCAGGCAAGATTGCAGGCCTAGGCCTCAAAATGGCCACCAGCCACATGGCTAGGCCCAACAACATCACAAAGGCCACCCCAATAAACACACTTGCCCAACTCAATCCAATGCCATCAATGCCCTAAATGATGTCTAAATTCAACAGATCACACAGAAAAGACTTGATTAATAAAGCTGTGGCTACCTGCTCTGATCCTAGTGGATGAAAAAGCAGGCCTGTTGGCAGACAAGGCCAGGCAAGCTTGCAGGCCTAGGCCTCAACATGGCCACCAGCCACATGGCCAGGCCCAACAACATCACAAAGGCCACCCCAAAAAACACACTTCCCCAACTCAATCCAATGCCATCCATGCCCTAAATGATGTCTAAATTCAACAGATCACACAGAAAACACTTGATTAGTAAAGCTGTGGCTACCTGCTCTGATCCTAGTGGATGAAAAAGCAGGCCTGTTGGCAGACAAGGCCAGGCAAGCTTGCAGGCCTAGGCCTCAAAATGGCCACCAGCCACATGGCCAGGCCCAACAACATCACAAAGGCCACCCCAAAAAACACACTTGCCCAACTCAATCCAATGCCATCCATGCCCTAAATGATGTCTAAATTCAACAGATCACACAGAAAACACTTGATTAATAAAGCTGTGGCTACCTGCTCTGATCCTAGTGGATGAAAAAGCAGGCCTGTTGGCAGACAAGGCCAGGCAAGCTTGCATGCCTAGGCCTCAAAATGGCCACCAGCCACATGGCCAGGCCCAACAACATCACAAAAGCCACCCCAAAAAACACACTTGCCCAACTCAATCCAATGCCATCCATGCCCTAAATGATGTCTAAATTCAACAGATCACACAGAAAACACTTGATTAATAAAGCTGTGGCTACCTGCTCTGATCCTAGTGGATGAAAAGGCAGGCCTGTTGGCAGACAAGGCCAGGCAAGCTTGCAGGCCTAGGCCTCAAAATGGCCACCAGCCACATGGCCAGGCCCAACAACATCACAAAGGCAACCCCAAAAAACACACTTCCCCAACTCAATCCAATGCCATCCATGCCCTAAATGATGTCTAAATTCAACAGATCACACAGAAAACACTTGATTAATAAAGCTGTGGCTACCTGCTCTGATCCTAGTGGATGAAAAAGCAGGCCTGTTGGCAGACAAGGCAAGGCAAGATTGCAGGCCTAGGCCTCAAAATGGCCACCAGCCACATGGCCAGGCCCAACAACATCACAAAGGCCACCCCAAAAAACACACTTGCCCAACTCAATCCAATGCCATCCATGCCCTAAATGATGTCTAAATTCAACAGATCACACAGAAAAGACTTGATTAATAAAGCTGTGGCTATCTGCTCTGATCCTAGTGGATGAAAAAGCAGGCCTGTTGGCAGACAAGGCCAGGCAAGCTTGCAGGCCTAGGCCTCAAAATGGCCACCAGCCACATGGCCAGGCCCAACAACATCAAAAAGGCCACCCCAAAAAACACACTTGCCCAACTCAATCCAATGCCATCCATGCCCTAAATGATGTCTAAATTCAACAGATCACACAGAAAACACTTGATTAATAAAGCTGTGGCTACCTGCTCTGATCCTAGTGGATGAAAAAGCAGGCCTGTTGGCAGACAAGGCCAGGCAAGCTTGCAGGCCTAGGCCTCAAAATGGCCACCAGCCACATGGCCAGGCCCAACAACATCACAAAGGCCACCCCAATAAACACACTTGCCCAACTCAATCCAATGCCATCCATGCCCTAAATGATGTCTAAATTCAACAGATCACACAGAAATCACTTGATTAATAAAGCTGTGGCTACCTGCTCTGATCCTAGTGGATGAAAAAGCAGGCCTGTTGGCAGACAAGGCCAGGCAAGCTTGCAGGCCTAGGCCTCAACATGGCCACCAGCCACATGGCCAGGCCCAACAACATCACAAAGGCCACCCCAAAAAACACACTTCCCCCAACTCAATCCAATGCCATCCATGCCCTAAATGATGTCTAAATTCAACAGATCACACAGAAAACACTTGATTAGTAAAGCTGTGGCTACCTGCTCTGATCCTAGTGGATGAAAAAGCAGGCCTGTTGGCAGACAAGGCCAGGCAAGCTTGCAGGCCTAGGCCTCAAAATGGCCACCAGCCACATGGCCAGGCCCAACAACATCACAAAGGCCACCCAAAAAAACACACTTGCCCAACTCAATCCAATGCCATCCATGCCCTAAATGATGTCTAAATTCAACAGATCACACAGAAATCACTTGATTAATAAAGCTGTGGCTACCTGCTCTGATCCTAGTGGATGAAAAAGCAGGCCTGTTGGCAGACAAGGCCAGGCAAGCTTGCATGCCTAGGCCTCAAAATGGCCACCAGCCACATGGCCAGGCCCAACAACATCACAAAAGCCACCCCAAAAAACACACTTGCCCAACTCAATCCAATGCCATCCATGCCCTAAATGATGTCTAAATTCAACAGATCACACAGAAAACACTTGATTAATAAAGCTGTGGCTACCCGCTCTGATCCTAGTGGATGAAAAAGCAGGCCTGTTGGCAGACAAGGCCAGGCAAGCTTGCAGGCCTAGGCCTCAACATGGCCACCAGCCACATGGCCAGGCCCAACAACATCACAAAGGCCATCCCAAAAAACACACTTCCCCCAACTCAATCCAATGCCATCCATGCCCTAAATGATGTCTAAATTCAACAGATCACACAGAAAACACTTGATTAATAAAGCTGTGGCTACGTGCTCTGATCCTAGTGGATGGAAAAGCAGGCCTGTTGGCAGACAAGGCCAGGCAAGCTTGCAGGCCTAGGCCTCAAAATGGCCACCAGCCACATGGCCAGGCCCCACAACATCACAAAGGCCACCCCAAAAAACACACTTGACCAACTCAATCCAATGCCATCCATGCCCTAAATGATGTCTAAATTCAACAGATCACTCAGAAAACACTTGATTAATAAAGCTGTGGCTACCTGCTCTGATCCTAGTGGATGAAAAAGCAGGCCTGTTGGCAGACAAGCTTGCAGGCCTGTTGGCAGACAAGCTTGCAGGCCTAGGCTATAAAATGGCCACCAGCCACATGGCCAGGCCCAACAACATCACAAAAGCCACCCCAAAAAACACACTTCCCCAACTCAATCCAAAGCCATCCATGCCCTAAATGTGCTTGAAAATGAAATACATTAAAAAAACAACAAAAGGAACAGTTGCTTCATCATGCACACACACACCCATGAGGCCATGCCCATGGCTAGCTCGGGCCTACTACTACTACCCACAAAATAAAAAAAATAAAAAAAGGAATGATGATAATTAATTATCAAAAATAAATTGTAGTTACAACAACTGCAATGCCCACAATCAAACAAACACAACATCCACTTACTTGTAAAATATCCTATTCCAAAAATCCTCAAATCCAATTGAAATGATGCAGCAGACAAAAAGAGTGATCTTTCCAGCTCCAAATCCAAAGGCAGAATGAGCAGGAGATGGACAACGCACTGGGAGGAGCCTGCTGTACAGGAACAGGAAGTTGGAGATTCTGTGTCACTTCCTCCCTCTCTCCACCTTTTAAAAAAATGACTCCTTGCACAAAAAAGGAAAGCCAAATGTCAATGTAAGGAGTTCTTTTCATCCAAAATCAGCATTTGCAGATGGTTTCATGCTGCTAGAGCCGATATTCCTCTCCAAATTGAAAATTTTACGTTGTTGAGTTCTCGAGCTTCACATTACTTCCGCCGGCGTGTCGAAAACGACATGATCGCGTTCTCTTCTATGTCCCTGTCGCGTTGGATATGACGTGTTCGGGGTCTCTTTCTCCTGTTCGCGTTCGATTAGACGTGCCCGCGTCCTCATCCTCTGGCTCGCGATGTAGAATGACATGTTCGGGATCTCAATCTTCTCATACTCGCGCGGTGCATGATCGCGAGAAGAAAGACGTGATCGCGCGACAAATGACGTGATCGCGCGACAAATGACGTTAATGCGGCCGCGAACTGTCGCGAGACAGCGCAAAATGGCTACCAAAATCCAACATCTCGTGGAGAACGCGACCGGGTCGGGAAAACTTGTCAGCGAACGCGGGGTTTCAGGTAAGGCGATTGCGCAAACGCGAGAATGTATTTTTTTACAGCGCGAGCAAGAAACAAATTATCGCTAAGCTGTGGAATGCGGAAATTTTTACATTTTTGCGCTTTCCGCGGAACGCGAAAATGCCGAAATATCGCAATTTCCGCGAACGGAACGGAATTTTGGCCCAGGCCTACTAATTAGCCATCATCAGCCAGGCTAGCATGAATCCAGTGGCAAAGTGACCAAGGGACCCACGTCTGGGCATACCCAGCCAACTTAGGGCGAAAAAAAGCAAACACAAGAAGATGTTGGACGGAGCGCTGACACTGTTCAGACACTCACCCCCAGTCACAGATCTGGGTTTAATCCATCGTCATTCTTTAGCTCACTCCACCACCCCAGTTCAGACATGGCCATATGCAAATCAGTCTGACCCTTGCCTCATGGGAACAGTCCAGCCCGAACTGCCAAGCCATGTCTTCTCTGGACCGTAAACAAGCATCCTGGGACTGGTTTCTGGCTAATCAGCCATCATCAACCTGGCTAGCTTGAATCCAGTGGCAAAGTGAGCACGGGACCCACGTCTGGGCATACCCTGCCAACTTAGGGCAAACAAAGCAAACACAAGTAGATGATGGATGGAGCGCTGACACTGTTCAGACACCCACTCCCAGTCACAGATCAGGGTTTAATCCATCATCATTCTTTAGCTCCCTCCGCCACCCCAGTTCAGGCATGGACATATGCAAATCAGTCTGACCCTGTGCCTCATGGGAACTGTCCAGCCCGAACTGCCAAGCCATGTCTTCCCTGGAACGGAAACAAGTATCCTGGGACCGGTTTCTGGCTAATCAGCCGTCATCAGCCATGCTAGCTTGAATCCAGTGGCAAAGTGAGCAAGGGACCCACGTCTTGGCATACCCTGCCAACGTAGGGCGAACAAAGCAAACGCAAGGAGATGTTGGACGGAGCGTTGACACTGTTCAGACACCCACCCCCAGTCACAGATCTGAGTTTAATCCATCGTCATTCTTTAGCTCACTCCACCACCCCAGTTCAGACATGCCATATGCAAATCAGTCTGACCCTTGCCTCATGGGAACTGTCCAGCCCGAACTGCCAAGCCATGTCTTCTCTGGACCGGAAACAAGTATCCTGGGACCGGTTTCTGGCTAATCAGCGGTCATCAGCCATGCTAGCTTGAATCCAGTGGCAAAGTGAGCAAGGGACCCACCTCTGGGCATACCCTGTCAACTTAGGGCGAACAAAGCAAACACAAGGAGATGATGGACGGAGCGCTGACACTGTTCAGACACTCACCCCCAGTCACA
Organism: Triturus cristatus; assembly: GCF_964204655.1. Taxonomy (NCBI): domain Eukaryota; kingdom Metazoa; phylum Chordata; class Amphibia; order Caudata; family Salamandridae; genus Triturus; species Triturus cristatus. The sequence goes on from NC_140583.1 coordinate 1,029,042,334, forward strand.
GATCTGTGTTCAATCCATCGTCATTCTTTAGCTCACTCAGCCATCCCAGTTCAGACATGGCCATATGCAAATCAGTCTGACCCTGTGCCTCATGGGAACAGTCCAGCCCGAACTGCCAAGCCATGTCTTCCCTGGACCGGAAACAAGCATCCTGGGACCGGTTTCTGGCTAATCAGCCGTCATCAGCCAAGCTAGCTTGAATCCAGTGGCAAAGTGAGCAAGGGACCCACGTCTGAGCATACCGTGCCAAATTAGGGCGAACAAAGCAAACACAAGGAGATGATGGATGGAGCGCTGACACTGTTCAGTCACTCACCCCTAGTCACAGATCTGGGTTTAATCCATCGTCATTCTTTAGCTCACTCCCCCACCCCAGTTCAGACATGGCCATATGCAAATCAGTCTGACCCTGTGCCTCATGGGAACAGTCCAGTCCGAACTGCCAAGCCATGTCTTCCTTGGACCAGAAACAAGCATCCTGGGACCGGTTTCTGGCTAATCAGCCGCCATCAGCCAGGCTAGCTTGAATCCAGTGGCAAAGTGAGCAAGGGACCCACGTCTGGGCATACCCTGCTAACTTAGGGCGAACAAAGCAAACACAAGGAGATGATGGACGGAGCGCTGACACTGTTCAGACACTCACTCCCAGTCACAGATCTGGGTTAAATCCATCGTCATTCGTTAGCTCACTCTGCCACCCCAGTTCAGACATGGCCATATGCAAATCAGTTTGACCCTGTGTCTCATGGGAACAGTCCAGCCCGAGCTACCAAGCCATGTCTTCCCTGGACCGGAAATAAGCATCCTGGGACTGGTTTCTGGCTAATCAGCCATCATCAGCCAGGCTAGCTTGAATCAAGTGGCAAAGTGAGCAAGGGACCCACGTCTGGGCATACCCTGCCAAATTAGGGTGAACAAAGCAAACACAAGGAGATGATGGACGGAGCGCTGACACTGTTCAGACACTCACCCCCAGTCACAGATCTGGGTTTAATCCATCGTCCATCGTCATTCTTTAGCTCACTCCGCCACCCCAGTTCAGACATGGCCATATGCAAATCAGTCTGACCCTGTGCCTCATTTGTCACGGGTATGCTCAGACGTGAGTCTCGTGCTCTCCATGCCATTGGAATCAAGCTATCCTGGCTGAAGAGGGATGAAACCCCGAAACCGGTCCTAGGATGCTTGGTTCCAGTCCAGGGAGGACCTGGCTTTGCAGTTCGGGCTGGACTGTTCCCATGAGGCCCAGGGTCAAGACTGATTTGCATATGGCTGCTTTGAAACTGGAATGGCATAGTGAGCAAACAACCGATAGACTTAGGCCCAGATCTCTGTACTGGGGTGAATGTATGACATTGTTCTGCATCCTGTCCATCAACTGTTGTTTTTGCATTTTCACCCCTAGTGGGACGGGTATGCTCAGACATAAGTCCCGTGCTCTCCATGCCACTGGAATCAAGCTATCCTGGCTGAAGAGGGGTGAAATCCCAAAACTGGTCCTAGGATGCTTGGTTCGAGTCCAGGGAGGACATGGCTTGGCAATTCGGGCTGGACTGTTCCCATGAGGCACTGGGTCAAGACTGATTTGCATATGGCTGGGTTCACACTGGAATGGCATGGTGAGCAAAACAACGATGGATTTAGGCCCAGATCTCTGTACAGGGATGAATGTATGACATTATTCTGCATTCTGTCCATCAACTGTTGTTTTGCACCCCACAAGAGATGTCAAGTCTCTGCCTGTTGAAGAAACAGCTTGCAAAGTCTCTGTCCTGCCTTTAAGGAATTCTCCTCTGTTTTGTAAGGGGGAGTGAGGGTCTTTTTTACTGAAGTGGACACTCCAGGGTTTCTTCTATAATCAATATGTTTTGAAAACATTTGCAAATCCTTTGCTGATCCTTTTCTAAACAAAAATGATCATGCATAGCTGGCTGTTGGCCATGGATGAAAAAAGTGGTGACCCTTATACAAAATAAATCTGTTGTGCCTGGGGACATGTTTATGTATGTCAGGTACAGGGATTAAGATAGGGTACTGAGAGCCTGGTGTTGAAGAGACAGAAGTAAGCTACTAGGTAAAAGGTCACCTGTGTAGGACCGTTATGTCGTGTGGATGTGACAAAATGTATGTAATCGGTATGTACATGATGGGATTATCCTAAAGGACATGATAGTACATTTACTACTGTTTTTCAGTCCTTTTTAGGTTGGAGTAACTTTAAACATGCAGTTTGTGATTAGGATAGTTGCCTTAAACTCAACTCAGACAAGACTGAAGTATCATCCTGGTCCTACCCCCTCTGCATGGGGCAACTCCTGGTGGCCCATCGAATTGGGAACCCCCACCCCCATGGACTAAAAACGTAACCTCGGCATCATACCGGACTCCTCACTCACAAAGAACCACCAGATCAATGCCGCATCCTTTTTTTTTTTTTTTGTCCTCATTGCTACCATGGTTTCAATGCCAGACCAGATTAACCTACATGCAGCTGTCTCAGTTCATAACAGAACTGGCAGGCTTATATAAGCGAGATAGTGGGTACACAATATCCCTCAGTCAGTCCGGGCTAAGACCAGGTATCGGCTAATCTCATGGTGCGAAAGGCGAGGGGGGCACCATAGCAGGGTAATCATCGGACCCGGGGAAAAAAAAAAAAAAAACCCGGATATTTCAGTGTACCCATGATAACAAATACCAGAAAGCCCTTGTGCTCTGATTACCGGATCTAGCAAGGTCCATACGTGATGTATACAAAATAGAAGCCTGCCAATCGATAAAGTTGGGAGGGGACGAGTCCTTCCACTTCCTGAAGATCTCCCTTCTTGCCAACAGCACCGCGTAAAACACCAAATTCTTGGACGCACTCTGAACTCCTTCCCGAATCCCAAAGATCACAAGAGGCAGGTCAATGTTAACCTGAACACCCAGTGATATGGTTAGAGTATTACTGATAGCTGCCCAATATGACTCTAGGCTAGGGCAGTCGAAAAACATGTGGGTGTCTGATGCTGCCAGAAGGCCACACCTTGAACATGCCATTGGGTTGCCCTCAGAAAATTTAGATAATCTGAGGGGAGAATAGTATGCCCTATGCAGTGTAAAAAGATGGTTTCTGTGTAGCCATAAAGGCTTCACTATACTGCACATAAGGCCGAAAGAAGCTGACCAAAGATTTTGTAGATTTGGACCAGAAATTGAAGGACTCCACAACAGATCAGGCAGGTTGAAAACTCCGTCCATTTCCTCGAGTAGGAGTCTACACCATTGTGAGGTCTCCTTTTTACCGGGTGGGTTGTTGACCAAATTATCAATAAGTAGGCTATATCCTCCAAGTGGAAATTTGTTTCTTTCAAGGGATTGAGTCTTATAGGCATGAGTCCAGCTAGACATTTGGGCATATTTGAACCTTGATAGATTGGGGCCGATCTTAGCCTGGAGCTGATCCCATAAAAGCAACTCCCCTTCATAAAATAGATCCCCCCAGACCTCTAGGCCTGCGTCTCTTATAGGCGCTGCTAAGATATCTCCAAGCCAGGCGGGGATTTCAGGTAGTCCCCAGAGCGGAGTTCTATCACAAAAGTATCCTTGTTTTATTGATCTTGTGACTTCGGCCCATAATTTTGCCAATCCCTGTAACACCTTCAGTTTGATTTTTTTAAAGTACTTGGGGTCGCCAAATTTGAAGAGAAAGGCCGATTGACTAACATCTTCCCCTTCTAACATAGCTGAGAACATCAGGCCCACCCCGTAGTCTGAAGGCTTTTTTAACAACAAACGGGAGCGAGTCAACTGAAATGCCCAAGCGTACAATTTCAAATTTGGGGTAGCCAAGCCCCCCTTGTCCCATCGCCTCCTAAGCTTTTTCCATGAAATCCTTGCCTGTTTGTAGTTCCAAATAAAAGATGTTATGTCTGACTGTAATTTAGCTAAACAAGAGTAATCAAAGTGCAAGGGGATGTTGCAAAACAGGAAAGAAATTTTAGGGAGAATCGACATTTTAATCAAATTGACCCTCCCAATTAAAGAAAGTGGAATGTGAGACCATGAATGCAATAACCTACGGCATTCTTTGGCTACTGCTGAAAGATTCACTTGAGCAATTTTTTCTATGTCCTTCCCAATATGTAGACCCAAATACCTCATTGAGGAACCTGCTTGTAAATCCTCAGCTCGCCCATCATCATTCCAGACAAGCATCTCGGTTTTGGAATCATTAATTTCGTAACCGGACACTTGGCCAAAAGAGTGGGCAATCTCAGTTCTTAGATAACACCATTTCGGAGGATGAGGTAAGATCTGCCATTAACAGAAGTAAGAAGGGGAAGGCGGCCGGACCTGACGGCTTGCCGGCAGAAATCTATACAGCCCTTGAAACAGAATTAGTCCCATTCCTTACCACATTTTAGTGGAAGGTCAGATCCAGCCTGCCTCTTGGGATAATGCCTCAATCACCCTTATTTTGAAACCAGGGAGACCAAAGACCGCTTGTGGATCCTATAGGCCAATTTCGATTCTTAATGTGGATTATAAGATCTTCACCACAATTTTGGCAACGAGGTTGGCTGAGATTGCGCCGGCGGTCCTCCACTCTGACCAAAAGGGTTTTGTCAAGGGACGACAACTATTTGAGTTAACATATGACTTAATAGGTGCTATAGATATAGCATCTGCACGGACCCTCCCTCTGGCGGCCCTCACGTTGGACGCGACTAAGGCTTTCGACAGGGTTAATTGGGTTTACCTGTCAGGGGCTTTGGCTAAGTGTTGCGTGGGGGCAGGGTTCTGTAGGGCAATTGGTTTGCTATATCATAGCCCAGTTGCACGCCTTTTGGTTAATGGAGAACGATCGGACCCGGTTACTATCACTAGGGGGACACGGCAGGGCTGCCCACTCTCCCCCCTATTGTTTGATTTTTACATCGAACCCTTTGCGCAACAATTGAGGGGGGAGGCCACTATCAAGCCTTTTTCTTATAAAGGGTGGGAGAGGAAAGTAGCCCTATACGCCGACGATGTGCTTATACTTACTTCAGATGTTGGAACTGGACTCCCCATCAATGCCGTATCCTTATCATACTTCTACAGGCTCCACCTGCTTTGAAAGACATTCAGAAGGATCCCCACAGACTCCAGAAAGTCGGTCACCCATGCACTCATCACCAGCAGACTCGACTACGGCAATGCACTCTACACCGGCATTACCCAGAAACTCCTCAGAAACTACAGAACGTTCAAAATGCCACAGCCAGACTGGTCCTGAACAACCCCTTTGCCACAGCTACATCACAATACACCTTTGAGAACTCCACAGGTTCTGAGTTAACAAAAGTATCACCTTCAGCCTCCTCACACATCCCTACAAAGATCTCAACGATGCAGGACCAGCATATCTGAACCAACGCCTCTCATTCCACATGCACACCAGACACTTTACCTTTGCCCAACTGGCTCTGGCCACCATCCCATGGAACCACAAGACCAGAGCCAGAGGAAAATCCTTCTCCCACCTAACCGCCAAGACCTGGAACACCCAGCCTGTTCACCTCAAGGAATCCCTGTTGCTAACCCAATTCAGGAAGGATCTCAAGACCTGGCTGTTCGACTGAACCCCTTTGCCCAGATGGCTCAGCAGCTCCAGTACCTTGAGATCCTTGCAGGTGAGTAGCTGTGCTATATAAACCCCTGATTTATTGAGGAATGGGCTTAGCCTTTTATGAGTAGTTGCATGTCCGTCCCTAAACTCTTCCCTAAACCTCCATTAAGCCCTCCTTACCCCCTCTTCAACCTCACGCCTTCAGACATAAAGATTCATCATTTTTATGCAACTCCTCCTACTCCCTTCCACATTTGCTACTAAAATGTATACTTACATGTGTTTGGACTCAACAGTCAGGGTGGACATTTATACACAGAAAAAGATAGAAGAGACGCTAGAGGAGCTTCCACACGTAGGTTTGTGAATACAATTTTTTTGTATGTTAATAGTACTATTGCAGTAGTACAAAATGTACTACAATAAGCAGTTTAGGCCCTAATATGTTTCATGTAACCCCAATGATCACAGACCTTGGACCGTTCACAACTCCACATAGGAATCAGGGGCACGTGCAATTACAGTAAAGTCTGGATTGGGTTCAGTGATGGATGTAGGACTGCATTCAATGAAATAACATATGTGATGCACTTACAGAGGCTGTTTCAATTTCACATTTCTGGTCCCAGTTGAGGCCTACTGAAATGAGAGACACTCAATCTTCACTCTCTGACTTATCAGTGCAGCTGTTCTTGGTATATGATAATAGCAGAGCTTGCCATTTCATTGAACATAGAATTCTATTGTTCATACGAGTATGTGGATGTGCATCATCCCTGAAACTCTAAATAGGCTATATTGTCTGCTGTGCTAGAATTATTTTTTTCACTTAGAAGTAGCAAAAGGAGTAGAATTACTATCGAATTATGACAGCAATCATGTTAAAGTCGTTCATCCTATTGACGCTTTTAGTGAACACTGCTGCTGCCACTTTACTTGTCTTCATTGTGATTGCAATTAATATTGTGTGTACTAGACTAGGATGTTGATTGTAATTAAATCTTTAAAATGTATCATTTATATTCTTGAGTGTGTTATTCCTAATGAGTTCCACTAATTATCTCTGAATGTTGCATGGGATTGATTGTTATCTGAAACACGTGATGTTCAAATAGATCATGGTTGCAGTACTACTCACTTTCTGATCGAGACTGGTACATTGACTGAGTCCTTAGTGCCAGGGGATAAAGAAAACGGACATCTGTCACTACAGAAAATCTAGAGAATGTATCACAATGAGGTCTGTAGCCGATCAAGTGGAATGAAACAGAATGCATATTGCCTTTATCAAATCATGGAACTCTGAGAAGCGTTGTCATATTGTTTGTTGGTACAACATGTCAAGAAGTTGCCAACATAGGCCTAGAGAAGCATTCATGTCAGTTTCTTAGGACAACTGCTAATAAGGTGCATGATTTCCATAAAAACAATTGCATAGAAATATATTTTATCTGGATATATTGAAAATCCAGATTTGATCTGGTCCTCCTGGACCAAAATTGGGCATCCTGCAGGAGAGGGAACTTTTCTTAATAGTAAATGTTCACATGTCCCATAACGCATATTTTCTATAATACTTGATATCTGGCCCATTTGGATGCAATACACTTTCTGTTTATAGATGTGGAGCAACAATGACAATAAATACTCCAGTATGCTGCTTGTAATTTGGTGCACCTGACATTAAAGAAAATGTGTGCATGTTTCCTTCAAAGCTGAGTTTGAGACTCTCAAGGTGTCCTAAGAGGCAGATAAATTCTTTCAGAGCACTATATAAACCTTCAATTATAAATCCATTCATTCACTTACAGCCTGATAAAGGTGCTCTGATACCGAATGGCGAGGATCAACTGTGATAAATATTCCACCCGATAAAATTAAATTCTTAAGACCTCGAGATTAATCCTGAAATGAGCCATCCCTTTGGATTTGCATTTTAGTACTCACGCCACCAAAATGCACATTTCTCTTTATTTTCTGAGTATTTTTCACCTGTTAAGTTCCAGCGGGCTTGACCAGCCAAAATTCTGTGGTGTGTACTTTATCAAACAACCATGTGCAGTAAGCATCACATACGTTATAGTTGTTTCACACAAGCCTTCATTAACCAGGCACTTGGGAGGGTTTCTTTCTTTTCCACCCTCCCAAAAAAAGAAGTGCCTCTCCCAGTTTGCATAAACCTGATTTGAGTCAAGTTGGATTGCCCTAGGCTGTAGGCTAAAGGGCGCGACAGGCATTTGCCCTTGCACCACATAGTTTCACACAACTGAATTGGCTTACCTTTTTAACTTTTCCAGGTAAGGGAGATTGAAGAGAGTGGAATTAGTTGTAGAAGGTGTTTATTTCCTTGCTTCCACTTAAAAACTGTTTTTCCCCCTTCAATTAATTATGTGATGATTGGAAAATTATTGCCTCCTCCTAGCAGCCTAAATCTTTAAATGCTACGTTTTCACTCAGTTTTTTTCCTGCGTCTTTTTACACTGATGTAATGCTGCATGAGTCACATGCTCTATGGCCAATATGAAGAAATAATTCTTATATGTATTGTTGCACTAAAGATGCAACGTGGCTTGTGAAGATGTTTTTCAAATTTATTGTTGCACAACAGAAGGCATTTAGTAGTAGTAATGTTAGGACTCCTAACTTTACTACCACTAAATGCCTTTTGTGAATACTGAATGTCGTAAAGTTAGGATTTTGTCTCAGTTTAGTAGTAGTAAAGTTAGGAGTCCTAACTTTACTACTACTAAATGCCTCTGTGAATACCAAAAATAGTGAGTTTAGGATTTTATCTCAGATTAATTCTGTGAATTGGCCCCTAAGTGTTCATGTTGGTCTTTCCAAAGTAATTTTGGAATCACAGGGAGGGGTGAACAGACTAATAGGATACGTCCACAGCACCCTGCAGTTACAAAAAAGCCAACTAGAGCACCAAATAAAAACATGCCCACACCTATACAGGATTATAAAACCCTGGTGACTTCAGTACAAGCCCTTGAAGACATGGTAAAGATGTCCTTTAGTGCACCTACCGATAGATTAAAACACTTTGAGAGTATTGTATAAATATGTGTAGATTTACTGGCAAAGGTATATTTGCAACCTGACAGAACCCCTGACAGAACCCCTCGATGGGGGTCAATATGGCAATGTCCCAGCAACCCATTGACGTCACCAGACCCCGCATAGGGAGGTGTGATCAACCTCAACCACCACCTTTAGCAGCTAGACCATCTAATGTCCCAACGCTTAATATGTAACTGACTAGCTTTGGGTAAATTCCCATGTAAACGTCTCTACAGGCCCGTGCTCCGACTGACAAAAATGCTCCTAAAACCTGCTAACCCCCCTCTCTTCTGTCTTTAACTACAATCTCTAACAAATAATCGGTTTTTAATCCTGTGTCAAAAGAAATTGATTTTTTTCTACCTATACCCAGCAGCTATTCTGGTTATTCTGGCGAATGTTCCTACCCTTTCTACGCCAGAACACAAAACTTGGGAATCATTAAGAAATAAATCTCTATATTGGTTAAATACCAAGGTGGGGTTAGGGGGAGCTCTCTACCCAGATATTCCGATGGTAAGGAGATTAAAATGGGTTGGAAGGGGACGTAAATCATTTCAGGGAGATTGTGTGGTGCTATCCTTTGAAACCCCAGATTTGGTTGAAACTAATTTAAGTAGAGCCAGATTTTTACCTATGAATTCATTCTAAATTGCAGTCTTACCGCTTGGGTTTGTTTATCAACCCCCAACTCTGAGCCAAATGCATAGCCAGTCTGCATACTCAAATCTGGTGCATCCTTACCCATTGTTATATAACATTTCAACTCATAATCGGTTTGACGGACTATCTTCACTTAATGGAGTGGACTGATTGATGGCTGTCACTCGGAATAGCGAGGGCAATTACAAAGGTTTATACAAAACCTCTAATCACAGTACGTGTGCACTGGAAGGCACAATGGTTGATAGATGCTCATCACCTCCAAAGATTAGTCTTACCCTGCTTCCAACGCTAACATAGAAGACTATACCCAGGTTAGTACAATCCCTACCTCCATGACTGTCCCATTCAGGAATGTGGCTGGGTTACAATGTAAGTGTAATATGACAGAGATTGTGTTCATATTTCAAATTGTCTGCTTGCAAGAAACTCAGGGGCATATGTATCAAACGATTTTGTATTCGCAAACGCTGCGAATCGCAAAAAAACAGCATTTGCGAATACAAAATCGCAAAAAGAGATTTATGAGGCATTTCAGCCTCGCAATCTTAAGGAATCGCTACATTTGCGATTTCTTAAGTTTGCGTAAGCATTTAAGAAATCGCAAAATGCGATTTCTTAAATGCAATGTAACACGCACCCAAGTTGTGCGATTTCTCCTTAAGAAATCGCAAATTACCACCAACTTCAAGTTGGGGGTAAATTGCGATTTCTTTGAAATATGCACTTTTTTGCATATTTCAAAGTGCCATGTGGTGCACATACATGCCCTTTGGGCATGTATGTGCGCCATGTGTGCACACATGCTGATTTCAGGGGTGCATCAGGGTGTCATCATGACATGCTTGCGCCTTTGAAAATGTTCTCAATTTGCGATTAGCAAATAGCGATTCGCAAATTGAAAAGGACTTCCCATTCATTGCTATGGGCCTCCTGGCCCATAGGAATGAATGGGAAGGCATTCCTTAATTGCGATTTCGCAATTTGCTAATCGCAATTAAGGAATTTTAAGAAATCGCAAAATTCGTGCGATTTTTTAAATACATCCCGTTTTGCAATTCTCAAATAGCGATTCTCAAAAAGTCGCTATTTGAGAATCGCAAATGGAAATGTTGATACATATGCCCCCTGGAGTGTTGAACCAATACTTTTTAATGGTTTTAAAGTGTTTCATACTCCTGCTATCCTCTCCAATTGTGGTATACCTAAAGGTGGTATATGTATTTATGTATCAAATAAGATGATCTCCACTACTATTGTTGTTGTGGTTCCAACTAATGTATATAATCAAATAATTTCCATTCATATCTCATTGTCAATTATGTTGGTGAGAATACATTGTTATAATAAAGCCTGTAACCTGGAAATAACATCTGCCTTACGAAAACTTGATAATGACCTTGAGTCATTATATTCCAGTGAATCAAGAGAATTGATTATTTTATGGGGCGGCGATTTTAACCTCTGACTGCCACTTACCATCCAAAAGGTTTGTGGTTTGGCCAATGCTGATAACAGTGACACAACACATTTCTCACATACAGGCTATGGAGACCAACTTAACAAGCTACTTTTAAATACGATTTGGCTTTTTGCAATGAATTAGGTAATCCTCCAGTTCCATTTAACTGTACATTTTATGGGAGAAGGGAGAACAGTGTAATTGACTATCTGGTGTTCCCAAATTGTTATTTTGCTCTGGTAACTAATTTTGTTACACATAACATCTTAATGTGTGATTACTTTGCCCAGAGCTTAGATTTGAATATTAATCTTATCAATCAACGGGGGGTAAATCATAGCTCACCAATAGTTAAGAACATTGAAATCTCCCGTCTAAACGGATATACTCTGTGATGGTAAATCCCAATAATTTTTTAGATCTGTTAATTGCTGAACAGAACAATGCTTTAGAAATCTGCCTAGACTTTACTGCTTTGTCAAAAAAAAGTAATTGTTGCATTTATTTCATCAACAAGGGAATCAAAGAAGGGTTAACCATGTTTCAGAAACAAGAAGTAAAGTTGAACAGTGGTTGGTTTGACTCTGCTTGCACCAGAGCCCATAAGAGATTAAAAGCAGCCCTGTGCAAGCAACCTAGTTATACTCAAAAAAGTACAGGATTGTAGATATGCATATGGGTTTGTCCTAAAACTCTGGAAAGAATGTACGAAAGAGGAGACTTGGGAGAATTTACATGAGGCATGCCTTATATAGCTTTTTGGTGTGTCATTAAGTCCTTTTTTTGAGAGGTTGATGGCCCTCAAATTGAGATCGCTATTACAGAGGCCGAATGGCTAGCTCTCTATTCTAATATCAATTCAAACCATGTAGAGACTTGTTCAAACCTTCCTCACCTCCACCTACAACCAACTATTCTACGATGGTACTCCCTCACGAACACAGTTACCCTAAATGTACCCTTGAGGTGGTCCCTTTGGCCTTAAAGGCGAGTGAAGGAGCATTGCTGTTGATCTTTATAAATCTAATTTTGACCTTTGGTGCCCCCTCTTGATACTCAGTTTCTGAGCCTGCTGGAGTGCTGGATTTTAAAATATCTGTTCATAATCTCTCATAGTTCCTATCGATAAGAAAGGTGATCGTAACAGCCCTGCACAATATAGGCCTATTTATTTACTGGATTCTCTAGTTAAAGTGGCTGGTCATATTCTTTTGTGCAAAATACAGCATTGGGCTGATTCTAATAATATTTCAGACTTTCAATATGGATTCCAACTAGGAATAGGGACAATCAAGTAGGCCATTATTCTGAACCTATTAATTGGGCAATACATGCATATTTAACGAAGTAATTTGTTTCTTGCATCTGTAGACTTATCATCTGCATTTGATTGCATTGTGTATGATAATCTATCAACTATCATTCTCAATCTGGGTGTGGACACAACAATAGTCAACTTCGTTAGTCACTTGTACTTGACAAGTAGGGACAGTGTGCGCTCTGGTCTAAAATGAGAATGCTCAATGTCTTTCACCATAGAGAGAGGGGTCCGGCAAGGGTGCGTACTTGCCCCTTTTCTGTTTAATTTATATATCAATAGCTTGATCAGTATTCTAGCAAGTATATGTAATTATCTTCCTCAAGTAGGGCGCCAACCTATTATGTCCCTCCTCTAAGCAGACAATGCGATGCTTATGGTCCACACCCTGCTGGACTTACGGCATTTACTTTCTGAATTATACGCAGAATTTGTGTCTACATATTAACATAAGTAAAACTTTTATAATGAAACCTGTGGCGAGAGCACTAAAATTACTCATACACCAACGTTCTCATATTTAGGGATTTTATTTTCCCAAGAGGGAGACTGGAGATGTGTGGTGTATTCAAGGAGGCTCAACTTTGTTAAAAATATTTAGACTCTCCCTAATTTCCCTAGGAAACTGAGTAAGGAACCACCAAGAGAGATGGTGATCATATATAAGGCCAAATTCCCGACTAACGCAATGTACGGGTCAGAGTTGCAGGGACACAATAATGTTGAATCGATACAGCTGGCAGAAAATGCTTATTTAGGAACCTCCTTGCCCTCCCCAAACACGTTCCACCTTTGTTTGTCACTTGGAACTGTGTGTACTTATCAGACTTGATTAAGATTCAGCCTGTCCTGCTATGGCATAAAATCTGGCCAGCCTCAAGTATGACACACATTTTCTGGCTGACATTGGTCATACCGAGTATTTTTAACACCCGGGGTCTTTGATTAATATCCCTGGGAAAGAACTAGAAGGAGAGTCTCTATCATTGCTTGAGGAATTGAGCCTGTCTCCAGAGATAATGAAACCTTCTGTACTCAAGAACCAATTGATTCTGACCACATACAATATACAACCGTATTTAATAAATGTACACAACATTCAGCATAGACTTGTATTGACACGATTTAGGATGGACATTTTTCATGGTTTAACCAGTTTTCCCAATATATATAATTGGTCATATGAAGTAGAGAAATGCCCTTGCGACAATGTATCCAGGCAGAATACTATGCACATTTAAATTTTTTTTTTTTTTGTCCTCGTTTGTCAATATGCAGACCGTATCAAGATAAGGCTCCATTTTCACTGGGACTGGGGGTACCCGGTCTCTCCATAAGGAGGAGATGTTGTGAACATCCTGAGTTTTTAAGAGTGATATCCCCCCGGTCCGGTGAAAAGGACTAACTTCACTGAAACAGGTAAATGAAGTAGTGGCTCTGAGGCATATGGGCCAAACCTGTAAAGCATATTATTAATCATAGGACCAGGTAAAAAAAAAAAGCAAGAGACTGTATTTTGAAATTAAATTCCAGAATAGTGTATATATATCAAGTTTAGGAATAAAAATGATTTCCATAAATTTCTAGCCATTTGTCCCATAATTCCCAAATTTTTTTTTTCTTAACCCTCATGGTAGCTCGATCTGGGGTTGCAACCCTTTGTACTGAATGGATCCATTCCACCTCTATGGGGGGACATGGAAGTATCCATTTGATGCACAACTTCAATCGTGTCAGTAGAATTAGGACGAAAACAATGTTTTTGGGGATTTCGGTAACATTTCCATTGTTTGCCCCACCCCTCAAAACCCCAAAAATAACTATATCCAAGCTCACCTTTAGTTCTTGACCTACGACTTCTGATATGATCTTACCCACTTTCTCCCAGAAGGGCTGGATCGAGGGACACTGCCAGAACATATGTGCTTCATTCGCCTTTTCTTCACCACATTTAGAGCATTTTTTTCCTGTCCGACCTCCCATCTTCGATAAGCTCCGAGGTGTCCAGTATGCCTTATGGACAGTGAAAAGATAGTTTTTTTCTCAGTGGGGCAGATTTCACATAGCACCATAAATAAGCCATAGATACTTGCCATGATAATTTGCGATCCTTATCCAGCAGTTCCCTCTTCCAGTTCTCCGTCAGCAGATTTTGTGCCCCTTCTTCTGCCTGAATTAACAACCAGTACCACTCTGCGATTTCCTTCTGTAGCTTGGGACGTAGTTTTATCCTGGCCTCAGCCCCCAGGTTTCCCTCACCATTTTTGTTCAATGGATTTGCCCAGCTGATTAGTTGATAGTATTTGAATTTAGAGACAGAATTACTGGAAACCTCTGACAGAATCTGCCACGAAATTAGTTTAGAGTTTTCCAGAAGTTGACCCCAATAATTAATCCCACATTCACGCAGCGGAGTAGCTAATGAGTCCAAAAGGCAGGCGGGGTGCCTGGAGAGTCCCAGATCAGGACAGAATCACAGTAATATGGTATTTGCAATGTGAGTCTTATATAGTACCAGATTTTGGCTGCATTCTGAAGGATCTTTAATTTGACTTTTTTGAAAAATGTGGGATGGCCAAATTTGAAGAGGAAACATTCTGACTGAACTTGGGGATCCTTTACAAGAGCCTTTAAATAAGGGGTCAAGATGGAGCTGTCCTTTAAAAGCTGACGGAAGTTCTTTAGATTGAAGGCTCTGTAGTATTGGTATAAATCTGGGGTGGCTATACCACCTTTCTCTTTCTTCCTACGTAATTTCTTCAGAGCAATTCTGGGACATTTATTTTCCCAGATGAAACTGGTAAACTCTCCTTGTATTTTTTTAAACCATGCTCTATTAAATTCAAGAGGGATGGTGTTAAAAAGGAAGGTAAACTTTGGGAGCACCGACATCTTTATAAGATTTGATCTACAAAGAAAATACAATGGCAGCGCTCCCACGCTTGAAGTTGTTTTTTAACTAACGTAACAAGTTTATCGAAGTTTAACTGGGCTAGTTTTTCTAGATTGTGAACGATTTGTACTCACAGGTATCCTATTTCTTGTTTTAACAAGCTACTAGGATGTTGGGTGTTCCATTGCATCAATTCCGTTTATGCTGGTTTACAGAGTACCCAGATATACTTCCGAATTTGTACCAGAATTTTCCAAATAGCATGTGAAAATCATTAAATCATCGGCATATAGACCGATTTTTTTTTACCATCCATTGCAGACAAAAGGTTGGATATTTCAACTTGCTCTTAGTTTACAAGCCAGAGGCTCGATGTAAATATTAAAAAGAAGGGGAGAGAGAGGACAGCCCTTTCTAGTCCCTCTATCAATTTGTATTATTTTTGAGAGATTCCCATTTACTAACACCTTTGCCAAAGGATTTTTGTACACTGCTTTTATTGCTGTTAAAAAGCTTTCTCCAAGGTTAAAACGCTCTATCATTTTATACAAAAAAGTCCAATTAACTTTGTCGAAAACTTTGGCGGTGTCTAATGTCATCACTGTAAGGAGACTCCCACACTCCTTCGCAAGATCTATGGTCGAGATCAATTCATGAGTTAACTCATGTAGCTACCTCCCTCTTATAAAATCTTTTTGATCGCCATTTGATTCGGACCACATACAATATGCAACCTTATTTAATAAATGTACAGAACATTCAGCATATACTTGTATTGACACGATTTAGGATGAACATTTTTCATTGTTTAACCAGTTTTCCCAATAATATAATTGGTAATTTGAAGTAGAGAAATGCCCTTGCGACAATGTAGCCAGGCAGAATACTATGCACAATGTGTTTTTCTGTAAGTATTACTCAGATTTGAGAAATCATTTAATTAAGCCACTGCTAAAGCCTTCGAAATGTTGTGCAATGTTGACCCGCTTTCTTATATTTACAATCTCTTCCAAATTTGTATACTTATGTTGTTTTACCACAGTATTTATGGGCTGTTGTTACCCGCAGGAAGTTGTTACAGTCAGTTTTCTAATTCCTCTTTTTTCTTTTTAATGATAGAAGTAAAATGCACTTTGTCAACATTATCTGTACTATATTTGATTTTAATATATATTTCTAGATTGAGTTTTTAGTTTCTTTTAACCTGAATAATGTATATTATCTTTTTGTGTACGCTTTTATGATTCCTATTCTGAAATCGAAAAAGCTTATTTTTGATTCGATTCAAATTCACCCCAATGATGATATCAAGATGCAGTAGCCCTTCCAAAGATTCATATATTCTGATAGTCTTTTCTATGAGATGATGGAATGTAGCCACGACTTCTAAAATGTCTTGAGGCATACAAATGAATTTGTAGATATAAGAGGAAAATGAATGCAGGTTTCAACTTCTGGGCTCAAGGAAATGTTCTATTATCTTCTTTTGTGGTCTAAAAAAGAAAAACGTTACTTCCTGTTCTACAGTCAAATGCATCATTAAATCTGGGAGGTGTTTAAAGATCTTTCCTTCTTTGACTAATCATATGCTTTTTTCATGCTTGGCTTTTCACACTTGCAGTTTCACTTTCTGCCTGTCCTATCTCAATACCTTTTTGTCTGTCACACGTGCAGCTGCCCTTTTCACTCTCTGTACACCTGTCTCATGTCTTCTTTTCTGCTGCACTCAACCTAGCTCCCCTCCTTCTGCGTCTGGAGTCTGTGACTCCCAGTCACCTGCATGGTGTTGCGCTTTCTGTGCGCGTTATAGTTTTGTGACAAATGTACTTAGATATACCATGTGACAAAGGTAAGAGTACCCAGGAGCATCACTAAAAACTGAACTACCCAGGGATTAATGAGAAGGGAATTCCTTGCACTGTAACTACTGAAGTGCTATAGGGTGCAAGTGCTGGCCCCCAATTAATAATGCATGGTCAGGAATGTCTCCGGAAAGGAACCTTAGGGTGCCACAGCCAAAGGAGATCTTGAGGGTGCTGCTTCACTGTGCTTGCACAGTCCCTGCTTTTTAATCTGACGACGAAGGGGTGGCTTTGTAAGCACAGCGAAGAGCAACATTGGCCCGCTGCTTAAACACACCCTGGGGGTGATGATAGTGATGGTGGTGTCTTCCAACTTTCAAAGATTGGCCTCCAGGCCGCTGGTGCCCAGAGAAATGCCTGGTACTGTAGTACAATTATCCTATTTTCTAATGAAAGGTTAGTAAATAATTATGCCACTTGTTCATTACAGGTTTTCATAAATCCACGCCTGTTTCATTGTATAAAAAGATGCCTACATTTGTAATTAGTTGGTGTTACATACCTATCCCTGAAATACATTTTATCACATTTTGTGATGTTTATGGGGCTGGAGAACACTTGTGAATGGCATTTGGTGTTGAAACAAACAAGAAATCAAACAAGTTATTTGTGGCCTAATTAGAATAAGAGGCATTTTGACCAAATAATTCACAATGTTGTTTCACTAAAACTTTCCTTGAAGAAATTCTCTTTTAGGCGTTTGCATGAAGATAGACCCAGCCTGACCGAAACAGACATTGAAGTCATTGAGATGCTCAGCAAAATCGACAACCTTGTGACCAAAGCCACTTTCAATCACTTCAACTATACAACTAGCCCTGGAAATAGCCGGGCCACCATAACAAACTCTCAGAACAATTACTGCATTGGCGATCATTTAGCAATTCAACTGGATATGTTTGATTATTTGGGCAACAGGAAGGCCCATGGAGGAGATTTCCTAAGAGCCAGAATACATTCACCGGAAATCGGAGCAGGGGCTTCTGGGAGCATCAAGGATTTTAACAATGGAAGTTATCTGGTCAATTTTACGCTATTTTGGGAGGGCAAAGTTAAAATTTCATTGATGTTGTTCCACTCCAGCGAGGGCGTATCTGCTCTCTGGAAGGCAAGAAATAAAGGGTACGAGTACATTCGCTTCACTGGCACCTTTAACAATGTTACCCAAAATGTTCGCACTGAGTGTGGATTTAACATTAACACAACAAAAGAATTGTGTGAATACCGGGACCAGCGGGATGGAGAATTTTTCTACTGCATCCGACCTGAACATGTGCCGTGTGAGGCTTTCACGCACCTGATGTCAAACAACCGACAACACTCCCACCTCACGGATCTGGAGAAAGAGCTCTTCCTCAGGTAAAAAATTCTGAGCAAACAGTGTAGGCTGGTACTTAACGTCAGTGGGGGAGCGGGTCGTGGAGGGACAGGGAAGAGGGAATAAAAAAAAAAAAATTAAAGCACCTACAAATTTCCGTTGCTGCCACCTCTCGTTCCTCTTCACCCACTTTCAGGGCAGGAAGCAGGAAGCACCCAGCTCCCAGGTTCCTGGGAGCCCTGGTTCAATGTTCAGTCTGGGAATGGGAGACTAGGCATGTTATGCACCCAGGCTGTGATGCTGCCTGGTGCAGAACATGAAAAGCACGCATGATGATTTGGCTGGTCTGAGGTGGCCGGCCTAAGAGTCTTGCTCACTTGGAGTGGGAAAACCACTCCTGCCCAGCTCTGTGAGCAGAGCAGCCCTGCCCCGCCCCAACCCAACTGAGCAAGGACGGTAAATAAAATGATAATAACAATGAGTTATTATCATTTTATTTTTTTTCATTTAGGCCTGCTCAGTGGGGCGACGCTACTCCGCCTTAGAGGAGGAGCCGCCACTTTGAGCAAAGTCAAAGTTTGAACAGGTTATGGCTATTAAGTCAAGCAGTGTCGAAGTACAACATTTTGAGCTCATCTGCGTTTTTTTACATCTGAGAGGAGCCTAGGATGACACAGCAGTGCCTAATTTATAAAAGATACATTCTGAGGCCCGACGTTTTGCTCAGAAACCTGCAGCCGGTGTCAGTGAATATCGCCATGCTGAATACCAATTTTGTGTAATCTTGATTCTACCTCATGCCTGTTTAATCAATAACCAAACATCTTCTGCACCTTTTTCTCACTCTTGCAGGTTCTTGCTTTCTCCCTTTGTAACATATTTTCAGTCTTTCTCGTCCTCCTTTTTCTCCCTATGGCTCTGGGACAAAGATTGATGAGGGAAAATACGTGTGGCCCACAAAAATGAGTGTCGGTGGGTTGCACCTGAGACCACTGGCTCAAAGGTAGCTTAAGACCAGACAATCCCAGTTACAGAGAGGGAAGTATGCCTTCACATATGGTGTAACCAGTTATGCTGCTTTCATAGTCCAGGTGCAGGTGCTCCAGCGTGGAGTATAAAATCCATCCCTCCGTCACAGACCAAAGATCTCACAAACACACACTATCCATACATTTGCTGGTGAGGCCCATAACACCAACATTCACTCACCATCAATCTGTGTTTCTCGGGAGGCGATTATCTTCCAAACGCTGACATGAAAGGAATTACCTCTTTACCCTAATGAGCAACAAATCTGCGTAACCGTCTGATACTCATTAGGCCCTGAACTTCACCTTTAGTATTCCTCACATAAATCGGGATGGATCAGTTAGTTGCTGGTTTAGGTTGATTTCCAATTCTCTAATTTACCTTTAAATTAATACATTTTCAATGAATAAACAACCCAACTCATTCTGTAGTTAATCAATTCAATCTTTAGCTAATTAATGCAAATTAAATCATTAGTTTATTCAAGCCGCCAATCTTCATATTTACCTATTCTGGCTAATTGTCGTCCTCTAAGTCAAATCCAGTAGTCTCGCAAATCTATGCCCATCAAACTTTGTAATTTCAGTTCATCAGGAGTTTGGGCATTAATTCAGTCTGTCAAAGATTCAGGGAATAAGCTGTCCTGCAGCGTCACAGTCCTCTCCGTCAGTATAACGTCAGGAAAACGAGAAAAGCCATACAACCTCACTATTCTACCATAATTTATAGTAAAATCATTGACAAAAAGTAACAAATATTGGTTTTCAGCTCCTCTGATTGGACAATCAGAGATCGTCTGACAGGGTTCTCATGGAATAATGTCTCTTAGATCATCAGTCTTGCTTGTTCCGGTTTTAAGAGGCGTCTTATTGTTCTTCCGAAAAGCTGGCTTGCTTCCCAGGCCGACCTTGGTTGGTACAGTCTGGTTAGGGTCATGACGAGGCCACTGTTGCTGGCGTTACCGCAGGCGCACTTCACCCAAAACCTCATGTAGCGTTGTCAATCAAGTTAGGTACTGGAGGCAGCCATTTTGTGGCAGGCCCAAATGGTCAACTTAAGCAAAAGAAACACAAAACGCAATTAATACATAAAAATAACTAATAAAATGTTATTCCCTCTCTAATACCCATATGTGTATGTATTTATCTAGCAAAAAGCAACACTCAAGCGGTTTATACTTACTGAATAAAGCACAAATCACAAATACATCTCAAAAGCAACATATATCATGCAATATTCTAATTGTCTACCATTAGTATGCGTACGTAATTTAGTTGACGTATTAATTAAGTCATGCAAATGCAATCCCACGTGTATTTCAGTTATTAATAAGATTGGTTAATAATTTCACTTCATTCCATTAGTTCGATTATAATTAATTAATTAATCTAATTAGTGTAAACATGCGAAATGGGGAGGGTATACAACATTTTTTGAATTACCCGCTCCAGCAATCCTCTCTTTGGTGATTTTATCACCATACCAACCAACCAAAAATTTTGTTCTGTCTTTTTTACGGATTTTTAAAATGTTTTCTTGCTCTTAATCATAATTCAGTTTCACCCACGTCTCCTCTTTTTGCTGATTCATACATACTCTCTCCTTCCACTCTTCTAATTCTATCTCCTAAAATTCTCTTTCTTGTTTCTTGTCTTTTCTTCTTAATTTTTCGCTTTTTACTCTTTTCTTGTTTTTATTATTTCTACAACAAATACAACCTAATCTTATCACTAATATTATGAAAATCACACATGTTAATGGAAACAATATTTTACCTATAAATGTACTACCCAACTTTACTAAGGAGTTTTTAATAGCAGCTATTTTCTTTCCGATCTTTTCCCAAACACCTTCAACCTCCAGTGGTACAATTTCATCATGCAATTCAGTAATATTCCTAATATAAATCTTCAGATCTTTACTTTTGTCAGGAATGTAAGTACAACAATGTTGAACCTTCAGCATTCCACAGACTCCACCCTCTTTTGCCAATAATATATCAAGGGCAAGTCGATTTTGCATTACCATAGCACGCATGGCAACCATTTCAGTGTCTACCAATAAAAATCCTCCAGCGGTGCTTGTTGACAAGCTATCCACTACTGTTGAAAGTCTTCTAATTTTGTTTGCATTCAGAGATATTCCCACTGCTGGTATCAATGCTCCAAAAATGTCACCTCCAATTTCTGTTCAAGATTCTCTCTTACTACGTACTAAATGATTACTTAAACTATGTACACCATCTTCTCCTCTATCCATATGAACATTTTTGGAAAAAACCAAGCCTACATAACATGTGCCATACCAATGGTCTGGCAAATGATAATATGCCCTGTTCCCACAAATAAAATATAATCCAGGAAAGATTGGATCTTTTCCGCCTTTAAATCCCCATCCACCCATGATTCGATATGTATCATGGCACTCACTATTACCTAGAAAATAATTATCATACACAGTTTGATTCCTTCGAATGCAAAATTTCCCTTTCTGAGGCCAATCTAAAGCTATAGTTGGACTAGCTTCTCCTTTCAAATGTTTTTCGCTTCTACATCCCAGACTGTTTTCTCCACATTCCCCTATGCTGCCTTTCTTTGCATTTTCAGTCTTCTTTCTTCAACCATGTCTAAGAATGTCCTTTCCTCTTTCTTCAAACTGCACGTCAAATTGTTTCTAAAAATATACTCTAATGTTCGTTCTTTAGTTTCTAAGAAAAATTCACCTAATACCCTAGCAGGTTTTACTTTGTTTAATTTATTATAAGAAGGCACTTGCGCAAAAATGTTATCTACATCTGAAAAAATAATATTCTAATTTCCCTGTCTGATAAAATAAACTAGCTATTACACTACATGTTATTCCATACGTTGCTGGAAGGTGATGATAAGTCACTCCTTCGGAAACAGAGGCAGGTAACTGCATGCATACATAGCAGTCCCTTACATCCATTGTCTTTACATATTCATACAATTATTTTGAAAACACATTATTAGAAAAATCTGTTATTGACCTGTCTTTATGTAAATAATTGTTGTCTATTCTAATGGGAACTACCTTTTGAATCTTCCCTATATTAGTTTTGTTCTCACTATGTCCTTCTAATGTATCTATAGTGACTTTAAAAGAGATAAGAAGAGCAAGGATGCTCCATAGAAGCATTAATAATCCTGTACAACAACAACACATTTTGCACCATCTTTTCATGAATGTACATCTACCTTTGCTACTATCTATGTTAGCCATCTTTGTTAAAAATGGACTGTGTCTTTTGACTTACCCTCTTTCACTTCACAACTAGTTTTCTAACCTAAGGCTCTAAACACTTATTTGGTTCTACCAGTATCTATCTTTTGACTTAATTTCTTATTTTCTTCATCAACAGCTTTCTTTGATCTATTAGGTTTGGCATCTCATCGTTCTTCACTTTCCTCTCGTCATCCAAATACAGAATTTCCTGAACTTCAGTTTCTTCTTCTCCAATGTCGGACAAGAGAACTCTCAGGATTTCCGATTCTTCATCTTCTTCAACCACTCTCAGCACAGCCTCCTCTGGATTTCCTTGACTATCTGCCTCTTCTCCCTTTTCAGGCAGAGCCACGTACGTCCATTCCGGCGACTTATACTTCTGGTTAGGTTTCCTTGTTCTTTTACTTTCTTTATTCTCAGTTGTTTCGTCTTCTTTTGATTTTTCTTGACTTGTCACTTCATTCACCTGTTCAGCTCTTGGTGAATTCACTCGTGTCAGTCGATATCTCAATTTCTTTATTTTATTGGGCCAAATGTCATCCTTTGCATCTCTTTTTACTTTACTTCCTTTGTCGTTCTTTTCATTCATCCAAGCTCTCTTTCTTAGAACTCGACCTTCAGGTATTTCATTTTCGCTCTCTTCAGACTCTGTCTCAACTTGCTTTGTCTTTTCAACAACTTCTTCTTCCACCACTTGTTTTGTTTTCCCTACTTCTGTCCCTCCTCGGGTCTCCGACACGCAATCTTCCTACTGGCTACTTGTCCTTTCACCTAACTGGATGTTGCATTTCCCTACACCTCCTCGGGGGTCTTCCGCAGAAATCTGTCCCTCTCTCTCTGTACCTGTCCCTTGTTCACTTAAATTTGCTATTTCAGGTGGAATTTCTCTCAGTCTCTCATCTGGTACCTCCTTTTCACGAATTTCTTTTATTGTTTTTTCATTATCTTTTCCTCTTTTCTTTCTGTGTTCTTTTCTGGAACCTTGCGTTTCTTGTTCGTTTCCGGAATCGCTGGATTCACAAATCTGCAATCTTCTTCTCAGAGAGCTACTTCTGGGGACTAAAGTTAGACTTGGTTCTGTTTCCCCCTTTCAGAGTTTTCTCGTGTTTTTGACTCTTCGTCATCTGACTCAGTACTTGATTCTGATTCATAAAAATATTATTTTTCTGTGCTGTCCACTAGATTTGGAATTCTCAATGTGTGACTTGCATGGATCCAGTTTTTCAGTCCAGCACGCTTCACAGCTGTTGTTGTGGTCAGAATGACTTGTCTTGGCTTTCCCCACCTTGGAACCAAACTATTTCTTCTTCTGTGGACCTTTATCCTTACCCAGTCACCTGGGCTCAGATCATGGGCTGGCTTCTTTTCAAGGGTGGTGGCATCTGCTCCAACCTGATGAAACACAGAATGAACTGCGTCAGCCAGGCTTTTACAGTATTCCAACACCATGTCATCGTTATAGTCATCAGCTTGTTGACTGGTATAAATACGTGTCTCATGGCGCGTCCCATGATTATTTCATGAGGACTTAATCCTGTAGTTCTGTCTGGAATTGATCTAATAGTTATGAGTACTAGAGGCAAGACATCAGGCCATTTCATACCTGTGGACAAACACATTTTCCCTATTCTATTTTTGATAGTACCATTCATCTGTTCGACCACACCAGAAGCCTCTAGTCGGTAAGCACAATGTAGTTTTTGTTGTACATTCAATGCTTCACAAATTAATCCTACGATCTCATTATGGAAATGTCCTCCTCGGTCTGATTCAATTGTCACTGGTAACCCAAACCTAGGGATGAACTCTCTCAACAGTAGCTTGGCTACTGTCATCCCATCATTTCTCCTGGTTGGGAATGCTTCCACCCACCTAGAGAATAGGCAGACCACAACCAAAACATACCTCAGTCTGTTACAGGGAGGCATCTCAATGAAATCTACTTGCATTCTGGTGAAAGGGCCTCCTTCTCGACCTATTGTTTCTAGGCTCACTACTGTCTTTCTCCCAGGATTGTATTGCTGACATATTAGGCCTCTTTGACAAAGACTTTCTGCTACAAGTCTGAATTTTGCATTGTAGCAGGTCTGCTTAAATGACCTGATCATGGCATCTCTCCCTATGTGTCCCTGGCCATGATACATCCGTGCCATGGTAGACATCATGCTATCAGGCATAACTGGTCTTCCATCTCGATAGACCCACACATGATCCTTCTCTCTTGGGGCACATCCTGCTTTTACCCACTGTTTCATTTCTTCATCTCCTGCCTCTTCTTGCAACTGTCTTACCTCTTCCCAAGTTCCCACAATGTTAGTAAACATCAATGAGCAAGAAGACATTTCTCTTTCCTTAGCCCCATTGACCGAATTCTGATTACGTGCACAATACTGTGCCATGTCATTGGCATATCTGTTTCCGGTGATGATATAATCACCACCTTGACTATGAGCAGCACATTTTACAACAGCCAATTGTCTAGGCAGCTGTATCGCCTCAAGCAACTTTCCAACCACTTCAGCATTCTTAATAGGAGTTCCACTCGAGGTTAGGAAACCTCTTTGTAGCCATAGTTGGCCAAAGTCGTGGACAACTCCAAAGCCATACTGGCTGTCAGTTATCACAGTCACTCTCACACTTTTCCCAATCTTGCACGCTCTAGTCAAAGCCGCAAGCTCTGCTACTTGGGCCAATTTTACTCCTTTCAGATAGGATGCTTCTATTACTGCTGCGACTGTGCACACTGCATACGCTGCACTCAGCACTCCTTCATCTGTTCTCAAACATGACCCATCAACGAACATCACAAAATCACTTTCTGACAAAGGTACAACTTTTATATCTGGTCGTGGTTTTGTACAAAAATCAAGTACATCCAAACAATCATGATCTGCTTCATCTCTTACTTCCACATTCTCAGCATCAGGCAACAATGTTGCGGGATTCACATTCAAACATCTTGCAAGACTCACATTAGTCGTACCTAATATGACCTTTTCATACTTAGTCAGCCGACTGTGTGTCATATACTGAGTACGACTCCTTGTTTACAGGATCGCTACATCATGAGGTACAGACACTTTCAGTGGATATCCTGTCACAATTCCTTCACTCTGCTCCAAACTTCGGCATGTTGCAGCTACCGCTTTCAAACATCCAGGTAAAGCTACAGCTACTGGATCAAGCATTGATGTAAAATAGGCAATTGGTCTCCTCAGTTTTCCATGCTTCTGTATCAACACAGAGTGCACATCCATTTCTCTCACTGCAATACAACTCAAACTCTTTCTCATAGTCAGGCATACCTAATGCAGGTGCTTCACACAAACCATCTCTCAATTTCCTAAATGCTGCCAATTCCTCCTTGTTCAACTCAATGGGATCTTTCACATCACTTCTCGTCAGTCGTACCAAAGGTTTCGCAATCAAAGAGAAATTTCTGATCCATTGACAACAGTATCCAACCATTCCCAAAAACATTCTCACCTCTCTTTGAGTCATGGGAGCTCTCATTCCTTTTATAATTCTGATTCTGTCTATTGTTATTTTTCTTAGTCCTTTCTCAATGTTATGTTCTAAGTACTGTACTTCCTTTTTTGCAAAACTGTAACTTTGATGGTGACACTTTAAGTCCTCCATTTGCCAAATGATTCAGCAAAGCTATCGTGTCTACCTCACAGGCTTCACGTTTTTTGACGCCACCAAAAGGTCGTCAATGTATTGAACTAACACTGAATTCTCGGGCATTTCTAGACTCTCCAAAGACTTCTTCAATAACTGATTAAATATCGAAGGGCATTCTGTATACCCCTGTGGGATTCGGCACCATGCCAAAATACGTTCGCCAAAACGAAACGCAAAAATTTTCTGTTGTGGTGCAATGGGATGGAAAAGAAAGCATGGCACAGATCAATTACTGTATACCATTCTGCATCATGGGGAATCTGATATAAGATCACTGATGGATTTGGAACAATGGGGCAACATGATACCACAATTGTATTCACTTTTCTCAGCTCTTGCACTATTCTGAATTTCCCATTAGGCTTTTTCAGTCCCATTATTGGTGAATTACATGGACTACTCATTATTTCTCTCAGGATTCCTTGCCTGATCATTTTCTCTATCACAGGAGTTACTCCTTCAATTATTTCAGGTGTCAATTTGTACTGCGGGATATTTGGGTATGTTACTCCTTCCTTTACTGTTATTTTTATTGGATCTACATTTCTCATTAGCCCTACATTTTCTCCAGTGAAATCCCAAACTTCCGCTTTTACTGTTTCAATTCTTTAGTTAATTCATCAGGGTTGAATACAGCATATGTTTCAGTAACCTCATTTTCTCTGTTAGCTATGGTCATTTTATGCAGTACATCATCATCCGGTGTTTCAAAAGCTATTCCATCCGGAGTACAGAATATAGTGCAATTCATTTTGCACAACAGGTCCCTACCTAATAAATTCACAGGACTGGTGTCGCACACAACAAAGCGGTGCATTTCTGAAAATTTCCCTATGCTAACTTTCACTGGTTCTGTAAGGTAAGATTTAATCTGTCTGTTGGATACACCAACTACTTGGATTGTTTCATCAGGGAGCTGATCTAACAGTTGATCGAGTAGCACCAGTATCCACTAGGAAAGTAACATTTTATCATTAACCTTCCCATCTACAAATGGTCCTGTCTGGTCTACTTCTAGAGTTGCGCCAAGTACGCACTCTCCTTCCTCCCTTCGGCACCGTCAATAGCTTTCTTCTGAGTCACTTTCATCGCGTTGCAGCCAAAACTGCGAAACAGCGCTAGCGCGTGGCAGCTTATTTACCTGATCTTCATTGTAGAATCCCGATTCACTACTATACTTCTGTGAGTTTCTGCTCTGTGGAAAAGGCGGTTTTGGCACCTGATTCTGTGGGGTAACAACTTGCTGCTGTTGCTGCAGTTGACCACTCACCTCATGCTGCACCTGTGGGTTCAATGATGGATTTTCATTGTTAGTACTTGGGGGAAATTTACACTCGGATTTCCAATGCCCTATCCTACCGCAATTATGGCATGGGAACTTCTTTTTAGCTTCTTCTATATTGCCCTTTCCTTTCCCAGGACCAAATTTCTGTCTTGTTCCTGTGTTACTTGCTTGTTCCACTATTTGAGCTTCCTGTCTTTCCGCTACCTTTACCTGTGCCCACATAGCCTTTTCTTTCAGTTTTCGCTGTTTTGCCTCAATCTCATCACTAAAGTATTTAGCGTGTCTCAGTACTTCATCTATTTTCTTGTTTTGCCAATCAACAGTATGCTGTTTAATCATTTCACCAATTTCAGGACGTAAACCATATACAAATCTGTATACAAAATGACTCAAATCCTTTTCACTCAGATTCTCATTTCCGCTAAACTGCTTAAAAGCTAGTATTAGCCTCTCATAATATGCATGTACTGACTCTTTACTTTCTTGATGTGTTCGATCAATTTTTACCCAAGCTGTCTCTTTAGGGGGCACTTTATTTTTCAAAAATACCATAACCTGTTCATATTTCTTCATTACCTTGGGGTCTGGAGCTCCTGTTTTAGGATCCCTAGGATATTCCTGAGTTGGCCAATTTATCATGAGCTTGCACTCTGTCCATAAATCTGCTGGTACAATTATGTCAAATAGACTATTCAAATCAATCAATAGTACTTTAGACAATTTTACAAATTTGTCTACCTGCCTGTATCACTCGACGGGCTTCTTGGGCATTCGAGGGAAATCATTCGTTAAAGACAAAATATCCTGTCTTGTCCATGGGACATGTACAAATCCTCCTCCTGGAATATCTCCCAGAGGGCATTCTGTCACTACCTTTTCTTTTTCTCTTACAGGTAATGCTGAAAAGGTCTTATCTGAGGCATGATCACATTTTCTATACCATCTGCTTCTCCATTTATCCACATCTCCCCATTTTCTCAATAAAATGATTATGTCCTTAATCTGACCTATTCGTCCTGTGGTGTTCATGTTTTCAATATCTTTTTCGGTGAAATCTACTCGATATGGTTTCTGTAAGGCTTTTACTTTTTCAATATCAATACCCATCTCATTTGCCACTTCTTCTAACCTTTCATGTAGGTTTTTAGCTCTTCAGGTCACACTTTTGCACCAAAATATTAATTCTTCATCCTGATAAGTTTTCAATTTTTCTGTTGGGATAGTTCCTACTATTAATTCTTCCAATACCATCCGTAACTTAGCCACATCAATTGATTGGGATTCTTTGTCTTTTCTCTGCAAGCTTCTTAACCATTCACTTAACTCCTCTGTCGATGGTCCTACTGGCTTCTCTACAATTCCTTGTCCAAAATCTTTTTGTGTTTCTGACATTGTCTCTATCATTGTCATACTTCTCTCTGCACAGTTCTGATCTACAAACGGGTTATTTGAAAAATTCGGTTCAACTATACTCATAGTCTGTCTCCATGGATTCTCATTCTGACTCACTTTTGGTTGTTCAACCGGTTTATTACTTTTATAAGGGACTGTCACACAATGCTCACTGTCTTTTTGTTTGTCAAAAATAGGCATTACTGGACCTATCGTTACTGGAACAGTTACGGCTTCTAGATTCTTAGTCAATTCTCTTATTTTCTCAGTTAATTCTAGGGTCGTTTTTGCTAATTCTGCAGATTTTTCTCCATCGGTTTTCTCTTCAGACCTCTTTTCTACCTCTCTAATGAATTTGTTTTTACCCAAACTTTGGAATTCTGGTTCCGATTTTATAATTCGTACTGTTTCTTTCATTGGGGCACTTGGGGTTAAAATTTCTGGTTCTGGTCAATACGGTGGTGGATTCTTATAGAACATATCATCAAGAACATCATCCTCACACTCATTCCCTCCATACCCTCTTGACTCTACATTATGCCTCTTTTCTACGCACTTTCGTCCTTCATTCTCTCCTGCAGTTCTTACAGGGAACAAACCCTCTGTCATACTCGCATCCCGCCATCTTCTCATTCGATCATTATGTGTTTCATGTCCGTATGATCTGCCAAACAGGTACCCATATCCTCTACCATTTATTTGTCTCTCTCGCTCATGCATTTCGTCTTCCCATTCCGTCAAAGCCTCAAACTGTGTCGGTCTAGGTCTTGGTTCTAAATTCATCATTTTCTCTCTCAAATTTCTCAAAACAGCCAAATTAAATGAACCGTGTTCTGGAAAAGCTAATACTCCATCCTCCTTTGTGTATCTCACCCAATTGTCTAACCAAATACAAGTATGATACCCATATTTTGCAATCATAAAGGATGCGGTGGTTTTCGATGGAGGAAGTAACTGTCTTTCCCTAGTTTTGACCGGTTTGTCCTTCATAAATCACTTCTTGATTCTTCCGAACCATGACTTTTTCTCTTTTTCTGGTGGATCGTAATGCATTTTCTTGTCTTCCGTGTATCACTAGTCTCTCTTTACAACTGTACCACTATTCTATCCAATCACAGCGCGACTCACACTAACGCACCAATTCAGAGCGTCTACGTCACTGTCACAATCCGCAAATCCCAGCGCGACTCACACCAACGCACCAATAAGGAACGTCTACGTCACCCTGTATTTCTCCACTCCTAGCGCGGCGTACACTAACGCACCAATCCGGAGTGTTTTACAGTTCTGACCGACTGTCCAATCCCAGCGCAGTCGTTCTGACATCAGCAGCCGCTGCGGCAGCTCCTGCTCCAGTCTACCCCTCCTTAACAAATCTGCTCAGTAAGTTTTTGTTTCAATTTCTACACTTCTGTTAGTGACAACATAGAAACGTTTCCATTGTCCACTTCGCTAACCAAAGAATAGCAAAAGACCTTTCTCACGAGAATTCCCTCTTTCCCGAGAGCAGCGCTTACCTCTGCCCTACTACGGAATCGTTACTTCCGTTGATAAAGTAGCACATCCCTCTACTTCACCCTTCTAACAAGCACTAGCTAATTGTTTCTCTAGTATTTAAGACACATAGTTGGAGACCCAATGCTCCTGAGAAATAAACCCAGAGTTTCACAATTAACCTTAATGATATTTCGTTAACGCACTTTCACACTAGAAAATGTAGTACATTCATACAGAATCCTGTCTTTCCCGAGAACAGCGAACAGTCTGTCCTACTACAGAATTATGACATGCCTTAAGAAAGCAGCGCTTCCCTCTACTTTGTTGTTCTAGCAAGCTCAGAGAATACCTATTACCTTTCCAGTGATAAGCGTTATCAGAATGCCAGTTGGATCCCTGGTACCTAAAACCAGAACTTCACAGGTAACCTTTGCTATCATACACTCTTCTCTCACACTGTAAATGTCTCTAATGGCAACACACGACGATGCTACCTAATCGAACCCAGACAATGCGTCGTGCAACTTCAATTGTCACACGTTTCCCCTGTGTACCTACAGGGCAACAACAATTCCGTCTTTCCCGAGAGCAGCGCTTACCTCTGCTCTACTACGGAACCGTTACAAACTTCCGACTTCCTACATCCCAGAAGCCGTGCTAACGACATAAAAAACGACGCAACTCAACATAGAGTGTTAGTACATATATCAATACCAATCAATAACCAATAATCAATAAGCAATGTACAAGCAATAATCATCAAACCAAAACAATAACAACCATCATTCTGCTACCAGAAAAACTGCTCCAGCGTGGAGTATAAAATCCCTCCCTCCGTCACAGACCAAAGATCTCACAAACACACACTATCCATACATTTGCTGGTGGGGCCCATAACATCAACATTCACTCACCATCAATCTGTGTTTCTTGGGAGGCGATTATCTTCCAAACGCTGACATGAAAGGAATTACCTCTTTACCCTAATGAGCAACAAATCTACGTAACCTTCTGATACTGATTAGGCTCTGAACTTCACCTTTAGTATTCCTCTCATAAATCGGGTTGGATCAGTTAGTTGCTGGTTTAGGTTGATTTCCAATTCTCTAATTTACCTTTAAATCAATACATTTTCAATGAATAAACAACCCAACTCATTCTGTAGTTAATCAATTCAATCTTTATCTAATTAATGCAAATTAAATCATTCGTTTATTCAAGCCGCCAATCTTCATATTTACCTATTCTGTCTAATTGTCGTCCTCTAAGTCAAATCCGGTAGTCTCGCAAATCTATGCCCATCAAATTTTGTAATTTCAGTTCATCAGGAGTTTCTGCATTAATTCAGTCCGTCACAGATTCAGGGAATCAGCTGTCCTGCAGCGTCACCGTCCTCTCCGTCAGCATAACGTCAGGAAAACGAGAAAAGCCATACAACCTCACTATTCTACCATCATTTATAGTAAAATAATTGAAAAAAAGTAACAAATATTGGTTTTCAGCTCCTCTGATTGGACAATCAGAGATCGTCTGACAGGGTTCTCATGGAATAATGTCTCTTAGGTCATCAGTCTTGCTTGTTCCGGTTTTAAGAGGCGTCTTATTGTTCTTCCGAAAAGCTGGCTTGCTTCCCAGGGCGACCTTGGTGGGTACAGTCTGGTTAGGGTCATGACGAGGCCACTGTTGCTGGCGTTAGCGCAGGCGCACTTCACCCAAAACCTCATGTAGTGTTGTCAGTCAAGTCAGGTACTGGAGGCAGCCATTTTGTGGCAGGCCCAAATGGTCAACTTAAGCAAAAGAAACACAAAACGCAATTAATACATAAACATAACTAATAAAATGTCATTCCCTCGCTAATACCCATATGTGTATGTATTTATCTAGCAAAAAGCAACACTCAAGCGGTTTATACTTACTGAATAAAGCACAAATCACAAATACATCTCAAAAGCAACATATATCATGCAATATTCTAATTGACTACCATTTGTATGCATACGTAATTTAGTTTACGTATTAATTAAGTCATGCAAATGCAATCCCACGTGTATTTCAGTTATTATTAAGATTGGTTAATAATTTCACTTCATTCCATTAGTTCGATTATAGTTAATTAATTAATCTAATTAGTATAAACATGCGAAATGGGGACGGTATACAATTTGGTTTGAATTACCCGCTCCAGCACAGGAGTCTATGTACTCTATGATGACCTACAGGTAGCAGGCGATCATAGATGACAAAGACCATAAAAAGTGAGCCAGATTTGTTCCTTGTCTGCCAAACTGATGTGACTTCTGCTTAGGATGTGGAGGTGTAGATATTGTATCAGCCTGAGGCAAGCGTTTAAATGCCATTTCTAAAGTCAATTCTACAGCTTATCACATCACAGAAAATTTATAATGTTTAGTAGAGAAGGAAATGTCTAACTTCTGAAGTATAAAAATAAAAGTTTTATTCTCAATCCTACTCAACAGACACATGGAACACTTCCACCAATAAATCCAGCCCACCCTCCACTTCCTAATGGGAAGCATAGATGTTTTATTTCTTAGTTGTGCTTATTTAGCTGTAAAGCTCCTCTTCTTCTCATACAGATATAGTGGATTGGGACCAAACAGCTGAAGCAGTTTAATAACTGTTAGACCTTACAGCCTTGAGATGATCTCCCCAGAACTGTTTGCCTTCCTACCCATTTTTCTGACTTTGTTTTTGCTAGCCTTGGGACTCTGAGCACTTTACCACTGCTAGTCAGTGCTAACGTGCATATGCTTACTTCTGTAAACATGGTAATATTGGCTCATACCCAAATGGCATATGTTCTTTACTTATAAGTCCCTAGTATAGTGCTCTACAGGTGCCCAGGGTCTGTAAAAATAAATATTATTTGTGGGCCTGCAGGCGTGATTGTGCCACCCACTTAAGTAGCCCTTTACACATTACAGAGCCTGTGTGTGCAGTTAAAATGCCATTTTGACCTGTCAAAATAAAACTTTTCATATCAAAAGTTGTACAATGCACACCAACATGTGGTATCCTTCAAAGTTTTGCAATTCTCAAGGCAGTAGTTGAGCGTGCTATCCTTGAACGCACTCTGTCCATGAGCGTAAATGTATAACTGCAAAAGCTGGAGCCTCTTCAGGTTCCCCAACCCAGGACGTGCAGTTGAACAAATGTATTCGAACAATCCAATAATGTTTAAACATTATCATTATTTTGTAATCCAATGTATTCCATAAGTAATGAGTAGTAATCCATAAATTCAACAAGATGTTTTCATACTCCACACTGTGTACAATATCTCTCATCTTCGCGTAAACCAATAAGTGAACATGCAGCAAAACTGCTGTACTGGCTGAGACTCTTCATGCAGAAATGGAGTTTGAGCTGTCCAACCTGGAAAGCTATACAGTGGTTGAGCTTAAACAGTTCTGCCAGGAAAAGGGACTACAAATGAAAAAGGGGCACCAAACATTTGGAGCTTCAGAAAGCCCTGAGGGCATGGACAGAGGTCCACCAGTTGATGGCTGTCACAGAAGAGCAAGAGGATGAGGATGATATAGAGGATCAGGATCAAGACCAGGCTAACAGACATGGCATGTAGTCTTTAGGGGAGAAGGAAGAC
The DNA here is from genome assembly GCF_964204655.1 of Triturus cristatus. Lineage (NCBI taxonomy): Eukaryota > Metazoa > Chordata > Amphibia > Caudata > Salamandridae > Triturus > Triturus cristatus. The sequence goes on from NC_140583.1 coordinate 1,029,076,270, forward strand.
TCATCCTCTGAACTGGATCCTGCTGCCTGAGCAGGAAGCAGTGTTTCATTGCATGGCCTGTCCCCAGATGAAGTGGCAGACAGGAAGGAAGAGAGGGAGTTTCAACTGCAGATGGCCAAATTTAAAATGAAAGAGTGGAAAGCTGAGGCAGAGATATCCTTGGAGAAGAAAAACTTGTTAATGGCTCATAAACTGAGTCCTAAGGAACTTGATGTCAAGGCCAGACAGGCAGAGTCCAGCAGTGATGGTGGCAGCATAACTGCAGTGGCTGAAGGAGACAGAAAGGTCTGCATTCCCAAGGATCTGGTGCCCAGTTATGGGATGGGAGATGACAGAGACAAGTGTTTTGCTGCCACTGAGCTAGCCCTGATGGTGCAAAAGATCCTAGAAGAACATTGGGAACACATGCCTACCACGGGTGGACACACATTACTTTAGAAGTTTGGGGACCAAACCAGGTACTCTACTATGATAGCCATCTTGATGATGAAATTTGGGCTGACCCCTGAAAAGTACCTTCAAAGGTTCAGGGACAACCAGAGGCTCCCCTACAAATCCTGGGTAAATTTTGTGGAGTTCTCCAGCAAGGCACTGAAGGGTTCAGCGTGATGCGGCATAGTTTATGATTACAATTGGCTGTACAATCCGATTATGAGAGAGCTGCTCAGTATGTGTTTTCTAGAACTGCACCAGCTACTTGACAGCAGGCTGACTGACCCCAGGAAGCTTGCTGAGGAGGTACACCTGTGGAATGGCACCTGTGTGTCCAAAATGTTTTCTTGGGGGCTCCCATAATGGTAGTTAGGGGTCCCACCAGAAGAAAGAGGGGGGAAAAACTTAAAAATAAGGGGGTAGTGGTAACCAGTCCCATTGTGAGGCTATGAAGAAGGGGTTCTTTGACAAGCAGACTGGGGGATGTGTACTCTAATGCACAGAGTGCAATAAGTATGGGCACTCCAAGAGCGACTTTAAATGTCTCAAGGGCACAGCCCCGACCAGTGGGCAGACACCTGTGTTGGCGAGTGTAGCACTCGGGGAGCAGGTAGTCCTAGTTATCTTTGCAGATCAGACAGAGGTGACCCTATTTTCCCTGAGGAATAAGGAGATGGTGCCAAAAGCCCATATCCCTGCCAATGGATCACGATTGATGGGCAATGGATAGAGGCTTTGAGAGACACAGGAGCCAGCATGACTACTGGAAAGTGTCAGCTGGTGTCCTCGGAGGAGACATCCCTAACACATTCTAGCAAGTCATAGTCGCTGACAATCATGAGAGCCATCTACCGGTGACTCTGGTTCCCTTTCCGTGAGGGAGGACTCAGTTCCTCTAAAAGTAGCTGTGAACCCTGTCAGGCTTATAGATTGTCTGTTGGGCAATGACCTGAAGCACATTATCTGGAGAGAGAGGCAGAGCGCAGGTCACAATTGGAGATATTGGGATTGCCTGAATGGGTGTGTACGACCACAAGGTCCATAGCTGCCTGGGTAGGGAGTCAAGGGCATCTGGAGCCTGGAACAATATCCGAGATGGCTTCCAAGAAGGAGAGAGGCAAGGGGTGTGGAAAACACGTCCCTGAAATTCCCATGGTCGAGGTTGACCTGGCACCTGAGGAGGATACCTCTGAACCAACCGGGAATCACATTGCCACCCTGGGTGACATGTCTGAGCTTGCTTGTTGGCAAGTTGAAGGTGGGCCCACAAGGGAGTAATTTTGCAAAGTGCAGAGAGATTGTCTCACTCTAGAGGGCTTAGAGAAGACACATTGAGGCCCAGGCAACAGTGCCACCTCTGGAGATCACCAGATCTATTGGAAGAATGACCTCCTATATAGTGAGCCTAAGGCTTCTGGACCTGGGACATCCCATCTGCTGGTGGTCCACCAGTAATACATGACCTTCCTACTGGGTTTGGCTCATGACATTCCTGGTAGGGCATCTGGGGCAAGACAAGACCTTCGCAAGGCTTGTCGCCCACTTCTTTTAGCTCCAGGTGAAGACGCCTCAGATGCATTTTGTAGGTCCTGTCCCTCATGAGAGCCATCTACCGGTGACTCTGGTTCCCTTTCCGTGAGGGAGGACTCAGTTCCTCTAAAAGTAGCTGTGAACCCTGTCAGGCTTATAGATTGTCTGTTGGGCAATGACCTGAAGCACATTATCTGGAGAGAGAGGCAGAGCGCAGGTCACAATTGGAGATATTGGGATTGCCTGAATGGGTGTGTACGACCACAAGGTCCATAGCTGCCTGGGTAGGGAGTCAAGGGCATCTGGAGCCTGGAACAATATCCGAGATGGCTTCCAAGAAGGAGAGAGGCAAGGGGTGTGGAAAACACGTCCCTGAAATTCCCATGGTCGAGGTTGACCTGGCACCTGAGGAGGATACCTCTGAACCAACCGGGAATCACATTGCCACCCTGGGTGACATGTCTGAGCTTGCTTGTTGGCAAGTTGAAGGTGGGCCCACAAGGGAGTAATTTTGCAAAGTGCAGAGAGATTGTCTCACTCTAGAGGGCTTAGAGAAGACACATTGAGGCCCAGGCAACAGTGCCACCTCTGGAGATCACCAGATCTATTGGAAGAATGACCTCCTATATAGTGAGCCTAAGGCTTCTGGACCTGGGACATCCCATCTGCTGGTGGTCCACCAGTAATACATGACCTTCCTACTGGGTTTGGCTCATGACATTCCTGGTAGGGCATCTGGGGCAAGACAAGACCTTCGCAAGGCTTGTCACCCACTTCTTTTAGCTCCAGGTGAAGACGCCTCAGATGCATTTTGTAGGTCCTGTCCCACATGCCAGACCAGTTGGAAGCCATGGAAAAACCTCAAGGCTGCCCTGACACCATTACCTTTCGTTGGAAATCCTTTTCAGAGGGTAGGCATCAATATTGTGAGACCTCTTGGATCTCAAGACAGGTTAGGCAACAGATTCATTCTGGCATCAGTGGGTCATGCCACTCGCTTCCCAGCTGCATTTCCTCTGTGTTCGGTGGCTGGACTTGTGGTGGCCAGGGCCCTTATTGGGATTTTTACCCGTGTGGGGTTCCCCAAAGAGGTAGTGTCTGACAAAGAATTTACTTAATGTCAGCATACATGAAGTTCATGTGGGATGAGTGTGGGGTAAGTTGGAAGTTCTCCACACCCTGTCACCCCTAAACCAATGGTCTTCAGGAGAGATTCAACAAGACCTTGGAATTCATGATAATGGGCCTACCTGAGCCCATGAGATGTAAGTGATATATTCTCCTTCCATGTCTTCTCTTTGCTTGTCAGGGGACCTCCTAGCCTTGTAAAAGAAGAGTGGTAGCAAGCTCCAAGGAAATCCCCTCAGGATGTGGTCAGCTACATCCTGGACTTCTGCAATCAGATGCACTGCTTCAGTATAAAAGGCTAAAAGAAACCTTGAGGCCAGTCAAGAAGTTATGAAACTCTGGTATGACCAGAACACCAGTCTCAAACAATCACGCGTTTGTTAAGTACTACTACTCACCCGTAAAGGTCTCAAGGCACTGGGGGAGGGGGGTTTTGCAGGATCCAGTCCATCAAGGAGGAGGTCTATCGAAGAGCCAGGTTTTGAGGTTTCTTGTGAAGATGGGGAGAGATGCTGTCTGTCTGAGGTGGAGCAGGAGGGCATTCCAGGCCCTGGCCGCGAGGTAGGAGAAGGAGCGGCTGCCTGATCTGGTCTTTCTGGTGTGGGGGACTGTAACGTAGGAGAGCTGGGCTGATCTTAGGGTCCTTTGGGGTGCGTGGAATTTGAGTCAGCTATTCAGGTATGCTGTTCCGGTGTCATGGAGGGCCTTGTGAGCGTGGGTGAGCATCTTGGAGGTGACTCTAACTTTGATGGGGAGTCAGTGGAGTGTTCGCAGGTGCTGGGAGATGTAACAGGTTGAGGACCAGTCTTGCGGCGGCGTTCTGGATGTTCTGTAGCTTGCGTGAGAGATTTTTGTTTATTCCGGTGTAGAATGTGTTGCCGTAGTCGAGTCTGCTGGTGACCAGGGCGTGAGTGATGGTGTTTCTGTGTTCGAGGGGGATCCATTTGAAGGTCTTACGTAGGAGGCGAGGATGTGGAAGCAGGAGGACGAGATGGCGTTGATCTGGTGGTCCATTTTGAATTTGGAGTCCAGGATGATTCCCAGGTTGCGTGCGTGGTCCGTTGGGGTGGGCGGACTTCTGAGAGCAGGGAACCACCAGGTGTCGTTCCAGGCGTCGGGGTGTGGGCCCATGATGAGTACTTCTGTTTTGTTGGTGTTTAGTTGAAGGCAGCTGTTTTTCATCCATTTAGTGACAGCTTCCATGCCTTCTCGAAAGTTGTGTCTGGCGTTGTTGGGTACTTTGGATGGGAGAGGATGAGTTGGTTGTCGTCTGCCTATGTCACAATGTTGAGTCCATAGGTTCTGACGATGGGGTTGAGCGGAGCCATGTAGATGTTGAAGAGTGTAAGGCTGAGGGATGACCCCTGGGGGACTCCGCTGGAGGTTGGTGTAGGGTCCGAGAGGAAAGGGGGAGTCTGACCCGCTGCGTTCTGCCAGAGAGGAAGGAGCGGATCCAGTCGAGGGCCTTGTCTTGAATTCCTGCATTGTGGAGACTGCGTATTAGGGTACGGGGAGAGACTGTGTTGAACGCCTCTAAGAGGTAGAGGAGGATGAGGGCTACTGTTTCTCCTTTGTCCAGTAGGGTGCGGATGTCGTCTGTTGCGGCAAGGAGGGCGGTTTCCATGCTGTGGTTTTTTCTGAAGCCGGATTGGGAGGAGTCGAGGATGTTGTGCTCTTCGATTAATGTGGCGAGTTGGCTATAGATGGCTTTCTCAATGACTTTTGCAGGGAAGGGGAGCAGAGAGATGGGTCTGTAGTTTTTGAGGTTGGTGGGGTCCGCCGAGGGTTTCTTGAGGAGGGGGTTGATCTCGGCATTTTTCCAGTCATAGGGGAAAGATGCGGTTGCAAGGGAGCGGTTGATGGTGTGGTGGAGCATGGGTGCGATGGTGTCGGCGGCTCTGGTGAAAATGTGGTGGGGGCAAGGGTCCATGGGGGCCCCGGAATGGATTGAATTCATCGTCTTCAGTGTGTCTTTGGTGGTGAGGGCTGTCCAGTTGTCGATCGCTGGCTTCATGGTGTTGGGGATGGTTGGTGAGGGTTCAGTGTGTTGGTTGTCTTCATCGAAGTTGTAAATGCTCTTGATTTTGTGGTGGAAAAAGGTGCTCAGTTTGTCGCAGAGGTCATGTGAGGGGGGATGTCGGTGGACTCACTGGTAGGTTGGGCAAACTCCTTGATGATGTTGAAGAGTTCTTTGCTGTTGTGCGCGTGGGTGGAGATTCTGTCTTTGATCGTTTTTTCCTCGTTTTTCCGATAAGTTGATGGTGGACTTTGGTGGCGCCTCTGAAGTTGTTGTGGGCTTTTGTGTATTTGGTGTTCCTCCAGTCCTTTTCGAGGTGGCGGCAAGTGCGTCTGGACTCTCAAAGTTTGGTGGTAAACCATCTAGCTTTCTTGGCGTGGGTGTTGTTGTTTTTCTTGAGGGGGGCTAAGGTGTTGGCACTGTCGGCGATCCATCTGTGCAGGGCTTGGGGTGCTACATTGGGGTCGTCGTTTTCCATGATGGTAGGGGTGGAGTTGCTGAGTGATGAGGTTAGCTGGTCAAAAAGGCACTTTTTGTTTGCAAAGTGCCTAGCTGTAGATTTTGAAACCTAGCTCTGCCGGCACCTAGGGAAACCTAGCAAACCTGTATATTTTTAAAAACTAGACACCCAGGAAAATCCAGGATGGGGTGACTTGTCTGGCTCTCATCAGGTTCTGTTACCCAGAATCCCTTGCAAACCTCAAACTTTGTAAAAAAAATACATTTTCCTCACATTTCTGTGGTGGAAAGTTCTGGAATCTGTGTGGATCGAAAAAATTCCACCCACCCCGCATCCCCCAAAGTCTTCAGAGAATAGTGGTACCTCTCTTGTGTTGGTAGGCCTAGTTCCTGTGACCGAAAACAGAACAAACCCAACGTGGACACCACTATTCACAGTGAAAACTGACCCTTTTTTGCAAAGTGCCTAGCTGTAGATTTTTAACCCTAGCTCTCCCGGCACCTAGATTACCCAAGAAAACCTATACATTTTTTAAAACTTAGCACCCATGGGAATCCAGGATGGGATGAGTGGTCTGGCTCTCACCAGGTTCTGTTATCCAGAATCCCTTGCAAACCTCAAACTTTGTAAATAAAACATATTTTCGTCACATTTCTGTGGTGGAAAGATCTGGAATCCACAAAATTCCACCCACCCTGCATTCCCCAAAGTCTTCTGAGAAAAATGGTACCTCACTCATGTCGGTGGGTCAAGTACCTGCGACAGGCAAGGGCCCAAAACCTATTGAGGAGACATCAAAATTACAACTTGTTTTTGCTAGGGGGCTCACCTGGGTTTTTGGCCCTGGGCTCGGCAGCCATCTTGGGAAACCACACAACCCACACATTTCTGAAAACTAGACATGCAGGGTAGTCCAGTGAGGTATGGCATTTGTGTCGGCACAGTGATTCCACACATAAATATTTTGAAAATGGGTTTTTTCCAGCTCAATTTGAGGTTTGCAGGGGATCCTGGGTAGGAAAACGTTGGGGGATCCACGCAATTCATACCTCGCTAGACTTCCCCGGGTGTCTAGTTTTTGGAAATATGTGGGTTTGGTAGGTTTCCCAAGATGGCCAACGAGCCCGGGTCCAAAAACCTAGGTGACCGCCGTGCAAGAACAGGTTGTTTTGTGAGAGGTAATTTTGATGTCTCCTCATTATGTTTTGGGCCCTTGCCTGTCACCGGTAGTTGACCCACCCTTGCAAATGAGGTACCATTTTTATCGGGAGATCGGGGGAAACACTGGGCGGTAGGAAATTTGTGGGTCTATGCAGATTCCAGAACTTTCCCACACAGAAATTGGGGATTTTTTTTATTTTTACAGTTAAAATTGAGGTTTGCATGGGATTCGGGGTAGGAAAACGTTTGGGGGCCCAGGCAAGCCATATCTCGCTGGACTTCCCCAGGTGTCTAGTTTTCAGAAATGTGTTGGTTTGGTAGGTTTCCCAAGAGGGCCACCGAGTCCGGGGCCAAAATCCAGGTGACCCCCCTAGCAAAACTAGGTTGTTTTGTTATAGGAAATGTTGATGTCTCCTCAATACGTTTTGGGCCCTTGCCTGTCAGGGGTACTTGACCCACCCATGTGTGTGAGGTACCATTTTTAACTGGAGACCTGGGGAATGGTGGGTGGTAGGAAATTTGTGGATCCACACAGATTCCAGAACTTTCCAACGCAGAAATGTGAGGTAAATGTGTTTTTTTACAAAGTTTGAGGTTTGCAAGGGATTCTGAGTAGCAGAACTTGGTGAGAGCCAGACAAGTCACCCCATCCTGGATTCACCTGGGTGTCCAGGTTTAAAAAATGTATAGGTTTTCCAGCTTTCCCTAGGTGCCGGCAGAGCTAGGGTTCAAAATCTACAGCTTGGCACTTTGCCAAAAAAGGGTCCGTTTTCACTGTGAAAAGCTGTGTGTCCACGTTGCGTTTTGGGCTGTTTCCTGATGCTGGTATCAGGCCTACTGACACAAGTGAGGCACCATTTTTCATCGGTCCGGGATCAGATTTGGAGCTACTGCCCCCCTTCTGCCCCCCAGGGGGGCACAAAGACTGGAATTTCTCTTGTGGGGGTTGGGGGCATTGTCATCCCCATTTTGGGCAGCCCCCTCCCCAACATAAATACAAAAAAAGCCCTAGTTTCTGGTAGGCTTTCTGCCCCCCGGGTGCTCCATGTGAACTTCCTCAAACTGCACTTTGAGAGGTCCGAAATTAGCATGCTTCTGGTAATGGATGAAAAAGTAGAAGAGGATAGTGAACCTCTCCCTAACCTCCTGTCTGCCCAGGAACATGATGGGTCAGTGGAGGGTTTCAACCTCGTCTCTATACTGACCCCAAAGCAGCAGAGTGCCTGTTGCTAATTACTGGGACAGTTTGCTTCTCTATTTAGCCATCACCCCTGGACTCACACCTGTGCAACCATGACATAGATACTGGAGACAGTCTATCTGTTAAGAACAAAAGTTACAGGTTGTCAGATAGATAAAGTGACAGGTCAGTATCAAGTAGGAAGTCGCCAAGATGATGGCATTAGGGGTGACTGAGCCCTCCAACAGTGCCTGGTCCAGCCCTGTAGGGCTGTTGCTGCCCAAGGCTGCCTCACAGGGCCACACTCCAGAACTTACGTTCAGTGTAAAATACTGGGGTCTCAACTACTTTATTGAAAACTGACGCACACCCCATCCAATGAGCTGAAGAGCTCATATAAAGGTTGGGCACTGTCAAATTCCTCAGTACTAGTTTTGATATAACATCACTCTGACTGAGGGGGCAAAATAGAGGTCGGCGTTTTCAACCACAGAGGGCCACTTTCAGTTTTGGGTGATGCCCTTTGATTTGAAGAATACCCCTGACACCTTTCTGAGGTTGGTAAACAGGGTCATAGTTGGGAAGGATGCTTTCTGTCCGCCTACATGGATGACATAGCTGTCTACAGCTACAGCTGAGAGGAACACCTGTACCACCTCCAGAAGCTGCTTTAGACCTTGCAGCAGGTGGGCATGACTGTCAAGGCCAGTAAGTGCCCGATAGGGCAGTATTCCGTAGTTTATCTGGGCCACATGGTGGGCAGGGGCAAGGTGCAGCCCCTCCAGGCCAAGATTGAGACTATCCTGGCCTGGCAATCCCCTAAAAGACAGACTGAAGTGAGGGCCTGCATGAGCCTCACAGGATGTAAAAGGAGCTTTGTCAAGGGATATGGCACCATTGTTGCTCCCTTAACAGCGCTGACTTCAAAGGAACAGCCCAAACAGGTGATCTGGACAGAGGTCAGCCAGAAAGCCTTTGATACCCTCAAGAAGGTAATGTGTACTGCACCCGTACTCAAGGATCCTGACTTCTCTCAAGAGTTCATAGTGCAGGCAGACGGTTCAGAGCATGGCATAGGGTTTATCTTAGCACAGTTAAATAAGGAGGACCCTTTGCCAACTAGCAGCCTTCATTAGCAGGAGGCTACTTCCAGGGGAACAGAGGTGGAGTGTGATTGAGAGGAAGGCCTTTGCTGTGGCCTGGGCACTGAAGAAGCTGAAACAATACCTGTTTCAAACTCACTTCCGGGTTCAGACAAACCACTGACCTCTAAGATAACTCATGCAAATAAGGAGTGAAAATCCTAAACTGTGAGGTGGTCCATCTCCCTAAGGGGCTTTATGGTGGAACACAGCCCTGGGTCAGACCTCTCCAATACTGTCTATCAGGTTCTTCCACCTTAGTGGTGACATCTTCCAAGCAGTTGGGTAGTTCTCCCCACTTTAAGCTGGGGGAGCATGTTAGACATATTAACCTTGGGGTGGGCTTCCCCCAAAATGTTTGACCTCCTCCTCCATCTTTTCTAGTCTACTCTAAGTACTTTACCGCTGCTAAACAGTGCTACAGTACATGTGCTCTCTCCTCTAAACATGGCAATATTGTCTCATACCGAGTTGGCATAGGTAATTTACTTATACATCTCTATTAAAGCGGACTACAGGTGCCCAGAGCCTGTAATTTAAATGCTATTAGTGGTCCTGCAGCACTGCTTGGGCCACCTACATAAGTAACCATTTAAATGCCATTGCATAGCCTGTGTGTGCAGGTTAAGCTGCCATTTCGGCCTGGAATAAGAAACCTTTTGCCAGGCTCAAACCTTCCTTTTTAATACATATGTCACGCCTAGGGTAGGCTATGAACAGTCCAGAGGACAGGGTGCAATATATTTAAAAGGCAGGCCATGTACTTTTAAGTTGTATCTGTGCTGGTCGTAAAAATCCCTTAAATTCTTTCTCTGCTACATGATCTACATCTTCCATAGGATAACATTTGGATTGCCTTATTGCATTTTACAATTGTAATTTTCAAATGGGAAGATATAACTGGTTCAAGTGTGGTTGCTCTGGAATCTGAATTTAAAATTCAAAATTATGGTGAAGCTGGTTTTTAAATTACAATACTGAAAATGCCACTTTTAGAAAATTAACCTAGCTACTCATTTGTTAACCTGCTATCTATTTCAAGCAGAAACTGAGATCAATGTTCATATTTCATTAGATCTGGTTATTTAATTAACCTTTTCAATGTTGAAATGAATGATTTGTTAAAGGGTTTGTTTGTTTGTTAATCAAGATTGGTGTATTAACACTTGCATCCATGTTATATGTAGTCAATATATAAAGAAAAGGTTAAATAAATAACCAGATCTAATGAAATATGAACATTGATCTCAGTTTCTGCTTGAAATAGATAGCAGGTTAACAAACGAGTAGCTAGGTTAATTTTCTAAAAGTGGCATTTTCAGTATTGTAATTTAAAACCCAGCTTCACCATAATTTTGAATTTTAAATTCAGATTCCAGAGCAACCACACTTGAACCAGTTATATCTTCCCATTTGAAAATTACAATTGTAAAATGCAATAAGGCAATCCAAATGTTATCCTATGGAAGATGTAGATCATGTAGCAGAGAAAGAATTTAAGGGATTTTTACGACCAGCACAGATACAACTTAAAAGTAGCTAGGTTCCTTTTGTGTACTACGTATTGTGGCCCTACCTAGCTACTGTCTTTTTGGGCCTAACCCCTTCTGTCACTAACTTTGAAAAAATTGGCATTTTTGTGCTTTAGCCATTTGGTGCCTCCACATGACTGAGTGTAGTTGACAGTTGGACTTTGTGTATTCCTCCTACACAGTCAAACACAATGGGATCTTAGGTTTGACTGAATGGGCCACCACTTTCAGGATAGGAGGGTAGGAGCTGGACTCAGCCTTGCTTACAGCTGAATAGGCTGTGTCCTGTTTCCACACAAAGGGCTCTATACATCTTGTAGTTAGTCTGGAGTCAGGGCAGGGAAAGCAGTGCACTTGTGCACTTCAAAGTCCTGCCTCTAGATGCATCTCCCCAATTCAAATGCACAATTGTTAATAAAAGAAGGACCTCAGACACGACCACTTCAGTACACTTCTGGATTTGCGGATACTCTGACAGGAAGAAGGACAGCTGTGTTAAGGAGTACTACTCTGATGGAATGTAAGCTGCTGGACTCCTGGTTTGTTGTGCTGACCTGCTGCCTGCTGCCCTCTTGCCTGGATGAGAAGGACTGAAGCTGCATCTCTTGTTGGCTGGTCTCCTGACTTGAAGCATCAGCCCTTTGGGCCTGATTTACAATAATTTGATGGACGTCAGCGCAGCAAGTCTTCCTACAGAGCTGCTGTGCATCAAAAAAAGGGATGGAATGTGCTGTATCTACAAGATATTGTACAAGGGCGTCTGCATTGTTAGAGTGATTGTTTTTGTGCAGAAAGGGACCTACCTCCACAAAAACAATCACAAGAATTGTTTTCTTCTTTCTATGTGTGCTGCAGAAAGCAGCACACAAAGACAAAGGAAAACATAGGAGGAATAAAGATATTTCTCCTCGTTGTGCATCCCTTGCACCTCCCCTGGGGAGGCGTAGTAATCTGGCACATTCCCAGGTTTATGAAACCTCATTAATCTGGGCATACATCAGGTTCCATGAATGTTGCATCGGACCACCCACAGCAAAACCCATGCAGAGTAATGGGAGAAAGGGGGCCCTATTTACAAGGCCACAAAAAGCCATGCAGGCTAGCTTTACATGGCCTTGTAAATATGGACAGACACACTGCGCTGCTGGTGCATCCAAAAAAGTGACGCACTGGCAGCACAATGGGCTTGTGAATAATTCCCTTTGAATGCATGGATATTCCACCCATGGGTTGCATTGGTGTAGTGTTACATAGATCATGTATGGGATACTGTTGAGAGGGAACATTTTCTTTATGATATGTGTGCCTGTAGTAACTTAAAGAAGCTGTTTCCTCACTTCAGTGGTTAACTGTCATGTAAAATGTATATACTTGCAGCTGTTTAGAACTAATTTGGTTACCAGAAAGGTTAACATAGCGTTCAAACTCTCTAGGTCTTCAACTTGAGCATCAATAAATTTGGTAATAGTAACGTTTGGTTATTTACAAGACTTAGATATGGAAAAAAACAGGCACAAACAGGTATATAAATAATGGCATTACTATTAATATCTCCTTCAGACCAAACTCATAACGAGTGCTGTGGAGCAAGTATAATATTACACATACTTTCTGCCATTGCTCATAAACTTTCCAGATAGATCTTTCCGAAAATGAAGAGAGGTTGTAAACCTAAAATGGCACACCTGAACTTCACTCAGCATTCACAATTTATTGCATTTTCTCCTTGAAAGAAATACATTCTGAAACACTTTGTGAGAAATGTGTCTTTTGAAATTGTTAATTATTTGTGTACTTTAACTAAGTTTTCTTCAATATTATTTAATTTGAAGAACTTTGAAAAAAGATATATATTACTCAAGCAGGTAGATTTCCAATTACATTTGAAATTTACCTCACAGAAATAGGAAGTTTTGGTCAGGATTAAGTTTGGAATCGGTAAGTTTCATAACTAAGGGGCTGATTATGATGATGGTGGGACCGCCACTGACAGCCTGTCGGTGGCGGTCTCACCGCCATCGGATCCATGTAATCCGCCCTTCGTATTATCATGGCGGAAAGATGGTTGGCGGTCGTAAAGACCGACCGACATGCATCTGACGGGCACCTTGCACCCGCCTCTGCATTGGAGGGGAATCATATCCCTACAACATTGGTGGTGCTTACCAGGCACAGCATTAGGGATTATGATGTCCCTTTCCGTCCAGCTTTTCATGGTGGGTTAACCCACCATGAAAAGGCAGACAGAAAGGGACTTTGAGGGCGCGTAGCAGGCCCTCCTTCCCCCGGCCCTAAACTGTGGTCCTGCTGCCTGCCACATAGTGCAGGGATATGTCAGGTGTCCCCATTTTGAATTGCAGCAGGTGCTGCAGCCAACAGCACCTGCCGCAATGCAAAAGATAGGCATTTCAACTGCAGTGGTGGCGGTCACATCATAATGCCTCTGTTGGGACCGCCGACAACCTGTCGGGCAGTCCCATTTCCGATAGGCAGGCGGGTGGACATAAGTCCACCCACCATCCTAATCAGCCCCTACATTATTTTTAACTATATGTTTTTAAAACTAAAAGTATCAAAATAAATGTTTTTCATAGCAACTGTTTTGTACTTATAGCCTAATACTTTTCTTTTATGCTGAGCAACTATTTACTGTTCTTTCTTATTTGCTTATTTTTTTAAGGTCCGGCATCGGTACAGAAATAAAAAAACAGGTTGAAATTATTGACGTCCACCATTGTAACAGTAAGTTTGAAGATTTTGGGTTAGTGTGGGATTGGATTAATGCAACACTTCTTCCTGGTACCTTCATGAGATTTATAAGGGCACGCTCATGCCATAAAAATCACAACTTAGAAAGCCATGGTAGATAGACACTTCCACTGAAAAGTCTGCCCTGCTCTTGATGCCAGCTGAATGTATTTCCTAGTCTGATTGGTGTTTGCCATGGCGCAATGCATTCCACTTCTACAGTAACGATGTCCATTGCCAGGGTCTTTAATGTGGAACTGCAGGCAGGGGTATTGTTGTGTTTGGACTTTCTTTATTGTGGCCCTTTTGCACCCCTTTACAAACTGCCTGATTTCCTTAATTTGTAATGCCCCGTTACATTTTTATTTTGGCCAAGGGAATGAGGGTGGGAGGCCGTCTCCTCCTCCCCTGTACTTTTATGTTTTGTCCTCAGGCAATTGGGTTTCTTGGGCCTATAAATGGCTTGGGGAAAGATCATGCACCCCTTCCCCTAAAGAATTAACATGGCACCAAGGATGGGGTCCCTGAGGGCCTGTAAAAGGCTCGGGAAAAGGGACACGCAACAAATAGGTTTGTAACTGCCACCTGAATCCCCAGTTAGCAGTATAGGACCATTGACACATGTTCCTTGTTATGTATTTTTTATATTACATGATTGTTAATTGATTTTAGTAGATGTTAGAAGGATTTAGAGTATTTGAGTGCCACCTATTTAGTTTTCATTTTTTTAGTTTGAGACTGCAAATATTCTGACACTATTTTAAGAAATGTGTGTTTTTGTTGGGGATAACTTGCTTATATTTATAATGTGTTTTATGCTATATTGTGTTTTTATTATAAATTAACATTTTAAATGCAAAATGCATTGTAAGGGAACTAAAATCAAGAATTCTAAAATGTCTTTTTGCTTTGTAGTACATTGGCAGTATAAAGTAGATTATAATGAGACACATACAAAGAAAGAAAATTAAATGCAACGTGGAGCAGTCTAACTTTATGCTGACAGGGCTATATGTTCTATGTGTTTTTTAAAACACACTATGGCAGCTGTTTGCATCAAGGATGGGCCTGCAAAAGTGAGCTTGTCAGGTGTGCTGATTAAAGGTGTAAGAGAAGCACTGTCATTGTGAAAGTTTTTTTTTCAGCACTAAAAGAAATACAAAATGCTGTGTTTAAATTGTTTATTTGTTTAGGGAAGCCAGATATCCTACAAATGTATTCAGCACTGTGGAGTATGGGAAATTATTCATGGTTAGATATTGTGTCTGTAAAATATAAGCTTTGAAACCACTGGCAAACATTCAATTATAAGGCCACTGAATACTTATAGGTAGGTCAGAGATTCCATTGGAATAATTTATTTTTTGTTTATGCTAATAATGTTGGCACTATTTGACAAATCTTCATGAAATTTGTTTAAAAAGGGTGTCCAGAAAATGTTGATTTCCCATGTTAATTCCCGTATGAAAATATGCCTACCAGTACAGAAAACATGCTGAATGAAATTACACCAAATTTTGCAGAAAGTTAGAACTTTACTCAGAGAGCATCCTTTTTGTGATTTCTTGTAAGTCAGTTCAGCTTTTTGGGAGAAATTTGCATTTTATGAGGGGCTCAGGGTGGGCATTAAGTTCTTTAAAATTTTGGTATGTCTGAATGGCTGGTCCCACTGGGGGTCCCGTAGTATAGAAAATTAAAAAATAGAGCCCTTTGATTATCCGAAGTAGCTTTCTCTCCCGCTGGCCAGTTCAGTACTGAGGGACCGCTACCTCTTCCAGGGTACATAGTGATTTGACTGGCTGGCGAAAACTCAGAGAAAAATATTGCACCCACCATTACAGGATTCTGAGACCTGGTCCTCGTGTCCTGAAATTGTTTTAAATGAATATATAATGAAATCTAATAAATTATATTATGCTAGACATTGGGTCTCTAGTTGGCAGAGGTAACTATGCACCCTGTCCAAGTAAAGATTACAATCCTAGACAGGGTAAATTAGATACACACTTAAAGTGCTCACCCTCTGGTAGCCTGGCACAGAGCAGTCAGGCTTATCAAAACAGGCAATGTATAAAGTATTTTTGCAACACACAAACAGTAACACAATGAAAACACCACAAAAATTTGCAACATAAGTTCAGAAGAATAGGTAATATTTTAGTGAGAAAATCAAGACCAAAACAATAAAATGACAAAAATCCTAAAGCAGAACTACAGTTATGAAATTTTAAAAAATAAACCAAAAATAGTGCTCAGAAGTCAATAGCTCTTAAAGTTACTTGAGGTTGCACTGGATCAGGTTAAATCCAGAGTCCTAGCCAACCGCGATGGAGGGCAGGCATGATACAAGACCCATACAGGATAAGTTGAAAAAGTAACTTGGATGGAGCAGGCGTCAGAGTTGAAGACTCGATAAGTCAGTTCTAATTCACGCGGTCGGGTCAAGCCTCGCAGTTGGGTACCACATCAGCATCGAACCCCTTACGATACAGGTGCTGCGTTATTGTTGAAACTCACAGTCGGTCCCCACGTCATCAAGGCGCACAGAAATATCCTTGGATTGGCACTGCATCGGCATTGAAGTGCACTGCATTGGTTCTGATCAAGGCAAAGTAAGCACTTTGACGATTTTGAGGAAAATAGCTGCAGCACCCACTTCTAAGGCACAGGACTGGAATGGCACATCAGGCAGGGTGGGCTAACAGAATCAACAGCAGCAGCAGAGTTGTAGGAAGTCTTTGATTGCCCTTAGACTTCAGAAACAGGAGGGAAGCCAGCAAGCCCTTGGAGTCAAGTGAGATGGGTTTAGTCCTGGTACTCAGTAGGGTAGAGATCAGCAGGCAGCAAGGCAGCTCAGGAAAGCAGAAAGCAGTTCATTCAGGTCAGCAGTCAGGTAAAGTGGCAATCCCTGTAGCACAACAGTCTTCACTCCTGAAAAAGTTCTTCACAGCGGGTCCAGTAGTGTACTGTCTTGGTAGGGTCAGAGTGCCAGTACTGATACCCAAATGTTCCTTTTGGAATGGGGGTGACTCAAAATCAGGCCCTTGAAGCGCACAGGTACCTTTTCAGCCAGACCCTATCTATCAGGATATCTGTGGGGGTAATCAGTCCTCTGTGTGGGGCAGGACACTGCCTGTTCATGTGTAAGTTACAGCATTCTCTCTCTCTCTTCCTGCCAGAAAGAACTATCAGAATGTAGATGAATGCAGATGAGTTTTCTGTCACACCAACCCTTCCTGTGTTTCTGGCTGTCTAGAGGGAATGCACAAAGTGCGTCTGTCATCCACCCCAGACAAGTATTGGAGACAGGCTGCAAGGCACCATGAAAAGAAACCATAGAGAAATACCCACTCTCTAAAAGTCGCATCTCTAAAAGAGTAATGTTAAATCCAACTTTATCAGTAAAGAGGATTTATCATTACCATTCCTAAGAAATTAAACATGATGTAGCTACTCCTTTCTAATAAGGAATTAACGCTCAAAAGTTTTTTAAGGAACTCCAAATGCTAGCCTATGGGAGAAGTAGGCTTCAAAGTAGTGAAAAACATATGTAGCTCTTTGTCACTACCTGGACAAGTAAAACCTAAAAGAACATGTCCTACCTTTTAGTTACACAGCAACCTGCTCTTAGGGTTACCTAGGGCCTACCTTGGGGGTTACTGATGTGTACTAAAAGGGAAGTTCAAGGCTTGGCAAATGGTTTTAAATGACAAGTTGAAATGGCAATAAACTGCATACACAGGCCGTGCAATGGCAGGCCTGAGACAAGTTGTAAAGGCTTCTTGTGTGGTTGGCACAACCAGTGCTACAGGCCCACTAATAGTATTTAGATTACAGGCCCTGGGCATATGATACACCACTTTACAAGGGACTTATAAGTAAACTAAATATACCAATTTGGTATGCACCAATGTCTCTATGTTTGCACTTCTAGCACTGGTCAGCAGTGGTAAAGTGCTCAGAGTCTAATGGGCAACAAAAGATACAGTAAAAAGTGGAAGTAATCAGGAAAAATGTTGGGGAAAACAACCGTAAGGATGACAGGGCTAACACGTGTCCCCCAGCTGAAACATCTAGGGAGTTCCCATCACTAAGGTGGAAAAACCTAGATAGACCAGAAGCATTGTCCTGGTCTACCCCTGCTCTGTGTTCAGTCCTGAAGTCCATACACTATAGGTAAATGAACCGCCTCAACAGTTTTGGATTTTACTCCTCATTTGCAGGAGACACCTAAGGGACCTTTGGTCAGCCTAAATCAGGAAGTGAGTGCCAAACATATATCACCTCAAATTTTACAGTGCTCAGAGCACAGCAAACACCTCTCTTTCTATAGCACTCCCCCTCTGGTCCCTAGGTAATAACCTCCTGGAGATTAAGGCTACCGGTTGGTCCAGCCCTCTTTATTGAGTTGTGATAAAACTGTCCCTATGCCATGACATCTATTTAAATCATAAACTCCTTGGAGACATCCAGGGGCCTGAGAAAAGGGACTGTGTACATGATTTGCTTCTGGAAGTCAAATGCAGTTTGGCATTCCCCAGTCCAAATCACATTTCTGGGCTGCTTCTTAGAAGTCACCTTTGGTACAGGAGCCACAATGGTTCCATATCCCTAGACAAATATTCTGTAGTACCCAGTGAGGCCCAAGAATGCTCTGACCTTAGTCTGGGCTTTGAGGGGCTCCCAGGCCATGATAGTCTCTGTCTTGACCTGGAGGTGCTGCACCTTACCCATGCCCAGCAGGTTTTCCAAGTACAGCACATACCCCTTTTCTCTTTGGCACTTTCTGGCCTTGATAGTCAGACCTACTTGTTGCAATGCCTGAAGCACTACCTGGAGTTACAAAATGTGGTCTTTCCATCTGCTACTAAAGACAGGTATGTAATCCAGATAAACAGCTGAGAAGGGCTCCATACCAGCAAGTTCACCAAACTCTGGAAGGTGGCAGGGGAATTTTTGAGTCCAAAAGACATCATATGAAATTGGTAGTGACCCTCTGGAGTGGAGAAGGCTGACCTCTCCTTGGCACTTTTTGTTAGGGTGATCTGCTAGTACCTTGATGTAAGCTCAAAGGTACTTAAGTACTGGGCAGCCCCTAACCGGTCAAAAACCTCCTCAGCCTGGGGATGTGATGAGCATCTGTCTTTGTCATTGAGTTTAGCCCTCTACAGTCCACAAAAAACCTCAGCACAGGTGTGGTGCCTGGTGGGGCACCTTTTGGTACCAGAACCACAGGACTGGGTCAGTGGCTACTGGAGGGTTATATCATCCCCAACTCCAGCATTTTAGAGATTTTACTCTTAAATCTGGCCCTCAACCTGTAATTGTTATTTTTAACAGGGAGTTTTTCCCCTGTGTCCACATCATGGGTACACCAGTGGGTAGACCCAGGAATAAGGCAGAACAGAGAGGAGTACTGCCCTAACACTTGGTGGCAGTTCCTCTGCTGTTCAGGAGATAGACTGGGTGAAAGGGTTACTCCCTCCACAGACCCATCCTTCTCCTTGACGTCTAAGAGGTCAGGGAGAAGTTCACTCTCTTCCTCCTCTTCTCCATCCTGGTGAGCTCAGACCTCTCAAAGTTTGAAGCAATTGATATGAAGTACCATGTGGGGTTGCCTGGGGGTCTTAAGTGAGTATAAGTGAGTCAGGGTGAGTGAGAATGATGGAATGGGGACAAGAGTGACTGCAAGTCAGTGTGAGTGAATAACTGTGAGTTAATCAGTGTAAGAATGAATGATATATGAGCATAAGATTGAGTGCAAGAGAGTGAGAATGAATGAGTTCAAGTGGGTGACAATGGTTAAGTAGAGTAAGTAGGGGAGAATGTGTTAGTGAATGTAAATTATTATGAGTGAGAATATGGTATGCTTGGGACTAAGGGTGGTAGATAAACTCTGTTGTTATGATAGAGTTTTGCAGAGTTTTGTTCACATCGCACTCCAGTTGGCTCTTGGAGTTCCCGAAAAACTCGGCCTGGGCGGTGAACTCTGCTCCATTTGTGGAGTTTTCTGGACTCTGCCTTTGTGGAGCACATGGAGTGTGGAAAACTCTACTCTATGTAGCGCAGTGGAGCTTTTAGCCTGCTTGCATTCCCCAACAGTAAGTTGGCGAGCACAAGCTGCTGCACGGGTAGAATTTCTACCCGATCGGCTGGAAGATCAGCGTGAACAGCAGTTCACGGAGTGCTCTGCCGCTTGCGGAACTCCACAGAGATTTTTGGTTACTTTGCAGAGTTCCACATGGTGGAAATCTTCGAAATCTGCCCAGGCCGAAGAAAACCTCTGCCAAGTGCCACGTGATGGAGTTTTTTCCGCAGGGAGCACACCAATGTTAAGTTGACCAGCGAGAAAATTGAACGTTACCGGTGAGATTTCTCAACGTGGGCAGTCATGGCAGACCGCTACAATGCGCTTTGAGAATGCTGCCCCACGTGTAAATAATCTACTTGAGCAGCAAAAAAAAGCAGCGCTATCTGTAATGCTGTGTGGTGCCTTTGGGGCTGATTTTACAGTGAAAAAGAAGCTACTGGTAGTAAAAATAAGCACAAGCAATGTGACACACTAAGTTCCACAACTCTCAGAACTCTGCGGAATCTTGCAGAGTTTTTGTGTAACTCTGCCGAAATTCGAGAAGTGTTGGCATCTTATGGGCAATTCTTAACAGACAGGAACCTGGAATACTAGAGATAATACTGGATATATTGGTCAACCATGACAAAAGCCTGGCACAGGCATACAGGAGGTAATTCTTGTAATGAGACACTCCAGCAAAATGCTTTTTCTAGCATGCTGGAGGTGATTCTTGCCATAAAGGATGACAACTGTAGCTAATAGGAGGGGGTCAGACATTACAAAATGTTGCCCACCCATCCTAGAGATACATTTTGATATTAGGGTCACCCAATAAACATGGATAACATTAACAGCGAAATTCCAGGACTGGCATAGTATGTGTAATTTTTGGCATAAGGGGGTACCCATGGCTTATAGGGGACACCCATGGAAAATATTGGCCCTCGCACAATAAAGTTTTTGGGGCATATGAGAGCATCCACAGCAAATTTTGAAAGAAAGGGGGTCAACTCCTGTAGTACATCATGTTTCAATGGCTTGGTATATCCTTAAAGGACCTATATTAGTAACAAGTGCCCTTTCATAGCCCATGGCTTTTCAGCAGATTTATGTGAAACATTTGCTTTAAAATGCACTATTTACCCAATTTCCACCAAATTTGTTTGTGCAGAGACCCCCTTATCCCTAAAACCCCTTCAAAGGTGCTCAGGTTCATTTGGTTTGCTCAGTACAATTTAGGGCATGTATTTTCCAAGCTTATGTCAGACCCTAATACAGGTTGATCCAAAAGAGAAATGTTTGTTCTATTTTTCAATTAATGACACAGATATAATATGACAACTTCAGTGATGTAAGTAATTGTGATACCATGTGGGTTATGGTCAAGTCACACCATTTCCTGAGAAGATTTAGGATCAAAGGTCATATGCTGTCACTTCCTTTCATCTCAATAAGTCAAATGGTGTGTGATGTCACTTCCAATACCCTTGGTATTTTGGTGAATTGATGTCCATGTTTATGGGGTGTGAATGTTTAACTTTTAATTCCCAAACTTTGCTGAAGGTTTTGCTGCAATGCGGATTGTTGAATAATGCAGAATGTAGGTGTGTCCCACTTAGAAGTGAATTACCTCTTACTGGCATAAGCATGATTCAAAGGATATATGCCATTGTGCTCATCTAAAGAATATTTATAGTGTGTTTTACAAAAGCATGGAGGGTTGTCCATAGAGCCTGCCGAAGGTGTCTTATCGGTGTCAAATGAATTCCTGTCAACCATTTTACTTAAAATTGATTGAGGATCATGTGAAGTCTTTAAAAGGGTTAATCCCTTTAAGGTGAGTACCAAATTAGCCACAGTTGTAGTGTGTTGAATTCCACAAATCCTGTGGAAGCCTGTAACAATGATTGATGATGTCACCAGTGATGTTATAAATGACATCATTTAACATGTCATGAGTGACATAAGATATAAGGTCTTAAGTAGTGCATGGCATGGGGGCAGGTCATAGTTAGCTCAATAAATGATTTGCGTATATATATATATATATATATATATATATATATATATATATTATCTACTGGCGGTCGCCAGTAGATAGTTATAGTTAGGATCGTGTTTCCATAGGAAATCCGCAACATTCTATTTGGAATAACTTTGGCGCCGGTTGACGAATCCTCCCAAAATTTTCAAAACAGGTGGGGCGCTCCGCTCCACTCCTACCCTGAAAGGCTCGGGGTGATTCATGAAGTGGGGGCCGAGAAAAAAGGGGGTTCCCAAAATGCATTTTCCCCATGCATTTTTCCATAGGACCTTTAGTCGAAGGTACAGCCCGAACGGCTGAACAGAATTACTTGAAATTTGGCAGAGAGGTAGTCCTCAGGTCAGGGAAGTGCCTTTTGCAGGTCTGGTGTCAATCTGTTCAGTAGTTCCTGAGAAAATCAAAAGTAAAATCATATATATATGTGGGCGGAGCCTAACCACACATCTCATCCTGAGATCTGATTGGCTGTCAGCACTTCATCCAAGAAGTGTTGGCAGCCATCTTGGGACCAATATACATTCTAGCACCTCATTAAAAAGCATTGCAGTTAATAGAAGGTTTTAAGACTTTAGTTACATTATAAATCATTTGTTGATGGTACCATACTCATTTTAGGAATTGTGGTATGTTCTAAGGTGATTTCACCATGTGAAAAAGCCTTCTGCTGGGATATCATGATTGAGAGAAAAATATTTTCTCATGCTTTTCCCACAGAGGTTTGGAAGGTGATCTATAAGCTAAACTAAGAGCTTATTTTCTGTAAATTCACATTATCTTTCTCAGTCATGTGAGAATGAAGTATGACATTCTCAGTAAAACATGTACATCCAACAAGGGCAGAGACTGTCAGTTGATTCCTTTGTGTTCTACTGCAGCTTCCCAGAGTGTTCCAAAGAACAACTAGAGTGCTAACAGTCCTACTTATGATAAACGTATGGCACACCTGAAGCCATCTTGCTTGGATTAAAGTGGTAACTCTTAAAACATTTAATTTAAAAATGAACAAAATGAGGGGGTTCATTTTTCCATAAAAAGTATGATTAGTGCTGCAGAAAGAAAAATTAGGGCACATTTTGAGTGACTTCTCAAATCCTCTTCTATTTCATTAAACAATTCTGACATGCAGACCGATACATGCACTTTCAATACCAGCAGCAGTTTTCCCTGGTGAGCAGTAGCTTTACTACAGTGATCTAATGAGCAAATAGAGTGCTAACATTCTGAATTTATGGCAAATGTGTGACACATCTGAATGCCTTCTTGATGGAATCAAAGTAAAAAACTGAAAGCATTTCCTACTGAGGAGACTGCAGTAAATGAGGAAATTAGGAAACTTCATAACAAATAAGTCTCCCAAGATGGCCACCAGAGACAATAGAGCCCAAATGTAGCCCAAATATCACCCAGATGTAGCAAGTATAGCCCAATGACAGAATGTCCCAGAGTGTTCTTAAAAACAACTAGAGCGCTTACTGTCTTCATTATGACAAAAGTATGGCACACCTGAAGCCATCTTGATTGGAATAAACTGGTAACACTTAAAACATTTAATTTAAAAAGGAACACAATGAGGGGGTTCATTTTGCCATAGAAATTATGATTAATGCTGAAGAAAGAAAACGAGGGCACATTTTGAGTGACTTCTCAAATCCTCTTCTATTTCATTAAAAAATTCTGACATGCAGACTGAAACATGCACTTTTAATACCAGGAGCAGACTTCCATGGTGAACAGTAGTTTTACTACAGTGATCTAATGAGCAACTAGAGTGCTAACATTCAGAATTTATGGCAAATGTGTGACATATCTGAATACCTTCATGATGGAATCAAAGTAAAAAACTGAAAGCATTTCCTACTGAGGAGACTGCAGTACATGAGGAAATTAGGAAACTTCATAACAAATAAATCTCCCAAGATGGCCACCGGAGACAAAAGAGCCCAAATGTAGCCCAAAATCACCCAGATGTAGCCCAAATATAGCCCAATGACAGAAGTGTGCAAAACACTTAATATTTTGTGTTTTTGCAGTGTTATATAGT
Source organism: Triturus cristatus (assembly GCF_964204655.1). Classification (NCBI taxonomy): domain Eukaryota; kingdom Metazoa; phylum Chordata; class Amphibia; order Caudata; family Salamandridae; genus Triturus; species Triturus cristatus. Next base: position 1,029,099,758 of record NC_140583.1, read on the forward strand.
GCAGACTTGTCAGGTATTGGAGTGCTTTACATGAGCATTGGTTACATCACACAAGAACAAATTCATTTTGGTCGTAGACATGGGGAGACTAAGTGATTTGACCAGAATCACAGAATGTCGAGCTGAAGCAAAAACTCCAACCTGGTACCCCAGTTGCAAAGTCTGCAGTTCTGGAAGTAACACCACATCCTCTCCCCTAAGTGCAACATTTAATCAAGTGGTCAACTGGATAAAAAAACATAAAGATAACAAATAATTTAAACGTTCTTTGTCGCTATTTGAAAACTAAGAAAATATGTCCTTATTTTAGTCTTTTAGAGCACTAACCATAATTTTGATGCCAATAAGACCCTCTCATATATGTAATTTCTAAAGGAAATGCTCTGGGTATTACAGTTTTGATTACATCAAGATGACGTCAGGCGTTCCACACTTTTGTAATAAATATAGAATGTTAGCAATCTAGTTGTTCATTAGGATACTGTTGAGAGGCAGAGGCCAGGGGCACGGACTCTGAAAATTGAAGGCAGGTAGGAGGGTGCAAAGGCAACAATTTAACCACACTGAGCAAGCAGGAAGGACCGTGGCAGCACAACAGACTATGGAGGGCAGTGGAAAGGGGGGCAGGGGCAACAAACCAACAATACAGGACTTGCAAGAGAGGCTGTGGCAATGTAATAGACCATTGTGGGTAGAAGGAAGAGGCAATGGTAGTACAACCATACATGCCAACAGACCCGATTCAGCCAGGAAACGCCCAATGTTTTTAAGCTCAAATGGGCTTTATTTGATCTGTCTCCTGTCTACAATCTCCTCTTTTTCAATGTAACTCAAAAGAGAAAATCAATACCCCAGCTTTTTTTTCAAAATCTCCCGCTTACCAAGTTCAAAATGTTCGCAAGTATGGTACATTGGATCATTGAAGGAATTGGGGTAGGGACATGGACTTGGATAACAGAGGACAGGAGGGACATGGAGAGGTGCACCAAACTGACCCTGCAGGGCAGGCATCAGGGTTTGCAGCAGCACAATACACCACACAGGGCATGCGGGACGAGAGTGCAGCACAACAATCCATAGAAAGCAAGAGGGAGGGGACAGGACCATGCACATGGACAACAGAGAACAGAGGGGCAAGAGGCAATGGTAGCTAGCTGACCATAATGGACAGACAGGAGAGAAAGCTGCAGCATAACAGACCATAAAGGGCAGGAGGGGCGGATCAGGGGCATTACAATGGAACAGACAAGCTAGGAGGGAGGGAGTAGGGGTCTGCACATGTAAACAGAGGGCTGGGGGAAAGGGGGCAGGGCAGGAGCAGCAAGATAGCCATGGAGGTCAGGCAGGATGGGCACTAGAAGCAAGACACACCATGAGGAGCAACAGTGAGACTGTGATGGCATACACACAGACCATGGAGGGAAGGTGGGAGGGGGTCAGGGGCAGCTAACTGACCACACAGGGAAGGTGGGAGGGGCCATGGCAGCACAGAAGACCATGCATGGCAAGTGGGAGGGTTAGTGGCAGCACAATGGCTATGATGGGCAAGAAGGAGGGTGCAGGGGCATGCACAAAGGACGATGCAGGATAGAAGGGAGGGTCAGGACCTGTGCACAGACAAGAAAGTTCAAGGGAAGGGGCCTCACAACAGACCGCACAGAGCAGGCAGGAGGAGCAGTTGCAGCACAACAGACCAGGGAGGGCAGAAGGGTGTGGCAGTACAATGGACCATGGAGGACAGGAGGAAGAGGATAGGGGCATGGCATGTGGACAGGCAGGGTGGAGGTGGCAGGGACAGGTTACAGTCATCTGACAATGCTAGGCAGGTGGGAGGGGAGTGGCAGCTCAACAGAACACTCAGAGTAGATAGGAGTGGCAGGTCCATGGAACATGGTGGGCAAAAAGGATGGAGCAGGGGCATGCACAAAGACATCGGAGGGCAGGGGGAAGGAGAATAGGGGCAGCAAGCTAAGCACCGAGTTTAAGCCGGAGGTCAATGATGGGGCATAGTATTGGGCAATGGAGGGCAGGAGGAGTGGAATGGTACATCATACTAAATTGAGGGCAGTGGCAGCACATCAGACCATGCATGGCAGGAGGGAGGAGGCTAGTCCATGGATTCACACAACAGAGGATAGGGAGGAGGAGGATGGGGCAGCAAGCTGACTGTTCAGAGAAGGCGGGTATTAGGAACTTTATTGTTTTTAAACGTGTGTCTGTGCGAACTACTTAAAATATGAACAAGCATGCAGCATAATCTCACTTTTATTCAGGAAGAAGAGGACGTTTGTGACTGTGACTCCGGGCTCACTTGGCAGAAACACCCCCTGACCCTCCAACCCCTATCGCAAAATGTAATGCCCGTGAAAAGGGTAGGTGAACACAGTGTTATATAGAACATAGTCCTGAGAGCACGATTGAAAATGAAAACTAGATATAGTGTATGGTATAAACTATGCACCAAAAAGTGTGATATAAGATGAACCGGGCGTGAAATATAATATGCAATACATTGTGCGCAATGACAGATTCATTGGAGAGCGCGAGATAGCACAGGCACTAGTGCGTGCTATGCGATATGCGCCTTGGAGTGTAATATGCACAGGGCAGTGTTGTGTAACCTAACTAGTCTCTAAAGTTGTAATATAAAATATGTGCTGGGGAGTGTAACGTTGCATATGCACTGTGACAAAGATATGGATCCCAGATTGTAATATGTATGGCATAGCACTGTGCGTTATAACATAGGCATCGAGGAAGGCATGTTAGATGGGGCAATATAACCCGTGCGAAGAGAAGTGTGACATGACATATTCAGGGGGTGGTGTTACAGTGCACATGGGCTAGAGAGTGTCATAGCATATGCACTAGCTAGTGGAATACAACACAGAGGTGTGTGGCACTCAGCAGGCAATGGTGGGTGTAACACAGCATTGGGCTCTGCCAGGAGCGCGCTGTGACTCTCAAGTGATGTTCGCCCCCTTTCCAGAGAGTAAAATAAAAAGTATTACACATCCGGCAGTGGATGTGTGTTTTATTAACCGTGAGGGGGGTTTCTTGCATAGTTTTGGTCGAATTTTTGTCGAATCCCATTTGAATGGCTTGGTGTGCATGTGTATTAAATGTGCCCGTCAATAGCTACCCATGTTTGTATAAATAAACGACAAGGGTGTCTACCGGGATTAGGCACGGTAGGGCATCAGACATGTCAGAGCTTCACTAGTGGTGTAAATACATTCCACGTGGATTCATTGTATGCATAGTCGCCTTTTAATGAATATCACACAAATCGTCATGGTGATAAGTACGTACGGTTTGTCCAGCATGTCCTAGGTGTGTCTATAAATATATATATTTTTTAAATAATAAAAAACAGTGGCCGGCCCTGGGGAATGGGGTCAAACAAATATAATAAGGGCCAATAAATTAGAATAAGAGGGGAACCACACAGCCCCCCTTCTTAAAAAATTAAAATAAATAAAAGACTGGCATCGTGCCGGAGGCCACGCCCCCTCCTTGCAGCACTCTGCAAACGCGCTCCCTGGCGAGTTGTAAGTTGGGGAATTAATTCCTCTTCAATACTGAGGGTCCCTGAGGGCCAACTAGCCCAACCGGCATCTCCAGTATGCGCCAGGGAGCTGCGCTGCAGACAGGTGTTCTGAGGCCAAGCCCCTTTTTACACCTCTCTGCAACGCAGCTCTGTGGCGCTTACTGGAGGTACCTAGTGGTCTAGTTTGTCAGTGATGTCATTTGAGATGTCATCAGTGATGTCATGAGTGATGTCACTGACCATGTCATGAGTGATGTAATATGTGACATCATCAGCAGTGCATTGCGGGCGCGCGAGTTATAGTTAGCTGAACTAACTATAACGGGGGAATTTCAATGGTTTTGTACAAGTGAAACGTCCAGCTAACTATAACACTCCTGAAACCTATGGTTATATATATATATTTTTTTTAATTTTAATTCAATCCATGATAGTTACATTACATTACATATATCTAATCAATGGCTTAAAAAGAGAAAACACAATCTTAAAAACATGCAAAAAGGTTAGACAGTGTTTAGCAAATTCATCAAGCACAGTAAATACTTCATCATTACTGATCTAAAAGTCATAACAGTCCTAAAAAAACAAGCAAAACAAAAAAAAGGGAGAAAAAAAAGGATGAGACAGTGGCTAGCTAATTCATCAAATACAGTTCACAGATCATCATTACCGATCTAAACTCCATAACAATTCACTAAAGTGCAAATGCTTAATCCACTGAAGTTTCAACCCAATATAAAACATCATTCTTACATATATGACAGCACCGGCCCCCATATCTCCATGCCCAATTGTCTTTTACGAGAACCTTTTAGAGCTTATAAACTATGCTCTAAATTGAAGATGGTCAGAAATCTAGCCCTCCATAATTCAAAAGTCGGAGCATCTTTCTGAAGCCACATTTAGGCAATACATAACCTGGCTATGGCTGTAGAAGATCAAATATCAGAATTTTTAAACGAGCTGTAACTCTCCGCGACACCCAACAACACGTGAATAGCGGACAATCTTACTGGACCCCCATAATTTCTGCTACAAATTTCTATAGGTTGTTCCAAAAAATTACTTAGGTGCCTACATGAAAAAAAATGTGCACAATGTCAGCGTCCTCCATTCCACAATGAAAACATCTTCCATCATTTGCCCCACCCCATTTTAACAACCTGGCTGGAGTATAATTTAGGTTAAACACGGTCTTATAGTGTTGTGAATGAAGATTGGCAGACATCAAGAACCTCCCAGCCAGATCGAAAGAGTATTCTACCAAGTACCTTGGCACCCTAACCTATTGTCCCACTTAGTGTTGTGTACATTAAAATCCCCGCCCTTTATGTCTAATAATAAATTATATAGAACGCCGATGCACATGTTTTTTCTCACTGCTTTAACTAAAGGATTCGATTCAAATTTCCATCAGCTTTTGCATAAACAATCACAAATTTGTAGATATTTAAAAAAAATGTATCTGGGGAGGCAATATTTCTCGGCTAGCATCTCGAAGGACATCAAAACTCTTTAGATCACCAATAAATTGAATGCCTTTAATCCGCCATATATGAATAGTCCAATCCCAAAATATAGATGCAATAGCACTGTAGCTGCAAACGGAGTATACTGGGAGACCCTCTCAAATCTATAGGATTTTCACACAGCTTTCCACACCTTATAAGCGGCATTTAAAACCTTAAACCTGTTTTTTTTGTACTAGCTTGGCTCCAGGCTAACAAATAATCGGTTTTTAGCAAGGGCGACTCGGCAATGCTAATTGGCTCTGCCGCAGTTGATAATATATTCATATGTTGCAGTATACACACATTGTAATATAAAGTAAAATCCGGCACTGCCCAACCACCTTTCTCGCGAGGAAGGACCATAAAGCACATAGCTCTGCGAGGCTTCCCCTGCACCCATAAAAACCTAGCACACATTGACTGGAGTGCTGACAGTGGGACATGGGAGATTTCTAGTGGAACAGATCTAAAATAATATAAAACCTTGGGTAATATTAACATTTTAAGAACACTGCATCGCCCCACGAGTGAGAGATGCAGACATTCTCAACGGTCTAATTGTTTCCATACAGTGTTTAAAATATTGCCCCAATTCATCTCCACAAGTGACTTTAAACATGTCCTTATTGTGACACTCAGGTATGATACCTCACTCAAAATCCGATGATCGTCATAACCTACTTGATTTAAACACAAAATTTGTGTATTTGATACATTACGTTTATATCCTGAAGCTGCTCCAAACTCAAGCGCCAGCTGTTCTATCTTAGGCATAGCCATCATAGGATTTGGAGTGACCACTGACACACCGTCCGCATATGAGAAAACCCAATAGTGCTCTTGTCTCCAGATTACCGCTTATATCCCTGCATTTTGCTCTAACATCATTAAAAAAGGGTCAATATATAATGAAAACAACAAGGGGGAGCACGGGCATCCCTGCCTTGTACCCTGTGTAATGTATACAAGATCTGATTCAAGGCCCATTATGCAGATTTTTGCTGCTGAGCGCCGATATAAAACCTGAATAGCTGAAATGAAACCTTGTTTAAAACCTACTCGTAGTAATACTGCCCATAAAAATTCCCACGCGACCCGATCCAACGCTTTTTCAGCGTCTAATAAAATCAAGCTAAATTTGCTCCCCGTGGTGTTACCTGTATCTAAAAGAGTTACCACCCTATTGATGTGATTAGTTGTACTTGTCTTAGGTATGAACCCATGTTGTCAACTCGAGACCAACGGGGTTAGCACATCCACCAACCGGGTTGCTAGGATTTTGGCATAGATTTTGCCATCAGCATTTAATAACGATATAGGGCGATAGGATTCCGGCTGTTCAGCCGGCTTATCTTTCTTTTTAAAAGCAATCATGCTTGCCTCATTCCACGTCAAAGGTGCAGCACCTACTTGTGCCTGCTGAAAAGTGACAAGCATATCGGCCTTAAGCTCTCCAAAAAAGGTTTTATCTACTCCTAGGGGAAGTTTGTTGGGCCCTGCTGCTTTGCCATTGACTAGTCTATTAATTGCCACTTCCAACCCTTCAATAGTTATAAGTGCCTCTAGCATTTCTGCATCTTGTAGATCCACTTTTTTGCAGGTAAGACTCTGCAGCAGTGATTCCCCAGCCTGTATATCAAAGCTCTCCCCAGTATAAAGTGCCTCATAAAAGTCATGAAACACATTTAACATCCCAACATCAGTTTCTACGGTATTGCCCATGGAGTCCACCACTGATCTAATTCTTTGGGCCGCCACTCTTGATCGAAACCTTTGCGCCAAACTGCAGAGCAGCAATCTCCGCCCCTGCTTGTATCCCCTGCATGAGCTTTTCTTCAGCTATTGTAAGATTGTCATATAATTCCTATAATGCCAATTGTATCTGTTTTTGCTTCTGTAGCCCAAAGCTAAGAGTCTCCCCTCTAAAACCTGCTTTTAATGCATCCCACACAAAGCCGGTCCCTGAGGTATTGCGATTTATGGCCAGAAATTGCCTAATCCACACCTTCATGTGTGCTACATAAACTTCATCTAATAGTAGTTTCCTATCAAATGAAAACGATCGCGGCTTGATTCCTGCCTTGAGCATGCATAGATTCAATACGAGAGGTCCGTGATCTGATGAGATCCGTGGGTGCACCTGAATATTAGCACCTGAAAGTAAGAGACTCGATGAAAAAAAAATCCAATCTTACTAATTTCTGATGTGGATGTGAAGAAAATGTATAACCAGGATCCGACCCCCTTAAAGCTGCCCACGCATCTACCAGACCATGATCCATTAATAAAGACTGAAGCGCCTTAAATACTTTGGGCTTCCTGCCATTATAATATTTACTATCATCCAGAAAGCTCTTTGGCTCAAGGTGTATATTTACGTCACCACACATGATTAACGGGGTGGGCCATAATGCTAATTCCACATTCAACCCTTCTATTACGGATGCCTCATCAAGGTTCGAAAAATATATAGAACACACTACCAATCATACATTCCACGATAGCCCACCCCCCTTGGTTGTCCATCAGTACTCTTCCTGTCCCTTGTATATGGCTCTTAGCCAATATTGCTACCCCGTGTGTCTAATGGATTGCTGTGTACATGCTAATACTGTTAAACCAAGTTCCACCAGTAATTTTCTTTTGCCCCATGGAATGTGTTTTTTTTTAATACATACCAGGTCTGGTTGAAACACCTGTAGTTTGGTTGCGACCAGTTGTCTTTTATTATAGTTATTCAACCCACATACTTTCAAAGAGCAGATCCAAATACCACCATGTATGTACCTATCCCCCATCTTTCTTCCCCATTTCTTTGTGCTCTAGGACCTTGAACCTAAAACCATTGAATTTCAAACTATGTTTCAATGCACTTTCATGGATTATTTTTCCTAGTGCCTCCCCACCACCCCCTGTACCCAACAAACCCACATCCCCCAACCCCACCACCCCCATACAAAGCTTCAGCCGATGCCATGACCCACCCCTACCCTTCCCCAGACAAGAGGCTTGGAGACTCAAGGTCTCTGAGATGGAACAAGCTTCCGCCCCCCCGGATGCCCCTGCCCCACCAGATACCGTGCTTAATTAAATATTCCCCACACACCTCTTATTCTAAAGAAAAACAATAAAAATTAATGTACAAAATAGAGAAGGGAATAATCAGCATTACATTTGACAATAGATCCAAACCCAGGTAACCCTGATACAATTAATCTGTGCATGTAATCTATAGTGAACAATCATTTTCATTTTTTTTTTGTCTTTTATAAAGACTACAAGTACTCTTTAGCCGCCAACTCTGCTGTAAAGAATTGCACATGTTCAGTGTAAATGTTGTTGAGCTTGGCTGGATTCAGTAAATAAGCTTGTGCGCCTTTATTTCGAAACAGAGTGATAGGCTGGCATAATTGGCATCTCTTCTCCACAGTCAGAGGGCAATAATCAGGGTGTACAAAAAACTCTACCCCTTTCCCACTTTTCTTTTGGTCTGGTCGCGCCAGATCATAGATTGCTTCTCTTTCCAGAAAGTTATTAATTGATATTAAAATAGCCCTCGGTCTAGTAGTGTTCTGGCCAGGTCTGTTACGCTGTATGAATGGAAATCTGTGCGCCCTCTGGATCTCCCGATTCCAATCCCACTGAGTTAGCCCAGGGAAAGCCACAGAAAAGAGCTCAATGATAAACTTCCGCGCAACCTGCCCCTCGGCCCCCTCAGGGATATCTAACACGCAGAGGTTATTACGCCGAAGGCGACTTTCCAGTTCAGTGATCTTCCAGAGGGTATCATCCTTGGCAGTATGCAAGGCTTCTGTTGTTGCTTTCTGCACAGCGAGCTCATCCTCCAGGTTTGAGATACGTGTCTCAGCCTCATTAAACCTGTCGACAAACTCGGAGCATGATTTAGCGATTCTCTGTACCGAATTCTGGAGTTTGCGACAAGCCCCCTGTGTACGCTGGCTCTCAGTGTGGGTCTCCTCCCTATGGACCATTATGCTCTGGTAGATAACAGCAAGAGAAATGTCTTCGGGTTTTTTAATGACATCTATATTTGATTGTGTCCCATTGACCACTCCATTGGTCCCAGATTCACCCATAAAAGAATAATCCCACTGAAGAGGGTCTGTGTTCTCGGCCATCTGAAAACCTGCGCCTGCACCTGAATCACCTTTCTTGCGCACCGTTTTCAGGCTGCTCTCGGGAGTACCGAGTGAATCAGTCCCCCACTCTGTAGCATCATCCATCTGCATATTGCTGGACCCCTTAAGCCTGACACTGGCGGAGCCACCTTTTCACTTGCCAAGAGTGCTTGGATCGGACTCGTCCCCAGAAGTATTTGAGGGATCGGACATTGAAAAAAGGGATAGTCCCCAGAGTCGCTTTCTTTAGTGAGATTCTGGTCGGCCGTACTTTTTTCTTTAATCGCCAAATCGCCGCTCTAAGGGACCAGTTCATCGCTTTTTACTCCTTTCTCCTCCAGATCAATCCCTACATCTTTTGATAAGTCCCGGGGAGTATCACAGGCTATGCCCCCCTTACCAGCTAGAGAAAAAGGTAGAATCTCCCCCTGCTTACCAGTTCCACTACTTTGCCCATTGCCAGGAGTTATTGGTACAGAGAGAAGTTGTTTCTTTGATTTTGCCATTTAAAGCAAAGCATGTACTGATTTCTTACCGGCGCCCTCCACACGCGTGCCGTCTTTTTTTCCAGATTTAATTCGGATTTTTACTTCTCTGCGTCTCGTCCCCCCGCGGTGTCAGCGGCATCCATGGTATTCCGCGCTCTGCCGCGTCCAGCCTTCAGGGGCATTGAAACGCTGCACACCGTTGACCCAGCACCGGACTTTCCTTCTGTCGGTAACCTCCGTAGTCCATAGAGACCAGCGTGTGCACACCCAGAAGTCCGACTCACAGATGCCAGCAACCCCCAGAGAGCCACATGAGAAACCACTGCCACAGGACAGGCACTCCACAGCATGCCAGCAAGTCTTGTCCCCAGCCCACGCCACACCCTGCCCTACTCCAGGTCCGGTGTAGCAGCATGCAGGGTTATCAGACCTCAATTAGCAGCACGGTGAGTGGGACGGGGGGGAGCTCCGGGAGCTCGAGCTCACATGACCGTGTTCAAGGACGCCATCTTGCCTCGAAAATCATCAGCTCAATAAATTATAACTGGCGAATTTCATTTTTTTGTTTTTATGACTTTCGTTTTTATCTTATTTGTGTGTAATATATTTATATTTGTGTGTTTTTTTCAGTAAATTTCCAAGGTTTTTTAAATGTTAATTTCTAACTATTAGGCCCCTGAAACTTGTGGACATGCAGAGGTGCACCCAACTGACCCTACAGGGCCGGCATCAGGGTTTGCAGCAGCACAATACACCACACAGGGCATGCGGGACAGGAGTGCAGTACAACAATCCATAGAAAGCAAAAGGGAGGGGACAGGACCATGCACATGGACAACAGAGAACAGAGGGGAAAGAGGCAATGGTAGCTAGCTGACCATAATGAACAGACAGAAGAGAAAGCTGCAGCATAACAGACCATAAAGGGCAGGAGGGACGGATCAGGGGCATTACAATGGAACAGACAAGCCAGGAGGGAGGGAATAGGGGTCTGCACATGGAAACAGAGGGCTGGGGCATGGGGGCAGGGCAGGAGCAGCAAGATGACCATGGAGGTCAGGCAGGATGGGCACTAGAAACAAGACACACCATGGAGAGCAACAGTGAGACTATGATGGCATACACACAGACCATGGAGGGAAGGTGGGAGGGGGTCAGGGGCAGCTAGCTGACCACACAGGGAAGGTGGGAGGGGCCATGGCAGCACCGAAGACCATGCATGGAAAGCGGGAGGGTTAGTGGCAGCACAATGGCTATGATGGGCAAGAAGGAGGGTGCAGGGGCATGCAAAAAGGACAATGGAGGATAGAAGGGAGGGTCAGGACCTGGGCACAGACAAGAGAGTTCAGGGGAAGGGGCCTCACAACAGACCGCTCGGGGCAGGCAGGAGGAGCAGTTGCAGCACAACAGACCAGGGAGGGAAGAAGGGTGTGGCAGTAAAATGGACCATGGAGGACAGGAGGAAGGGGATAGGGGCATGGCATGTGGACAGGCAGGGTGGAGGTGGCAGGGACAGGTTACAGTCATCTGACAATGCTAGTCAGTTGGGAGGGGAGTGGCAGCTCAAAAGAGTAGATAGGAGTGGCAGGTCCATGGAACATGGTGGGCAAAAAGGATGGAGCAGGGGCAAGCACAAAGACATCGGAGGGCAGGGGAAAAGAGAATAGGGGCAGCAAGCTAAGCACAGAGGCGAGGCAGGAGGTCAATGATGGGCCATAGAATTGGGCAATGGAGGGCAGGAGGAGTGGACTGGTACATCATGCTAAATGGAAGGCAGTGGCAGCACATCAGACCATGCATGGCAGGAGGGAGGAGGCTAGTCCTTGGATTAAGACAACAGAGGATAGGGAGGAGGTGGATGGGGCAGCAAGCTAACTGTTCAGAGAAGGTGGGTATTAGGAACTTTATTGTTTTTAAAATGTGTGTCTGTGCGAACTACTTAAAATATGAACAAGCATGCAGCATAATCTCACTTTTATTCGTGAAAAGGGTAGGTGGACGCGGTGTGATATAGAACATAGTCCTGAGAGCACGATTGAAAATGAAAACTAGATGTAGTATATGGTATAAACTATGCACCAAAATGTGTGATATAAGATGAACCGGGCGTGAAATATACTATGCAATACATTGTGCGCAATGACAGATTCATTGGAGAGCGTGAGATAGCACAGGCACTAGCGCGTGCTATGCGATATGCGCCTTGGAGTGTAATATGCACAGGGCAGTGTTGTGTAACCTAACTAGCCTCTAAAGTTGTAATATAAAATATGTGCTTGGGAATGAAACTTTGCATATTCACTGTGACAAAGATATGGATCCCAGATTGTAATATGTATGGCATAACGCTGTGCGCTATAACATGGGCATCGAGGAAGGCAAGTTAGATGGGGCAATTTAAACCGTGCGAAGGCAAGTGTGGCATGACATATTCACGGGGTGGTGTTACAGTGCACATGGGCTAGAGAGTGTCATAGCATATGCACTAGCTGGTGGAATACAACACAGAGGTGTGTGTCACTCGGCGGGCACTGGTGGGTGTAACACAGCATTGGGCTCAGCCAGGAGCATGCTGTGACTCTCAAGTGAGGTTTGTCTCCTGTCCAGAGAGTAAAATAAAAAGTATTACACATCCGGCGGTGGATGTGTGTTTTATTAACCGTGAGGGGGTTTCTTGCATAGTTTGGTCGAATTTTTGTCGAATCCCCTTTGAATGGTTTGGTGTGCGTGTGTATTAAATGTGCCCGTCAATAGCTACCCATGTTTGTATAAATAAACGACAAGGGTGTCTACTTGGAGAGTACCCACTGGCGGGGGCGCCGGAATTAGGCACGGTAGGGCGTAAGACATGTCAGAGCTTCACTAGCAGTGTAAATACATTCCACGTGGATTCATTGTATGCATAGTCGCCTTTTAATGAATATCACACAAATCGTCATGGTGATAGGTACATACGGTTTGTCCAGCATGTCCTAGGTGTTTCTATAAATATATATTTTTTTAAATAATACAAAACAAAGGCTGGCCCCGGGGGATGGGGTCCCCGGGGCCGATTAAGGCCTTGGGAGGGCCAGTAAATTAGAAAAAGAATGGGGGCCACACAGCCATCCTTCTTACAAAAATAAAATAAATAAAAGACCGACATCACGCCGGACGCCACGCCCCCTCCTTGCAGCACTCTGCAAACGCGCCCCCTGGCCAGTTGTAAGTTGGGGAATTAATTCCCCTTCAATACTGAGGGTCCCTGAGGGCCAACTAGCCCAACAGGTATCTCCAGTATGCACCAGGGAGCTGTGTTGCAGACAGGTGTTCTGAGGCCACGCCCCTTTTTACACCTCTATGCAACGCAGCTCTGTGGCGCTAGTGGGCTAGTTTGACCCTTGGGACCCTTAGGATTCAAGGGGACTTAATCTCCCAACTTTGAACGGCCACAGGGTGCGTGTACACAGTGGTGAAGGGAGGGGACGGGGCCTGAGGTGACGGGTGCAAACACGCCCTGTGGTGCATTTTAAGTTAGGGAAATAATTCCCCTTCAATCCTGAGGGACCCTGGGGGCCAACAAGCCCACCAGGTGCTTGCAGTAAGCGCCACTGCGCTGCGTTGCAGAGAGGTGGTCTAGGCCGTGCCCCTTTTTACATCTCTCTGCAACGCAGCTCTGTGGCGCTTACTGGAGGTACCTAGTGGTCTAGTTGGACCCTAGGGACCCTCAGGATTCAAGGGGACTTAATCTCCCAACTTAAAACGGCCACAGGGCGTGTTTACACAGTAGGGAAGGGAGGGGACGGGACCTGAGGTGATGTGTGCAAACACGCCCTGTGGCTCGTTTTAAGAGGTAGTTGTAATACCCTGCCCTATTATATACTAGGGGCTTACAGAGGAGGTCCTGCTAATCACAGGGGGACCCCAACGCATAGTGTTCCCTAGTGTATGTAGGTGTTTTCACTGTATTCTGAGTGTCTTTTAACATAGCACTGGCTCTAGGACTGGTTAGTCAGACTCAGTTACCACCAGTACCCATCTGAAAAAGTTGAGGGTACAGGATGATTTTGCAACAAGGCTTCTTTCTGTTCTTCTGTTTGTTCTTTCTGCACTTTATCCTTCTTCCTGCACTTTTCTTCGTCTTTGAGGAATTCTGTTGCTTCTTTCTGCATTTCTTTTTTTTCTTTCTGTGCATTTTTTTCTTCTTTCTTCACATGTCCTATCTCTGTAGGCATAGTTAGAAATTAGCATTTAAAAAACCTTTGAAATCCACTGAAAAAAACATAGGTTTCAGGCACGTTAAAGTTAGGAATTAGCATTTAAAAAACCTTAAAATTCACTGAAAAAACCATAGGTTTCAGGGGCGTTATAGTTAGCTGGACTTTTCACTCGTACAAAACCACTGAAATGCCCCCGTTATAGTTAGTTCAGCTAACTATAACTCGCGCACCCGCAATGCACTGCTGATGACGTCACATATTACATCACTCATGACATGGTCAGTGACATCACTCATGACATCACTCATGACATCTCAAATGATATCACTGATGACATCGTCCTTGTAATAAAGTGGCAGACCTCCTCTCCCCCTAATATAACCTTTGATACACACATTCAAAAATAGAAACTACAATTTTCAAAAACAATGGACATACCAATACCAGTTACAACAACCTATTCAGTAATTCTAAGATCCACATACACATCCACTCATTCACCTACAGTCCTATACAGTCACTCATACATGTACTCACTCATCATATCTGCTCATACACCTATAAATCCTGTTACACAACACCACTCATCCATAGAGTTACTCACACACATAGTCACTCATGCTAATAAAGGATCAAACATCCATTTACTTGCATATACAGTTATACACACACCACCACACTTACTTCTACAGAAACTTACACATACTTAGTCTTTTAAACAATCACTTATGGAAACACATACTTATTCATACAGGAACTCTTTCAATCTCTCACTCTCACATACACTCACTTATATACACCAATAGTCACATATACTAGTTTAAAACATATGTAGTTACTCATAAAGACACTATTGAGACAGTCATTCACTCACTAACACACCCATGCACACACTCATCCACCCATACAGTCCTGCACACATGCTGTCTTCAACACATACAAACAGTGAGTCACTCATTCATGCACCTATGCACTACGTAATACCCCCACCGAACCATACAGACACTCAGACACTCATGTAGCTACTCACCAACCCATGCAGCCACTTATACACAAAGTGAGAGACTGATACAGATATTTACATATTTAAACATTACTCACTAAGCCATGTATTCACTAAGATAACCTTAATCAGTCAGTTATACAATCAATTTTTCAAAAACAAATCATCCATTTTGACACTTATATACCCATTTATTCTTCCATCGACCTTGAGATATACATATATAAAACATATGTAATTTTCAGAAAAACACACATTCACTGGATGATGTAATCAGTGATGTCATCAGTGATATCATTTGAGATGTCATCAGTGATGTCATGAGTGATGTCACTGACCATGTTATGAGTGATGTAATATGTGACGTCATCACCAGTGCATTGCGGGCGCGCAAGTTATAGTTAGCTGAACTAACTATAACGGGGGAATTTCAGTGGTTTTGTACGAGTGAAAAGTCCAGCTAACTATAACGCCCCTGAAACCTATGTTTTTTTCAGTGAATTTCTAAGGTTTTTTAATTGCTAATTCCTAACTATAACGTGCCTGAAACCTATGGTTTTTTCAGTGAACATATATATATATATATATATATATATATATATATATATATACAGTTCCACAGGCACCCCAATGGCAGGACACACTCCCTGTTAGCACGCTCAAATTAAGGGATGATGCAAATGTACTCGGCGCCAGCAGAGCCTGACGCGTTTTGGGTAAACACCCTTCCTCATAGGCTTTCTGCGTATTGAGTAACTGCCAGGATTAAGACAACCAGTTCTTTGTCCCTTATTTATTTCAAAGTACAATCACACTCACGTGAGTAAATTGCAAACCAATGGCTTCTGGGACCGGTAGTCTTCACAATTCCAACCCCAATTGGCTGCTGGAAGTTCCTTCAATAGAATCAATCCATCATCACAAGTGCACTTTGCAGGATACATCCCCGTTCATAAATCAGTGCCATAACAGGTCCACTCCGCTGATTAGACCACCAGCAGCGGAGCCGCTTCAATGTGTGGATTGATTTTATTGAAGGAACTTCCAGCAGCCCATTGGGGTTGGAATTTTAAAGACTACCGGTCCCAGAAGCCATTGGTTTGCAATTTACTCATATGAGTGTGATCCATTCAGACACTTATACACCCACTCATTCTTCAATACACCTTGGCATATATATGTATAAAACATATTTAAACTTTAAAGAAACACACATTCACTGGATGATGTCATCAGTTATGTCAACATTGATGTCATTAGAGATGTCATCAGTGATGTCATCAGTGATGTCACTGACCATGTCATCAGTGATGTAATATGTGATGTCATCAGCAGAACATTGCTGGGGCGCGAGTTATAGTTAGCTCTACTAACTATAACGGCTAAAATTCTCTGGTTTTGTACGAGTGAAATTTCCAACTAACTATAGCGTCCCCGAAACGTGTGTTTTTTTCAGTGAATATATACATATATATATATCCTCCTGGTGGTCACCAGTAGGTAGTTATTGTTGACACCAAAGATTCCATAGAAAAAGTGCTTTTTGTTTTGCCAATAACTTTGGTGCCACTTGACGAATCTCCACGAACTTGTCATAAAACGTACCATTTTTAGTTCAGCTGCTGTGTTAAAGGTTTTGGGGTGATCTGAGAAAAAGGAGGGGTCCCAAAACGTGTTTTCCCCATGTTGTCTATGGGGAATTTTTTATGAAGTTAAATAGGATGGGGGATCATAGGGCCCCCACCTTCACTTTTGTTAAGCCCCAGGGACTATCACTTGCCCAGGGCACTGAATACTATAGATGCAGGGGTGCTCTACTTCCCTGCTGCCCCAGGGAATGCCAACACCCCGGGGCACAGACATTAAATCATTAAAAAAACAATGTGGGGGAGGCCCTATTGCCTCACTTGCCGCCCTGGGGACCGCCACCTCCCTGGGGCTAAATTAAATATTAATGCATGGGGGCTCAAGCCTGCATTGCAACCCCGGGGACTACCACCTCCCCAAGGCACAAATATAATAATGAAAGGGGTACGTTGCAGACCCCTGGGGATCACAACCTCCCCAGGGTTTACTCAACAAAGGAGGGGGGCCGTGCACCCCCCTCATGGAGCCCTACATGGTCCTGAGCACCACCACCCCCAGGGCCTGCTCCAGCAATGTCCCAGGGTGTCCATTTCCAGGACATTGCAGTTTGCTATGGCTTCCACCAAGCCATAACAAACAAGTTCTCTGCTTTCAGCAAGCGAGAGCACAAAATACTCTTGATTGCTGAAAGTGGAGCATGTCTGTTTCCCAGCCCGCTGTCAAGCTAGCAGGGAAACAGACATTGCTTTGGGATCCAAGAAGCTGCATGTTAGCAGCGTTCTGGGTCTCAAAGCAATGCCGGCTCCTGCAGGAGGTGGGGTGTTGGCAGGCATCACAGGGGCCTTGAGGCTCCCCTGTGGTCCCCAAAGTTTTAAATGTGGGTGCCCTTGGAGGGACCAGGGCACCAACACTACATGCCAGGCCCCGGGGATGGGTCCCCAGTGCCAAAAATGGCCCAGGAGGGGGCTTATCAGCCCCCTCCTTTTCAATTAAATATTTTTTTTTTAAAGGGCAGGCCCCGGGAGATGTGGTCCCTGGGGTCAAAATTGGTCCTGGGATGGGAGGCCCCCTTCATGCCGGCAACTCGCCAGACTCCCTGCCCCCTTATTTCACCAGTTTGCAAATGAGCCTCTGGCATGCTGACGGTTGGGGGATGAAGCCCCTTTGGCTGCTGAGGGTCCTTAGGGGCCAACAAGACATCCTGTTACCCCCAGTAAGCCCCACACAGTGGGATTGCTGAGAGGTCATCAGAGGACAGTCATTTGTGCCAACGTTTTCACCTATAACTACTTTAAAGTATGGCATATTTTTTTAATTAATATATCATTATGTATGTTGGACTTTTCTGGTTGCAGGGATATATAGGACTTGTATGTTCACAAACAACCCGAGGTACCTAGAGCCAATTACTGAGCTGCGCCTTGCAATGTTTGTTTTATTGTGTAGTAGGTATATAGCAATTCATGTAGTAAACTGTGAAGAGTGAAAAATAGGTATCAAGGAAATGTATGTATTTCTGAAATGGGAACAAAATATAGAGTTTAGAGGCAGTGATTATTTGGACATCTCCAAAATTGTGGGTACCCATACTAGCATGTGACTTAGATGCCATTTTTCAAAATGTACACACTGTCTTACATTTGGAAGGCAGAAATGCATAAAAAATCAATTGTTAATAACAAGGGTTCTACTATTCTGTGCTCTGCTAAGTCTCCCTATAAAAATGGTACCTCACTCGTGTGGGTAGGCCAAGTGTCTGTGACAGAAACAGCCCAAAACACACATTGTTTCACTGAAAACTGATCCTTTTTTGCAATGTGCCTAGCTGCGCATTTTGGAACCTAGCTCAGCCTGCCCCTGGAAAAACCTAGCTAGCCTACACAGTTTTAAAAACTAGACACTCAGGGGAATCCAGGATGTGGTAAATTCTGTTACCCAGAATCCCTTACAAACTTCAAACTTTGTCAAGAAAACACATTTTCCTCAAACTTCTATGATGGAAAGTTCTGGAATCTGTGGGGAGCCACAAACTTCAAACCACCCAGCATTTCCCCAAGTCTGCCAATAAAAATGGCACCTCACTTGTACTTGTAGGCTTAGCGCCCATGACAGGAAGCGGGACAAAACGCAACCTGGACACCACATGTTTTCCAGTGAAAACTGACCCTTTTTATTCATTGTGCCTAGCTGTGGATTTTGGACCCTACCTCAGCCAGCACCTAGGGAAACCTAGCAAACATATACATTTTTGAAAACTGAACACCCTGGGGAATTCAGGATGTAGCAACTTCTGTGGATCTCTCCAGCTTCTGTTTTCCAGAATCCCCAGCAAACCTCAAACTTTGTAAAACCAAAAACATTTTCCTCAGATTTCTGTGATGAAAAAGGTTCTGGAATAGGCAGGCAGCAAAATCTTCAACCCACCCAACATTCCCCCAAGTCTCCAGATGAAAATGATACCTCTCTTGCGCCGGTAGGCCTAGTGCCCAAGACAAGAAACAGCCCAAAACTTAACATGGACACGTCACATTTTTCCAGTGAAAACTGACTCTTGTTTCCCAATATAATGATGATGGATTCAACCCAGATCTGTGACTGGGGGTGTGTGTCTGAAAAGTTTCAGCGCTCTGTCCATCATCTCCTTGTGTTTGCTTTGTTTGCCTTAGCTGGCAGGGTATGCCCAGACATGGGTCCCTTGCTCACTTTGCCAGTGGATTCAAGCTAGCCTAGCTGATGAGTGATGTTAGCTCGAAACGGTCTCAGGATTCTTGTTTCTGGTCCAGGGAAGACATGTCTTGGCAGTTCGGGCTGGACTGTTCCCATGAGGCACTGGGAAAAGACTGATTTGCATATAGCTGTGTCTGAACTGGGGTGGCGAAGTAAGCTAAGGAACCATGATGGATTTAACCCAGATCTGTGACTTGGGCTGAGTGTATGAAAAGTTTCAGTGCTCCGTCCAACATCTCCTTGTGTGTGTCTTGTCTTGCAATATGCCTAGCTGTGGATTTTGGACCCATGCTCTGCCGGCACTGAAGAAAACATAGTAAACCTGTACATTTTTAACACTAGACATCCAGGTGAATACAGGATGAGGTGACTTGTGTGGCTCTCTCCAGGCCCTGTTTCCCAGAATCCCTTGCAAACCTCAAACATTGTAAAAAAAAAACACCTCCCAGTTCTGGAATCTACAGAGAACAACAAACTTCCACACACCCAGAATTTCTCAAAGACACCTGATAAAAATAGTACCTCACTTGTGTGGGTAGTCCTACTACCCATGGCAGGAAACAGCCCAAACCACAACATGGACAGTTTAGATTTTCAAACAGAAAACTGACCCTTTTTTTCAATTTGCCTAGCTGTGGATTTAAGACCCTAGCTCAGCCGGCACCTAGGGAAAGCTAGCAAAGATGTACATTTTTGAAAACTAGATAGCCAGGACAAACCAGGATGGGGTGACATTTGTGGCCGTCACCAGGTACTGTTATCCAGCATCCCTTGAAAATCTCAGAATTTGTATAGAGAAAAAAACATTTTCCTCACATTTCTGTGACGAAAAGTTCTGGAATCTGTGTAAAGTCACTAACTTCCACACACCCAGTATTTCAAAAAGTCCTCCGATAAAAATAGTACCTCACTTGTCTGGGTAGCGCTAGTGCCCGTGACAGGAAACAGCCCCAAACACAACGTGGTCACATCACGTTTTTCCAGTAAAAAACTGAGCCTTTTTTCACAATGTGCCTAGCAGTGGATTTTGGACCCTAGCTCAGCAGGTATCTAGGGACATCTAGAAAACCTTACATTTCTGTAAACTAGACAACCAGGGTAATCCAGGATGGTGTGACTTGTGTGGATCTCATCAGGTTCTGTTACAAGAGAATCTAATGCAAATCTCTAACTTTGTCAAAAAAAAAAATGTTCCTCACATTTCTGTGATGGAAGTTCTTGGATTTGTGGGGAGCTGCAAACTTCCACCCTCCCCGTATTCTCCCAAGTCTCATGATAAAAATTGTATGGGTAAGTCTAGTGCCCATAACAGGAAAAGTTCCAAAATGTACTGTGGAGACTTCAAAATTATAAATTAAAAATAGATCTTGATTTGCAATAGAGTCACCTGCATTTTTGATCCCGGGCCCAGCGGCCATTTATGGAAACCCAAACACTTCTGAAAAGTAGACACACAGGGAAGTTCAGGGAGGTATGGCTTGTGTGGAATCCCCAACGGTTTCCTACCCAGAATCCCCTGCAAACCTCAAATTTAGCTGAAATAAATCATATTTTTCTCACATTTCTGTGTGAGAAAGTTTTGGGATCACAAGGCTGACACAAATTTCCTACCACTCAACATTCCAACAGGTCTCCTGATAAAAATGGTACCTAGCATGTGTGGGTGGGCCAAGTACAAGTGACAAGGAAGGGCTCAAAACGTATTGGGGAAACATCAAAATTATCTACAAAAAACTGACCCGGTTTTGCAAGGGTGCACCTGCGTTTTTGGTCCAGAGCTCTGCGGCCGTCTAGGCTTGCGTGGGATTCTGGGTAGGAAAAGTAAGGGGGATCCACACAAGCAATACCTCCTTAGTCTTCACCGAGTATCTTGTTGTTAGAAATTTCTGGGCTTGGTAGGTTTCCCTAGGTGGCACTGAGCCCGAGACCAAAAATGCAGGTGCCCACCTTGCAAAACCAGGTTGTTTTCTGATAGATAATTTTGATGTCTCCACAATACGTTTTAGGCCCTTCCCTGCCACAGGCACTTGGCTCACCCACACAACTGAGGTACCATTTTTATCAGGAGACCTGAGGGAACACTGTGTGGTAGGACATTTGTGTCAGCCTGGTGATCCCACAATTTACCCACCCAGAAATTTGAGAAAAAATGAATTATTTTCAGCTAAATATTAGGTCTGCAAGGGATTCTGGGTAGGGTGAGAACTACTTTCTGTGAATGTCTGTATCAGTCTGTCAGTTGGTGTGTAAGTAGCTGCATGGGTTGGTGAGTAGGTATATAAGTGGCTATATGGGTTATTGATTGGTTGCCTGACTGCCTGTATGGGTGTATGAGTGTCTTTATAGATGGGTGAAGGGATGTGTGACTCCCTGCATGGATGAGTGAGTGAGTGGGCGAATCACTGGATGTATGGTTTTATGAGTGCATCTGAGAAGGCTCTATGGGTGAGTGAGTGTGCGTATGGCTGTGTTGGTGAGGGAATGGATATGTCAGTGGTATGTAGGTAAGTAACTGCATATGTGAAAGGCAGTATAGGTGAGTGTTGGATTTTGTAAGTGACTGTGTGAGTGAGTGAGTGTCAGAGTAGCTGTATGGGTGAGTGTGTGCTTCTATCAGGGACTGTATAGATGAGTAAGTGTGTGTTAGTATCTATATGAATAAGTGAGTTGGTGTGTGTATAACTGTATAGGTGAGTGAGTCGCTGTGTGATTGACTCTATGGGTGAGTGAGTAGGTGTAGAAGTACCTCTATGAGTGACTGGGAGTGTGTGAGTGGCTGTGTGGCTGTATGAGCAGATATATTAGTAGCTTTATTAGTGAGTGAGTTGATGTATGAGTGGCTGTATGGATGACTGAGTGGATATGTGTGTAGACCTATGAATCATTGAGTGGGCATGGGTGTGGCAATGGTTTTGAGAATGGGAGTGTGAAAGTTGGAGTGGGTATATGAAAGGTTACATGGGGTGTGAGTGGCTGCATCAGAGATTCTATGGATGATATCATCAGTGATATCATTTGAGATGTCATCAGTGATGTCACTGAACATGTCATGAGTAATGCAATATGTGAGGTCGTAAGCAGTGCATTGCGGGGCCGCGAGTT
Source organism: Triturus cristatus (assembly GCF_964204655.1). Taxonomy (NCBI): domain Eukaryota; kingdom Metazoa; phylum Chordata; class Amphibia; order Caudata; family Salamandridae; genus Triturus; species Triturus cristatus. The sequence goes on from NC_140583.1 coordinate 1,029,122,067, forward strand.
AAAGTTAGATCAGCTAACTATAACTGCGGAATTTCTCTGATTTTGCACAAGTGAAATATCAGCCCAACTATAACATCCCTGTATCGTTTGTTTTTTTCAGTGAGTTTCTAAGGTTATTTAAAATTCTATTTCTTAACTATAATACCAGTGTAGCTTTTGGTTTTTTCAGTGAATTTCCAAGGGTTTTTAAATGCTAATTGTTAACTATAATGTCCCTTTAACCTTTGTTTTTTTCAGTTTCTAAGGTTTTTTTAAATTCTGATTCTTAATTGTAATGTCTATTTTTTTGTAAGTCTAAGATTTTCATACTTTTGTTCTATGATTGGTTATTGTTTATTATATTTCTATAATTAACCACACATGTTTTGATTTCATATGAGTTTTTCAGAAAATACAGTAATAAATGGTTTTATTTTTAACAATTTTATAAGTCAGCACAACATTATTTCATTTCCTGTGGCGATTCTGTCATCATTAAATGTATTTCAAATACTGAAAAATGCACTTAAAGACCTTTTTTTTAAGTTTAACTCTAAATATTTAGTAAAATATTGTTTTAACTTTTCTTTCTGTGATCAATTTAGAAGAAAACCACCTTTACAAAAAAAAATTGTATTTGCGACTACACCCATCACCGCAATGACGTCAGTAGTCATGAAGAGAGCGTGGTTTAAACAAAGTGTAAAACATATATATAGACATATTCTACAGTATACTTAACAGTAGAGCTTTATTAGTGTACTTTTCAATCTCAATAGTTTACTGAGTATCCAGAATAATCGCCTTCAAACACTATTTTCCGTTTCCGAGAAGACAACTAAAGTCGCGATGATGGTAATCACGGATAGCGCATGTTTTTCAACAACTCCGAAACATGTATGTAGACAAATTGTGAACAAGGCTAGTATAGCTCTTTACTATTATAATATTGAAAGTTCTGCTTTTCTTTCCATCTTTTAAGAAAACTACTTTAAACTTTTACATTTCCGCTTTATCTCAGTAACCGCGACTATTTTGGTCACCGCAGATATCACATGAATGGAAAACCAAGGAATAACAACTGGAAAATATACTTTTCAGCAAAATCAATAGGAAGTACACACTCACTCCTCCTTCTTGAATCTTCTTTCATAGAACTTCATTCTGATCAGTCTGAGCAAGTGGATTCATTTTGCTGTGCAAAGTTTTTGGTCTTTTTTCTATCAAAAATGGCAATACTGCAAGGAGATGGGGGTCATGACCAGGATGTGGAGAGTGAAGATTTGGAAGAAGAGGCACCCCCACAAAAGAGAGCCTGCGTGGCATGGATTTTTTTTAAAATCCCATCATGGGATTCAAAAACAGATGCCAAATGTGTGCAATGCACAATCTGCAACAAGAACCTCTCTAGAGGGACGAACAAGAAATATTCATGTGGGACAACATCCATGTTATACCATCTAAAAATCTATTATAAAAACATTTCTCTAATTGGCGATCAAGCAGAGGGAATCTGGAGGACCATCTACTGCAGTGGCAGCAGCAGCAATTTCCGGGCACAAAGTCCCTTCTGAGGTGCCGACTACTGCAACAGATATGGCTCCAGAGTTGTCAAGAATGGCCTCATTCTGATTGGACTGTAGTGCTGTTATAAGTGCTGGTGAGCAGTGTCTTACAGCTATTTGCAATGCTGCAAAACAGCATACATGCTAATCTTTCCCCCTTTTATAAGTTTTGCACCTTTTTCAGTGCATGTTTTTTCAATTCCTGCTGTCCCAGTTGCCATTTTTGTTATTATAAAAAGGAAAAAAATATATAAAACTTTACAAAAGCATTAAAAAAGGTTACAGTTGTAAAGGATACTGTATATATATATATATATATATATATGTTGGAATGAGTGTATGACTGGTGTATGGATGATCGAATGAGTACATAACTGATGCATGGATGTTACAATGAGTGCAGCAGTAGTGCTTGAGTGAATCTATGAGTGCATAAGTAGTGCCTGAGTGATTGGAAGAGTGCAAAGGAAGTGATTGGGTGATTATATGTGTGCATGGGTGGTGTCTGGGTGAATGGATGAGTACATGTGTAGTGCCTCAGTATATGGAAGAGTGCAATGGTAATGCCTGAGTGAATGGATGAGTGTATTGATAATGGCTGGGTGAATTAATGAGTGTGTGGGTAGTGTCTGGGTGATTCAATTAGTGCATGGGTAGGGTCTGGGTAAATAGATCAGTGCATGGGTAGTGTCTGACTAAATGGATGAGTGCATAGGTAGTGTATGAGTGAATGGATGAGTGCATGGGCAGTACCTGGGTGATTGGATAAGTGCATGGGTAGTGCCTGAGTGAGTAGATAAGCACATGTGTAGTGCCTGGGTGATTGGATGTGTCCATGCGAAGTGCCTGGGTGAGTGGATGAGTGTGTGGGTAGTACCTAAGAAAATGGATGAGTACACAGGTACTGGCAGAGTGATTCAATATGTGCATGGTTAGTGCCTGAGTGAATGTATGAGTGCATGGTAGTGAAGGAGTGAATGGCTGAGTGCAAGTGTAGTGCCTGGGTCATTGGACGAGTGTATGGATAGAGCCTGAGTGAATGGATGAATGCATGCGTAGTGCCTGAGTGAATGGATGAGTAGATGGGTAGTGCCTGGGTGATTTGATGTATCCAAGGGTAATGTCCAGGTGATTCGATGTATGCATGGGTACTGCCTGGGTCATTCGATGTATGCGTGGGTAGTGCCTGGGTGAATGGATGAGTGCATGTACAATGCCTGAGTGGTAAAAGTTTGTTTATTGTATAGTTAATAAAAACTGTAACAATTTACATAAAACTACATCCTTTGAGCGTTAATTTAAAACAATTACAGTTTTGTGTAAAAAACTCAATATAAAACATATAAAAGACAACTTATGAGCCAGTATTTACACATTTCATAAACATATAAAAGAATCTATAATATGAATATGTAGAACTAGACATTATCTACTTCAGTCTATTATTTTCTTCCTTTTGTTTGGCCGGAAAGTACATCTGTCAGGCTCTTAGTCCCGAGTCTAACAAATTTAATTGGCAATTGTTCAATATGTGGTGTATTTAACTCAGGTAGTCGTGATCAACACCTGTTTCATCTCCTCCTCAGTATGTGTAGCCAGTAAAAATAGCTTTCATCCCCTTTTGAGCTTATCTCGTTAAAGTGCTGCTGTTTTCAGTGCTTGATCATGACCTTGTTAAAAAAATTATCATTTTACAATTCATTTTATTGCTTTCGTCCCCTATTGAGATTATCTCGTTAAAGTGCTGCTGCTTTCAATACTTGATCATGAGCTTGTAAAAACGTTATCATTTTGCAATTCATTTGGGAGTCAGTTGGATCCAGTCCTCTAATGTAGCAGTTCTACACAAGCTTATTCCTCTGTCTAAGAAAGCTCTCTTTAAAAAAGTGACACGCTCTGGTTGCAGCTTCTTGCAGTGACATATAAGATGAACTAAGTCTTCCTTTTGAGAGCCGCAAAGTTGGGATTCTTTTGACTCAATGTGCTTCCAGTGTGGCTCGTCAGCCAGGGTGGGGAATTTGCCAAAGCGCCGTGCCATCAGTTGTCTTTTGATGTAGATAGAGAACGTAGAGTCTAGGTAGGCCGCTGGTTTAAACTTTTACATTTCCGCTTTATCTCAGTAACCGCGACTATTTTGGTCACCGCAGATATCACATGAATGGAAAACCAAGGAATAACAACTGGAAAATATACTTTTCAGCAAAATCAATAGGAAGTACACACTCACTCCTCCTTCTTGAATCTTCTTTCATAGAACTTCATTCTGATCAGTCTGAGCAAGTGGATTAATTTTGCTGTGCAAAGTTTTTGGTCTTTTTTCTATCAAAAATGGCAATACTGCAAGGAGATGGGGGTCATGACCAGGAGGTGGAGAGTGAAGATTTGGAAGAAGAGGCACCCCCACAAAAGAGAGCCGGCATGTCATGGATTTTTTTTAAAATCCCATCATGGGATTCAAAAACAGATGCCAAATGTGTGCAATGCACAATCTGCAACAAGAACCTCTCTAGAGGGACGAACAAGAAATATTCATGTGGGACAACATCCATGTTATACCATCTAAAAATCTATTATAAAAACATTTCTCTAATTGGCGATCAAGCAGAGGGAATCTGGAGGACCATCTACTGCAGTGGCAGCAGCAGCAATTTCCGGGCACAAAGTCCCTTCTGAGGTGCCGACTACTGCAACAGATATGGCTCCAGAGTTGTCAAGAATGGCCTCATTCTGATTGGACTGTAGTGCTGTTATAAGTGCTGGTGAGCAGTGTCTTACAGCTATTTGCAATGCTGCAAAACAGCATACATGCTAATCTTTCCCCCTTTTATAAGTTTTGCACCTTTTTCAGTGCATGTTTTTTCAATTCCTGCTGTCCCAGTTGCCATTTTTGTTATTATAAAAAGGAAAAAAATATATAAAACTTTACAAAAGCATTAAAAAAGGTTACAGTTGTAAAGGATACTGTATATATATATATATATATATATATGTTGGAATGAGTGTATGACTGGTGTATGGATGATCGAATGAGTACATAACTGATGCATGGATGTTACAATGAGTGCAGCAGTAGTGCTTGAGTGAATCTATGAGTGCATAAGTAGTGCCTGAGTGATTGGAAGAGTGCAAAGGAAGTGATTGGGTGATTATATGTGTGCATGGGTGGTGTCTGGGTGAATGGATGAGTACATGTGTAGTGCCTCAGTATATGGAAGAGTGCAATGGTAATGCCTGAGTGAATGGATGAGTGTATTGATAATGGCTGGGTGAATTAATGAGTGTGTGGGTAGTGTCTGGGTGATTCAATTAGTGCATGGGTAGGGTCTGGGTAAATAGATCAGTGCATGGGTAGTGTCTGACTAAATGGATGAGTGCATAGGTAGTGTATGAGTGAATGGATGAGTGCATGGGCAGTACCTGGGTGATTGGATAAGTGCATGGGTAGTGCCTGAGTGAGTAGATAAGCACATGTGTAGTGCCTGGGTGATTGGATGTGTCCATGCGAAGTGCCTGGGTGAGTGGATGAGTGTGTGGGTAGTACCTAAGAAAATGGATGAGTACACAGGTACTGGCAGAGTGATTCAATATGTGCATGGTTAGTGCCTGAGTGAATGTATGAGTGCATGGTAGTGAAGGAGTGAATGGATGAGTGCAAGTGTAGTGCCTGGGTCATTGGACGAGTGTATGGATAGAGCCTGAGTGAATGGATGAATGCATGCGTAGTGCCTGAGTGAATGGATGAGTAGATGGGTAGTGCCTGGGTGATTTGATGTATCCAAGGGTAATGTCCAGGTGATTCGATGTATGCATGGGTACTGCCTGGGTCATTCGATGTATGCATGGGTAGTGCCTGGGTGAATGGATGAGTGCATGTACAATGCCTGAGTGGTAAAAGTTTGTTTATTGTATAGTTAATAAAAACTGTAACAATTTACATAAAACGACATCCTTTGAGCGTTAATTTAAAACAATTACAGTTTTGCGTAAAAAACTCAATATAAAACATATAAAAGACAACTTATGAGCCATTATATACACATTTCATAAACATATAAAAGAATCTATAATATGAATATGTAGAACTAGACATTATCTACTTCAGTCTATTATTTTCTTCCTTTTGTTTGGCCGGAAAGTACATCCGTCAGGCTCTTAGTCCCGAGTCTAACAAATTTTATTGGCAATTGTTCAATATGTGGTGTATTTAACTCAGGTAGTCGTGATCAACGCCTGTTTCATCTCCTCCTCAGTATGTGTAGCCAGTAAAAATAGCTTTCATCCCCTTTTGAGCTTATCTCGTTAAAGTGCTGCTGTTTTCAGTGCTTGATCATGACCTTGTTAAAAAAATTATCATTTTACAATTAATTTTATTGCTTTCGTCCCCTATTGAGATTATCTCATTAAAGTGCTGCTGCTTTCAATACTTGATCATGAGCTTGTAAAAACGTTATCATTTTGCAAATCATTTGGGAGTCAGTTGGATCCAGTCCTCTAATGTAGCAGTTCTACACAAGCTTATTCCTCTGTCTAAGAAAGCTCTCTTTAAAAAAGTGACACGCTCTGGTTGCAGCTTCTTGCAGTGACATATAAGATGAACTAAGTCTTCCTTTTGAGAGCCGCAAAGTTGGGATTCTTTTGACTCAATGTGCTTCCAGTGTGGCTCGTCAGCCAGGGTGGGGAATTTGCCAAAGTGCCGTGCCATCAGTTGTCTTTTGATGTAGATAGAGAACGTAGAGTCTAGGTAGGCCGCTGGTTTAAGGGTTTTGTAGTTATTAATCACTGTCCATGAATGAGAACGATGAGAAAAGATGCCTTATCAGTGAATGAAATTTTGCAGCTTTGTTTAGTGCCATCTTAAATGCTGAGAAAGACATATTTTTATTCCAAAGATTAGCAAAACAAGTTGCCTTAAGCGCACTGGTCAAAAATTGGTTGGCCTGCAATTGTTTTTGCATTTCCAATTCCAGCCATAATAATTTGTTGAGGCTATTTTCCTCTGCGTTTTGCTTAATCCGATATCACACCTTTATATATGTATAAAGTCTGCCCAATGATTCATTCATCAGTCCAAATTCTAATCGCATTTGCGCAGGCGACGCGGTCATGGGGATTTGAAAAACCTTTTTATAACTTCTTGTTATTAATTTATTAAGAATTTCCGAGTCCTTTCCATGCATGGCCCCACTGGGATATGATAAGGTTGGCAGTGCTAATACCTGAGTGAATGAATGAGTACATGTGTAGTTCCTGGGTCATTGTAGAGTGTATGGCTAGTGCCTGAGTGAACGGATAAGTGAATGCATACTGCCTGAGTGAATGGATGAGTGCAAGGGAAAAGCCTGGGTAATTGAATGTGTGCATGGGTTCACTGACAGAATATGAACCCCTAAATTATCCCCATACCAAAAAATATCGATATCAAAAATATAATTGTATAAAATATCATTTTATATACAAAATAAAATAATAAATATTAAATATGCTAAACAATAAAATTACAAAAAAATGTATTAGATTTAACATCCATTTAAACAAATATAACAAATAAACTTAAATGTGTTGGATAGTCGAGGGTTAAAATTTACTATTACCAGTAGGGTAAGTGTTGGATAGAGGAGGTGTAAAAATTACTATTCCTGTCCAATGAGTGCAACAATAGGGAAAGTGTTGGATAGCGGTGGGGTAAAATTACTATTCCCACTCGAGTCAGAGCAACAGTATAAAAGGTTTTGGTTAGCGGAGGAATAAAAATTACTATTCCCACTCCAATGAGTGTAATAATAAGGAAAGTGTTGGATAACGGAGGGGTAAAAATTACTATTCCTACTTCAGTCAGTGCAATAGTAAGGAAAGTGTTGGATTGCAGAGGGCTACAAATTAGTATTCCCACTCCAGTCAGTTCAAAATTAAAAAGCAAACACATTATCAACAACAATTTATTTTTTAAACAAAATAAATAAAAATATTTATAAATAAGTTAAAATTTAAAATACAAATAAATGTAATATTAAAAATAAATAATAAAAACATATTATAATGTTAAATACATAGGACAAATACCTACAAATATTATATTAAATAAAATACAAAAACATTTTTAAACAAACAAATATTTTTAAGTAGAAAATATTTAGAAAAAAAACATTAATTAATACAGGGGTTTAGTTTTTTTATTTCCTACCCTATCTCACCACACAATTCACAACACACATCTACATTTAAAAAATGTACTTCCATAATTAACATAATATATTATCAATTAAAGAAATATTATTAATTCAAAAATAAATTAAAACATATAAAAATTAATTAACTTCCCACCCTTTACCTCTATGATCCCTACAACCCACAGCTAAAATTAAACTGTAAAAAAAATGAATTACACAATTAAATCTTTTCAGTTAAAATAACTATTAGTATTTAACAACTAATTATAAAGAAAAATAATTAATGTACTACCCATCATTTACTCCTATAAAACCAAAACTACACAAAAAATAAAGAATTACCCTAATTAATCATCAATTAATTATTATCAATGATCAACTAATTATTAATTAATTAAACATACATTACTTCCTACCCTCTACCCTTATAAACCTCACAACCCACAACTAAAATTACTTACTCAATTTCCATATTTATTTTTAATGAATTAATATTAATTAACAACTGATTATTAATTAATTACAAATAAATGACTTCCCCCTTTGCCCCTATAAACCTCACAACCTGCATCTAGAATTAATTACACATTTTCCATATTTAATTTTCAATTAATTAATTAATATTAATTAACAACTGATTATTAATTAATTAAAAATAAATTACTTTCCACCCTTCACTCCTATCAACCCCACAACCCGCACCTAAACAACATTACAAAATTACCATACTTAATTACAAATTAATTAATTAACGACCAATTAATAATTCGTTATTAATGACTTACTTCCCACAATTACCACTATAAAATCAAAATTAAATAAGTAATATTTTTTTTTTTAAATCATTAATTTATTATAATTAAAATACTTCCCACCCTATTCCCTTATTAACCCAGAACACTCTAGGGAACTAAAATATGCAAATGTAATTAAAATAAAATTGATAACTACTAAAAATGTAACACATGTATTAAAAATTATAAACAATACTTATACAAAAACAAATACATCAAATGCATTTAAAATATATACTAAAATACATAACACTAATTTAAAAATCGATATTTGAAACAACTATATTTTTGCAAATGATATTAATGACTTCTATATTTTTAAAAACAGTATTTTTTACCGTGTGCATGGATAGAGCATGGGTAGAGCCTGGGTGAATAGATGAGTGCATGGATAATGCATGAGTGATTGTATGAGTGTAAGGATAGTGCCTGGGTGATTTAAAGAATGTATGAATAGTGCCTGGGAGATTGTATGAGTGCATGGGTACTGCCTGGGTGATTGTATGAGTAAATAAGTAACACTTGCGTGATTGGATGAGTGCAAGAGTCGTGCCTGGGTGATTGGATAAGTATAAGGCTACAGCCTGTGTTAGTGGATGAGTGCAAGTGTAGTTGTTTGGTGATTGGGTAAGTGTCTGGATAGTGAGTGGGCAATTGGGTGAATGCATGCATACCACCTGCATAATTGGGTGAGTTCATGGATAGCACCTGGGTGATTGGATGATATGTGCAGGGTACTGCCTGGGTGATTGGATCAGTTCATGAGTAGTGCCTGGGAAAGTGGTTGAGTACATGGGTAGTGCCTTAGTGAATAAATGAGTACAAGGGTACTGTCTAGGAGATAGGATGAGTTCATGGATAGTGCCAGGTGATTGTGAGAGTACATAGATAGATCTTGAGTGAAGGGATGAGTTCAAGAGTAGCGCCTGGGTGATTGGATGAGTGCAAGGGTAGAGCCTGGATAATTTGTTGAGTGCAAGGGTAGTGCCTGGGTGATTGGGTGAATACATGCATACTGCCTGCTTGATTGGGTCAGTGCATAGATAATGCCCGGATGATTGGATGAGTTCATGGGTACTGCCTAGGTGATTGGATGAGTGCATGAGGAGTACCTGGGTGAGAGGATGAGTGCATGAGTGCATGGGTAGTACCTCAGTGAATAGATGAGTGCAAGGGTAGTGCCTGTGTGACTGGATGAGCACATGGATAGTGCCTAGGTGATTGTTAGAGTACATCAATAGTGCTTGAGAGAATGGATGAGTGCATGGGTTCTGCTTGGGTGACTGGATTAGTTCATGGGTAGAGCCTGGTTGATTGTGTGAATGTGTGATGAGCACATAGGTGACTGGATAAGTAAAAATGTAGTGCTTGGGTGATTGGATGAGTGCAAGGGTAGAGCCTGGGAGATTTGATGAGTGCAGGGTACTGCCTGGGTGATTAGATAAGTTCATGAGTAGTGCCTGGGTAAGTGGATGAGTACATGGGTAGTGCCTCAGTGAATAAATGAGTGCAAGGGTACTGTCTAGGATGAGTTCATGGATAGTGCCAGATGATTGTGAGAGTACATAGATAGAGCTTAAGTGAATGGAAGAATGCCAGCGTAACACCTGGGTGATTGGTTGAGTGCAAGGGTAGTGCCTAGGTGATTGGGTGAATACATGCATACTGCCTGCTTGATTGGGTCAGTGCATGGATGGTGCCCAGGTGATTGGATGAGTGCATGGGTACTGCTTGGGTGATTGGATGAGTGCATGAGTAGTACCTGGGTGAGAGGATGAGTGCATGGATAGTGCCTCAGTGAATGGATCAGTGCAAGGGTAGTGTCTGGGTGCCAGATGACCAAATGGATAGTGCCTAGGTGATTGTGAGAGTGCATCAATAGTGAATGAGTGAATGAATGAGAGCATGGGTACTGCTTGGGTGAGTGGATTAGTGCGTGGGTAGAGCCTGGTTGATTGTGTGAATGTGTGAGAAGCACACAGGTCACTGGATGAGTGAAAATGTAGTGATTGGGTGATTGGATGAGTGCAAGGGTAGAGCCTGGGTTGTTGGATGAATGCAAGGGTAGTGGCTTGGTGATTGGGTGAGTGCATGTATAGTGCCTGGGTGATTTGGTGAATACATACATACTGCCTGCATGATTGGGTGAGTGAATGGATAGTGCGCGGGTGATTGGATGTGTGCATGGGTACTTCCTGGGTGAATGGATGAGAGCAGGAGTGAATGGATGAGTGCAAGGGTAGTGCCAAGGTGATTGGATGAGTGCGCTGGTAGTGCCTGAGTGAATGGATGAACGCGTGCATAGTACCTGAGTGAATGGAAGAGCACAAGGGTAGTGACTAGGTGATTGTGTGAGTGCAGGGATATTGCCTGGGTGGTTGGAAGAATGTATGAGTAGTGCCTGGCTGATTGGATGAGTGCGTCAGTACTATCTGGGTGATTGGAAGAATGTATGAGTAGTGCCTGGCTGATTGGATAAGTGCGTCAGTACTGCCTGGGTGATTGGATGAGTGCATGAGTGGTGACTGGGTAAGTGGATGAGTGCATGGGTAATTCCATAGTCAATGGATAACTGCATACATACTGTCTGGGTGAGTAGATGAGTGCATGGGTAGGGCCTAGGTGAATGGATGAGTAGAAGGGTAGTGCCTGGGTGATTGGATGGGCATATGGATAGTGCCTAGGTGATTGTGAAAGTACATCAATAGTGCCTGAGAAAATAAATTAGTGCTTGGGTACTGCTTGGGTGACTGGATTAGTTCATGGGTAGTGCCTGGTTGATTGTATGAGTGTGTGGGTAGCACATAGGTGTCTGCATGAGTGCAAGAGTAGTGCCTGGGTAAATGGATGAGTGCAAGGGTAGATCCTGGGTAATTAGATGTGTGCAAAGGTAGTGGCTTGGTGATCGGGTGAATGCATGCATACTGCCTGGGTGATTGGGTGAGTGCATGGCTACTGCCTCAGTGAATCGATAAATGCAAGGTTAGTGTCTGGGTGATTAGATGAGTGCATGGATAGTGTCTAGGTAATTTTGAGAGCACATAGATAGTGCTTGAGTGAATTGATGAGTCCATGTGTACTGCTTGGGTGATTGGATTGCTTGGGTGATTGGATTAGTGCATGGGTAGTGCCTGGTTGATTGTATGAGTACCTGAGTAATGCATAGTTAACTGGATGAGTACAAGAGTAGTGCTTGGGTGATTTGATGAGTGCAAGGGTAGATCCTGGGTCATTGGATGAGTACAAGGGTAGTGACTTAATTGGGTGAGTCCACAGAGAGTGCCTGGGTGACAATCCATTTTCAATTGCAGTTTTTCTGTTACTAGCACTGCAACTCCTTGATGTTACATTTTATCATTTGCTCTAATATTAATGATCTCTTCTGTTTTCAGCTGCAATAATTGTTAATTGAATTTACAACACTCCTCAAGATTTGATATCAAACAAAAATGGACTTCTCTTCTTTAACAAAATTGTACATTATTTCAGCCGCTGAAACATTACTTGGAAACAATTTTTTGATGAGACAGGTTTGCAATACTGTCTTTCCCTCTTTTGTGAGGACTCCCTTTCTTATATCCTTTAGTATATCTGCATAATGCATTTTTGATGCTTGTGCGTATTTTAGATTACTCTTGGTATTGAAAGTTTTCCCAAATGTTTACATTTCCAATGCTTCCTAGTGAATTCCTAGTTTTATTAGTAGTAGTTTCTTGAATACAGGTTGTCCTTTTATGGGAGTAAGCTGTAGCAGGTCTCCAAAGAATATTAAGGTGCCGATCACGATCCGGCAAAAACCGGGTACGAACCGTCGGACGGAGCATATTCTCCGTCCGACGCGTACCCGGTCGTCAAAATTTACAAACAAGGAATTACGATTCGCACGGGAACACCATTTCCGTACGAATCGTAAAAAAGCCCGACCGAACAAAATAAACCTACAAATGCGATCCGGGAAAGCGCCGACCTGACGTCGGGACGCTCGCAGCCTGCCATTCACGAACCAGGAATTACGATTCGCACCGACGTCATCCCGCACGGTGAATATTTTCCGGCTGCCAAAAACTGCCGGGAAATCAGGACGACGCGAACAAGGACCACCAGTACGCGACGGACAGACAGGACGACGCGAACAAGGAGGACCAGTACGCGACAGGACGACGCGATCAAGGAGTACCAGTACGCGACGGACAGACAGGACGACGCGATCAAGGAGGACCAGTACGCGACGGACAGACAGGACGACGCGAACAAGGAGGACCCGTACGCGACGGACAGACATGGACCCGAACCTACGTGTCATCCCGGCCCTCATAGCAGTCGACCTCCTCTACAGGTTCCGACGCAGACGCCGCAGAAGGTCAGAATAACTAAGGGAGGGGGGAAAGTGGGGTGGGGTGGGGGTGGCAGGACCAGGGCAGGCCACAAAACGCCCACCAAAGTCACACAGCACACATGCCCAGGACATACCTGACTCCCATGCCCTGGTCACTACGAGGGGGTGGGGGCGTGTCCAGCTAAGCCAGCGACCGCCACAACGGAAGTCCGTCATGACGCGAACCGGCAACACAACCAGACAGGTACGTCCCGTACCCACGCCTGAAGAGCGTGGGTACGAGTCGTACCACGCCCACACCCACGTCACCCCAACAATGGCGGGACGGCTCGTACCCACGTGGCAAAGGCCTGGGTACGGGCCGCACAAGCATCACATAGCGTGGGGACGGATATGTACGGACCCTACCCCCACCCCGTATGCATGGAACGTACCCCCACCCCAACAGTGTAAGTACGACACGTACCCCCACCCGCGTACGTATGGAGCGTACCCCCACCCCAACAGTGTAAGTACGACCCGTACCCACACCCGCGTACGTATGGAGCGTACCCCCACCCCAACAGTGTAAGTATGACCCGTACCCCCACCCGCATACGTATGGAGCGTACCCCCACCCCAACAGTGTAAGTACGACCCGTACCCCCACCTCGAATGCATGGAGCGTACCCCCACCCCAACAGTGTAAGTACGACCCCTACCCACACCCGCGTACGTATGGAGCGTACCCCCACCCCAACAGTGTAAGTACGACCCCTACCCTCACCCGCGTACGTATGGAGCGTACCCCCACCCCAACAGTGTAAGTAAGACACGTACCCTCTCCTTGAATGCATGGAGCGTACCCCCACCCCAACAGTGTAAGTACGACCCGTACCCCCACCCGCGTACGTATGGAGCGTACTCCAACCCCAACAGTGTAAGTATGACCCGTACCCCCACCTCGAATGCATGGAGCGTACCCCCACCCCAGCAGTGCCCTGAGACAGGAGGGGTGGGTGCCTAACACACCCAGCAGTGCCCTGAGACAGGAGGGGTGGGGGCCTATCACTCCCAGCAGTGCCCTGAGACAGGAGGGGTGGGGGCCTATCACTCCCAGCAGTGCCCTGAGACAGGAGGGGTGTGTGCAGAGTCCTCCCAGCAGTGCCCTGAGACAGGAGGGGTGTGTGCATAGTCCTCCCAGCACTGCCCTGAGACAGGAGGGGTGGGTGCCTATCACTCCCAGCAGTGCCCAGTCACAGGAGGGGTGGGTGCAGAGTCCTCCCAGCAGAGCCCTGAGACAGGAGGGGTGGGTGCCTAACACTCCCAGCAGTGCCCTGAGACAGGAGGGGTGGGGGCCTATCACTCCCAGCAGTGCCCTGAGACAGGAGGGGTGGGGGCCTATCACTCCCAGCAGTGCCCTGAGACAGGAGGGGTGTGTGCAGAGTCCTCCCAGCAGTGCCCAGAGACTGGAGGGGTGGGTGCCTATCACTCCCAGCAGTGCCCTGAGACAGGAGGGGTGGGTGCAGAGTCCTCCCAGCAGTGCCCTGAGACAGGAGGGGTGGGTGCAGAGTCCTCCCAGCAGCGCCCTGAGACAGGAGGGGTGTGTGCAGAGTCCTCCCAGCAAAGCCCTGAGACAGGAGGGGTGGGTGCAGAGTCCTCCCAGCAGTGCCCTGAGACAGGAGGGGTGTGTGCAGAGTCCTCCCAGCAGTGCCCAGAGACAGGAGGGGTGTGTGCAGAGTCCTCCCAGCAGTGCCCTGAGACAGGAGTGGTGTGTGCAGAGTCCTCCCAGCAGTGCCCAGAGACAGGAGGGGTGGGTACCTATCACTCCCAGCAGTGCCCAGACACAGGAGGGGTGGGTGCAGAGTCCTCCCAGCAGAGCCCTGAGACAGAAGGGGTGGGTGCAGAGTCCTCCCAGCAGTGCCCTGAGACAGGAGGGGTGGGTGCAGAGTCCTCCCAGCAGTGCCCTGAGACAGGAGGGGTGGGTGCAGAGTCCTCCCAGCAGTGCCCTGAGACAGGAGGGGTGTAACACATGTGTGTGAGGCTGGAAGTACACACATGCATACTGCCTACAAGGGAACATGTCCCCATGAACTCATGTCAACAGACTCCATACACATGTACAGTGATCACCAAGGATGCCACGAATGTTGCAGGTGGAGACATGGCCCTGCATGCATGGCCAAAGTAGAAGGGCTCCGTCACACACACAGCTCATGTAGACACAGCTCTGCGCTAAAGATTGGGAACACCCTGCAGGGAAGATATCAGGGTACACAGAGGGAGGAATACACCCTGGGACAATTGCACCATGCAGTAACTGCTTACATGAACAAAGAAAGTTAGCTAACACCTTGTGATGGCACACAGATCCCAGGGTCCCCCCAATGAGCAGCCCACAACTACATTTCCCACACACCCAACACATGAACACCACCCAAAACCATGTAGCAGCCCCACCAACACCAATACCAGCATAGCAGTAGTGTCAGAATGAAAAAAAAAATAAAGCTTTATTCAGCATGATCACAGTGTCCGTGGATTGCAGGCAGTTAAATATTCACAAAGCTCATAGGGCAGTCAATAAGTCTCAGCTGGATGGGGGACACAGTGGGATGCGTGTCCCCTAGCTTGCCTGCACAGTTACATGCCGTCGTCTTCCACAGGGGTGAGGGCATCAGGGGGGGGGAAGCACCAGGCACTGCAGGGACATCAGGGCAAAGGGTAGGCGTTGTGGGTGCAGGGATGGAGGACTCCACCACAGGGGGTGGGGCAGGGCCAAAGGCGGAGGCCAGGATGGCACTACACACCTTTGCAAGGTCCTCCAGGGATTCCCCTGCACCCGTAGGATCCACAGGCCCCAAGGAGGGGGGGGGGGGGTCAGAGGGATGGGTCGCAGCGCCACTGTGGGAGGGTGTAGACAGGGGGGGGAATCAAGCACCCTGACCGGGAACCTCCTTGACCGCTTGCGGGGTGGTGTCACTGTGGGGCTCAGGGACAGAGCGGCCATGAAGGAGTCTTTGGGGGAGAGGTGGCCAGGAGAGCTGAGGGGAGGGGATTTGGAGGGAGTGGACTGGGTGGAATGCGGACTCCCACTCTGGCTGCGTGTCACACGTTTGCCCCCCAACCCAGTGGGTGTGCCTACCTCACCCTGTGTGTGCGTGTCAGGAGGAGTGCGGTGGACCTTCCCTGCTGGTGTGGTGCCTGTGTCTGTTGATGTGGGTGCATGCCGATGTCTGGGTGTACGTGGGACAGGCATGGGAGTGGGAAGTGTGGATGGGGCAGGGGTAGGTGGTGGGAGGTCGCGCTGCAGGAGACCCACTGCTGCAGTCAGTGTCGAGTCTATCGACCGAAGCAAGCTGCGTTGGTCAGCCTGTGATGAATGAATGCCCTCCAAGTATGCCTCGATGTTGTTGAGGGTCTGGCCGTGGGCATGGAGGACATTAAGGATCGCAGCCTGACCAACCTGCAGCTGCCGCTGGATGTCCACAGACTCGGCATAGGCGGCAGCAGTGGAGACAGGGGCAGGGGGTGCGGTGCCTGGCATGAAGGAGACATGCGGTGACCGGGCACGCTGGGAAGGGACACGAGCAAGTGGGAGGCGGCTGATGGGAACGGAGGGGGCGGTGCGAGGTGTTGTTCCGCCGTCAGCTGAAAAGGAAGATCCCTAACATCTACTAAACAAGGTACCGATGTAGGGCATGAAACACACAGTTGGTTGAGCCACCATGCCACTGAAATACCATGGAGAGCATGAGACAATAGCAAATTACAGGAAACGGAGTCTGACATAGCACCCAGGCCCTGGGGACAATCCAGCACTGCATCTGCACCACACAGCGTTGGCGAAAATAGGGATGACCTGGGACCATATCCATGAACTTGAGACACATGCTGCATAGGTAATGCTGAAAACATGCCCAACATGACTGGGTCACTGCACCTTGAGTGTATGTCCAGACAAACATCACACACTGCCCAGACCCAGCAAGTAGAAATCAGGATTTGACATATAGGCTTTGCCCGCCCCAACCACCCCCTACACGAGGCAAATAGTTGAGACACAGGTGGCACCAACATCTCATAGTCTGGGTGATAAACACAGGGGCAGGAAAAATGCAAGATTGGACGCCAGACACCCAAGGTGCGCCTGTACAAATAATGAGGTACCAGTGCCCATCCTCAGATGAGTATAACAAGACACACAGGCACTGGCAACTGTGAGTATGAAGAAGGACATTCAGGTCAGGCTGCACAGTGGACACCTGTACTAAATTTCACGTCTATATACATGGTGCCAGGGGACAATGGCACAGAGCACAACCTAAGCTGTAGACACTGAGAGTGTCCACGTTTTGGGATGACACATACAACACCGAGGAAAAGGTGCCCCAGGGGACAGTAGTGGCCACACAACTCCATGCTCCTGAATGGTAATGACTGCAACACATGCCACCATCCCTGCACTATGCGTATCGCACACTCATGCACCGCATGTCACAGGCCACTACATAGGACATGCGCGCTGTAAGGCATGACACTTGAGAGACTAACTCCCATGTCTGGACTCAGCATCAGTGCCAACTGACATGGAACCCACATGCAGTGAACTGGACAGGGCACAGGCAAGGTCCCAAAACCAGTTACACACCACCCCCACACATGATGCTACAGGCATAGTTCTCGTGGACAAAGCGCCAGCCTACATTACCTTGTGAAGGAGTGACTACACACAGACCAGGGAACACATTGCAAGGAGGGGAAGGGTGGCAGGAGCGCAGCGCTATACTGGGGCAAACTGGATCGGCACAGCACCTTTAAACCCTGGCAGTGAATTCATGCTACTGTGCCCTTACAAATGCCGGTGACACACAACAAACACACATGTACCTACCCCCTTCCGGCTGCTGCATCTCCTGTAAGCGCCTCTCCAAGTCTGGAAAGACCACCGGCAGCACACGCCTGTGGAGGTGGCTCAGACGGCGGCGCCCGCGGTTCTTGTGGCTCTCAGGTGAGTCCCCCAGCAGGACCCGTGCGATCCTCCGCGTCCAGCACCGGATATCCTGCCAGCGTTTCCTCACCTGGGACAGGCTCCGCCTCCGACCATCCACACCCCTCACGGCACTGACGGCGATCAGCCAGATCTGCTCCTTGGCAGTGGCGCCTACCTGTGAGGAAGAACAAGTGACACCACATCAATACACCAGCCACATGTCACAGAGAGACACATGAGAACAAATTAGCTGGTTACAACAAGGCATGTCATGCAGCCAATGCATTGCACCTTTGTCATAGGGACATGATCCTCTGTGGAGGGAAGAAGCAGTATGTGCCATTGTAGGTACACAGGTGGAATGATGGCAATGTCACAATCAATGATCAAGGCTCACACTGTGCATCACACCCACCCCTCCTGTCTCAGGGCACTGCTGGGAGTGTTAGGCACCCACCCCTCCTGTCTCAGGGCAGTGCTGGGAGTGTTAGGCACACACCCCTCCTGTCTCAGGGCACTGCTGGGAGTGTTAGGCACCCACCCCTCCTGTCTCAGGGCAGTGCTGGGAGTGTTAGGCACACACCCCTCCTGTCTCAGGGCACTGCTGGGAGTGTTAGGCACCCACCCCTCCTGTCTCAGGGCAGTGCTGGGAGTGTTAGGCACACACCCCTCCTGTCTCAGGGCACTGCTGGGAGTGTTAGGCACACACCCCTCCTGTCTCAGGGCACTGCTGGGAGGACTCTGCACCCACCCCTCCTGTCTCAGGGCACTGCTGGGAGGACTCTGCACCCACCCCTCCTGTCTCAGGGCACTGCTGGGAGGACTCTGCACACACACCTCCTGTGTCTGGCCAGCACCTCAAAGCAGTCACATGCCACAGGCCACTGACGCCACCTCAGCAGAGTACACAGACACAGGACATTCACCTGCCATTGCCAAATGCAGATACAAACCTCACTGCACATGTGCCACTAGATCGGGGGGGCTCACAGGTGTGGGGCTGGCTCTGCACGTCAGACACACAGCACTGCCCCCTGCTCACATGAGATGTGCAGGGCATAGCCAGGCCTCACGCATCTGGGGTGGTCCACTACACATATGCACCCACACAAATGACATTGGACTTACACACACAGATGTCCAGGGGACGAACACATCATGTGGACACTCTCAGCATAGGTACAGTGGACAAACATACATCTGTAGGTACAGTCACCTGTCACACTGGGGTAACCACAGAATCACAGGAGGACTGTAGTAGCTCCATACCCTGGAGGATTAGACAGGCACAATGTGTAATGCCACATGCAGTGAATGTCACAGTAAACACAATGCAAGTGAGGAGAGCAGACATGCACCACAGCATGCTCTGGCTGGGAGACATCAGGCATCCCCCCCCTGGGACCCCCCCTACAGTACATAGCATGTGTGTCACACCAGGACACAATGCCAGAAGTCACAGTCACAACAAAGGGACAGTCTGTGCCAGTGGCCTATGCACTCACCTGATACCCTGGTCGCCCATACAGAAGGGGGTACTGTGGGAGGATCACATCCAGCAATGCCAGGTTCTCCTCCAGGGTGAATGGCTGTGTCCTCTCCACAGCCCTTGACATGGTTCCAGGGAATCAGTAGCAGCAGCTGGGTCGACGAATTCAAAGATGTGCAGGCAAGTGCTCCCTCATGGGACCTTGCTGCGTTATATCTGCCTTTCTGCCCTGTCTCATGCACAGGAGTACAGAGTGATTGGTCACTCACATTTGCATCCTATGTTTCCACCAATCCCTTCAAACCTAGCAGTCTGTGTGTACTCTATCGGTTTCATTCTCCTGCATGATGTCAGCCCCCCAAACACATTGCAACAAAGTAGATTAATTCCAACTGACTTCTGCTGTGCACCTTCCAGAACACATTCAAAATTTGAACTTGGTCTCCATGACAACCAGCATGCATATAGGCCTTAATACTTGTCCCTCATGTGTCCCCTATGTAATTTGGAGCTTCACACATAGGTACGGTGCGTTCCGGGGCCCTAGGGCACCCCAAATGCATTGCAACGGCCCGTACACGCGTGCCTACGTTCACTATCACTATGGGTGTGCTTGCGTATGCGTACTCGTAGTGGTACGGGCCGTACACACGCCTGTACGCTCCCTATCACTATGGGTGGCCTCGCGTATGCGTACTCGTAGTGGTACGGGCCGTACACACGCCTGTACGTTCACTATCACTATGGGTGTTGTCGCGTATGCGTACTCGTACTGATAGTGAACGTACAGGCGTGTGTACGGCCCGTACCACTACGAGTACGCATACGCAAGCACACCCATAGTGATAGGGAGCATACAGGCGTGTGTACGGCCCGTACCACTATGGGTGTTGTCGCGTATGCGTACTCGTAGTGATAGTGAACGTACAGGCGTGTGTACGGCCCGTACCACTACGAGTACGCATACGCGAGGCCACCCATAGTGATAGGGAGCGTACAGGCGTGTGTACGGCCCGTACCACTATGGGTGGCCTCGCGTATGCGTACTCGTAGTGATAGTGAACGTACAGGCGTGTGTACGACCCGTACCACTACGAGTACGCATACGCGAGGCCACCCATAGTGATAGGGAGCGTACAGGCGTGTGTACGGCCCGTACCACTATGGGTGGCCTAGCGTATGCGTACTCGTAGTGATAGTGAACGTACAGGCGTGTGTACGGCCCGTACCACTATGGGTGTTGTCGCGTATGCGTACTCATAGTGATAGTGAACGTACAGGCGTGTGTACGGCCCGTACCACTATGGGTGTTCTTGCGTATGCGTACTCGTAGTGGTACGGCCCGTACACATGCCTGTACGCTCGCCATCACGATGGGTACACATACGGCAGCACTCCCATAGTGAAATGGTAACGTACACAGGCCCTCTTCGCAGCAGTACAGTGGTTTTCACACATCACAGTGGTGACAGGCGGCACACAGGTAGGGATAGGGCGGACATACTTGCCCATGGATGGACAGACTTGTCCATGGATGGACATACTTGTCCATGAATGGACATACTTGTCCATTAATTGACATTGAGGCATCGTCTGTGCATTACTACATGTGTGGGGCACAGGTGTGACGGCCTGTGATGTGGAACATGACCCCTGAGTCGAGAAGGCACCAGATGTATGATGAGATGTCTACAGATGTACTGTGTGATGGTGCAATGTGTGCCAGGCATGCCCTTGACTCCTTTGACATGTGTGCATGTCGTACTGCACACTTGGGGTGAGCGTCACTGGCATGGCACGGACACCAACACACGGAAGTGTCCCCTGATGCCCGGTACAGGGGTTACCACACCTGACTTGTCACTACCCACGGTGCACAATGTGACTATGTCATGTATGTGTGGGGGCTTCCCATCAGGTTGATGTTGGAGCACCCTCAAAAGCTGCAGCCGTTGCAGCAACCAACATGTGTCTGTGTGTAGATTGACATTGCACACTGTTCCGCACACCATGCCACATGTGGTATCGGATGTGAGGTGCACATGTATGCATGGGACACGGAGTAGCGTGACAAGGACATGTCTGCATCCTCACAATGAATGTGTGGTGAGTCATGACATGTGCACCTTCATGGCAAGGTGTGTGGGCTGTCCTAGTGTGATGTCATGTGACCTGTGGCTCTAGTGTTCCGCTACCAGTCTCTGCAATCGGCATCCTACTGCTGCTGATGTGTGGGCGTACGTCACTCCTGTCTTGCGTCTGGCTGTTCACTTGCACTGGGACACAGCTATTCCCATGGCGTGGCATGGGGAGGTTCTCAATCTCCGTGTGTAGCTGGGTCTTGGTAGGAGTGTCACCTTGCATCCATACGTGTCCTGGGCATGTAGCACATACCTGACTCCCTATGTAGCATATGTGTATTGACAGAATAACATGTGCTCAGTACATATGAATTGTTGTCGTAGTGCACTCACTCTTCCTTGTCACTTTCAAATTACTGCAGAGCGCCGCCTCTTGCCCGACCAATTCCGGACTTGGCTGCCATGCAGGAGAATGACAGCATCCGGCTCTACCGCTTCACCCAACCGTTGATTCTGGAGTTGACGGCGAGACTGGCAGCACACCTGCAACCGCAGCACAGGTATCCTACGGCACTGACACCCCAGCTGAAGGTAATGGCAGCCCTACATTTTCTTGCCACGGGTACCTTTCAATATACCATAGCTAATGTTGGTGGCATGTCCCAGAGCATGTTCTGCCGTGTGCTGCATGATTTCTTAGAGGCCATGTTGATTCACCTGGATGACTTCATCAAGTTCCCAACCCCTGAACAGATGACTGCGGTCAAGCGTGGATTCTATGCCCTGGGAGGGATGCCCCATGTCATTGGGTCCATAGATGGGACACATGTAGCTTTGGTACCACCACACGCACGGGAGGTGGCGTACCGCAATCGAAAGCACTACCACTCCATTAATGCCCTTGTGGTGTGTCAGGCCAACATGGTGATTTCACATGTCTGTGCTCGTTTTCCAGGATCAGCACACGATGCCTACATCATGAGGCGTAGCAGGATGCCTGAAATGATGATGCAGCTGCGCAACGAACGGGCATGTGTTGTTGGTGGGTACAGTCTGTCTGTCCTGTAATTTTGCATAACCTACCAGGACGTCCGCTTCACCAGTTCTAACGATGTCCATGTGCTTCCCATGTAGGGGACGCTGGCTATCCCAACATGCCTTGGCTGCTCACACCTCTCCGCAACCCCATCACGCCGGCCCAGCTCCGCTACAACACCGCCCATGGCCGGACAAGGCGAGTGATCGAGAGGACGTTTGGCCTGCTGAAGAGCCGTTTCAGGTGCCTACACAAGACCGGCGGCGCACTCCCATATGCCCCGGCGAAGGTCTGCAAGATCTTCATGGTCTGCTGCATGCTGCACAACATGGCAGTTGAAAGAGCTGTGCCACTCATCCTGAATCAACATGACGAGGACCATCCACCCGTGGAGGACGAAGGGCTTGGCAATGGGGCTAGTGATGTGGAGGATGTGGAGCCGCAAGAGGACATCCGGACTCGGCTCATACGCGACTTCTTTGCTTAGTGGTGAGTACCAGTGTGCACGCATTGGTCCCTGTGTGCCATGTGTTGTGATGTGTGTGTCCACCTGCATGTATGGCACGTGAGTCAGAGGTGTGTGTGGGTGTGTCACTGGAGTGATGGTGGCAGTGATGGTTGTATTTCCTCAGTCATAATTGTGACCTAGCATGTTGTCATCCATACATGTGTCGAGTAAATGCACATGCAAGTGGCTGTGCTTTTTGTGGCTGACTACTTGTGTGTCTCTCTTCCCCAGGTACTTGCGCATGCCGTCTGCTGCTTGCATTGTTGTGGCACTGCTATTCATCATGGACATGACATCGTGGGCTGACTCAGCGTTACAGGCACGGACACGTTTGGAAGTCTCCATAGGGTAAGGGATGCATCTGGGGTGTATTGGGTGTGGCAGTTGTTCACGATGTATGCACATTGCCCCTGTCGATGTTTGGTTCCTCTGCAGCCATGTAGCATCACCATGGGACACGACATGCAGCTGTGTACACCTGAATAGATGGTCTGCCTGGTTGAAAGTCATCAGTGATGGGATAGGGGATTGTGATGATGGCATCAATGTGTGTGACACTGCCCTCGGACACGTACGGTTAGCATTGGCTTGACATGGTGTGGGACTTCCACATCAGCGGATCTATGGTGTATGGCAGGCTCTCCGTGAGCAGCTGTGGGTGTTCCGCTGTTAGCCGACGCTTGTGTGCCAGTTCCATGGCGAACACGCTTTTGTGCTGCAGAAGGGGGGTGCCAGTGTTGGACCCACATGTTACTCCACATGATGTGTTCATGTGTACTTCAAGTTGCCTCTGCAATCCCGAAAACATGACTAATAAAGGTGTCCCTATGCCTCCAAGGTGCCTCTTCTCAGTCAATGCTGGTGTGTTACCACGGTGCATCCAGCATGTCTGGCATGGTATTCCCTGATTGTGGCTATGTGTCAATGTGTCGAGTAGCAAGATGCAAGCTGTGTGTGTGGGCTGAGGCTGTGTATTGGGCATGATGTCCATGACTGTGTGGGTATTGTGACATGTGCCATCCCCATGCATCCAACGTTGTCCAGGACCCCATTCTCTGCATCCACCGGACTCAAGCTTGCAGGACATGGTTCTGCCACCTGTCTACACATACCTGGAAGCCCCCCAGGACACTGGACTGGATCCCTGACCTCTGCGCATGACTGTTGCTGTACTCAATGTGTCTGTCTGCACGGTTGTTCGGCCACCCCCTCAGCTGGTTGGGCCCATCACGGGTGTGTATGGTGCTCCATGTCTGTCTTGCCTAATACACTGTGACCCATGTGTCCTGTGCCAGACTCAGGCCCCAGGGTGTGGATGGTTGAAGACAAAAGATGACTCAGGCATGTTTAGACTTTACAAGACACATGTTAGGTAATAATGCAACCAGCAGGCATCTACTCTTCATAGTGTGATTTATTATTGGGGGGGGGGGGGACAAAGTGAGGGGCTTTCCGGGAGTTTGGAATCCAAAGTTCTGTAGGGGAGTTGGTGTCCTTGCCATTTGAAATCCTCAGAGTCCATGCCACTGTCTTTGTCAACATTGGTCAGCCAGTGACCAGCAGGGCCATGTGGCAGAGAATGTCTCTTGATGCTGTGATGCTGTTGCTCCATTGGGCCAGGTGCCAGGCCAGGTGTCCTGGGAGTTGGTGATGTAGCGCCGACCCTCACGGTCCTTTCCGTGGACGACCCGGCCTCCTGCGGGGACCCTCAGCAGCAGGCTGTGACGACGTCTGGGATGCTCCATCGGATGTTTCCTCCTCCTCCTCCTGATCCCTCCCTGTGGGTGGTGATGTTCTCCGCCTTCTGGCACAGGGAGGGTCGGCCATGTTGTCGGCCATCCAACGGAGTGTATCGTGAATCCCCTGGAACACCGTCACTTGCTCAGCCTGTCTGTCCTCCATCCTCCGTTGGTGTTGCAGTAGACTGGCATGTTGCTGGGCCTGCTGGGTCTTGATCCCCTCGAGGATGGACACAACCTGGGCCATGCCCGTGGTGTCCTGCCGGTATGTGACCATGATGTTACGGACATGGGCAAATACCGGTTCCCCAGCCAACTGGTCAGGCTCGCGCCTCCGCCGTCCTCCACTCCCACCACCCCTGCCCACTTGCACCTGGCCTGCCCTTGTGGGTACATCGGGTCTCCGGGACCCCTGAGGGGTGGCATTGGCGTTGTCACCTGCCTCCTCCTGGGTGCCCGGGACACCGTGTCCCTCCTGGCCAGCCTGGCTGCATTGTGGTGTTGGGGCAGGGATCCTGGGTGTCTCCTGGGATGTGGCAGGAGTGGGGGTGGTGGTTGGCCCAGTTGTACCTGACGCAGGTGCTGCAGGTGGTTGGACACCAGAGGGGCCAGGTCGGTCGGGGTCGTCCACAGAGTGGTGAGAGTAGTCGCTGCCGGTGGGATCGGGCTCCCACAGATCCGGGTCCTGTGAGTCTTCCCCCCCCAGTGTTGGGGGGTGAACCACGACGTTGACCTGTGTGTGAGAGAGACAATGTTAATTTTGGTGCATGCAACATCCATGTTTCATCTGTTTCAAAGTTAGGACATTTCCTCTTGGAATTTGGATCTGTATTGCATTCCACTCACAGTGCACTTGTGCATGGGTGTGTCCCTTGGGCACCACTTTGGCCCCTTTAACTATGTGTGGCACGGTCTTACTTGCTGCGTCAAGTGTGACTGCAGTCAGCAGTGGAGTGGGCAGGTGTGGCGAGCCATGCATTGGCGCCTTCCTTGTAGCACTGTACATGTGCACATGGAGTGGATCCACACACTTATATGATCCAGGTAGCTGTCGTTGTGCTCGTGAACAGGTTGTGACATGGCCCTGTGTCTTGCCATGGTGAAGAGGGGGGGTTCTGGGACTGGCCACCCTTGTCTACATGCACGCAGTCTACCTGCTGACGAGCAGACATTCGCACACGCCACACGGCTGATTTGCTCTCCCTGTGTCTCGCTCCCTCTCTCTGTCCCCCTCTCCCTCCCTCTCTGTCCCCCTCTCCCTCCCTCTCTCTGTCCCCCTCTCCCTCCCTCTCTGTCCCCCTCTCCCTCCCTCCGTGTGTCAGCCTCCTCCCTCTGTCCGTCTCGCTCCCTCTCTGTCCCCCTCTCCCTCCCTCCGTGTGTCAGCCTCCTCCCTCTGTCCATCTCCCTGTGTCTCCCTCCCTCTCTGTCCCCCTCTCCCTCCCTCTCTGTCCCCCTCTCCCTCCCTCCCTGTGTCTCGCTCCCTCTCTGTCCCCCTCTCCCTCCCTCCGTGTGTCAGCCTCCTCCCTCTGTCCGTCTCCCTGTGTCTCCCTCCCTCTCTGTCCCCCTCTCCCTCCCTCTCTGTCCCCCTCTCCCTCCCTCCCTGTGTCTCCCTCCCTCTCTGTCCCCCTCTCCCTCCCTCTCTGTCCCCCTCTCCCTCCCTCCGTGTGTCAGCCTCCTCCCTCTGTCCGTCTCCCTGTGTCTCCCTCCCTCTCTGTCCCCCTCTCCCTCCCTCTCTGTCCCCCTCTCCCTCCCTCCCTGTGTCTCCCTCCCTCTCTGTCCCCCTCTCCCTCCCTCTCTGTCCCCCTCTCCCTCCCTCCGTGTGTCAGCCTCCTCCCTCTGCCCGTCTCCCTGTGTCTCCCTCCCTCTCTGTCCCCCTCTCCCTCCCTCTCTGTCCCCCTCTCCCTCCCTCCGTGTGTCAGCCTCCTCCCTCTGTCCGTCTCCCTCCCTCTCTGTCCCCCTCTCCCTCCCTCTGTGTGTCACCCTCTGTCACCTCAGCCCAGCTTCCTGGGCACACACTGTTAGCAGATCTTTGAGTGGCCCTTGGCTTGTTGATGTGAGTTTGTTTCTGATCTCCATGCACCCATTGGGTGTGATGTGTGTCTGTGCGCTGCTGCTATGGTGGTGTGTGCTGCCACTCTTTCACAATGTTGGCTGTTCATTAGCTGCTGTCATGTGCAAAACAGTGCCTTCACCCCCATGTGTTGATGCAAGGCGTCCGCCATTTGCTGGCGAGTCTTTCCTGTGTGGGGACGCAGTGTTTATCTGGCTGTGACCTGGGCCATATGGGCAGAGGGCATTGTTGTCTGCTTCTGAGTTGCACTATGTGATTTTTGGGGCCCACCCTCCCGCCATCCGGGTTACCGTGTCATGTGTTGGTGTCTTCTGTGGCGTGTGACTTGACATTGTCCAGCTGGGTGCATGGGGCATGGTGGCAGCAGTGGCATGTGCGTGCTCATGGAGTGTGGTTGAGTCATGCGATGGCTTGGGGTGGTTGCGTGCCTGTTAGTGATTTTGGTTGTGGATGCCGTTCCCCCCATGTGAGGTGCGTTGTTTGTGTACTCACCCGGGTCTCGGAGTCCTTCTAATCCTTCGACTGCCTCCACCGGCAGTATGGCCATCACCCTCTCCTCCCAGGGATGGTAGTGTACGGGTCTGCGGGAGGGCCCTCCTCCGGTGGCGTTGGCCTGGTCGTGTTCCTCCTGCCTCTTGGCTCGGACCCTCCTCCGCAGATCGTACCACCTGTTCTGGCATTCCTGCCTGGTCCTTCTGGTGTCTGCAACAGCATTCACAGCATCGACGATGGTCTGCCACATGGCTGTTTTAGCTGCCATGCTGGTGTTTCTGACCAATGTTCCAAAGAGCTGTGGCTCGACTCTGAGGATTTCATCGACAAGAACCTCCAACTCTCGGTTACTGAACTTTGGATTCTTGGTAGTGGGCATGGTGAGGGGTGTGGGTGTGGATGGTGGGGGTGTGTGTGGATGGTGGGGGGGGTGTGTGGATGGTTGTGGGTGTATGGGTGTGGTTGTGCAGGTGTGTGTGTGTGTGAATGTGATGAGGGGGTGTTTGTGAAGGTGGTTGTGTGAAGGTGTGCAAGTGTAAGGTGTGGTGAAGCTTTTAGTAAGGTGCTGTAAGTTGTCTGTGGTGTCTGGCAGCAGTGAGTCTGTTGCAAAGGCTCATGGTTTGTGTGTGTGGGCCCTTTTTATTGGTCCATTGGTGGGTGTGGCTGTGTTTGAAGTTTGGGTGGGTGTGTTATAAGGAGTGGTGGTGTTTAGGGCCTCTGTTTGTTTTTGGCAGTTGCAGGTCAGTGAATGTGTGTTTTATGAGTGTTTGTTGGCCATGTTTAGTGGCTTTGTGCCATTCGAATAGTGTATTCTTGTGTTGTATTGTATTGTCCTGGTTGTGTACGTGCGTTTTGAGCGTCTGTACGGTGTGTAGATGGTCCATTTGGTTGTACGGTGCTGTCCTTGTGTGTGGCTTGGCACGACTCGTACATGCGGTTGTGATGTTGGGGCATGGGGTGTGCTTCGTACTTAGGAGGTTGTGGTGGGGGTGCGACTGGAACGTACTGGGGTGTACTTAGACGGTGGTACGACACGTACTGGGGTGGGGGTACGACTCGAAGGTACTGGGGTGTACTTAGACGGTGGTACGACACGTACTGGGGTGGGGGTACGACTGGAACGTACTGGGGTGTGGGTACACGGGGGTGTGACACGTACAGGGGTGGGGGTACGACTCGAACGTACTGGGGTGTACTTAGACGGTGGTACGACACGTACAAGGGTGGGGGTACGACTCGAACGTACTGGGGTGTACTTAGACGGTGGTACGACACGTACAAGGGTGGGGGCACGACTGGAACGTACTGGGGTGTGGGTACACGGGGGCGTGACACGTTTTAAGGGTGGGGGTACGACTGGAACGTACTGGGGTGTACTTAGACGGTGGTGCGACATGTACACGGGTGGGGGTACGACTGGAACGTACTGGGGTGTGGGTACACGGGGGTGTGACACGTACAGGGGTGGGGGTGCGACTGGAACGTACTGGGGTGTACTTAGACGGTGGTACGACACGTACACGGGTGGGGGTACGACTGGAACGTACTGGGGTGTGGGTACACGGGGGTGTGACACGTACAGGGGTGGGGGTGCGACTGGAACATACTGGGGTGTACTTAGACGGTGGTACGACACGTACTGGGGTGGGGGTACGACTGGAACATACTGGGGTGTGGGTACACGGGGGTGTGACACGTACAAGGGTGGGGGTACGACTGGAACGTACTGGGGTGTGGGTACACGAGGGTGTGACACGTACAGGGGTGGGGGTACGACTGGAATGTACTGGGGTGTGGGTACACGGGGGTGTGACACGTACAGGGGTGGGGGTATGACTCGAACGTACTGGGGTGTACTTAGACGGTGGTACGACACGTACACGGGTGGGGGTACGACTGGAACGTACTGGGGTGTACTTAGACGGTGGTACGACACGTACAAGGGTGGGGGTACGACTCGAACGTACTGGGGTGTACTTAGACGGTGGTACGACACGTACACGGGTGGGGGTACGACTGGAACGTACTGGGGTGTACTTAGATGGAGGTACGACACGTACAAGGGTGGGGGTACGACTCGAACGTACTGGGGTGTACTTAGACGGTGGTACGACACGTACAAGGGTGGGGGTACGACTGGAACGTACTGGGGTGTGGGTACACGGGGGTGTGACACGTACAAGGGTGGGGGTCCGACTCGAAGGTACTGGGGTGTACTTAGACGGTGGTACGACACGTACAAGGGTGGGGGTACGACTCGAACGTACTGGGGTGTACTTAGACGGTGGTACGACACGTACTGGGGTGGGGGTACGACTGGAACGTACTGGGGTGTAGGTACACGGGGGTGTGAAACGTACAAGGGTGGGGGTACGACTGGAACGTACTGGGGTGTGGGTACACGGGGGTGTGACACGTACAGAGGTGGGGGTACGACTCGAACGTACTGGGGTGTGGGTACACGGGGGTGTGACACGTACAGGGGTGGGGGTATGACTCGAACGTACTGGGGTGTACTTAGACGGTGGTACGACACGTACACAGGTGGGGGTACGACTGGAACGTACTGGGGTGTGGGTACACGGGGGTGTGACACGTACAAGGGTGGGGGTACGACTGGAACATACTGGGGTGTGGGTACACGGGGGTGTGACACGTACAGGGGTGGGGGTACGACTCGAACATACTGGGGTGTGGGTACACGGGGGTGTGACACGTACAGGGGTGGGGGTACGACTCGAACGTACTGGGGTGTACTTAGACGGTGGTACGACACGTACATGGGTGGGGGTACGACTGGAACGTACTGGGGTGTGGGTACACGGGGGTGTGACACGTACAGGGGTGGGGGTACGACTCGAACGTACTGGGGTGTACTTAGACGGTGGTACGACACGTACAAGGGTGGGGGTACGACTCGAACGTACTGGGGTGTACTTAGACGGTGGTACGACACGTACAAGGGTGGGGGTACGACTGGAACGTACTGGGGTGTGGGTACACGGGGGCATGACACGTACAAGGGTGGGGGTACGACTGGAACGTACTGGGGTGTACTTAGACGGTGGTACGACACGTAAACGGGTGGGGGTACGACTGGAACGTACTGGGGTGTGGGTACACGGGGGTGTGACACGTACAGGGGTGGGGGTGCGACTGGAACGTACTGGGGTGTACTTAGACGGTGGTACGACACGTACACGGGTGGGGGTACGACTGGAACGTACTGGGGTGTGGGTACACGGGGGTGTGACACGTACAGGGGTGGGGGTGCGACTGGAACGTACTGGGGTGTACTTAGACGGTGGTATGACACGTACTGGGGTGGGGGTACGACTGGAACGTACTGGGGTGTGGGTACACGGGGGTGTGACACGTACAAGGGTGGGGGTACGACTGGAACATACTGGGGTGTGGGTACATGGGGGTGTGACACGTACAGGGGTGGGGGTACGACTGGAACGTACTGGGATGTGGGTACACGGGGGTGTGACACGTACAGGGGTGGGGGTACGACTCGAACGTACTGGGGTGTACTTAGACGGTGGTACGACACGTACAAGGGTGGGGGTACGACTGGAACGTACTGGGGTGTGGGTACACGGGGGTGTGACACGTACAAGGGTGGGGGTACGACTGGAACGTACTGGGGTGTGGGTACACGGGGGTGTGACACGTACAGGGGTGGGGGTGCGACTGGAACGTACTGGGGTGTACTTAGACGGTGGTACGACACGTACACGGGTGGGGGTACGACTGGAACGTACTGGGGTGTGGGTACACGGGGGTGTGACATGTACAGGGGTGGGGGTACGACTCGAACGTACTGGGGTGTGGGTACACGGGGGTGTGACACGTACAGGGGTGGGGGTACGACTCGAACGTACTGGGGTGTACTTAGACGGTGGTACGACACGTACACGGGTGGGGGTACGACTGGAACGTACTGGGGTGTACTTAGACGGTGGTACGACACGTACAAGGGTGGGGGTACGACTCGAACGTACTGGGGTGTACTTAGATGGTGGTACGACACGTACACGGGTGGGGGTACGACTCGAACGTACTGGGGTGTACTTAGATGGTGGTACGACACGTACAAGGGTGGGGGTACGACTCGAACGTACTGGGGTGTACTTAGACGGTGGTACGACACGTACAAGGGTGGGGGTATGACTGGAACGTACTGGGGTGTGGGTACACGGGGGTGTGACACGTACAAGGGTGGGGGTCCGACTCGAAGGTACTGGGGTGTACTTAGACGGTGGTACGACACGTACAAGGGTGGGGGTACGACTCGAACGTACTGGGGTGTACTTAGACGGTGGTACGACACGTACTGGGGTGGGGGTACGACTGGAACGTACTGGGGTGTAGGTACACGGGGGTGTGACACGTACAAGGGTGGGGGTACGACTGGAACGTACTGGGGTGTGGGTACACGGGGGTGTGACACGTACAGAGGTGGGGGTACGACTCGAACATACTGGGATGTGGGTACACGGGGGTGTGACACGTACAGGGGTGGGGGTATGACTCGAACGTACTGGGGTGTACTTAGACGGTGGTACGACACGTACACAGGTGGGGGTACGACTGGAACTTACTGGGCTGTGGGTACACGGGGGTGTGACACGTACAAGGGTGGGGGTACGACTGGAACATACTGGGGTGTGGGTACACGGGGGTGTGACACGTACAGGGGTGGGGGTACGACTCGAACATACTGGGGTGTGGGTACACGGGGGTGTGACACGTACAGGGGTGGGGGTACGACTCGAACGTACTGGGGTGTACTTAGACGGTGGTACGACACGTACATGGGTGGGGGTACGACTGGAACGTACTGGGGTGTGGGTACACGGGGGTATGACACGTACAGGGGTGGGGGTCCGACTCGAAGGTACTGGGGTGTACTTAGACGGTGGTACGACACGTACTGGGGTGGGGGTACGACTGGAACGTACTGGGGTGTGGGTACACGGGGGTGTGACACGTACAAGGGTGGGGGTACGACTCGAACGTACTGGGGTGTACATACACGGGTGGGGGTTCGACACGTACACGGGTGTACATACGGGGGGTGTACATTAACGGGGTGTACGACTCGAACGTAAGGGTGCTGGGGGGAGTGTTTGGCGCGTATGCGGGCACATATCTCCATGGTTGCAATGGGAGTTCGGTGCGGACGGTGTTTTTACCATACGGTTGTGAGTTGGGACGCACGGGTAGGATCGTGATTCCTCGGTCGGACTTGACTTTTCACATTTGTACGGTAAATCATCCGAGGACGTGTCGGACACATTTTCCGACCCGAGGACGTGTGGGGAATGATTCCCGAGGCGGTTCGTATGGACTTTTTACCATGCGAATCGTAATTGCCAGTTTGTACGGCATTTGTCCAATTCGTACGGTAAAAAGACCGGATACGAGTCGGACGGGCCTTTTTTTTACCGGATCGTGATCGGCACCTAAGTGTTTTCCTCCAAAAAGTACACTGTAGTCAGTTTTTAATATTTGCTGAATTCTTAAATCTAGCACTAATTAGTTGCTTTAATTTCTTTAATGATCTTTCCACTTCATGACAAGCATCAGCAGATAATTTGTTGTATTGTAATTTGTTGTCATGTTCAACAGGGCACATTATTAATGAATGAAGGGTAACTCCTTTAACATTATGAGCAGCTAAGCCTGTTGGTGCAGTAACAACGACAAATTCGAATCTGTTGTCTTCTGAAGGTAACTTGCCAGTACTTTAATCAAGAAGCTTTTTCCAGTTCCAGCTTGACCACTTATGTACAATAGAACTGGTTTATATCTAGACATGCAAACTTTTCATTCTCATGGATAAATCCATGTCCTGCTTTACCTCTTACTTCTTCTAAATATTATTTCTGATCTGCTTTCAACTGTTGTATTAGTAGTTCTACATCCACAGTTTCCTGTCTTACTTGCCACATTGCAATTTCCACCTCATACATGGCTATTGCAGCTTCATTTTTAATGATTGCCTGTAGAAGAGGATCTTGACTTCCAGGTGTTAAACTGACTGCTCTAAGAACCTTCTCTTGCTATCTCAGCAGCAATTGTTTCTTCTTGTTCAATCTAATCTCTCAACATTTGAAGATACACTGGAAACACAGAGCACTCAATGCTGTCTTTCACAGCGTTGAATGAGTCTTAATAACAGTCAAATTCTCCAAGTAGCTCACTTTCTGTTCACCATGATTTAAACAACTGTAACAAGGCTAAATGAATAAACTCTTTTTTGTCTGGAGTTTGACAACTTAGCTCTCGGTGGTTGATTAAATTTCCTTTTGTTATGTCTCACCAAATATCCTTCACATCCAGCCACAGAAAATGTACCTTTATCTATGTTTTCACTGACATGACTTCTGAAAGTATAAAGCTGAAGTATTTCATAAAGACACATCCTTTCCAAATGATGACTTCTTCTTGGATAGTATGTATCCAGCATGTTACTCTTCAGAATATCTATATTGTCTCGCTCAAATTCTGCAACATATAGAATTTTAGTAAAATACTTCAACACTCTGTTACGAGTATCAGCAAACCATAAACTCACCCATAGAACTCCTCTAGAATTAGAAAAAAACTAGTTGAGCTTAACCGGCCTACACATTCATAGGACCCTATCTCTCTGTGAGAAAGTATTTTCAAACTAAAACTGTACAATTTCTTCATAAGACTCTTTTCTACTGAAGTCTCCTCCCACATCTCTTTCATCTCAGCTTCTCTGACTTTGTTGTAACATGCCGAGCAACAGCAATTGAGTTGAGTGCAACAAACTGCTCATCCATGTTTGCATTCCACATCTTCAGAATCACAGGGTTGTATTCATTAATGCACTTGGAGGCCTCTGTTCTTCTTAGGTTGTATGTATTTTACAGAGATTTCCTTGTAAGTGTATGTCTGACTGCAGACAAAAAGCTGTTGACTCTTCCTTGTGAGATGACAAATCATGGGAATCCGAAACAACATCTTGTATAAAATTTCCTTTTTTGCTCTGTATTTTCACTGACAATATTTTATGCATATATGATTTTGGAATCATAGAACTTGTTTTCTTATTATGCTGTCACTCTCTCCTCTGGGATGGAGCATGTTACATGCTGCTCAATAAAAGACAACACAGGCTCATCATTGTCTGTTCCAAACTTTGAGGCATCTTTTACCCACAACAACATGTGAATATGGGGAGTAGCTCTGGCTTGGTATTCTGTACGCCAAAAGGAATCAATCACTTCACCTAGAAGTTTTGTTTTGTTCAAGATGACAGTCATCATTGCTTGTAATATGTGAATAAAATATCTGCAAACATTTCCAGGGTCTAGTGAGCACAGTTCTCCTAGTGTCTTCAGATGAATTGTTTTTATAGTTGAATTTGCCACTTGCAATAATTCTAGCAGGTCATCCCATGCATAATCAGCACAACTCAGCATCAGGAACCAAGTAGGTGCTCAAAGGTTCCTCAACATTCACTTGATTTCACCATGATGCCAACACCATTATTCACTAGTCCCACACTGACATGCCATTAGGTTTACTAAATTGTATTCCAAGTGCTCATATTTTCCTTCAACTTTTTCCAAAAGGACTCTTGCTGATATATTACACAAATTAACTCCTGTTTTTAAAATGTGATTCACAGCATATGAGAGGTCAGACAATTCACGATCAAATAAAAGGTGCAATATATATGGAATACACTGATGAAATCTAGGATCTTCTGAATAAAGTCTACTACATCTATACTCAGCTGCAGGTATTTGAACAGGCCGCTCATCATACCTGTCACCTACTCCAGTAGGAAAAAGATATGGGAAACACTGAGGTTCTAAACCTTTTTCCTGCACACTCAATGGAGCTCCTTTTGCTCCCCACATTTAAAACAGCTGAATGGCATTACCAATATACTTTTTAGAATGCAAAGGGTGCATGCTATAATGTTCATACATTTCTTCTGTCCTGTTAATGGAAATGTCTGATCCTCCATGTGTGTGATATCTTGCAGGCTATCTGCACTTCTATAGTAAATATTGTTTTGTTCCAGAAATATAACGTTCCTTTTTTAACTTTGGTAACATCTACTAACTCCTGTCATATCTTCTTGTTTTTGGTGGGCACACCATTTACAAGAATTACTAGTCCCTCCTTTAAATATCTATCTACCCCTACCATTTCAATGCTTTTCTTGAAATCTAATGGCAAATGCACTACTCTACCTTTAATACCTTTTTGCAGCTCTGTTGGGGGTAGCTTGCCTGTCTTTGGCTCCATATGTACTTTAGCCTGAAATGGATGTAAAGTTTAAATAAGAATGGACTCATATATAATTTAACCTTGACGTGCCTTTGGAATTGGAACTAGTTCTAACTTGTTATGCACAGTTCTAGCAGGCTTTTAATATCCTATCCTCTAATGTATTGTAGCAGTACTTACATAGAACTTGTCAGGTGGGCAAGTCAAAGCTTTCTTATTCAAATAAGTGCAGTGCAAACATTTGCCAGTTATCATTATCTATTTCACTTTTTAAATATAAGTCAACAGTCTGCGTTTGAGTCTTGTAGTGAGTGCATCAACAGCATATTCAAACACACTCTGTTTTTTCAGAACATACTGGCTTACATTTTGTAATCTATTCTTCAAAACTATCAACTGCTGTACCTGTGTCCTGGTCTACAACTCCTTCTGTTATCAACTCTTTAATTTCGCTACAGTCCTGTTCTGGACCAATAAACAAAACTGCACATCATCACAAACCATCTCTGCCACAGTACCATGTAAAAGTGCCTTATTTATTTCTCCTAAATATAAAGCAGGGGTTTTCACATAATACCGCCTTCTAACGAAAGTTCGCATTGTTGAGTGGTGTAAACACTAAAATCTTAAAATGATGAAAGGTGCTTTGACACACTTTCTTTGATAAACAAGCTAGGGAGTGTCCCTGCAAATTTGTATGCTTTCTGAGGTTGCAAGGACCCAAACCTTGTAAAGTACTTATATTGTGTTTTAAACTTTGCCTTGGAAATATACAAAGGAATTTTCTTAATATATCAATGGATTGCTGTCTAATACTACAAACACTACTACAATTCCATTTGTATACAGGGACCTGATTAAGCCTCCCTTGTACCTCTTCTGCAATAACTTCTTCTAAATTTCTAGGTACCATCACCTCTTTTGCTATAGGACTACCAGTCTTCATTTCATAACATCATCTGCTTTCATCAATAGCATGAATTAATCAGTCACCCTGAAGATAGCTTTCTTCATTAAAGAAAGGATCTGTACTAGAAGTATGCATCCGTGTTCCT
Organism: Triturus cristatus; assembly: GCF_964204655.1. Lineage (NCBI taxonomy): Eukaryota > Metazoa > Chordata > Amphibia > Caudata > Salamandridae > Triturus > Triturus cristatus. Next base: position 1,029,158,634 of record NC_140583.1, read on the forward strand.
TAAAAAATTGTACCAAAGTTACTTCTATTCACTTTTCATTAGGTTTTGTCTATTCATGCCCAACACTATTTTGTCAAGAGATTTCATTCTATTTAGAATCAAAATGAAAAGCTTCCTCTTCAAAGCAAAGGCCTTATCAACTACTCTCCCAACTCATTCTTTCTCATTCAGTCTCTCTCTCCTTCTTCTATGCTTCTTAATAGTTCTCTGTATATTTATAACCACTCTACTACGAAACATTCTGGCTCTGATTTCCTTAAACTGCTTGTGTATCCTAGTTAAAGTGCATCTATGTCTTTCACAATCTTTTCTGTTCTTGCAATGTAAACTTTGTCCACTCCTATTGTTTCTCATAGTCATAATTTTCTTTTCTTTTTTTTTAATCTTTGAAATGTGCGGATATATTTTTTAGGAATAGCTTTGTCCTGTTACCAGTAGCTCTTTATTCTTTCACCACTTTTTCTGCTTTTTGCCCCTTCTGTAACTAAGTTCTGTACACATACTGTAGTTGCTTCTGTTGCTTTTTCATCCGAGCTTTTGTAGGCATTGTAACTGTGTGTAGTTATGTAGATATTGATCTGTAAAAAAGCAAGTATATTTAATTTTTTCCCTAGCCAATCTGCCAACTACTTTACTACTAACTTATACGTAACAGAAAAACAGTTTTCATGTTATGTTGCAGTTTTAAATCTACAGATGAACCTAGATACATTAGTATGTGCGCTTACTTCAATATAACCAACCCAGAGCAAAACACAAAACGTTATTTATTAGCTACCTTTTACCTGGTGAAAGAACCATTTATCCCTTCTGTAGTAAATTCAAAATATGCCAAGGAGGCATATTTACCAGCCCCATGCACTTTCTGTAGCATCACCTTTTTTGACACAATGTGGTACAACATATTTATAAAGCCATGTAAAGCCACTCTGCGTAGCTTTTCATGGCCTTATAAATACAGGCACTTTTCAGGCTGCACTTTGCGTGAAGTAAGCATGCCATGGATGTTGCTGTTGGTGTTCCCACGCAACACCCATGGATTCTACCAAATATCCAAATTTACGACAATTCATAAACCTGGCCCTGTGTCAGAATCCTACACCTCCCCAGAGGAGGGATACAGAAATGCAACAAAGAGAAATACTTTTCTTTCTCCTCCTTTTTTCCTGCATCTATGCCTGCTGCATTCTGCAGCACACATACAAAGAGGAAAATACCTCTTACAATTGTTTTTCTACAGGAAGGTGTACCTTCCGCACATAAATAATCTTTCCTACTACACAGGCACCCTTGCACCATGGTGCAAGGGTGCCTCCGTTGGCGCATGTCAGCCAGTTGTGCACCAGCAAGGGAGACAGCATATGGATCCATCATATTGTTGTAAATATGGCGCATACAATTGCTTTGAAAAAATGCAGCATGACATAGCCAAATGGCTTGCAGCTCCCCACTGCATTACTTTCTTCTAAATTTAGCCCTAAGTGTACAAGTACATGCAGTGTCTCAACACTATAAATACAAAAACATAACATAAGAGCTATTGGAGGCCTCTCTACCGCTTTGTTAGTGATCTATTTACTATCTCAGTACTGTTCTACTTAACTGTAGCAGATTTAAATTTTGGGAAACAGTGCTTATAATGAACTGCATTTTAATGTCTATCAAAGCATATACCTCACTAATTTTTCCAACTACATGCAAAGATTATGTTACAGCTTGCAAATATATAACACCAGATTCTTTTTACTTCTTAGTAAAACTCGTAAAAACATGTGTTTGTCGTTGAATACATGAGTCCCTTGATGATTGAATTGGTGCATAGATAGTACCAAGGTGATTCTTTGAGGATACAGGTAGTGCCAAAATGATTACCTGAGTATATCAGAACTCCATGGGTCGCTCCATATCTGCATAGTTACTGCCTGCATGTTTGCATGAGTATATCACTACTATCTGGGTGTTTGGATGAGTACATGAGTAGTGCCTAATTTATTAGATACATACATTACTAATGGCTCAATAATTCAATACATGCATAGATACTGGTTGGATGATTAAATGAGTGCAACTTTAGTGCCTGGATGATTGCAGGAGTGCATGAATAGTATATAGGTGATGTATAGAGTGCATGGATAGTACATACATGATTGTTTAAGTACATGCATAGAACCTAGCAGATTGGATGAGTGCCTGAGTAGTTTGTAAGTGATTGCGTGACTACTTGGCTGCTGCCCATGTGTTTTTGGTTCAGTGAACAGGTAGTGCCTCTGTGTTTAGATGACTACATGGGTAGTGCCTGTATAATTCAATGAGTGCTTCATTGGTTCCTGGCTGATTACTGGATTTCTTGTCTCCATTGTTTATCCTTGAGAGATTGTATTAAAGTAAGTGTACTGCTGGGGTGATTGTGTTAGTGCAAGAGTGTTCCCTCAGTAATTAAATCAGTTAATAGCTCCTGGATGAATGACAGGTTTACTACAACAGTACTCTCTATGTATTAGATGAGTGCATGAGTAGTACCTGAGTGTTTGAATGAGTGCATGCATGTGCCTCAGTATTTCAGTTACTGCATGGGTTGTAAGTGTCTGCTTAGATGACTGCATAGCTTCTGTGTAAGTGTTACAATGACTGCATAGTTACAGCCTTGTTAATTGCATAAGTAAATTGTTACTGTCTGGGTGATTAGATGAATGTATAAGTAGTGCCTCGCAAGTTCAATGACTAAATAATTTGTGCCTGCCTGATTCAAAGAGTACATATGTAGTGTCTAGGTAATTGAATAACTCCATGGATACTGAATCACTGATTTGATGACTGCCCGTTAGTTGCAGGAGCTTGCCTTGCCAGGAGAACCCTGCTGTGTTTTGCCCAACCTTCCCTGTAGTTGGAAACTACAGCGTCGGAACAAGAGCGGGTCTCGCCGCGGATCTTGCCACAGAATCTCATAAAGGGGACTACAACTCCCAGGGGGCTATCGGGCACGCGCGACGAACTGCGCACTTTCAGCGCACCAGTCGGTGCATAAACCATCGGAGAGCCTCCCGCAGCGCAGGATGCGCGCGGGCTTGCCCGGGCTTGCCCGGGCCAAGGGTGGGCCCGTCCTTGGCCGTCAGTGGCCGAAAGAGGCTGGGCAACGTCTCTTTCGAATGGTTGACTGAACTTAATTGACCTTAACGCTGACATTGTGGTAACATTTATTCCTTTTTTCCTTACTATTTTGGTATTGTTTGTGGAGGCTGTCTAATCACAGTACGGATACACCGTGTACGATTATTTTAGCATGGGGCTAGCACTGCTGGAGCTATTCTGCTGCCTTTGTGATGGGCAAACGTAAACTTCATCATGTGCTTACTACTGAAAAACATTCAAAGGCTAAAGAGCCCAGTATGTCATTATGGAAATATTTGACGGGGGCTGTAGGTGCAATAGAAAAACAAATATGCAATGTAGAAGAGGCTTTGCACAAGGATTTGCCAGTCCCCCCTAAGTGTATGTCATTGGGGGAGGAGATAAACCCTCACGCACTAACTTTGGAATTACAGAATGGTTGCGTCCAGACAGGCAGTGATGAGATTTTGTTAATTGACACAGACACAACATCAATGCCACTGCTAAAAAGGGCTTGTATTTCCAAGAAAAAAGTAATGACAAATAGTATCTCGCCCTTAAGATGTAAAGCAGCATCCCCTATTGTTACTAATACTTTAACAATCAAAACTGGGCTGACACAGAGTTCGGATATTTCTATTGTAATTGAAGATTGTAATACTCGCCCTAGTATTAAAAGTAAAAATAAAAGTAAAAGTAAAGGCCAACCTGGTAAAAATGTCCCAGGAATTATGAGCACATTAAGCAATTTAACTATATTGATCAAGGAATCTATCGACACTCTCGCACAGAGATTGGACAACATCGAGATAACTTTGGCATCCTTTACAGGGCGCCTAAATGAAAGGACCATTATACCACTTGTAAACAGTGAGGTAAATGGCGCAGATAGTACTACAAGGAATACTTTACCAGTCAATCCTATTGATTGTTATAACCAAAGTAAAAGGACGGGGGATACAAATAGAGCCCCCAGTGTTAAAAGTTCCGGGAACTTAGTTCCTAGTGGGCATTTGCACAGGGCAGTAAAGGCAAGTGGGGGAGGGAGTGTGGCTGCTAGAAAGGAAGGGAGGGATGATCTAATCCAATTTGATGTTGGTTCCTCCCAAGACACCTGCATGCGCACTAGTCAAGAGCCCAATCCATTTGCTCATAGTTTAAATCTCCCCCCGGCTGCGGTTCCTTATACCGTGATTCTGGAAAACGTCCCTCAGTTATCAGAGGGCGACCAAGAACCATGGATTTCCTTGAAAAATAAAGCTATTCATTGTTTGGCTTCCTAAATTGGTTTGTCACAGGAGATGTTCTCCGCATTCAAAATGGTGAGATGAGTCCCGTGGGTGGGAGATAACAGAAAAAGGTTTAAAGTGGATTGTGTTGTTCTCTCCTTGGGTTCCCCCTCCTTAGTCCATAAAATGTTAACCAGAACAGCTACTACTAATTATATGACTGAGGGTATCTATGTTCTTCCTCTGGGGTATTTTTATCACCCAAGATCATACGAAAATTATTCTACCCTAATTGGTCCACCCTCATCTCCTATGAGTCAATTTTATAATATTGAAGTATCTAATAGGTTTGGCCCTCTAGCTCCTATCAACAAATACGATCAACGACCGGATAAGGCTTTTAGTATCACTAAGGGGCGTAGTTTTCCAGTATTCGCCGAGGAACCTACCAATGGCATAAGGGACTCGCTGACTAGGGGTTGCACAGAAAGCCCGACATTTATGTGTAATAACTCCATAAATGTAAACACTATAACGGGTCATCAAAACGTAACTGATCCAAACAGAGTGGGCTCTTTTAAAACTGCATTAAATGACCCTATTAGGGACAGTGAAATTATTGAAGCAGTATCTTCTATTGACATATTAAATAGGCCCGTCATCGTCCCAGAGCCGGAGGGGAAGCAAAGACCGGAAAATGGGGAACAGGAATTTCTTCCCCAAATAGACTCTGATAAATGTTATGTTACAGTGGTTTTTTGGAACATAGCTGGCTTACAATCTAAGTTGGACAATCAATTATGGATAGATTTTATTAACAATGTTGATATTCATTGCATCCAGGAGACCTGGCTATTGGATGCACTGCATGTTGATGGATTCAAAACATATCATATCCCTGCCTTGCGTTCAGTCCATGGGAGACATAAAGGGAGAATTTCCATTTACATTTCGAACTTGACAAAGGTCCAGAAGATAAAAACACTAACATCGACCCATTATTACCAAATTATCAACATTCACCTCTCTATGCAAATTGAGGCAGTGATTATTAATTTTTATAATAACATCGACAAGGGTAATTTTGTAGGAATACTAAAAAACCTTATGGATTCTCTAACTAATCTGGTTGTTCCTAGAGGAAAGTATGTGATTATGATTTGGGGTGGGGACTTTAATACTAGTATCTGTCAAAATTCTGTATGTGGGTCTGGGGATATCGATATAGATCATAATGTCCATGCAGCCCACTTTGCCCATTCAGACAGAGGAGAAAGTTTTAATGAAATGATGACAACCTTTGACTTAGGTTTTGCCAATACATTTGTTCAGTCCCACGTTCATTGGAAGGGGATTTAATTCCCTGATAGATTTTAATATTATACCAAACTGCTATTCCAATTGGTTTGATCAATTCTGTATTCACCCAAATGGCCTAAGTGATCACTTACCACTAAGCATAAATATTCTACTTCCAACCAAATGTATACTTTCGATTTCGGAAGGTTTGGCTTGGAACCAAGATGTTGTATTGGCCCGCCAAAACGGTTTCTCCCTCAAGTGGAGTCGGAAGGACCCAGAAACACTGAATACTATGATCATAGCAAATGCTCTAATTCCCATCATTGAGTGCCTGCAGGAAGGGACAACCCACAGAGACATTTTATATGCTTTTTCTGAAATTACAGCGGTGATTCAGAATTTGCTAACTCGCCCAAAAATAGCCATACCTAATAAAGACCAGGGATGGTTTGATAAAAATTGCTCTAAGACATACTCCTTGTTAAAGGCTGCCCTTCGTAAATCAGAAAGGGATTATGAGGAAATTAGAGCGTGTAGGAAGGCCTATAATCTAGCAAGAAGCAACCGTAAAAAAGAACTCAAAAACCTAGCTTGGAATAATCTTTATGAGGCTTCCCTGCGTAAAGACTGTATTTATTTTTGGCAGACAGTTAAAGCACCATTTTTTGCCAAAAAGGAGGAAGCACGTGTTGAGATAGCAATAGATGAGCTCTCATGGGTACGTTTCTTTTCCAAAGTGTACGGCAATAAGAACAATGAGGATACCAATCTTTCACGGGAACCTTTTATATCTGGTAACCCTATTCAGTTTACGCCAATTGACATCCAGTTTGTTAGGATTTGTAAAAACTAAGCACAAGAATGCTACACCCCTCTCATATCAAGCACCCATGAAATGCAACATCTTCAAATTTGCCCCCTGTGATCACATGAAAGGCAGCAAATGAAATCATGTCTTTTATTTTAGACTTCACTATCTCCACTTGTGAATGATTAGTATCTGTTAACCCTTTCCTTCCCTTTCAAAAAGAGATTCCTATCTATTTGTGTTAGCGATGATCGCAGCGAAATCGTTCAAACCTATATCTAGCAAAGTAAAAAAAAAGTACTACATACAAGTTTATTACATAGTCCTGATTTGAAAAATAAAGCTTCACATTACTTATATTGTGTCATCACCCTTCCCGCCAATTCATTCTTAGCTCAGTGAACATAAAAACCTAGAGGAACCAGTAAGTCACAACTGTTCACAGCACAGTCTAGAAGGAACATGCTACCTCCGAATGAGATACAGCAGGTGTGGTTGACTCCACAGATTCAAAAGCATATCAATGTCTGTATAGCATTTATTTTTCAAAAAACAACCAATAATAAGACTTCTTCCTAAGCCATCCAATACACTACCTATATATATATATATTATTGCTTAAATCCATTGTCGATTCCCAAACTACTCACCTCATGAATGTGCACTGTGGTTGCAATAATCTAGGCACATTGACTGGTGTAGGGCTGAAAATCTTAATGATAGAAACCTTTGCAGAACTGATGTCGCTTTTCCCTCACATTGTCTTGGTGTACTCTAATATATGCCAAAAACAGAAATGGAAGTGATCAAATAAATTCTTTCCACAGAGTGACAAAGCCAGGAAACATGTTAATAACACTGTTTCTGCATTACTTAGAGACCATCACATGGGCTGTATCTAACCTAAAAATCTGCATTTTGATATGCATGGAATTTATAGAAATGATAGAGTGTACTTTACAGATGAAGGCAATAGGGTGTTTCTAAGTAACCTGAAACTCTGCTTCCAGTCTTATGTATAGCAGTCATATACACACAACCAGGACAACGGCTCTTGTCAGAGCCAACCTAGGACCCAAAATATTGTGAAATATTTTTCTCAAGGGTTTTTTACTTTCGTTTTTGGGAATCTTCGTCACAACACTGCAATCCCCATGGACTCATTGCAAAAGCGGAAAATAGAAGCAGACATTCAATGACCACCAACACATCCAAAAATAATATGTAAAAAAATCCATTCTGAATATTGCCCTACACATATTACTATATACATACTTCTTTCAAAGCATGTTTAAACTCATATTTTTGTACTAAGTTTCTATAAAAACAATCTTTTAGACCTACTGTCCATTTTTGCGGTCATTCAAAATGTCGCGATGACGTCATTATCTGCGATGATAGCGCCGTTTCCATAAAGTGTAAAGTACATATATCCACACAGATTACAGTATTTAACACACTAGGGGTTTCTTACAGTCATCTTTAAAGTCATGTTTTTCTAGAGAGTTTATATAAAAAACAATGTTGGCTCCGGAAACAGCAATAACGTCGGAAATCGCAATCCCCGCGGACATGTCATGAAAACAGAAAACAAAAGTAGACATTCAATTGCCAACAACACATTCAAAAATAATATGTAAAAAAATCCATTCTGAACATTGCCCTACACATATTACTATATACATACTTCTTTCAAAGAATGTTTAAACTCATATTTTTGTACTAAGTTTCTTTATAAAACATCTTTTAGACCTATTTTCTGTTTTTGCGGTTAGTCAGGACGTCCCAATGACATTGTTAACTGTGACGATCGCGCCTTTTTCATAAAGTGAAAACACATAGTGCACACATATTACAGTATTTTACACACTAGGGGTTTATTACTGAACACTTAAAACTCATGTTTCTCTAGTATATTTCTAGAACAACCACTCTATTAAACACTATTTTCTGTTTTCACTGTGAGGCCGGAGATCGTGATGACTTCGATAATGGGGATGCCTGCTGTTACGTCGCGAAAGCAAAAGTAGGAATACAATAGCCACTGTCGCATAAAAAAACCGATTACTATATAATTAATTCTAACCATCACAATAGAGAACTCACTATATAAATAAATCTATAAAAACATTTATCAATATCTCTATCACAATGCATATTAATGATTATCAGTGATGTCATTTGAGATGTCATCAGTGATGTCACTGACCATGTCATGAATGATGTAATATGTGACATCATCAGCAGTGGATTGCGGGCGCGCAAGTTGTAGTTAGTACAACTAACTATATCGGAGGAATTTCAATGGCTTTGTGCGAGTGAAATGTCCAGCTAACTATAACACCCCTAAAACCTATTGTTTTTTCAGTGAATTTCTAAGGTTTTTTTAAATGCTAATTCCTAACTATATCAGGCCTGAAACCTATGTTTTTTCAGTGTATTTCAAAGGTTTTGTAAATGACAATTTTTAATGTCTTAATTATTATACTGATTTTTTTTTATACTGATTTACTACATCGTTTAAACAGTTTATTTTTAGATATTTTATTTTTACATTATACATTACAATACAAAATATACTTTCTCAGAATGAATCACTTTAGTTTAAATACTTTGCGAATAGGCAATAGACTTTTAAGTATGGTATTTACAGTTGTTGCAATGGGCAACACAATTTCAAACACAAAGCAACATTGAGCTCAATGTGAATTTCTAGTCAAATGCAATTAGTTACTTTATAGGACTAGATTCAGTCCTTGGATATCTCCTGTAAACAGTTGAGTAAAAGCGTTTTGGTTACAGTAGTGATTTTTAAGGATTATTATTGTATTTTAAAAGTTGACACTTAAAAAATGTTTCACATAGAATCACCAATGTTATCCTATGGCAGAAAATTCACTTAGCAGGTAAGTAGTGTTATCGTTACTTTTTCTTACTCAGTGGTGGATCCTGGATCCAGCACAGGTGCATCTCCTGTAAACAGTTGAAAGTATGTGTTTATGTCATACAGACGATTTTTTAGGAATATTTTTAGTTTGCGAAAATAGACACTTAGAAACTTTTCTACTTAAAAGCACACAATGGATTCCTATGGAAGGAATTACAAGTTACTGTTAAGTACGCTTAAAATTACATTTCAGGGTCAGTGCTGGTCTAAAAGATGCAGCACTGGGTTCACTCCTGATAACAGTTGAGTAAATCGAAATTCGTAGTTCGGCTGATTTTAGAGGAATATTTGTAAGTTTCAGGGTCAGTGCTGGTCTAAAAGATGCAGCCCTGGGTTCTCTCCTGATAACGGGTGAGTAAATCGTAATTCGTAGTTCGGCTGCTTTTAGAGGAATATTTGTAAGTTTAAAAAATGGACACTTAGAAACTTTTCTGCTGAAAACCACACAATGGATTCCTATGGAAAGAAATACAAGTTACTAGTAGGTACGCTTAGAATTACTTTTCAGGGTCAGTGCTTTGCTAAAAGATGCTGCCCTGGGTTCTCTCCTGATAACAGGTGAGCAAATTGGAATTCGTAGTTTGGCTGATTTTAGAGGAATATTTGTACGTTTCAAAAATGGACACTTAGAAACTTTTCAGCTGAAAACCACACAATGGATTCCTATGGCAAGAAATACAAGTTACTGGTAAGTACGCTTAGAATTACTTTTCAGGGTCAGTGCTGGTCTAAAAGATGCAGCACTGGGTTCTCTCCTGAGAACAGGTGAGTAAATCGGAATTCGTAGTTGGGCTGATTTTAGAGGAATATTTGTACAATGGTAAAGGAAGGGGGCGGGGCCTGAGGTGACGTGTGCAAACACACCCTGTGGCGCGTTTTAAGTAGGGGAATTAATTCCTCTTCAATCCTGCAGTCCCCTGGGGGCCAACTAGCCCACCAGGTACCTCCAGTATGCGTCAGGGAGCTGCGCTGCAGAGAGGTGTTCATAGGCCATGCCCCTTTTTACAACACTCTGCAATGCAGCTCCATGGCGCTTCCTGGAGGTACCTGGTGAGCTAGTTGGCCCCTGGGGACCTCTGGATTGAAGAGGAATTAATTCCCCAACTTAAAACGCGCCACAGAGCGTGTTTGCACACATATCACCTCAGACCCCGCCCCCTACCTTCACCACTGTGCAAACGCGCCCCGTGGCGTGTTTTAAGTTGCAGGATTAAGTCCCCTTGATTCCTGAGGTCCCCTGGCAGCCAACTTGCCCACCAGGCACCTCCAGTATGCGCCAGGGAGCTGCATTGCAGAGAGGTGTTCAGAGGCCACGCCCCTTTTACAACACTCTGCAACGTAGCTCCGTGGCGCTTACTGGAGGTACCTTGTGGGCTAGTTGGCCCCTAGGGGACCTCTCGATTGAAGAGGAATGAATTCCCCAACTTAAAACGCGCCACAGGGTGTGTTTGCACAGTATCACCTCAGGCCCTGCCCCTACCTTCACCACTGTGCAAATGCACCCCGTGGCGCGTTTTAAGTTGGGGGATTAAGTCCCCATGAATCCTGAGGTGCCCTAGCGGCCAACTAGGCCACCAGGTAACTCCAGTAAGCGCTAAGGAGCTACCTTGCAGAGAGGTGTAAAAAAGGGCATGGCCTCATTACACCTCTCTGCAACGCAGCCCCCTGGCTCATACCTGAGGTTCCTGGTGGGCTAGTTGGTTCCCCGGGACCCCCAGTATTCAAGGGGAATTAGTTCCCCCTCTGCAAACGCGCCAGGGGGCGCGTTTGCAGAGTGGTGTAAGTAGGGGGCACGGCCTCCGGCCCAATCCCGTTTTTTTCCCTTCTTTTTTTAGAAGGGGGGCTGTGTAGCCCCCCTTCTTTTTCTATTTTTTTGTCCCTGGGGACCCCATCCCCCAGGGCCTAACCCCAATTTTTATATATGAAAAAAATAAATCGGGAAGGGGGCGGCGTGGACCCCCTCCCGAGGCCATAATTTGCCCCTGGGATCCCATCCCCCGGGGCATGGGCCTTTTAAAAAAAACTTTTTATGGAGGGGGGCTGCGTAGCCTCCCTCCTCTGGCCACTTTAAGGCCCCGGGGACCCCATCCCCCGGGGCCGGCCATTGTTTTTTTTTTGTTTTGTTATTGAATGGGGGAGGGCGGCCGCGTGGCCACCCTCCCGGCCACTTCGGGCCTCGGGGACCCCATCCCCAGGGCCTGGCCTCTCATTGGAGACCATGGGGGTGTCCCCAATCCCCCCACGGTCCCATCTGGCTCCCCGCCTCCTGCGGGAGCCGGCATTGCTTTTCCACATGGGGAGCAGCTAACATGCTGTTCCCCATGTGGAAAATAAATCTGCTTCGCTTCATTGAAGCGAGAGCAGGTTTCCCTGCTCTCGCTTCAATGAAGCAAAGCAGTTTGCAATAGCAGGGTGGGAGCCGCGAGGCTCCGGGCCTGCCATTGCAAACACCAGTGTCCCAGGGTGGGTGCCCCGGGACACTGCAGGAGCCGGCCCTGGGGGGTGGCGGTCCCCAGGGCCAATGCAAGGCTCCAGGAGGAGGGCCGTATGGCCCCCTTCCCCACATGTACAAGTTGCCCCAGGTGGTGGCGGTCCCCGGGGCTGGGGGGGCCTGAGAGCCCCCCCGCATCAAATTGTTTTAAGACCCGGGGGTGGTGGTCCCCAGGGCTGGGGGGGCTGCGAGCCCCCCACCTATGTTAACGAAGCCCCGGGGGGGTGGCGGTCCCCGGGGCTGCGGGGGGCCGTGAGCCCCCCACATATACAATCTTCGAGCCCCGGGGGGTGGCGGTTCCCAGGGCAGTGTGGGGGGGATTGGGACCCCCCACACTTTTTTTTTAATTATGCCCCCGGGATTTGGCCCCTGGGGGCAAATTAGAATATTCAGCGCGGGAGCACGCGCTGAATTTTCTTTTTTTTTTTTTGCCGAAATTTGCGCTGGGTGCGCAAAACTCGCCGATTGTTTTTTTTAAAAAAATGCTTTTTTGGGCCCTGGGGGTCCTTGTGGGACCCCCTGAGCAGGCCTAGGGGGTCAGGGTGTTTCTACCATGTCCCCTTTTTGCGTTTTTCACGTTTGTTTTATAGGTTTCTTGCACAAGATGGCTGCCAACACTTCCTGATCTGGAGTGTTGACAGACAATTAGAATACAGTTCGTGCACGGCAGGGTGCGCACTGGGTGCGGGGAGGGTGCATGGATCCTTCGAGGCCATAGATATATCTATCATTTTACTTTTGATTTTCTCAGGAACTACTGAACAGATTGACACCATTTAAGCAAAAGGCGCGAGTCTGAACTGAGGACTACCTCTTTGCCAAATTTGGTATAATTCCGTTCAGCAGTTCGGGCTGTAGACGTCGGTTGGCGTCTCAGCAGGACTGCACCAAAGCACAGCGGGGTTCTTCCAAAATAAATCCCAAGTGGGTTGTGATGGAGGTCTCTCAACACAGGCAAACTTTGGCTTTTGATGTTAGTGGCACCGCCTGAGCCATCAAAACCCACTTGGGATTTATTTTGGAAAGGCGAAAAGCTCGGCGACTCACTGCAGTATCACTAGGCACCACAGAGACCAACAGGCCATGCGGATGGCCACGCCCATTCTGGGCGGTGTATGAATTGTTATATGTGGAGCTTCAACATTGCCGCAGCATTGAACCGATTGGAAGCCCGAATCCCATGAAGAAGTGCCTTTGGAGCACGAAACGCGTCGGATGGACTTTTGAATCACTGTGTGGCACTATGCTGTTTTGTCTGTCTTCGTCCATCGAATTAAAAGGTTTATGAATACTTACCTTTTGGAGGTCTCTCAACACAGGCAAACTTTGGCTTTTGATGTTAGCGGCACCGCCTGAGCCGCGAGAAGAACCCCGCTGTGCTTTGGTGCAGTCCTGCTGAGATGCCAACCGACGTTCCGGCTTAAGGGAAAGGTACATGCAGATGGAGGATGTGAACGGCTTGCAAAACGACATAATTGCCATCACAACCCACTTGGGATTTATTTTGGAAAGGAGAAAAGCTCGGCGACTCACTGCAGTATCACTAGGCACCACAGAGACCAACAGGCCATGCGGATGGCCACGCCCATTCTGGGTGGGGTATGAATTGTTATATGTGGAGCTTCAACATTGCCGCAGCATTGAACCGATTGGAAGCCCGAATCCCATGAAGAAGTGCCTTTGGAGCACGAACCGCGTTGGATGGACTTTTGAATCACTGTGTGGCACTATGCTGTTTTGTCTGTCTTCGTCCATCGAATTAAAAGCTTTATGAATACTTACCTTTTGGAGGTCTCTCAACACAGGCAAACTTTGGCTTTTGATGTTAGCGGCACCGCCTGAGCCGCGAGAAGAACCTTGCTGTGCTTTGGTGCAGTCCTGCTGAGACACCAACCGACGTTCCGGCTTAAGGGAAAGGTACATGCAGATGAAGGATGTGAACGGCTTGCAAAACGACATAATTGCCATCACAACCCACTTGGGATTTATTTTGGAAAGGCGAAAAGCTTGGCGACTCACTGCAGTATCACTAGGCACCACAGAGACCAACAGGCCATGCGGATGGCCACGCCCATTCTGGGCGGGGTATGAATTGTTATATGTGGAGCTTCAACATTGCCACAGCATTGAACCGATTGGAAGCCCGAATCCCATGAAGAAGTGCCTTTGGAGCACGAAACGCGTCGGATGGACTTTTGAATCACTGTGTGGCACTATGCTGTTTTGTCTGTCTTCGTCCATCGAATTAAAAGCTTTATGAATACTTACCTTTTGGAGGTCTCTCAACACAGGCAAACTTTGGCTTTTGTATATATATACACATACATATATATATAAATGCATATGCAAGCCTATATATACATGTGCATATGTGTGCGTGTAGAGAGAGGTAGAGAGGTAGAGGTGTAGATGTAGAGAGGTAGAGGTAGAGAGGTAGAGAGTAGTAGAGAGAGAGGTAGAGAGAGGTACAGAGGTAGATAGTAGAGGATGAGTAATAGAGAGTAGAGAGTGAGTAGTAGAGAGTAGTAGAGTGAGTAGTAGAGAGTGAGTAGTAGAGAGTAGTAGAGTGAGTAGTAGAGAGTAGTAGAGAGTGGGTAGCAGAGAGTGAGTAGTAGAGCGGAGTAGAGAGTAGTAGAGAGTGAGTAGTAGAGTGAGAAGTAGAGAGTGAATAGCAGAGAGAGAGTAGTAGAGAGTGAGTAGTAGAGTGAGTAGTAGAGAGTAGTAGAGAGTAGTAGAGAGAGAGTAGTAGAGAGTGAGTAGTAGAGAGTGAGTAGTAGAGAGTGAGTAGTAGAGAGAGAGTAGTAGGGAGTTGTGGAGAGTGAGTAGTAGAGAGTGAGTAGTAGAGAGTCGTAGAGAGTGAGTAGTAGAGAGTGAATAGCAGAGAGAGAGTAGTAGAGAGTGAGTAGTAGAGTGAGTAGTAGAGAGTAGTAGAGAGTAGTAGAGAGAGAGTAGTAGAGAGTGAGTAGTAGAGAGTGAGTAGTAGAGAGTGAGTAGTAGAGAGAGAGTAGTAGGGAGTAGTGGAGAGTGAGTAGTAGAGAGTGAGTAGTAGAGGGTGGTGGAGTAGTGGAGAGTGAGTAGTAGAGAGTAGTAGAGAGTGAGCAGTAGAGTGAGTAGTAGGGAGTAGAAGAGAGTGAGCAGTAGAGAGTGAGTAGTAGAGAGAGAGTGAGTAGTAGAGAGTGAGTAGTAGAGAGAGAGTAGTAGGGAGTAGTAGAGTAGTAGAGAGAAAGTAGTAGAGAGTGAGTAGTAGAGGGTAGTGGGGTAGTGTAGACTGAGTAGTAGAGAGTAGCAGAGAATGAGTAGTAGAGTGAGTAGTAGGGAATAGTAGAGAGTGAGTAGTAGAGTGAGTAGCAGAGAGTAGTAGAGAGCGAGTAGTAGAAAACAAGTAGTAGAGAGTAGTAGAGAGTGAGTAGTAGTAGGGAGTAGTAGAGTAGTAGAGAGTGAGTAGTAGAGGGTAGAGGAGTGGAAGAGACTGAGTAGTAGAGAGTAGTAGGGAGTGAGTAGTAGAGTGAGTAGTAGAGAGTAGTAGATCGTGAGTAGTAGAGAGAGTACTAGAGTGTGAGAAGTAGAGAGAGTAGAGAGTAGTAGAGTAGTAGAGACTAAGTAGTGGAGAGTGAGTAGTAGAGAGCAAGTAGTAGAGAGTGAGTAGTAGAGAGTAGTAGAGAGTGAGTAGAAGAGAGAGAGTAGCAGAGAGTGAGTAGTAGAGATTAGTAGAGTGAGTAGTAGAGAGAGAGTAGTAGATAGTAGTAGAGAGTGAGTAGTAGAGTAGTAGAGAGTGAGTGGTAGAGAGTAGTAGAGAGTAGTAGAGTGAGTAGTAGAGAGTAGTAGAGAGTGAGTAGCAGAGAGAGTAGTAGAGAGTAGTAGAGTAGCAGAGAGTGAGTAGTAGAGAGTGAGTAGTAGAGAGAGTAGTCAAGAGTAGTAGAGTAGTAGAGAGTGAGTAGTAGAGAGTGAGTAGTAGAGAGTAGTAGAGAGCGAGTAGTAGAGAGTGAGTAGTGGAGAGTGAGTTGTAGAGAGTAGTAGAGAGTGAGTAGTAGATAGTGAGTAGTAGAGAGTCAATAGTAGAGAGTGAGTAGTAGAGAGAGAGTAGTAGAGAGTGAGTAGTAGAGAGTAGTAGAGTGAGTAGCAGAGAGGGAGTAGCAGAGAGAGAGTAGTAGAGAGTAGTAGAGAGTGAGTAGTAGAGTAGTACAGAGTGAGTGGTAGAGAGTAGTAGAGAGTAGTAGAGTGAGTAGTAGAGAGTAGTAGAGAGTGAGTAGTAGAGAGAGTAGTAGAGAGTAGTAGAGCAGCAGAGAGTGAGTAGTAGAGAGTGAGTAGTAGAGAGAGTAGTCTAGAGTAGTAGAGTAGTAGAGAGTGAGTAGTAGAGAGCGAGTAGTAGAGAGTAGTAGCGAGTGAGTAGTAGAGAGTCAGTAGTTTAATTTAAAAGGATCACAATGAGGGGGTTCATTTTGCCATAGACATTATGATTAGTGCTGAAAAAAGATAAATTAGGGAACATTTTGATTGACTTCTCAAACCCTCTTCTATTTCATTCAAAAATTCTGACATGCAGACTGAAACATGCACTTTCAATACCAGCAGCAGACTTCTCAGGTGTGCAGTAGCTTTACTACAGGGATCTAATAAGCAACTAGAGTGCTAACATTTCAAATTTATGGCAAATGGGTGACACATCTGAATGCCTTTTTGATGTAATCAAAGTAAAAAACTTAAAGTATTTCCTACTGATGAGACTGTAGTAAATGAGGAAATGAGGAAACTTCATAACAAATAAGTCTCCCAAGATGGCCACCAGAGACAAAAGAGCCCAAATGTAGCACAAATATCACCCAGATGTAGCCCAAGTATAGCCCAATGACAGAATGTCCCAGAGTGTTCTAAAGAACAACTAGAGCGCTAACAGTCTTACTTATTACAAAAGTATGGCACACCCGAAGCCATCTTGATTGGAATAAAGTGGTAACACTTAAAACATTTAATTTGCAAAGGAACAAAATGAGGGGGTTCATTTTGCCATAGACATTATGATTAGTGCTGCAGAATGAAAAATGAGGGCACATTTGGCTTCTCAAATCCTCTTCTATTTCATTAAAAAATTCTCACATGCAGACTGAAACATGCACTTTGAATACCAGCAGCAGACTTCCCTGGTGAGCAGTAGCTTTACTACAGTGATCTAATGAGCAACTAGAGTGCTACCATTCAGAATTTATGGCAAATGTGTGACACATCTGAATGCCTTCTTGATGGAAGCAAAGTAAACAAGCAATGAAAATGCAATAGGTCTCGCCCTCGTTTAAGTTAAAGCAATTCTGTTTGTAATTAGGTGGCTTTTTAGCTTTGCTTTTATTAGTGTTTTTCAAACTTTCATGTACAGAACATGCATATGTATGCATATATGTATATGTATGCATGCATTTATATTTGTATTTATATAGATATGCAGATTATATATATATATTTATATATGTATGCATGAATATATATATACACATTCATATATATAAATGCATATGCATATATATGCATTTATATATATATACATATATACATATATATATATATATTCACTGAAAAAACCATAGGTTTCACACATGTTATAGTTAGCGGAAATTTTACTGATAAAAAACCAATGAAATTCCCCCATTATAGTTAGTGCAGGCAACTATAACTCACGCGACCGCAATCCTCTGCTGATGCTAATACTGTATTTAGACACTTATTTGCCCATGTCTTCTTCCATACATTTTTAGCTATACATATATTACAAATATTTTTTTTTCATAAAGACACATATGTCATCAGCAGAAGATTGCGGTCGCGTGAGTTATAGTTGCCTGCACTAACTATAACGGGGGAATTTCATTGGTTTTTTATCAGTAAAATTTCCGCTAACTATAACATGTGTGAAACCTATGGTTTTTTCAGTGAATTTGCAAGGTTTTTTAAATGCTAATTCCTAACTATAACGTGTGTGAAACCTATGGTTTTTTCAGTGAATTTGTACGGTTTTTTAAATGCTAAGTTACTTTACGCCATTCGTGGCGTGCGCGCCCACTTAACGCAGTTCGTTCCGTGCGCGCACGGTGCGCTTCGCGCACCGTGCGCGCACAGTGAGCGCACAGTGAGCAGCACTAATCACCGCAGTTAGTGCCGTGCACGCACGGTGGGCACGCGGTGCGCTACGCGCACCGCGTGCCCACGTTACTCTAGATGGGCCATGTACGCACAATGCGCTTCGCGCACCGTGCGCACATGGAGGACATATGATGCACTTCGTTTTGAAAGGTAATATTTTCATTTTTCGTATATTTTATAAGCCATGCACAAATGGTGCCCTTCGGGCACCATTTTCACACGGGGTGGAGAGAGTGTGGATAATTTTTTTTTTTATTATTTTTTTTTTAAATATTTTAGTTTATCTCAGGTGTAAAAAGCCATGCGCAATTGGTGCCCTTCGGGCACCAATTGCACACGGGGTGGAGAGAGTGTGGATAATTTTTTTTTTTGTAAAATTTTTTACCGTACGCGTACGGTAAGCGTAATCGTAAGATCTTTGGGGGCTCCCTCAACATGGCTATGTGTGTGGGAGCTGTCTAAACAGCCCCTTTACATGTTTTTGGGCTTTATATTTTAAAAATCACTCTCAGTGCGAGAGAGAAAATGGCGGCCGCCGCTTCCTGGTTTCGGCCGATTCGAATGTTTACTTAGATCTAAGAGCCAATCAGAATCGCGCTCGCGCACGCCACCGTACGGGTACGGTAAGCGTACCGTAAGCGCACCGTAAGCTGGCTCAGATATATATATTGATTTAAAGGCTATTTTCTCAGAATCTACTGAACAGATTTACACCAAACCTACAAAAGGCACTTCCTTGACCTGAGGACTACCTCTCTGCCAAATTTCTAGTAATTCTGTTCAGTTGTTCGGGCTGTAGCCCTGTCTAAAGGTCCTATGGAAAAATGCATGGGAAAAACGCGTTTTGGGACCCCCCTTTTATCTCAGCCCCCGCTTGACGAATCCCCCCGAGACTTTCAGGGTAGGAGCGGAGCGTAGCGCCCCACCTATTTTGAAAAATTCGCGAGGATTCGTCGACCGGCGCCAAAGTTATTCAAAATAGAATGTTGCGGATTTCCTATGGAAACGTGGTCCTAACTATAACTACCTACTGGCGACCGCCAGTAGGTAATATATATATATATATATATATATATATATATATATATATATATATATATATATATATATATATACATATATATATATATATATATATGTATAAATAAATAGTACACTCTCCACACCTTCACGTAGCTTCTGCTTTCACAGCTTTCCCAACGCAAAACAAAGGATAAACGGACCCTCACGGCTCAGGCAGGAAGATTTTTATTTCATTTGACTCTCCCTCTGTGACGCGTTTCGAGCACTGAGTGCCCTTGATCACACACAGAGTATAGCATCCGCCATTGCTTTTACCTATTGCATCATAAATCACGTGACCATCACCAAATAAACATAGTAGAAATACTTCGCTTCGTATACCATATACTGTTGAGAGGTAGATGTTAACATTCATAAGGTAAAACAAAAACTAGTTGCATTTGTGAACTGTTATTTTAAACTGCATAAAATGCAATATTGTAAAATACATTTCTAGTGGATTATATAAATATAATAAATACATACAAATATTGCTAAAAACATTTTCTGTATAAAAATATATTTTTGTATAAATATAAAACCACTTAAAATTGTAATATAGGGCAGGGTCATTTGTAAACATACTCATACTCAATAAATATGTAAACAAGTTATTTGTGCAAAATGTAGTCAAATGTGCAAAAATGTATACATTTTGTAACTGCCCCTATCACTTTCTTTGTGCACTAGTTTGTTCCCTTCTTGAATACAATTTTATTTCTGCATAAATGCGTAACACATTTAACCTCATTAACCAATGTGTTATAGCGAATTCAACTTCTTAGTTTGTGTTTGTGTTAACTTCTTCTGACTAATCTCAAAACCGTGGGGTGTTGTATGTGTAATCAAGAAACTTTATTGATACACAACCCTCACTATTTGATACTAAATATCCTTTCCATGCAGAAAAGGCAAACAAGAAAAACTATATATATTATGATCGTTTGTGAAACAGCCAATCATAAAAAGTGAAGAGATTGTTTTTATAAAGGGAAGGACTAATGCAGCACCAAAAATCCCAAAATTTCTTAACATAATTGGAAAAAATGAATGAATAAAGTGAGATAAAAAACAACAATCCTTGAGTTTACAAAATCTGATACACTGAATGCCCATCTAGTTGTCTTAAATAATTACATCAGTATCTTGTGTGTGCATAACTTATAAATAGTTATACATATCTTCAGTGGTATTCAACCCATTTGGGCTTTTGCTGTCTAGTTCTAAGATCATGCGTGTTTCTAACTTCCTTAGGAGTTTCTCTCTGTTGCCTCCCCAAGGGATTTACTGCATTGATGACATAATACGATAGGCAGCTTAACTCATTATTATGGACTGATTTAAAATGTCTGGCGACTGGGTATGCACTGTCGTTGTTCACAATGGCTCTGAGATGCTGCAAAATTCTGACGTGCACCTGCAGCTTGGTGCTACCCACATAGCGTAAGCCACAAGTGCACGTCAAAACATATACAGCATACTCAGTCTTGCATCCAAAACTACCCTCAATAGCAACAGGGACATCAGAGAAGGGAGTTATATAGTGAGTAGTGTTGGCGCCAAATTTGCAGGCGCGGCATGATAAGCATTTATGAAAACCTGTTTTGGGTTTCAGCCATGTGGTTACCGTATTGAGTTCTGGACTTGTTTTTACTAATTCAGTTCTCATGGATCTAGATTTTCTGTATGTAATAGTGGGTAGTTCAGGTAATCTACTGCCTAGAACCCCATCCGTTAGTATAATGGGCCAGTTCTTTTTAATGATTGATTTTACTTTTCTTTCTTGTTTGCTAAATGTAGTGATAAATCGTGGACTTTAATCATCATTACTAGCAGTAGGTTCTTTAGGGGCTAGTAGAGATTCTCTGGGTCTATCGTCTGTCTTTTCAAGTGCTCTCTTAAGGGTGGAATCACTATATCCTCTCTCCTTTAATCGCCCTATCATGTCTTTAGAGCATTTTGTATATTCCTGTTGGGAGCTACAGATACGTTTAAGTCTTAGTAGCTCACCAATTGGGATGCTTTCAATGAGGTGTCTAGGATGTTTGCTGCTAGCATGGAGTATACTGTTACCAGCTGTCGGTTTTCTAAACAGTGTGGTTTCTAATGTACTAGTTACTAATTGATACTTGTACATCTAAAAAATCTACTTTGTCTCTACTAATATTTGAAGTAAATTTGAGATTGCTAGAGTTGTTGTTAAGTATCCAAACAAATTCTTGTGCACTTGCTTCGTCGCCATCCCATACGCAAAAAACGTCATCGGTAAATCTTAGCCAATGGTGGACCTGGTCTATGCTAGATATTTTCCTCAGGACCTGTTCCTCCCACCAGCCAACATGCAAGCATGCATAGCTGGGGGAGAAACAGGACCCCATAGCCACGCCCCTTTCTTGTTTCCAAATGGCTTTGTCAAACATAAAGAAATTGTTATTGAGGCACCAGGCAATCAATTCGCATATCATTTCATTGTGACTAAGATATTCACATGGTCTTGTGTTTAGAAAGTGACTAATAGCTTTTAGACCTGCTGAATGGTCAATGCTGGTGTACAGTGATTCAATGTCTGGTGTTAGTAGACACCAGCCTTCTTTCCAGTGAATTGAATTTATCTTGCTCAAAAAGTCATATATATGTGTATGTGGGTGTGTAGAGAGAGGTAGAGAGGTAGAGGTGTAGTGGTAGAGAGGTAGAGGTAGAGAGGTAGAGAGTAGTAGAAAGAGAGGTAGCGAGAGGTAGAGAGGTAGAGAGTAGAGGATGAGTAATATAGAGTAGAGAGTAGAGAGTGAGTAGTAGAGAGTAGTAGAGAGAGTAGCAGAGAGTGAGTAGTAGAGAGTAGTAGAGTGAGTAGTAGAGAGTAGTAGAGAGTGAGTAGTAGAGTGAGTAGTAGAGAGTAGTAGGGAGAGAGTACTAGAGAGTGAGTAGTAGCTACAAAGTAGTAGAGAGAAAGTAATAGTGAGTAGTAGAGAGTGAGTAGTAGAGAGAGAGTAGTAGAGAGAGAGTAGTAGGGAGTAGTGGAGAGTGAGTAGTATAGAGTGAGTAGTAGAGGGTGGTGGAGTAGTGGAGAGTGAGTAGTAGAGAGTAGTAGAGAGTGAGTAGTAGAGTGAGTAGTAGGGAGTAGTAGAGAGTGAGTAGTAGAGAGTGAGTAGTAGAGAGAGAGTAGTAGAGAGTGAGTAGTAGAGAGTAGTAGAGAGTGAGTAGTAGAGAGAGTAGTTGGGAGTAGTAGAGTAGTAGAGAGAAAGTAGTAGAAAGTGAGTAGTAGAGGGTAGTGGGGTAGTGGAGACTGAGTAGTAGAGAGTGAGTAGTAGAGTGAGTAGTAGGGAATAGTGGAGAGTGAGTAGTAGAGTGAGTAGCAGAGAGTAGTAGAGAGCGAGTAGTAGAAAGCAAGTAGTAGAGAGTTGTAGAGAGTGAGTAGTAGTAGGGAGTAGTAGAGAGTAGTAGAGAGAGTTGTAGAGAGTGAGCAGTAGAGAGTAGTAGAGAGGGAGTAGTAGAGAGTGAGTAGTAGAGAGTGAGTAGTAGAGAGTGATTAGTAGAGAGTGAGTAGTAGAGAGTTATTAGTAGAGAGAGAGTAGTAGAGAGTGAGTAGTAGAGAGTGAGTAGTAGAGAGTGAGCAGTAGAGTGAGTATTAGAGAGTAGTAGAGTGAGTAGTAGAGAGTAGTAGATAGCAAGTAGTAGAGAGTGTGTAGTAGATAGTGAGCAGTAGAGAGTAGTAGAGAGTGAGCAGTAGAGAGAGTAGTACAGAGTGAGAAGTAGAGAGAGCAGTAAAGAGTAGTAGAGTAGTAGTGAGTGAGTAGTAGAGAGTGAGTAGTAGAGAGTGAGTAGTAGAGAGTAGTAGAGAGTGAGTAGTAGAGAGAGAGTAGTAGAGAGTGAGTAGTAGAGTGAGTAGTAGAGAGTGAGCAGTAGAGTAGTAGAGAGTGAGTGGTAAAGAGTAATAGAGAGTAGTAGAGAGTGAGTAGTAGAGAGTAGTAGAGAGTGAGTAGTAGAGAGTAGTAGAGAGCGAGTAGTAGAGAGTGAGTAGTAGAGAGCAGTAGAGAGCGAGTAGTAGAGAGTGAGTAGTAGAGAGTGAATAGTAGAGAGTGAGTAGCAGAGAGTGAGTAGTAGAGAGTGAATAGTAGAGAGTGAGTAGTAGAGAGTGAGTAGTAGAGAGAGAGTAGTAGAGAGTGAGTAGTAGAGAGTAGTAGAGAGTGAGTAGTAGAGAGTGAGTGGTAGAGAGTAGTAGAGTGAGTAGTAGAGAGTATTAGAGACTGAGTAGTAGAGAGTGAGTAGTAGAGAGTGAGTAGTAGAGAGTAATAGTAGAGAGTAATAGTGAGTAGTAGAGAGTAGCAGAGAGTGAGCAATAGAGAGTGAGTAGTAGAGAGTAGTAGCGAGTGAGTAGTAGAGAGTGAGTAGTAGAGAGAGAATAGTAGATAGTAGTAGAGAGTGAGTAGTAAAGAGTGAATAGTAGAGAGTAGTAGAGAGTGAGTAGTAGAGAGTGAGTAGTAGAGAGTGAGTAGTAGAGAGTAGTAGAGTGAGTAGTAGAGAGTGAGTAGTAGAGTAGTAGAGAGTGAGTGGTAAAGAGTAATAGAGAGTAGTAGAGAGTGAGTAGTAGAGAGTAGTAGAGAGTGAGTAGTAGAAAGTAGTAGAGAGCGAGTAGTAGAGAGTGAGTAGTAGAGAGCAGTAGAGAGCGAGTAGTAGAGAGTGAGTAGTAGAGAGCGAATAGTAGAGAGTGAGTAGGAGAGAATGAGTAGTAGAGAGTAGTAGAGTGAGTAGTAGAGAGTAGCAGAGTGAGTTTTAGAAAGTGAGTAGTAGAGAGAGAGTAGTAGAGAGTAGTATAGAGTGAGTAGTAGAGTAGTAGAGAGTGAGTGGTAGAGAGTAGTAGAGTGAGTAGTAGAGAGTATTAGAGACTGAGTAGTAGAGAGTGAGTAGTAACCAACTGGTGCAGCAGTTTACACAACAACTGACAAAGTGATACAGATATACACACAGGTTAGTCACTATCCAATATATTTAGTGAGACACTATAAATTAGTCAAGTAAACAGTCAATAACACTAATTCTAAATCATCCATCCAGATATTTAAATTTATCTATCCACTCAATATTCAATGCAAATTGCTATATATATATAATACATATTTAAATAACGAACCAAACCACATTCACTGGATGATGTCATCAGTGATGTCATCAGTGATGTCATTTGAGATGTCATCAGTGATGTCACTGACCATGTCATGAATGATGTAAGATGTGACATCATCAGCAGTGGATTGCAGGTGCGCGAGATGTAGTTAGTATAACTAACTATATCGGATGAAATTCAATGGTTTTGTTCAAGTGAAATGTCCAGCTAACTATAACACCCCTAAAACCTATTGTTTTTTCAGTGAAATTCCTCCATTATAGTTAGTTCTGCTAACTATAACTCGCGCGCCCGCAATGCACTGCTGATGATGTCACATATTGCATCAATCATGACATGGTGAGTGACATCACTGATGACATCACTGATGACATTTCACATGACATCACTGATGAGATCACTGATGACGTTGCACACTCAAAGCGTACACATCACGGTGGGTGCGCAGATTCTAGCTGCTATTTTAGAAAAGTTGTGAAGGATCCGCGTACGGTGTGCGACGGCTGGGTGTTTTTCATTTACATCATAAACATGTAACATTACGTGATGTGCGTGATTGGTATGCGACCAGTCCGTGACTCCTGCTCCCGCGCATTCGAGACACATATGCGCATTACGGTACGCGGTGGCGGGTCCCGCTTGATGTCATGTATGTGCTGGGGCGTGCTGGCTCTAGAGCAGCTCTGCTGACCTAGTTCTTAGGCTACAGAGCAGCTTGGCTGATCTGGTTCTCTGGCTCTGCAACAGCTCTGCTGACCTGGTTCTCTGGCTCTAAAGCAGTTCTGCTGACATTGTTCTCTGGCTCTAGAGCAGCTCTGCTGACATGGTTCTCTCCCTCTGGAGCAGCTCTGCTGACCTGGTTCTCTCCCTCCAAAGCAGCTCTACTGACCTGGTTTCTCTGGCTCTACAGCTGCTCTGCTGACCTGGTTCTCTGGCTCTAGAGTAGCTTTGCTGACCTGGTTCTTAGGCTCTAGAGCAGCTCTGCTGACCTGGTTCTCTGGCTGTAAAGCAGCTTTGCTGACCTGGTTCTATGGCTCTAAAGTAGCTCTGCTGACTTGGTTCTCTGGCTCTAGAGCAGCTCTGCTGACCTGGTTCTCTGCCTCTAGAGCAGCTCTGCTGACCTGGTTCTCTGGCTCTAAAGCAGCTCTGCTGACCTTGTTCTCTCCCTCTAAAGCAGCTCTGTTGACCTTGTTTCTCTGGCTCTACAGCAGGTCTGCAGACCTGGTTCTCTGGCTCTAGAGCAGCTCTGCTGACCTAGTTCTTAGGCTACAGAGCAGCTCTGCTGATCTGGTTCTCTGGCTCTGCAACAGCTCTGCTGACCAGGCTCTCTGACTCTAAAGCAGCTCTGCTGACCCAGTTCTATGGCTCTAAAGCAGTTCTGCTGACATGGTTCTCTGGCTCTAGAGCAGCTCTGCTGACCTGGTTCTCTCCCTCTGGAGCAGCTCTGCTGACCTGGTTTCTCTGGCTCTATAGCGGCTCTGCTGACCTGGTTCTCTGGCTCTACAGCAGCTCTGCTGACTTGGTTCTCTGGCTCCAGAGCAGCTCTGCTGACCTAGTCCTTAGGCTACAGAGCAGCTCTGCTGTTCTAGTTCTCTGGCTCTGCAACAGCTCTGCTGACCTGGTTCTCTGGCTCTAGAGCAGCTCTGCTGACCTAGTTCTTAGGCTACAGAGCAGATGTGCTGATCTGGTTCTCTGGCTCTGCCAACAGCTCTGCTGACCTGGTTCTCTGGCTCTACAGCAGGTCTGCTGACCTGCTTCTCTGGCTCTAGAGCAGCTCTGCTGACCTAGTTCTTAGGCTACAGAGCAGCTCTGCTGATCTGGTTCTCTGGCTCTGCAACAGCTCTGCTGACCTGGTTCTCTGGCTCTAAAGCAGCTCTGCTGACCCGGTTCTATGGCTCTAAAGCAGTTCTGCTGACATGGTTCTCTGGCTCTAGAGCAGCTCTGCTGACCTGGTTCTCTCCTTCTGGAGCAGCTCTGCTGACCTGGTTCTCTCCCTCCAAAGCAGCTCTACTGACCTGGTTTCTCTGGCTCTACAGCTGCTCTACTGACCTTGTTCCCTGGCTCTAGAGCAGCTCTGCTGACCTGGTTCTTAGGCTCTAGAGCAGCTCTGCTGACCTGGTTCTCTGGCTCTAAAGCAGCTCTGCTGATCTGGTTCTATGGCTGTAAAGTAGCTCTGCTTACTTGGTTCTCTGGCTCTAGAGCAGCTTTGCTGACCTAGTTCTTAGGCTACAGAGCAGCTCTGCTGATCTGGTTCTCTGGCTCTGCAACAGCTCTGCTGACCAGGCTCTCTGGCTCTAAAGCAGCTCTGCTGACCCTTTTCTATGGCTCTAGAGCAGTTCTGCTGACATGGTTCTCTGGCTCCAGAGCAGCTCTGCTGACCTGGTTCTCTGGCTCTACAACAGCTCTGCTGACCTGGTTCTCTGGCTCTAAAGCAGCTCTGCTGACCCGGTTCTATGGCTCTAAAGCAGTTCTGCTGCCCTGGTTCTCTGGCTCTGCAACAGCTCTGCTGACCTGGCTCTCTAGCTCTACAGCAGGTCTGCTGACCTGGTTCTCTGGCTCTAGAGCAGCTCTGCTGACCTAGTTCTTAGGCTCCAGAGCAGCTCTGCTGATATGGTTCTCTGGCTCTGCAACAGCTCTGCTGACCTGGTTCTCTGGCTCTAAAGCAGCTCTGCTGACCCGGTTCTATGGCTCTAAAGCAGTTCTGCTGACATGGTTCTCTATCTCTAGAGCAGCTCTGCTGACCTGGTATTCTCCCTCTGGAACATCTCTGCTGATCTGGTTCTCTCCCTCCAAAGCAGCTCTACTGACCTGGTTTCTCTGGCTCTACAACGGCTCTGCTGACCTGGTTCTCTGGCTCTAGAGCAGCTGTGCTGACCTGATTCTTAGACTCTAGAGCAGCTCTGCTGACTTGGTTCTATGGCTCTAAAGCAGCTCTGCTGACCTGGTTCTATGGCTCTAAAGCAGCTCTGCTGACTTGGTTCTCTGGCTCCAGAGCAGCTCTGCTGACCTGGTTCTCTGGCTCTAAAGCAGCTCTGCTGACCTGGTTCTCTGGCTCTAAAGCAGCTCTGCTGATCTGGTTTCTCTGGCTCTACATCAGCTCTGCTGACCTGGTTCTCTGGCTGTAGAGAAGCTCTGCTGACCTAGTTCTAAGGCTCTAGAGAAGCTCTGCTGACTTGGTTCTCTGGCTCTAGAGCAGCTCTGCTGACCTGGTTCTCTGCCTCTAGAGCAGCTCTGCTGACCTGGTTCTCTGGCTCTAAAGCAGCTCTGCTGACCTTGTTCTCTCCCTCTAAAGCAGCTCTGTTGACCTTGTTTCTCTGGCTCTACAGCAGGTCTGCAGACCTGGTTCTCTGGCTCTAGAGCAGCTCTGCTGACCTAGTTCTTAGGCTACAGAGCAGCTCTGCTGATCTGGTTCTCTGGCTCTGCAACAGCTCTGCTGACCAGGCTCTCTGACTCTAAAGCAGGTCTGCTGACCCAGTTCTATGGCTCTAAAGCAGTTCTGCTGACATGGTTCTCTGGCTCTAGAGCAGCTCTGCTGACCTGGTTCTCTCCCTCTGGAGCAGCTCTGCTGACCTGGTTTCTCTGGCTCTATAGTGGCTCTGCTGACCTGGTTCTCTGGCTCTACAGCAGCTCTGCTGACTTGGTTCTCTGGCTCCAGAGCAGCTCTGCTGACCTAGTCTTTAGGCTACAGAGCAGCTCTGCTGTTCTAGTTCTCTGGCTCTGCAACAGCTCTGCTGACCTGGTTCTCTGGCTCTAGAGCAGCTCTGCTGACCTAGTTCTTAGGCTACAGAGCAGATGTGCTGATCTAGTTCTCTGGCTCTGCCAACAGCTCTGCTGACCTGGTTCTCTGGCTCTACAGCAGGTCTGCTGACCTGCTTCTCTGGCTCTAGAGCAGCTCTGCTGACCTAGTTCTTAGGCTACAGAGCAGCTCTGCTGATCTGGTTCTCTGGCTCTGCAACAGCTCTGCTGACCTGGTTCTCTGGCTCTAAAGCAGCTCTGCTGACCCGGTTCTATGGCTCTAAAGCAGTTCTGCTGACATGGTTCTCTGGCTCTAGAGCAGCTCTGCTGACCTGGTTCTCTCCTTCTGGAGCAGCTCTGCTGACCTGGTTCTCTCCCTCCAAAGCAGCTCTACTGACCTGGTTTCTCTGGCTCTACAGCTGCTCTACTGACCTTGTTCCCTGGCTCTAGAGCAGCTCTGCTGACCTGGTTCTTAGGCTCTAGAGCAGCTCTGCTGACCTGGTTCTCTGGCTCTAAAGCAGCTCTGCTGATCTGGTTCTATGGCTGTAAAGTAGCTCTGCTTACTTGGTTCTCTGGCTCTAGAGCAGCTTTGCTGACCTAGTTCTTAGGCTACAGAGCAGCTCTGCTGATCTGGTTCTCTGGCTCTGCAACAGCTCTGCTGACCAGGCTCTCTGGCTCTAAAGCAGCTCTGCTGACCCTTTTCTATGGCTCTAGAGCAGTTCTGCTGACATGGTTCTCTGGCTCTAGAGCAGCTCTGCTGACCTGGTTCTCTGGCTCTACAACAGCTCTGCTGACCTGGTTCTCTGGCTCTAAAGCAGCTCTGCTGACCCGGTTCTATGGCTCTAAAGCAGTTCTGCTGCCCTGGTTCTCTGGCTCTGCAACAGCTCTGCTGACCTGGCTCTCTAGCTCTACAGCAGGTCTGCTGACCTGGTTCTCTGGCTCTAGAGCAGCTCTGCTGACCTAGTTCTTAGGCTCCAGAGCAGCTCTGCTGATATGGTTCTCTGGCTCTGCAACAGCTCTGCTGACCTGGTTCTCTGGCTCTAAAGCAGCTCTGCTGACCCGGTTCTATGGCTCTAAAGCAGTTCTGCTGACATGGTTCTCTATCTCTAGAGCAGCTCTGCTGACCTGGTATTCTCCCTCTGGAACATCTCTGCTGACCTGGTTCTCTCCCTCCAAAGCAGCTCTACTGACCTGGTTTCTCTGGCTCTACAACGGCTCTGCTGACCTGGTTCTCTGGCTCTAGAGCAGCTGTGCTGACCTGATTCTTAGACTCTAGAGCAGCTCTGCTGACTTGGTTCTATGGCTCTAAAGCAGCTCTGCTGACCTGGTTCTATGGCTCTAAAGCAGCTCTGCTGACTTGGTTCTCTGGCTCCAGAGCAGCTCTGCTGACCTGGTTCTCTGGCTCTAAAGCAGCTCTGCTGACCTGGTTCTCTGGCTCTAAAGCAGCTCTGCTGATCTGGTTTCTCTGGCTCTACATCAGCTCTGCTGACCTGGTTCTCTGGCTGTAGAGAAGCTCTGCTGACCTAGTTCTAAGGCTCTAGAGAAGCTCTGCTGACCTGGTTCTCTGGCTCTACAACAGCTCTGCTGACCTGCTTCTCTGGCTCTAAAGCAGCTCTGCTGACCCGGTTCTTTGGCTCTAAAGCAGTTCTGCTGACCTGCTTCTCTGGCTCTAGAGCAGCTCTGCTAACCTGGTTCTCTGCCTCTAGAGCAGCTGTGCTGACCTCGTTCTCTGACTCTAGAGCAGCTCTGCTGACCTGGTTCTCTGCCTCTAGAGCAGCTCTGCTGACCTGGTTCTCTGGCTCTAAAGCAGCTCTGCTGACCTGGTTCTATGGCTCTAAAGCAGCTCTGCTTCCTGGTTCTCTCGCTCTAGAGAAGCTCTGCTGACCTGGTTCTCTGGCTCTAAAGCATCTCTGCAGACCTGGTTCTCTGGCTCCAAAGCAGTTCTGCTGACATGGTTCTCCGCCTCTAGAGCAGCTCTGCTGACCTTATTCTTTGCCTCTAAAGCAGCTCTGCTGACCTGGTTCTCTGGTGCTAGAGCTGCTCTGCTGACCTGCTTCTTAGGCTCTAGAGCAGCTCTGCGGACCTGGTTTCTCTGGCTCTACAGCACCTGTGCTGACCTGGTTCTCTGCACTCCAGATGCACGCACCCGACTTCGCGAAAAATAATATAAGTTTATTATAAGTACAAATATGTTATTTTTATGACTATCTTAGATAATATCTTGCCCTAATTTGTTATTAAAGACACATACATATCATTTGGAACATACATTTTTTTGCGGGAGTAGCGCACCCAGCGCGCCCCAGCACGTATATGACATCAAGCGGGACCCGCCACTGCGCAAGCATCTCGTACCGTAATGCGCATATGTCGCAAATGCGTGGGAGCAGGAGTCGCGGACTGGTTGCATACCAATCGTGCACATCACGTAATGTTACATGTATATGATGTAAATGAAAAACACCCAGCCGTCGCACACCGTACGCGGATCCTTCATGACTTTTCTAAAATAGCGGCTAGAATCTGCGCACCCACCGTGATGTTTATGCTTTGAGTGCGCAACGTCATCAGTGATCTCATCAGTGATGTCATTTGAGATGTCATCAGTGATGTCATCAGTGATGTCACTGACCATGTCATGAATGATGCAATATGTGACATCATCAGCAGTGCATTGCGGGCGCGCGAGTTATAGTTAGCAGAACTAACTATAACGGAGGCATTTCTATGGTTTTGTATGAGTGAAATGGCCAGCTAACTATAACACCCCTGAAACCTATGGTTTTTTCTGTGAATTATATATATATATATATATATATATATATATATATATATATATATATATATATACTGAAAAAACCATAGGTCTCAGGCCTGATATAGTTGGGAATTAGCATTTAAAAAACCTTTGAAATTCACTGAAAAAACCATAGGTTTCAGGCCTGATACAGTTAGGAATTAGCATTTAAAAAACCTTAGAAATTCACTGAAAAAACCATAGGTTTCAGGCCTGATACAGTTAGGAATTAGCATTTAAAAAACCTTAGAAATTCACTGAAAAAACAATAGGTTTTAGGGGTGTTATAGTTAGCTGGACATTTCACTCGAACAAAACCATTGAAATTCATCCGATATAGTTAGTTGTACTAACTACATCTCGCGCGCCCGCAATCCACTGCTGATGATGTCACATATTACATCATTCATGACATGGTCAGTGACATCACTGATGACATCTCAAATGACATCACTGATGACTTCACTGATGACATCATCCAGTGAATGTGGTTTGGTTTGGTATTTAAATATGTATCATACATATATAGCAATTTGCATTGAAGAATGAGTGGATACATTTAAATATCTGGATGGAGGATTTAGTAGCAGTGTTATTGACTGTTTACTTCACTAATTTATAGTGTCTCACTAAATATATTGGATAGTGATTAAATTGTGTGTATATCTGTATCACTTTGTCAGTTGTTGTGTAAACTGCTGCATCAGTTGGTTACTAGGTACGTGAATGTGTGTGTGGTTCAGTGGGGGATGTGTGACTGCCCAAAGATGTGTGAATAGTTGATTCAGTAGGTATATGAAGTTAAAACTACATGTTATAACAGTTGTTTGGGTGAGTGAATATCTTTATGGGTGTGGTGATGAGCCAATATATGTCTCAATGGTACATGTCCAACAAACTAGAAAAATAAAAGCCAGTGTATGTGTCAGTTGTTGTATATAAATAAGTATACATACGACTCAGTGATTGTATGAGTGACTGTATGGAGAACTGTATACTTGTAATAGTGTTTTTATAACACACTAAGGGGCCTATTCTGATTCCGGCCGCAAAACGAACCGACCGACACGGACCCGGACCGAATACTGACCGACACGGACCAGCGCCGTTCGACCCGTGCAGTACGATGCAACACGTGTGAATTACAACCGACACGTACAGAATACAAGCCGTACGACGGAGCCGCAGGGAAAATAGTGATCCGGCCGGAAGACCGACGCGATTTTCACCGACCGACACGAACCCGGAATGAACCCGACCGACCCGTACCTGCGATGTACGATTAGCGCAGTACGATGCAATGCGTGCAAAACCAGACCGACTCGCACAGAGACCAAGCCGCACGACCGACACGCACAGACAACCCGGCACACAAGCAATAGAGACCGCGACCGCCGCGTACCAAACACAGAAGACAGGCAGCGCGAACGAGGCAGAGAAGCCCGCACTAGACAACAGCAGTATCCGTTTCCGTCACATGATCGTCTCCTTCATGCCTACAAAACACAAAGGAAAAAAGACAAAAAAGGGACCAAACAAGCAATGACAAAGCCAATAAATACCACAAAAAAAACATGGAATAAAGACACACCCACAACTCCAACTATATAAAGGACTACAATCACTACCATCATCCCTTGCAAACAGGAGACACAGCCAGCAGCAAACACCAGTGCACAGCAACCACAGACACACTCACAACTCACCCATCACACAGCTAACACACCATCAGCCACTCATGCAAAAGCACACACACATACGCACAGCAAAACCAACACCAACCCACCATCACTTGCACCCTCACACACACATCCCTCACCACCACCACCCATCACCATGCCTCCAAAGAAGAATCCAAAGTTCACAGATAGTGAGTTAGAAGTGCTGGTAGACAAGATCATCAGAGTAGAGCCACATTTGTTTGGTATATTGGTTCAAAGGACCCCCATCTCACAGAAAACCAAGATGTGGGCGAGGATTGTAGACAAGGTGAACGCACAAGCACCAGCACAGTGCACAAAGGACGACATCCAGAACAGGTGGTATGACGTGCGCAGGAGGGTCAAGAAACTCATCGAAAAAGATCACGCCCTGAGTCAGTGCACCAGCAGTGGCCCTACTGCCAAACCAGTCTATTTCAGGACCTGGGAGGAGAAGGTGCGGGACAGCCTACCACCAGAGAGCGTCCATGGCCTTACACACATCCCAGAGCCTGGTGAGTACACAAACAACATACCCAAGATTATGTGGCAAGGGGACAGTGAAACCATGCACCACAACCAAAGCTCCACCAACCAATAGATAATCAGCCCAAGATGTGTATGCCAGTCAGACAAACATACCTGCCATCTCATAGTGACTGGGAACTGTGTCATGACATGCACCAACCTACAAACAAATAGAGCAAGCCAGTGGCACTAAGCCAAATACACCCTGCCAGACAGTTTGATACCACAAACACACCACCTCACAGTGCAGCTGACTGTCAGGAAGGAATAGTGGGGATGCAGGTGAAGTGAGTGTAGCCAAAAGCAAGATGAGGCCTGTAGTCACAGATAATGCACACCCTCCTGATTGGCCCATCAAGACCTCTCAGAAACATGCCCACATCACAGGGAGTGGAAAATGGCTGACAAGATGGCTGACACTGTGTCCTCCTGTGGGGAGCACAGGCCCTGCTAGGGGTTGTGTGCAAATCTGAAGCAGGACACCACTGACTGACATCCTGAAAGACAACTTGCACGCCCTACAAGGGAAGCACGTTTCATGATGGGAAGGAGGACTGACAGCCCTGACCATACTAATCAGCATGGGGAGATACCCCCCAACACAAACTCCACACAACTCACTGGGTACAATGCATTGACACATACCTCATTGAAATATCAGCAAAAGATACCCCGTACTGGGTGCTGCTGTGTGAAGCACAGGGGCTCACTTGGGACTTGGAGCCGAACAAACACCAGGATTTCACAGTCAGCCATCTTGCCATTGCTGTCACACCCCCTCACAGGGAAGCAGAGTCAAGAGGGAGGAAGTATGGGCATGCTGGGAAGGGGGGAGTAGCCAAGAGTATGATGGGAGTCGCAGTCACAGACAACCTACACCCACCCACATGGCCCAGCAAGATCAAACTGAACCATACTTGCCTCACAGGGAGTGGGAAGGGACTGACAATATGTCTGACACTGGGCTCCGTTGTGGGAGCACAAGGCCATGCTGGGGAATGGCCAACAACAAACATCAGGACTACACAGTCAGCCATCTTGCCATTGCTGTCACACCCCCTCACAGGGAAGCAGAGTCAAGAGGGAGGAAGTATGGGCATGCTGGGAAGGGGGGTGTAGCCAAGAGTATGATGGGAGTCGCAGTCACAGACAACCTATACCCACCCACATGGCCCATCAAGATCAAACTGAACCATACTCGCCTCACAGGGAGTGAGAAGGGACTGACAAGATGTCTGACACTGGGCTCTGTTGTGGGGAGCACAAGGCTATGCTGGGAAATTGCCAACAACAAACATCAGGACTACACAGTCAGCCATCTTGCCATTGCTGTCACACCCCCTCACAGGGAAGCAGAGTCAAGAGGGAGGAAGTATGGGCATGCTGGGAAGGGGGGTGTAGCCAAGAGTATGATGGGAGTCGCAGTCACACACAACCTACACCCACCCACATGGCCCAGCAAAATCAAACTGAACCATACTCACCTCACAGGGAGTGGGAAGGGACTGACAAGATGCCTGACACTGGGCTCTGTTGTGGGGAGCACAAGGCCATGCTGGGAAATGGCCAACAACAATATAAAACTCTGTGACAAGCTGGGAAAGAGCAGTGTACAGGCAGGCATCTGTTTGAAAAGTAGAAAATGTCTTGTTTGTGAACCAACGATGCATGTAGAAACATAAATCACATTGTGTGTCTCTTCCAAACACAGGTGGTGCTGGGCACCCAGCACCAAATAACGAGGATACCCAGTCCCAGACTCTGGTGGACACTGAGCTCTCTGGTCTGACTCTCACTGTCCTCTTCGGATGACGACGACCAACCTGGCCCCTCTGGTGTGAGCTATCATGCAGCACCAGCAGCATCAACATCTGCCCCCCTATACCCACGCCTCCAGCATCTGGACACCGACAGGGCACCCCCGCCAACACGGACAGACCAAGAACAATCAACACCCACAGCACAGGGACACAGGACCCCCCGGAAGCTACAGCCAACACCACCAGCAACACCACCCAAGGGGTCCCAGTGTCACCTGTGCATACCGCTGCTGATCCTGCCCATGTGGAGAGGGGTGGGAGGCACAGGGCGCACCTTACAGACTGGTCTGGACTGCATGATGACACCCAACTGGCACGCATCTTAGATGTGTACCAGGATAGCACCGGATGATTTGGCCAGGTAATGGGGATCCTCAAGGATATGCAACACGAGCAGGTCGCCCACCATGCCCGCATAGAGGCCAAGTGGGATGACATCACTGCGGTGCATCGAGACATACTACAATGCCTCCGCAGATTAACACAACCTGTCCACACACCCCTGTGTGCCCACCACATCTGTCGCAACACCATCTGCCAGCGCCACAGGGAGGGAGGAGGACTCTGGCGGAGAGTCCCCTGCACCGCAGAGGCCTGCACATGAGGGTCCGCCCCCGGAAGAAGAGGGGTCATCCGAAGAAGGACATGTGAGAGGCAGATGTCCCAGCACATCCCCCAGGGCCTCCAAACCTGTTCTGGACAATGTTCTTTGTGCGCAACCCGTTCACCTTGTCCATTCGCACACAACTCGCCCACATGACATGAAGGGTTCATGTTGGGCCAATGTATCAGATGACTGTGGACTTTACTCTGGACATTTCATCTACCAGCACTTCCAACTCCAATGTGAACTTTGGCTTCCCAAACCACTGTACAGCACCCACCATCCTGTGCACTTCCCTCACACAAGTTTGTAAATAAACTTATCAGTACATCATACTTGCCTCTGTTGTGATTCCAATTTGTCATGTTCAGGGAGATGTTGATCTGCTACACAACATAGTGCATGCCAAATACTGCAACAATGTGACCAACGTAAGGTGAGTCATGGGGATGTGACACATGTAAGGGACACACACCACTATGGCAATACAAAACATACTCACCATGGCCATGTTACTCATCATACACAATGATGTTGACCTGAAACACATTGGCATGCACAGATACAACACCAAGCCCAGTCAGTGGTAGCAAGTCCATAGGTGAGGTAAGCAGATGTCACTCAGATGTGGGAAGACAGACAACGCACATAACAAAGCATAGCACAGGTTCATTACACATCAGCAACACGTGTATTCCACACTAGTTGCACGGTAATTCTACGTAACAGTGGACACACGCTCCCAATGTGTTGGAGAATGGAAGTCCAGGGATGTGTGGTACATCAGTTGATGGGAATTGTCAACTTCCACACTGGTGTTGGCTTCTGGGTGTTGGGGGTCAGTGTTGACCACACAACAGGCAAAGTACCCTGGGAAGGACAGACAAGATACAGTCAAAAGCACAGACAAACAGGAGAGAAATGCAAAACACATGCAAAAAACATGTTGCAAAACACCTACACAAACATTAGTTAGCAGTACTACCCTATTGTGGAGTACACACCACCTGAATGGACACATCACAGAACGCATCCAGTCAAGTGGCACACAGACACACTCAGACAGCAACAGAGCTGGCTCAACACATTCCAGGCTACCTCCATACATTCACATAACAACCCTAGAAACTCACATTCAGGTGAAGAAGTTGTTGATGAGCTGGGAGCGGACGTCACCATCATCTTCATCATCACCGGCATCTTGGCCCAGGCCAGGATCCTCCACAGGTGCCGGAGGCTGGTTGTCGTCATCGTCATCCTGGATGAGAGGCACCTCCTTCCGCACCGCCATGTTGTGTAGCATGCAGCAGACAAGGATTATTTTGCACACCTTTGCAGGCTCATATCGGAGGGCCCCTTCGGTCTTGTCCAGGCAGCGAAAGTGGCTTTTCAGGAGGCCGAATGTCCGCTCAATCACCCTCCTGCTCTGACCATGTGCCTCATTGTAGCGCATCTCGGCTGGTGTCACAGGGTTCCTGAGGGGTGTCAGCAAGCATGGCATGTTGGGGTATCCGGAGTCACCTACACACACAAAAATGAACAAGTAGCTGAGTTTTGTAGGAGTGCGGAATACAACAGTGACAAACACACACAATGAGAAACAATCAGTACACACCGACAAGCCAGGCATGCTGAGCTGGCATCTGTGACATCAGCGTTGCAATGCGACTACTCCTCATAATGTAGGCATTGTGCGCCGAACCAGGGAACCGTGCACACACATGTGTGATCGACATGTCAGCAACACAGACCACCAGAGCATTGATCGAATGGTAGTGCTTCATGTTCCGGTATGCCTGCTCATGTGCCTGTGGTGGTATCAGGGCAACATGTGTCCCATCAATAGATCCGATGATGTTCGGCATCCTCCCCAGTGTATAAAAGGCATCCATGTATAAAAGTGCCAGCCAAAAAAACAGCTGTGGCCCCCCCAAACACCCAAGGAATGCAGCCTCACATGCCATGGGACACTGTGTGGCCAATGATGTAGTGTGGCAGGTGTGCACAGGTGTCCATGGCCAGTATATGTGTGTTGGATCTGTATAATAGTCACTCTAATGAGGTCCGACG
Organism: Triturus cristatus; assembly: GCF_964204655.1. NCBI lineage: Eukaryota > Metazoa > Chordata > Amphibia > Caudata > Salamandridae > Triturus > Triturus cristatus. Next base: position 1,029,196,086 of record NC_140583.1, read on the forward strand.
CGGATGACAATGCGTACGCATTGCACGGGTCATGTCCGAGCCATGCGTACGCTTTGGCATTGAATGCAATGAGGTCCGACGCGGGTGACAATGCGTACGCATTGCACGGGTCATGTCCGAGCCGTGCGTACGCTTTGGCATTGAATGCAATGTGGTCCAACGCGGGTGACAATCCGTACGCATTGCACGGGTCATGTCCGAGCCGTGCGTACGTTTTGTCACTGAATGCAATGAGGTCTGACACGGATGACAATGCGTACACATTGCACGGGTCATGTCCGAGCCGTGCGTACGCTTTGTCACTAAATGCAATGAGGTCCGACGTGGGTGACAATGTGTACGCATTGCACGGGTCATGTCCGAGCCGTGCGTACGCTTTGTCACTAAATGCAATGAGGTCCGACGCAGGTGACTATCATGCATACGCGTTGGACAGGCATGGTCCGATACAGGCGTACACCTTGGCCATTGAATCATATGTAGACGAGTGCATGTGTATATTCAAAATACGCGTTGTACAGTCAGTTGAACGAGCCGGGTGCACCCATTGGCTCTGGACTGTCATGGATACGGATGCGGATTCAAAACTTGTACGAGTTGTGCACTGGAAATTCAGTTCGATGCCTACAACAATGTTGCAATTTCAAGTGTTCCATGAAGGTGAAGATTTGAACGATGCGGAAGGCGTGTACGAGTCGTACTTTTAAATGGATTGGCCAGATTCATAGAATGCAAACGTGTTGGACCTATCACTTGGGACACATGGCACATATTCTCCCTCTGCAGCACAGATATAAGGCTGGCTGGCCCCCAGGGAGCTCACTTGCCTGCACTACATGCTACTGGACCACATCCCTGCTACCACTGCTGCTGTCTATGCATCCTCTAGCTCCTTCTATGGCACGTACTCTGGAGAGGGCCCCAGCCTTCACTGAGGAGGAGAACCAGGCCCTGCTGGACGGGCTCCTTCCAGAGTACAGAAAGCTCTATGGGAAACCAGGGGAGCAGATGAGTGTGCAGTCCACTGCCTTCCTAATTATGCATGTTGTCTGACTAGCAGTACTAGCAGTGTGTACACCAGTGGCAAGCATTCTCAATGACTACTTTCATCCCCCAAAGTGTGTAGGTACATGCAATGAACAGTTTTCCTGCTGCTAAAGTGCATTATTGCAAGCTTAAACTATCCAGGCATTGTTAACATGTCAGACATGCAAGTGCTTTTGCAATCCCCATGGTTGCACTACCTGTGTAATTTATTTCCCTTTGTGATGATGACATGTCTATCCAAATGTGTGCTGCAGCAATCTGGGGCATGTGTGTTAATGTACTTTTCACTTTGTCCTCCTCACAGGTTGATGCCCACCAGAAGCAGGAGATCTGGCTGACCATCGCCCGGGCTGTTCGTTCTGTGGGGGTCTACAAGCGCCGGATCCGCAACTGCCAGAAGAGGTGGCAGGACCTTCGGGGCTGGACCCGGAGGATAGCTAGAGTCCAGCTGAAGCTGTCACCTCCACGCAGGAGGGGTGGACACCGGACCCTGACTCCCCACATGCTCCATATCCTGGCGGTGGTCTTCCCGGACCTGGATAGGCAGCTGAAGGCCAGACAGCAGCAGGAAGGGGGTGAGTCCATGTCTGATCTGTGTACTATGTCTGACATGTAAATAGCAGTCTTTTGTCCTGGTCACACTTCCACATTACGTAGCTCTTGTAGTCCCAAACTCAGGTCCCTCATTTTTGTGATGCACCCTCCTCATCTGTTCCACAGGTGTGGCCCCTACAATCTGTTGCTTGTGTCACTAGGGCACTGTGTCCCTCTAGTCAGCTATGCTTCATGTACCGGTCAGCATCAGTTCCCTTGAATCTTTTGTGTGTTTCATGGGCGGGTCAATTGTTCACACAATGCCTGAGATCTGACATGTGATCTCTGTGTGCCCTTGAGATGTGTACCAATCGCTGGTCTGACTCGCAACATGTGGCTGGGGTATTCCAAACAAACCCATGCAGCAGGGGACTCCAATTTTGGGGCCTCAGGAGTATGTATAGCAAGTATGTCACACTTGCTTAGCCACCTGACTACTGTCCAGGGCCAAACACTGTTTCACTTAGTCCTGGCCAGTCATGCCCCCTCAAGGGCATTTAGAACACTCTGTAATCCCACTCCTGTGTATGAAATTGCAGGTTGTGCTCAGTGACATGTGCCCTCAGGTGTCTGCCTCTGTGTCATTAGGGTGTGGCTTGTTGCTACGTACATCTGGGGTGTCCATGATTCAGAGGGTCAGCATGACATCTGCAATGTGACTGTGAGAGACAAGACCTGTGTGACATATAGGTGTGTGATCATCTGACAGCGCACAATGGTGTATGCAACTGTGTCCTTCATGCAGCTGGGTTACATGCATGGCAGACTGTGATGTGTTAATGTACAGGGATTAGTGTTTGCTGTGACTCATATGTCTGATTTGCATGATGTGGGGTCTTCTGGGTCCTGGATATGTTGTTTGCCTGGGTTTGGGCAAGTGCGCCGGTCATCTGCTGAGTTTGCTTTACCCCAGAGCTAGGATTGTGAGTCAGTGCATATTGTTGTTGTCTGGATGCCCTGCCCCTGTGACAGGAGACAGTGTTGACTGACTTGCAGGGCATCCCAGTGCCATGGCATTTAACTTGCTATGAGTGAGCCTGCATTGTGTTCAAGTGTGCACCATGCACCACATTGTGGCATTGCCCATCAGGACAGGAGTACATCATAGTGTGTGTTGCCGGCGTGCATCACAAGCATGTGGAATGAGTCTCTGCCCATCCCTTTATCCGGACACCTGTGGTGCATGTTGGCACATTGGGGTGTTAGCATCCAACATGCAACTGACATATGTGTGAAAGTCAAGGAGGGATATGTGTGCCATGGTTGATGTTGAGAATGACAATTGTCTTATCCTAAACAGTGTTGGCACTTTGAGCTGTGTTCAGCTGATGATGCCAGGGCTTGCCCTGTGATGTGATTTACTCACTGTGGTGTGTGCAGTCGGTGCAGGTGACTAATGTTGTTCTCGTACTTCCTGTTCCTACCCAGATATATCCACAGCCACAGGAGGGTACAGCTCAACGGACCAGGAGGAGCCACAGAGCCTTACAGGGACAGAAGGAGAGGAGTCGGGTGGGCCCAGTGGCATGGAGGGCGAGTGTAGCCACACAGAGGAGTCGTCAGCACCATCCCCCTGGCTGAGTGCCACAGCAGCTCTGAGGATGACTCCCTTGTGGAGGCGGGTGCCAGCAGCCACCAAACCCCAGCTAGTGAGGCTGTCCCTGCCACCGCCACCACCACCACTACCCTCCCATCGGCTCCCATCCCAGAGGTCCCTGTGGGCTCTCGTGTTCGTGAGCATGTCTCCTTTGTGCCAGGCACCGCACCCCATGCCCCTGTGTCCCCTGCTGCCCTGAGTGAGGAGTCTGTGGACTTACTTCGACAGATCCATGTAGGGCAGACGTCGATGCTGAGGGTCCTCCATGCACATACAGGTCTGTTGACACAACTGGTGTCATACATGGAGGGCATTTCCTCGGGCATGTCTGCCCTACAGAGGACCAATCAGTCCGTGGCCTCCTCCCTGACGGCAACAGTGTCCCTCCTCCAACAGTCCCGCACCCCTCCTACCCCTACCCCTGCACCACCCACAATTCCTAGCACCCTACCTGTCCCAAGCACAGAAACCACCAAACAAAGGTCTAGACGTGCACACAGGCAAGCGCAGGGGACTGATTCCACACTCACAGGGGCTGGTTTGCTGACACACACACAGTCATCCACAACCACTCCGCAGTCCTCCAAGACCTCTCCCTCCCAGGCCCCTTCCCTTGCCTCACCTGCAACCCCATCCCCCCAGAAGCTCTTCCTCTGTGACCTTGGCCTCTTCCCCACCGACCCTGCAGATCCTGATTCCAAGGGGAAGAGGAAGTCCCCACACACAGAAGGGAGTGTCCCTCACACCTGGACACCCTCCCCCAGGCGCAGTCAGACAGAGACGCCCACCCGCAAGTCCCCCCGCTGCCAGAAGAGCAAGACCCCCCTGCCACCATGCAGCTCCAAGGCAAAATCTCCGTCCTCCATCCCCCAGGCCACCACTCCAGAGGTTCCCCCGCCACTCCCTGCCCCAGGTTCCCCCACACACAGGTACACCATCCCCAAAATGCTGAAGCCATCCCCCCCTAGCACTTGCTCCTCCACACCTGGTCAGACAGTTGGTGCCACTGATGTGGGGACCGTGTCACCCCCCTGCCGACCTCACCTGTCCCCCATTCTGCTCCCATGGATGTAGGCACTGCTTTGGAGTCCACAACCACCCCGTCTGACTTGGGCACTGCAGTGGTGAGCCAATCCACTCCCTCTGACCTGCCCACTGGAGTTGTGCCAGCACCCACCCCATCTGACTTGTGCCCCACAATTGTGACAGCACTAGGCCTGGGCCAAAATTCCGTTCCGCTCGCGGAAATTGCGATAATTTGGCATTTTCGCGTTCCGCGGATAGTGCGAAAATGTCAAAATTTCTGCAATCCGTATCTTACCGGTAATTTTTTTCTTGCTCGCGCTGTAAAAAAATACATTCTCACGTGTGCGCGATCGCCTTACCTGAATTCCCGCGTTTGCCGACAAGTTTTCCCGATCCGGTCGCGTTCTCCACGAGATGTTGGATTGTTGGTAGCCATTTGCGCTGTCTTGCGACAGTTTGCGCCCGCATTAACGTAATTTGTCGCACAATCACGTCATTTGTCGCGCGATCACGTCTTTCTTCTCGCGATCATGCACCGCGAGAGTATGAGAAGATTGAGATCTCAAACATGTCATTCTCCACCGCGAGCGAGAGCGTGAGGAAGCGGGCACGTCATATCAAACGCGAGCGGGCGGGACAAGTGAAAACAAGATGGCCACGCTCGTGAGCAACCGCATGGGTAAGTTGGCGTGCCGCGATCACGCAGAAAATACCGCGACCGGGCGGGAAAAAAACTTCTGCATCTTAGCGATATTTCCGGCGTGTTTGCGGAGATTTTCAACATTTTCGCGATAGTTTGCGAAAGTGAATTTCGCAAATTCCGCCCACCCCTAGACAGCACCCACCACTTCAGTCAGCTCCACTGCAGTTGCAAGTGTCTCGCCTGCATCCACCACCTCTTCACTGCCTCCTCCTGCTGCGCCCTGATCCTGTCCCTGCGGTGCCTGGCCTGCCCCCATGTATGCCCCTCCGAGGGGATGACCCTGGTCCTTAGCAGTGCAGGCAAGCAAGGTGTGACAGTAGTCACTCTACTTCACTACTTGCCATTTGGACATGGACTGTCCATTGGCCTTTTGTTTGCACAGACGTTTAGATTTTCATATACTGAATTTGTCACTCTAGTTCACTCCTTGGCATTTGGACATCGACTGGCCATTGGCCTTTTGTTAGAACAGACGTTTCACTTTTAATATGCTGAATAAAGCTTTTTTCTTTATCCCTGTGAACTTGATTTAGCTGTACATTATGTTGATGTTGTTTTACATACCCTTGCACCTGTAATGCTTGGTTTACAATGTTGAATACTGATGTGTTGATGTGAGGTACTCCCTGTGGTCCATGAGATATGTATCCTATTCTGGTGGGTATCCATATCATTCTTTGCAGCTACATAGGTGTGTCAGGATCACCTATTTGTGTACATCTCTCTGTGAGCATTTCATTTGCATGGTCACATCTGTGGCTTGCACCCCTGCACATATGATGTGCTTCCCATTGTCCAATTTGTCACTTCCACATACTTTGTGCTCATCAACACTGGACCTACAGGTGTGGGCATCATTGTAATAGGAGCAACTGGGGCCTCTGTGCAACTTGCTAGACATATGTTTTGGGTATGTGCAGATGACTTAGGGGAGACTCACGTACCCAGGCTATTATGACCAGAGCCTTCATTGTGCGGTAACTGATGGCTGACTGACCAAGTGTTCTGCAGACATGAGTGGGACTTGCAGTGAATATGTTTGGCACAGCTGGGCTCCCACAGGAGTTGGGTCCCCTCAAGTAAGTGTGTTGTCCAGTGACATGGCCTGGGCCCATGGTGTGTGTTGTATGAGCATGTGTGTGTGTCCACATACCTGTTCATACACAGACAGTGTTCCCTTGATATGTTCCTGTTGTTGATGCTTGCTGAGTGGTACTGGGTTCATCCCACTACTTTTCCAATGGGCTACCAGATGTGTGGGTGCATGACACACTACTGTTAATTGGTGTATCATCATTGGGATGTGTCAGTTCTGAGTGGTGATGATGTTGTCAGACACAGATGGGACACAGTCAGGGTTCCTCAAGGCACCTGTTTATTTGCTAAATCATGTAGTTGTCCCTAGGTGGTAGTTTTCAATGATTGAGACATTTGTATGTGTGTGTGACTGCTCCCACTTGTCGGGTTCATGGCTGCGATGCTGGCAGGTGTCAGCATGTGTGCCTTGTGTTTTTCCTTGGCATCTGCATTGTCCTGGGACTGTGGCAGGGATTCTGAAGGTTACATGAACTTTGAGGTCATGGCCATGTACCGCATACTGTTCAGTATGTCTGTCATTCTCCAGGGCTGTGAACTGTCCCTGTGTGATGTGTGTGTGCACCTGAGTTCCTCCCAACATTCCTGTGTTTGTAATGGGTGCATGTGCAATGTCACCTGTCCATGTGGGCTTCACAGATACACATTGTTGCAGTTCAGGGTGTGTGGTGTTGAGGGTGGACTGATGTGAATGTTTGCATAGGTGGTCCCCTAGCTCCTGTTTGTCCATGGATGAGGGGCCATGCTGAGTGATTTGTGTTTGTGTATGTGTGTTATACGTTTGTGGCACAGGACACATGTCTGGGTTTCCCAGTTTGTACGACTTCTGCCTTTAGCATCACAGTGGAGGTGTCATGCATGCTTGTGTCACCCCAATGTCTGTTTCCTGGGGGTAGTGGTGTTGAGTGTCAGTCTCTTGCTGTGTTAGTTGGTGTTCATTCCAGCTTGTGCCACGTGTGTCTGTTGTGCTCCCTCTCATCTCCCAACACCTGATTGCCCACTGAGGGTGTCCCAATGATGGTTTACTTTTGTATTGCACGGTGTCCACATCTGTGTCACTGTGGTTCAGCCCCCCTCATGTGTTGTGTAGTTGCCTGGGGATACTGTGACACACACACACACACATGTTGTGTCCGATGTGCAGTGTGAGTTTGCCTGTTTGTGTTTGTTCATCTGTACCAGTGCATTGGTATTGCTGTTGTGGGCCTTTGTCTGGATGCTGTTTCTGTGATTTTGCATGCTGTCCCTGTGAGTCACTTCTCATCATTGTGCACATTCATCCTGGTTGTTGGGTGCCATGGCTGGCATGGAATGTGAGTTTGGGATCTGACACCTACAGTCTACACATGTTGTTTTGATTGGTGTGTCTTTTTTCGAGATGTGTGCATGCTTAGTGATGGTCACTTCTGCTGTTGTGTCATTGTACGCTGTATGCATTGTCAGCCCCCATATGTGGTGCTTGTCTGCACATGGCTGAGAGTGTGTTATGTTTTCACAGCACTGTTAGCCTCACCACATCTCTGTGTGTTTGGGACACAACCATTAGTTTGCTCCAGAAATGTTTGATGTGTTCGGAGCAGGGATCATACATGCTGTTTGTTATTTGCAGCTTTGACCATGATGACACTTACCTTTTGGTCACTGTGATGAGGGGGGTTTAGTCCCCATCACCACAATGCTCAACATCTGCTGCATTTTGGGAGCCCCCACTTAACTTCTGTTCTACACAGTGAGGGGGTGTTCTTTTTACATTGCCACAGTGCTATGGTTATGCTTGCCTTGTGTATGTCACACTCATGTGTTGGTCACACATGTGCTGTTACTTACATTGTATGGTCGTAGCCATGATCACTGTTGTGGGCATTTGTCACAGACTACACACTGTTGTCATGATGTTAGGGGGGATGTATTTTGTGGACATACCTGATGTTGGAGTATGCTGGATGTGTTGCGCATCACCCATCCTATGGGTGGGGGTGGCTGTAGTGATGGGCAACATAAGCCCTATCACTGGGGGAGGCAGGGGTGATGGGCAACATCAGCCATATGGGTGTGGGTGGCAGTAGTTATGGACAACAGATCCACTATGGGTGGGGTGGCTGTAGTGATGGGCAGCATATGCCCTATGGGTGTGGGTGGCAGTAGTGATGGGCAACAGGTCCCCTATGGGTGGGGGTGGCTGTAGTGATGAGCAACATAAGCCCTATATAGCTGGGGGAGGCAGGGGTGATGGGCAACATCAGCCATATGGGTGTGGGTGGCAGTAGTGATGGGCAACAGGTCGACAATGGGTGGGGGTGGCTGTAATGATGGACAACATATGCCCTATTGGTGTGGGTGGCAGTAGTGATGGGCAACAGGTCCCCTATGGGTGTGCGTGGCTGTAGTGATGGGCAACATAAGCCCTATGGCTAGGGGTGGCAGTAGTGATGGACAACATAAACCCTATGGCTGGGGGTGGCAGGGGTGATGGGCAACATTAGCCATATGGGTGTGGGTGGCAGTAGTTATGGGCAACAGGTCCACTATGGGTGGGGGTGGCTGTAGTGATGGGCAACATAAGCCATATGGCTGGGGGTGGCAGGGGTGATGGGCAACATCAGCCGTGTGGGTGGCAGTAGTGATGGGCAACAGGTCCCCTATGGGTGGGGGTGGCTATAGTGATGAGCAACATAAGCCCTATGGCTGGGGGTGGCAGGGGTGATGGGCAACATCAGCTATATGGGTGTGGGTGGCAGTGGTGATGGGCAACAGGTCCCCTATGGGTGGGGGTGGCTGTAGTGATGAGCAACATAAGCCCTATGGCTGGGGGTGGCAGGGGTGATGGGCAACAGGTCCCCTATGGGTGGGGTGGCTGTAGTGATGGGCAACATAAGCCTCTTGGCTGGGGTGGCAGGGGTGATGGGCAACATCAGCCATATGGGTGTGGGTGGCAGTAGTGATGGGCAACAGGTACCCTATGGGTGGGGGTGGCTGTAGTGATGGGCAACATAAGCCCTATGGCTGGGGTGGCAGGGGTGATGGGCAACATCAGCCATATGGGTGTGGGTGGCAGTAGTGATGGGCAACAGGTCCACTATGGGTGGGGGTGGCTGTAGTGATGGGCAACATATGCCCTATGGGTGTGGGTGGCAGTAGTGATGGGCAACAGGCCCCCTATGGGTGGGGTTGGCTGTAGTGATGGGCAACATAAGCCCTATGGCTGGGGGTGGCAGGGGTTATGGGCAACATCAGCCATATGGGTGTGGGTGGCAGTAGTGATGGACTACAGGTCCACTATGGGTGGGTGTGGCTGTAGGGATGGGCAACATATGCCCTATGGGTGTGGGTGGCAGTAGTGATGGGCAACAGGTCCCCTATGGGTGAGGGTGGCTGTAGTGATGGGCAACATAAGCCCTATGGCTAGGGGTGGCATTAGTGATGGGCAACATAAGCCCTATGGCTGAGGGTGGCAGGGGTGATGGGCAACATCAGCCAAATGGGTGTGGGTGGCAGTAGTGATGGGCAACAGGTCCTCTATGGGTGGGGGTGGCTGTAGTGATGGGCAACATATGCCCTATGGGTGTGGGTGGCAGTAGTGATGGGCAACAGGTCCCCTATGGGTGGGGGTGGCTGTAGTGATGGGCAACATAAGCCCTATGGCTGGGGGTGGCAGGGGTGATGAGCAACATCAGCCGTGTGGGTGGCAGTAGTGATGGGCAACAGGTCCCCTCTGGGTGGGTGGTGGCTGTAGTGATGGGCAACATAAGCCCTATGGCTGGGGGTGGCAGGGGTGATGGGCAACATCAGCTATATGGGTGTGGGTGGCAGTAGTGATGGGCAACAGGTCCACTATGGGTGGGGGTGGCTGTAGTGATGGGCAACATAAGCCCTATGGGTGTGGGTGGCAGTAGTGATGGGCAACTGGTCCCCTATGGGTGGGGGTGGCTGTAGTGATGGGCAACATAAGCCCTATGGCTGGGGGTGGCAGGGGTGATGGGCAACATCAGCCATATGGGTGGGGGTGGCAGTAGTGCTGTGCAAGATAAGCCCTATGAGTGGGGGTGGCAGGGGTGATGTGCAACATAAGCCCCATGAGTGGGGATGGCAGGGGTGATGTGCAACATAAGCCCTATGAGTGGGGGTGGCAGGGGTGATGGGCAACAGGTCCCCTATGAGTGGGGGTGCTAGGGGTGATGTGCAGCATAAGCCCTTTGAGTGGGGGTGGCAGGGGTGATGGGCAACAGGTCCCCTATGAGTGGGGGTGCCAGGGGTGATGTGCAACATAAGCCCTATGAGTGGGGGTGGTAGGGGTGATGGGCAAAATGAGCCCTATGAGTGGGGGTGGCATTAGTGATGGTCAACATGAGCCCTATGGGTGGAGGTGGTAGTGGTGCTGGCCATACAACCCCTACGGTGGCCTGTTACTGGCCAGGATGTGGATCCCCTGTGTGTGTGTGCCATTTTGCAGGTACGTGTCGTTTGTTTGTGTTGTAAGTGTCTGACTTACCGCCTGCGCCGTCGGCGTCGGTCCCTGAGCCGGTCATAGATGTAGAGTACTGGTATGGCCTGCGCGATGGGATTCATGATGTGTTCGTGTCGTACATGCTGCTTGTTGCTCCGTCTCGTACCCGCTGCAAGCTGGTCCGTCTCCTAGCCGTGTATTGATTTGTGGCGCGAATCGTAGCTGATATGCTTGTTTTCCAGATTCTGTGACGTGCCGTATGTGACGACCCGTCCGGCGCGTCGGAAGTACACATCGTACTTGTCATGCCGGATACTGCTTCCGGGCGACTCAGTTCATCTTTAGGAGTTACGGCTCGGACGGAAAATGGGGCTTGATTCACAGCCTACGTGTCGGTCGTGTTTTTGGTAAGGGTGGGCGTAGTGGGCGTAGTGGGGCTACGTGAAGCAGCAGGTAGTGTGCCCAAATCTACGCACACTACGCGCTTCGCGTAGCCCCACTACGCGCCACCCGCCTCCCACCCGCCCATCTTTTAAAAGATAACATAAATTTATAATAAAGCAAATTAAAAGGCACTTACTTGAAGCACGGCATCTCCGGGGCGCCCTCTTCCTGGTTTCCAACTTTTCTGACAAATGCGCATGTGCGGACGCCCGCGCATGCGCATTTCTTGCGAGAAATGCGCATGCGCGGGCGTCCGCGCATGCGCATTTGTCAGAAAAGTTGGAAACCAGGAGGAGGGAGCCCCGGAGACGCCGCGCTTCAGGTAAGTGCCTTTTAATTTGCTTTATTATAAATGTATGTTATCTTTTAAAAGGAGGGCGGGAGGCGGGTGGTGGGCGGCAGGCAGCTACGCTTCGCCCTCGCGTGTGCGATGGCGCTGCCTGCTTCGCCTACTTTGAAAACTGCGAAGCAGGCAGCACTACGTACACTACGTGTGCGAAGCGTAGTGTCGCGCCCAGGGTTAGTTTTTGGCAGTTATGCTCATCGTACTTACTCTACAGGACGAACCGGCTCCGGGTACATGTCGGTCGCACGGTAAGGCTACGGACAGCTGTCAGACCGGTTATCGAAATCGGCCCCTAAGTATGAGTTCTTATCTGAGGTGGTGTTTTTATAAGTGTATAGCTAAGTAAAAGTAAGTATGATCCATTGTTTGCCAAAGTGAGTAGGATGACTTCATAAGTGATTAGGATGTGTGCTGGTGTGTAATGTCGATATAGGTGTATAAGTATCTTTGATAGTGTTCTATTGATCATTGCCAGCATGTATGAGTGAATCTATAGGTAAGTGATTAGATGTGTGTATAGATCTAGGAATCACTGAGTGGGTGTTGATAAACTTGTATTGGTGTGTCAATGGTTTTAAATCTGGCACTCTGTATTTTACAGTGAGTGATGAAAGGTTATACTAGTGTATGATGAGGTGTATCTGATTGTCACGTGGATGATGTCATTAGTGATGTCATCAGTGATGTCACTGACCATGTCATGAATGATGTAATATGTGACATCATATGCAGTGGATTGCGGGCACGCGAGATGTAGTTAGTAGGGGTGGGCGGAATTTGCGAAATCCACTTTCGCAAATTATCACGAAAATGTTAAAAATTATCGCAAACACGCGGAAATATCGCGAAGATGCGGAAGATTTTTTCCCGCATGTTCGCGAGATTTTCTGCATGGTTGCGGCTCGCCAACTTACCCATGTGGTTGCTCGCGGGTGCGGCCATCTTGTTTTCAGTTGTCTCGCAGTGCATGATCGCGAGAAGAAAGACGTGATCGCGAGACGCATGACGTCACTGCGGGTGCGAACTGTCGCGAGACAGCGCAAATGGCTAAGAACAATACAACATCTCATGGAGAACGCGACCGGATCAAGAAAACTTGTCAGCGAACGCAGGGATTCAGGTAAGGCGATCGCGCGTGCGCAAGAATGTATTATTTTACAGCGCGAGCAAGAACCAAATTATCGCTAAGCTGCGGAATGCGGAAATTTTGACATTTTCGCGCTTTCCGCGGAACGCGAAAATGTCAAATTATCGCAATTTCCACAAACGGAACGAAATTTCCACCCAGGCCTTGTAGTTAGTACAACTAACTATATCGGATGAATTTCAATGGTTTTGTTCGAGTGAAATGTCCAGATAACTATAACACCCCTGTAACCTATTGTTTTTTCAGCGAATTTCTAAGGTTTTTTAAAATGCTAATTCCTAACTATATCAGGCCTGAAACCTATGGTTTTTTCAGTGAATTTCAAAGGTTTTTTAAATGCTAATTCCTAACTATATCAGGCCTGAAACCTATGGTTTTTTCAGTCAATTTCAAAGGGTTTTTAAATGCTAATTCCTAACTATATCAGGCTTGAAACCTATGGTTTTTTCAGTGAATTTCAAAGGTTTTTTAAATGACAATTTTTAATGTATTAATTGTTATACTGATTTTTTTGATACTGATTTACTACATTTTTTAAACTATTTATTTTTAGATTTTTTTGATTACATTATACATTACAATACAACATGTACTTTCTCAGAATTAATTACTTTAGTTTAAATACTTTGCAAATAGTCAATAGACTTTTAAGTACAGTAGTTACAGTTGTTGCAATGGGCAACACAATTCAACATTGAGCTCAATGTAAATTTCTAGTCAAATGCAATTAGTTACTTTATGGATTACTTTTCTAACCACAGGACTGGATCCTAGATTCAGTCCTTGGACATCTCCTGTAAACAGTTGAGTAAAAGCGTTTTGGTTACAGTAGTGATTTTTTTTTTTTTTTTTAAACCGTTTATTACAGAATCCAAAACATATACAAAGATGGGCCTACAACCTTCAGGCCGGCCGCTAGCAAACAGAAAGAGCATATAATACAAACAGTAGAACACACGCTGCGGCAGAAGAGAGATCACAGGAGTTGAAAGAAGCGTTGGCAGCCACACCATCCGGACCCCACACAACGGTTTCAGTTTTATATAAATAACGAAGAAACAAGTCCACAAGGCAACCCACAATCGGAAACAATAGCATGTGCTCCCCTGGGGGGGACCCTACCGATCCACAGGAATATCAAGGGGGGGGATAGGTCGGGACGGAGACAAAGTGAACTCAATGCCCAGAACCAGGAAGACAAGCAGGCTAAGGAGACGGGGCCGGTGACGGATCAGGCATCAGCGGCGGCAGTAGTGATTTTTAAGGAATATTATTGTATTTTAAAAGTTGGCACCATTTTTTTCACATAGAATCACCAATGTTATCCTATGGCAGAAAATTCACTTAGCAGGTAAGTAGTGTTATCGTTACTTTTTCTTACTCAGTGGTGGATCCTGGATCCAGCACTGGTGAATCTCCTGTAAACAGTTGAAAGAATGTGGTTAAGTCATACATATGACTTTTTAGGAATATTTTTAGTTTGTGATAATAGACAGAAACTTTTCAGCTGAAAACCACACAATGGATTCCTATAGAAGGAAATACAAGTTACTGGTAAGTACGCTTAGAATTACTTTTGAGGGTCAGTGCTGGACCAAAAGATGCAGCACTGGGTTCTCTCCTGATAACAGGTGAGTAAATCGGAATTTGTAGTTCGACTGATTTTAGAGGAATATTTTTCCTTTCCAAAAATGGACACTTAGAAACTTTTCTGGAGAAAACCACACAATGGATTCCTATGTAAAGAAATACAAGTTACTGGTAAGTACGCTTAGATTTACTTTTCAGAAGTCAGTGCTGGTCTAATAGATGCAAAAACCAAAGGAAATGATGGACGGAGTGTTGAACATTGCAAGCACTCTCCCCCAGTCAACTGAACTGGGTTTAATCCATCACCGTTCTTTAGCCCACTCTGCCACCCCAGTTCAGACATGGCCATATGCAAATCAGTCTGACCCTGTGCCTCATGGGAACAGTCCAGCCCGAACTGCCAAGCCATGTCTTCCCTGGACCGGAAAAAAGCTTCCTGGGACCGGTTTCTGGCATTTCAGCCGTCTTCAGCCAGGCTTGCTTGAATCCAGTGGCAAAGTGAGCAAGGGACTCACGTCTGAGCATACCCTGCCAACTTATGGCGAACAAAGCAAAAACCAAAGGAAATGATGGACGGAGTGTTGAACATTGCAAGCACTCACCCCCAGTCAACTGATCTGGGTTTAATCCATCACCGTTCTTTAGCCCACTCTGCCACCCCAGTTCAGACATGGCCATATGCAAATCAGTCTGACCCTGTGCCTCATGGGAACAGTCCAGCCCGAACTGCCAAGCCATGTCTTCCCTGGACCGGAAACAAGCTTCCTAGGACCGGTTTCTGGCATTTCAGCCGTCTTCAGCCAGGCTTGCTTGAATCCAGTGGCAAAGTGAGCAAGGGACTCACGTCTGAGCATACCCTGCCAACTTATGGCGAACAAAGCAAAAACCAAAGGAAATGATGGACGGAGTGTTGAACATTGCAAGCACTCACCCCCAGTCAACTGATCTGGGTTTAATCCATCACCGTTCTTTAGCCCACTCTGCCACCCCAGTTCAGACATGGCCAAATGCAAATCAGTCTGACCCTGTGCTTCATGGGAACAGTCCAGCCCAAACTGCCAAGCCATGTCTTGCTTGAATCCAGTGGCAAAGTGAGCAAGGGACTCACGTCTGGACTGTTCCCATGAGGCACAGGGTTAGACTGATTTGCATATGGCCATGTCTGAACTGGGGTGGCAGAGTGGGCTAAAGAACGGTGATGGATTAAACCCAGATCAGTTGACTGGGGGTGAGTGCTTGCAATGTTCAACACTCCGTCCATCATTTCCTTTGGTTTTTGGTCTAATAGATGCAGCACTGGGTTCTCTCCTGACAACAGGTGAGTAAATCGGAATTCGTAGTTCAGCTGATTTTAGAGGAATATTTGTACAATGGTGAAGGAAGGGGGCGGGGCCTGAGGTGACGTGTGCAAACACGCCTTGTGGCGTGTTTTAAGTAGGGGAATTAATTCCTCTTCACTCCTGTGGTCCCCTGGGGGCCAACTAGCCCACCAGGTACCTCAAGTATGCTCCAGGGAGCTGCATTGCAGAGAGGTGTTCAGAGCCAACGCCCCTTTTTACAACACTCTGCAACGCAGCTCCGTGGTGCTTACTGTAGGTACCCGGTGGGCTAGTTGGCCCCTAGGGGACCTCTGGATTGAAGAGGAATTAATTCTTCAACTTAAAACATGCCATAGGGCGTGTTTGCACACATATCACCTCATTCCCCGCCCCCTACCTTCACCACTGTGCAAATACGCCCCGTGGCATGTTTTAACTTGGTGGATTAAGTCCCCTTGAATCCTGAGGTCCCTTGCGGCCAACTAGCCCACCAGGTACCTCCAGTATGCGCCAGGGAGCTGCGTTGCAGAAAGGTGTTCAGAGGCCACGCCCCTTTTTACAACACCCTGCAACGCAGCTCTGTGGCACTTAGTGGAGGTACCTGGTGGGCTAATTGGCCCCTATGGGACCTCTGGATTGAAGAGGAATGAATTCCCCAACTTAAAACGCGCCACAGGGCGTGTTTGCACACATATCACCTCAGGCCCCGCCCCCTACCTTCACCACTGTGCAAACGCGCCCCCTGTCGCGTTTTAAGTTGGAGGATTAAGTCCCATTGAATCCTGGGGGGCCCTGGCTCTCGTTGGGGACCGTGGGGGGTCCCCAATCCCCCCACGGTCCCAGCCGGCGCCCCGCCTCCTGCGGGAGCCGGCATTGCTTTTCCACATGGGGAGCAGCTAACAGGCTGCTCCCCATGTGGAAAAGCAATCTGCTTTGCTTCATTAAAGCGAGAGTAGGTTCCCCTGCTCTCGCTTCAATGAAGCAAAGCAGTTTGCAATGGCAGGGTGGAAGCCGCGAGCCAAGAGGAGTGAAACGCGTCATGAACGACACTGGTCTGAGCATTAATCCATGCTGAATAAACTGCACTGCTTTACCCACTAATCCTGTGTGGGGAGTCCGTGGCTTTCTTCGTCAAAGAGTTGGGAGGTCCGTGTCTGTGGTTTCCGCCTTTGACATTTTGGCGGACAGGACGGTTTCAAAATATGTATATATATATATATATTCACTTAAAAAACCATAGGTTTCACACATGTTATAGTTAGCTGGACATTTCACTCGTAAAAAACCAATGAAATTCCCCTGTTATAGTTACTGCAGGCAACTATAACTCACGCGACCACAATCCTCTGCTGATGACGTCAGATATTACATCACTGTATTTAGACACTTATTTACCCATGTCTTCTTCCATTAATCTTTAGCTATACATATATTACAAATATTTATTTTTCAGAAAGACACATATGTCATCAGTGATGTAATATCTGACGTTATCAGCAGAGGATTGTGGTCGCGTGAGTTATAGTTGCCTGCAGTAACTATAACGGGGGAATTTCATTGGTTTTTTACGAGTGAAATGTCCAGCTAACTATAACATGTGTGAAACCTATGGTTTTTTAAGTGAATTTGCAAGGTTTTTTAAATGCTAATTCGTAACTATAACGTGTGTGAAACCGATGGTTTTTTCAGAGAATTTGTACGTTTTTTTAAATGCTAAGTTATGTTTTTATTATTTTTTTTTTTCAGGTTTTTCACCGTGCGCGCGGTAAATGCATGGGGAAAACGTGTTTTGGGCCCCCCCTTTTTCTCGGCCCCCGCTTGACGAATCACCCCGAGACTTTCAGGGTAGGAGCTGAACGGAGCGCCCCATTAGTTTTGAACATTTCGCGAGGATTTGTCAACCGGCGCCAAAGTTATTAAAAATTGAATTTTGAGATTTCCTATGGAAACTAGGTTGTAACTATAACTATCTACTGGCGACCGCCAGTAGATAATATATGTATATATATATATATATATATATACATATATTATCTACTGGCGGTCGCCAATAGATAGTTATAGGTAGGACCGTGTTTCCATAGGAAATCCGCAACATTCTATTTGGAATAACTTTGGCGCCGGTTAACGAATCCTCGCGAAATTTTCAAAATAGGTGGGGCGCTCCGCTCCGCTCCTACCCTGAAAGTCGCGGGGGGATTCATCAAGCGGGGGCTGAGAAAAAAGAGGGGTCCCAAAACACGTTTTTCCCATGCAATTTTCCATAGGGACCTTTAGTCCAAGGTACAGCCCGAACGGCTGAACAGAATTACTTGAAATTTGGCAGAGAGGTAGTCCTCAGCTCAGGGATGTGCCTTTTGCATATATGGTGTCAATATGTTCAATAGTTCCTGAGAAAATCAAAAGTAAAATCACATACATATCTGGGCGGAGCCTAACGACACATCTCATCGTGAGATCTGATTGGCTGTCAGTACTTCATCCAAGAAGTGTTGGCAGCCATCTTGGGACCAATATACATGATAGCACCTCATTAAAAAGCATTGCAGTTAATAGAAGGTTTTAAGACTTTAGTTACATTATAAATCATTTGTTGATGGTACCATACTCATTTTAGGAATTGTGGTGTGTTCTAAGGTGATTTTACCATGTGAAAAAGCCTTCTGCTGTGATATCATGAACCATGTTTGAGAGAAAACTATTTTCTCATGCTTTTCCCACAGAGGTTTGGAAGGTGATCTATAAGCTAAATTGAGAGCATATTTTCTGTAAATTCACATTATCTTTCTCAGTCATGTAAGAATGAAGTCTGACATTCTCAGTAAAACATGTACATCCAACAAGGGTAGAGACTGTCAGTTGATTCCTTTGTGTTCTACTGCAGCTTCCCAGAGTGCTCTAAAGAACAACTAGAGCGCTATCAGTCTTACTTATGACAAAAGTATGGCACACCTGAAGCCATCTTGATTGGAATAAAGTGGTAACACTTAAAACATTTAATTTACAAAGGAACAGAATGAGGGGGTTCATTTTGCCATATAAATTATGATTAGTGCTGCAGAAAGAAAAACTAGGGCACATTTTGACTTCTGAAATCCTCTTTTATTTCATAAAAAAATTCTGACATGCAGACTGAAACATGCACTTTGAATACCAGCAGCCGACTTGCCTGGTGAGCAGTAGCTTTACTACAGTGATCTAATGAGCAACTAGAGTGCTAACATTCAGAATTTATGGAGAATGTGTGACACATCTGAATGTCTTCTTGATGGAATCAAAGTAAAAAACTGAAAGTATTTACTACTGAGGAGACTGTAGTAAATGAGGAAGTTAGGAAACTTCATAACAAATAAATCTCCCAAGATGGCCACCAGAGACAAAAGAGCCCAAATGTAGCCCACATATCACCCAGATGTAGCCCAATTATAGCCCAATGACAGAATGTCCCAGAGTGTTCTTAAGAACAACTAGAGCGCTTACTGTCTTACTTATGACAAAAGTATGTCACACCTGAAGCCATCTTGATTGGAATAAACTGGTAACACTTAAAACATTTAATTTAAAAAGGAACACAATGAGGGGGTTCATTTTGCCATAGAAATTATGATTAGTGCTGAAGAAAGAAAAATTAGGGCACATTTTGAGTGACTTCTCAAATCCTCTTCTATTTCATTAAAAAATTCTGATATGCAGACTGAAACATGCACTTCTAATACTAGCAGCAGACTTCCGTGGTGAGCAGTAGCTTTACTACAGTGATCTAATGAGCAACTAGAGTGCTAACATTCAGAATTTATGGCAAATGTGTGACATATCTGAATACCTTCTTGATGGAATCAAAGTAAAAAACTGAAAGCATTTCCTACTGAGGAGACTGCAGTAAATGAGGAAATTAGGAAACTTCATAACAAATAAATCTCCTAAAATGGCCACCAGAGACAAAAGAGCCCAAATGCAGCCCAAAGGTAGCCCAAATATCACCCAGATGTAGACCAAATGTAGCCCAATGACAGAAGTGTGCAAAACACTTATTTTTTGTGTATTTGCAGTTTTATATAGTGCAGACTTGTCAGGTATTGGGGTGCTTTACATGAGCATCGGTTACATCACACAAGATCAAATTCATTTTGGTTGTAGACATGGGGAGATTAAGTGATTTGATCAGAATCACAGAATGTTGAGCTGAAGCAGAAACTCCAACCTGGTTCCCCAGTTGCAAAGTCTGCAGCTCTGGAAGTAACACTATACCCTCTCCCCTTGGATGCAAAATTTAATCAAGTGGTCAACTGGATAAAAAAACTAAGATTACAAATAATTTAAAAGTTCTTTGTCGCTATTTGAAAACTCAGAAAATATGTCCACATTTTAGTTTTTTAGAGCACTAACCATAATTTTGATGCAAATAAGACCCTCTAATATATGTAATTTCTAAAGGAAATGCTCTAGGCATTACAGTTTTGATTACATCAAGATGACGTCAGGCGTTCCACACTTTTGTAATAAATATAGAATGTTAGCAATCTAGTTGTTCATTGGGATACTGTTGAGAGGCAGAGGTCAGGGGCACGGACTCTGAAAATTGAAGGCAGGTAGGAGAGTGCAGAGGCAACAATTTGACCACACTACGCAGGCAGGAAGGGCAGTGGCAGCACAACAGACTATGGAATGCAGTGGAAAGGGGGGCAGGGGCAACAAACCAACAATACAGGACTGGCAAGAGAGGCTGTGGCAAGATAATAGACCATTGTGGGCAGAAGGAAGAGGCAGCGGTCATACAACCATACATGCCAACAGACCCGTTTCAGCCAGGAAACGTCCAATGTTTTTAAGCTCAAATGGGCTTTACTTGATCTGTTTCCTGTCTACAATCTTCTCTTTTTCAATGTAACTCAAAGGGGAAAATCAATACCCCAGTTTTATTTCAAAATCTCCCTCTTACCAAGTTCAAAATGTTCGCAAGTATGGTACATTGGATCATGGTAGGCATGAGGAATTGGGGTAGGGACATGGACTCGGATAACAGAGGACAGGAGGGACATTGAGAGGTGCACCAAACTGACCCTACAGGGCAGGCATCAGGGTTTGCAGCAGCACAATACACCACACAGGGCATGCGGGACAGGAGTGCAGCACAACAATGCATAGAAAGCAATAAGGAGGGGACAGGACCATGCACATGGACAACAGACAACAGAGGGGAAAGAGGCAATGGTAGCTAGCTGACCATAATGGACAGACAGGAGAGAAAGCTGCAGCATAACAGACCATAAAGGGCAGGAGGGATGGATCAGGGGCATTACAATGGAACCGACAAGCCAGGAGGGAGGGAATAGGGGTCTGCACATGGAAACAGAGGGTTGGGGGAAAGGGGGCAGGGCAGGAGCAGCAAGATGACCATGGAGGTCAGGCAGGATGGGCACTGGAAACAAGAGATGTAAAGAAAAAAAGGGGGGGCGAACAGGGCTTTGGAAAGGAGGTCCAGCTAAGCGAGCCCTAAAATGTAGAACCAAAAAAGTGTCGAAGCTGTTCCTTTAACAAACGTGACAGACCAAGTGGTGTGCATGAGAGTTTGTGTAGAGGCAAAAATGTTGGATATGGAAGCCCTCACACACCCATCAGGATGTCATGCTTCATCATCGGGCTGCTCCACGTCGAGTCGGCTGGTGCAATACCCGACGGGCTCCTTATTAGGGAACACTCTTATGGAGATCTTTTATCCAACAGCCGTCCGGTGAAGTGGGGGTGAGGGGCTCTAATTTAATGTAGATGAAAGGAGATAGTGATTGTGAATTAAAATAGGGATGGGAGTGCTTCTCAATCAGTTTATTATGAAGCCTCCTTACCTAGTTCAAAGCTATGAGGTGAAGTGTTGGTAACGTAGATTTATGTGCTAGGTTGTATACACTGCCTCATCTGGGGTCAACATGTTTCTCGCTCTATCTGAGGATTACTCTAGCGATTCTTCAGGACCTAGTGTGTTCTATCTACATTTAGACTGTTTATCCAGTATTCAGTAAGCATTCATATTGGTAACTAGTGTTCCACAAGTTTACCTGTAACCCGGTCTACCCTACAAATTCCATAGGATAGCACACTGCAGTTCCTGGTAGGCTACGCAAGGAGTTCCTTGCGTTAGACACGCCGAGTCCGTGTCACCGTTCGTCCTACCCCGCTCTCCCAGTCCTGGTAGACTTTAAAATAATAAAAATTAAAGGCCAGCCCGGGGCCATAAGTGGCCTGAGGAGGGGGGCAACACAGCCCCCCTCCTAAAGAATTAAAAAAAAAAAATAGGCCATGACCCGGGGGTTGGGGTCCCCGGGGCCGATTAAGGCCTTGGGAGGGCCAAATTAATTTTTTTCAACAAAAAAAATTAGGGTGCAGGCCCTGGGGGATGGGGTCCCCAGGGCTAATAAATTAGAAAAAGAAAGGGGGCCACACAGCCCTCCTTCTAAAAAAAAAAAAAAAAAAAGTCCGGCATCGCGCCGGAGGCCACGCCCCCTCCTTCCAGCACTCTGCAAACGCGCCCCCTGGCCAGTTGTAAGTTGAGGAATTAATTCCCCTTCAATACTGAGGGTCCCTGAGGGCCAACTAGCCCAACAGGTATCTCCAGTATGCGCCAGGGAGCTGCGTTGCAGACAGGTGTTCTGAGGCCACGCCCCTTTTTACACCTCCATGCAACGCAGCTCTGTGGCGCTTACTGGAGGTACCTAGTGGGCTAGTTTGACCCTAGGGACCCTTAGTATTCAAGGGGACTTAATCTCTCAACTCAGAACGGCCACAGTGCGCGTTTACACAGTGGTGAAGGGAGGGGACGGGGCACGAGGTGACGTGTGCAAACACGCCCTGTGGCGAGTTTTTAACCCCTTCGCTGCGGCGCGAATTCCGCTGCGGCGCTGGGGGGTTTTGCGGTGAGCGCAGCGCTGCCATGCTCATGACGGAACCACGCCGTCATGAGTCACGGGCGAGCTGTGCTCATGACGGAGTGGTTCCGCCACGGCACCGCCGACTTACGTTGGACGCCCGCATAGGCGGGGAAAACGCCCCACGTGGGCGGAGCGGCAGCCAACGGCCGCGGCATGACAGAACCACTCCGTCATGAGCACAGCGCGACCGTGGCTCATGACGGAGTGGTTCCGTCATGAGCAGGGAAGGGGTTAAGTTGGGGAAATAATTCCCTTTCAATCCTGAGGGACCCTGGGGTCCAACTAGCCCACCAGGGGCTTCCAGTAAGCACCAATGCTCTGCGTTGCAGAGAGGTGGTGCAGGTCGTGCCACTTTTTACACCTCTCTGCAACGCAGCTCTGTGGCGCTTACTGGAGGTACCTAGTGGTCTAGTTGGACCCTAGGGACCCTCAAGATTCAAGGGGACTTAATCTCCCAACTTAAAACGGCTACAGGGCGTGTTTACACAGTTGGGAAGGGAGGGGACGGGGCATGAGGTGACGTGTTCAAACACGCCCTGTGGTGTGTTTTAAGAGGTAGTTTTAATCCCCTGCCCTATTATATACTAGGGGCTTACAGAGGAGGTCATGTTAATCACAGGGAGACCCCAACGCATAGTGTGCCCTAGTGTATGTAGGTGTTTTCACTGTATTCTGAGTGTCTTTCAACATAGCACTGGCTCTAGGACTGGTTAGTCAGACTCAGTTACCACCAGTATCTGTCTGAAAAAGTTGAGGGTACAGGATGATTTTGCAACAAGGCTTGTTTCTGCTCTTCTGTTTGTTCTTTCTGCACGTTATACTTCTTCCTGCACTTTTCTTCGTCTTTGAGGACTTCTGTTGCTTCTTTCTGCATTTCTTTTTTTTCTTTCTGTGCGTTTATCCTTCTTTCTTCACATGTCCTATCTCTGTAGGCATAGCTAGAAATTAGCATTTAAAAAACCTTTGAAATTCACTGAAAAAAACATAGGTTTCAGGCACGTTATAGCTAGGAATTAGCATTTAAAAAACCTTAGATATTCACTGAAAAAACCATAGGTTTCAGGGGCGTTATACTTAGCTGGACTTTTCACTCGTACAAAACCATAGAAATTCCCCCGTTATAGTTAGTTCAGCTAACTATAACTCGCGCGCCCGCAATGCACTACTGATGACGTCACATATTACATCACTCATAACATGGTCAGTGACATCACTCATGACATCACTGATGACATCATCCTTGTGATAGAGTGGCAGACCTCCTCTCCCCCTAATATAACCTTTGATACACACATTCAAAAATAGAAATTACAATTTTCAAAACAATGGACATACCAATACCAGTTACAACACTCTACTCAGTAATTGTAAGATCCACATCTACATCCACTCATTCACCAACAGTCCTACACAGTCACTCATACTCGTACTCACTCATCATATGTACTCATACACCTATACATCCTGTTACACAACGCCACTCATCCATAAAGTTACTCACACACATAGTCACTCATGCTAATAAAGAATCGAACATCCGTTTACCTGCATATACAGTTATACACACACCACCACACTTACTTCTACAGAAACTTACACATACTTAGTCTTTTAAACAATCACTTATAGAAACACATACTTATTCATACAGGAACTCTTTCAATCTCTCACTCTCACATATACTCACTTATATACACCAATAGTCACATATACTAGTTTGAAACATATGTAGTTACTTATAGAGACACTATTGAGACAGTCATTCACTCACTAACACACCCATGCACACACTCATCCACCCATACAGTCCTGCACACATGCTGTCTTCAACACATATAAACAGTGAGTCACTCATTCATGCACCTACGCACTACGTAATACCCCCCACCGAACCATACAGACATCAGACACTTATACTGATACTCAAAAACCAACTAATAACCTATATAGACACGCATGTAGCTACTCACCAACCCATGCAGCCACTTATACACAAAGTGAGAGACTGATACAGATATTTACATATTTAAACATTACTCACTAAGCCATGTGTTCACTAAGATACACTTAATCAGTCAGTTATACAATCAATTTTTCAAAAACAAATCATCCATTTAGACACTTATATACCCATTTATTCTTCCATCGACCTTGAGATATACATTTATAAAACATATGTAATTTTCAGAAAAACACACATTCACTGGATGATGACATCAATGATGTCATCAGTGATGTCATTTGAGATGTCATGAGTGATGTCATGAGTGATGTCACTGACCATGTCATGAGTGATGTAATATGTGACGTCATCAGCAATGCATTGCGGGCGCGCGAGTTATAGTTAGCTGAACTAACTATAACGGGGGAATTTCTATGGTTTTGTACGAGTGAAAAGTCCAGCTAACTATAACGCCCCTGAAACCTATGGTTTTTTCAGTGAATATATATATATATATATATATATCAAAGACAAAGGGTGCCTGCTGTAGAGAGAGCCCACACCAGGTAGGTCTGTTGCCATTCAATTTTATTGGAGGGTGAAAAACGGGAACAGAGCACTGCATTACAGGAGTCCATGTCAATTCCGCTGCCTGACGCGTTTCATGTTTCCACTTCTTCAGAGGCAGGAAAGGAGGGGTCAAGGCACAGCACTTTTCGTCACTTTTAAATTCATGAGTCATACCCCGGTGGGCGTTGCCACACCCAGGGCCTGCTGGTTAATATAGTGCTCGGTAAAGCTACAGTGAGCTGGCGTGTCTTGCCTCCCAATAATGCAAATTCAATCCCAAGTGGGGTGTGGGGCAGGACTCTAGCCCCCGTAGACACCGTAATTCCCCCAATACCGGCACCTGGTCCTTGCGCGGCGGCGGCGGTTGGCATCGTCACAGGGGTGTTCAGCAGAACACCGGGGCTTTCTCTGCGGCTCAGGCGAAGCCGCTCAACATCAAAGACAAAGGGTGCCTGCTGTAGAGAGAGCCCACACCAGGTAGGTCTGTTGCCATTCAATTTTATTGGAGGGTGAAAAACGGGAACAGAGCACTGCATCACAGGAGTCCATGTCAATTCCGCTGCCTGACGCGTTTCATGTTTCCACTTCTTCAGAGGCAGGAAAGGAGGGGTCAAGGCACAGCACTTTTCGGCACTTTTAAATTCATGAGTCACACCCCGGTGGGCGTTGCCACACCCAGGGCCTGCTGGTTAATGTAGTGCTCGGTAAAGCTACAGTGAGCTGGCGTGTCTTGCCTCCCAATAATGCAAATTCAATCCCAAGTGGGGTGTGGGGCAGGACTCTAGCCCCCGTAGACACCGTAATTCCCCCAATACCGGCACCTGGTCCTTGCGCGGCGGCGTCGGTTGGCGTCGTCACAGGGGTGTTCAGCAGAACACCGGGCTTTCTCTGCGGCTCAGGCGAAGCCGCTCAACATCAAAGACAAAGGGTGCCTGCTGTAGAGAGAGCCCACACCAGGTAGGTCTGTTGCCATTCAATTTTATTGGAGGGTGAAAAACGGGAACAGAGCACTGCATCACAGGAGTCCATGTCAATTCCGCTGCCTGACGCGTTTCATGTTTCCACTTCTTCAGAGGCAGGAAAGGAGGGGTCAAGGCACAGCACTTTTCGGCACTTTTAAATTCATGAGTCACACCCCGGTGGGCGTTGCCACACCCAGGGCCTGCTGGTTAATGTAGTGCTCGGTAAAGCTACAGTGAGCTGGCGTGTCTTGCCTCCCAATAATGCAAATTCAATCCCAAGTGGGGTGTGGGGCAGGACTCTAGCCCCCGTAGACACCGTAATTCCCCCAATACCGGCACCTGGTCCTTGCGCGGCGGCGTCGGTTGGCGTCGTCACAGGGGTGTTCAGCAGAACACCGGGGCTTTCTCTGCGGCTCAGGCGAAGCCGCTCAACATCAAAGACAAAGGGTGCCTGCTGTAGAGAGAGCCCACACCAGGTAGGTCTGTTGCCATTCAATTTTATTGGAGGGTGAAAAACGGGAACAGAGCACTGCATCACAGGAGTCCATGTCAATTCCGCTGCCTGACGCGTTTCATGTTTCCACTTCTTCAGAGGCAGGAAAGGAGGGGTCAAGGCACAGCACTTTTCGGCACTTTTAAATTCATGAGTCACACCCCGGTGGGCGTTGCCACACCCAGGTCCTGCTGGTTAATGTAGTGCTCGGTAAAGCTACAGTGAGCTGGCGTGTCTTGCCTCCCAATAATGCAAATTCAATCCCAAGTGGGGTGTGGGGCAGGACTCTAGCCCCCGTAGACACCGTAATTCCCCCAATACCGGCACCTGGTCATTGCGCGGCGGCGGCGGTTGGCGTCGTCACAGGGGTGTTCAGCAGAACACCGGGGCTTTCTCTGCGGCTCAGGCGAAGCCGCTCAACATCAAAGACAAAGGGTGCCTGCTGTAGAGAGAGCCCACACCAGGTAGGTCTGTTGCCATTCAATTTTATTGGAGGGTGAAAAACGGGAACAGAGCACTGCATCACAGGAGTCCATGTCAATTCCGCTGCCTGACGCGTTTCATGTTTCCACTTCTTCAGAGGCAGGAAAGGAGGGGTCAAGGCACAGCACTTTTCGGCACTTTTAAATTCATGAGTCACACCCCGGTGGGCGTTGCCACACCCAGGGCCTGCTGGTTAATGTAGTGCTCGGTAAAGCTACAGTGAGCTGGCGTGTCTTGCCTCCCAATAATGCAAATTCAATCCCAAGTGGGGTGTGGGGCAGGACTCTAGCCCCCGTAGACACCGTAATTCCCCCAATACCGGCACCTGGTCCTTGCGCGGCGGCGTCGGTTGGCGTCGTCACAGGGGTGTTCAGCAGAACACCGGGGCTTTCTCTGCGGCTCAGGCGAAGCCGCTCAACATCAAAGACAAAGGGTGCCTGCTGTAGAGAGAGCCCACACCAGGTAGGTCTGTTGCCATTAAATTTTATTGGAGGGTGAAAAATGGGAACAGAGCACTGCATCACAGGAGTCCATGTCAATTTCGCTGCCTGACGCGTTTCATGTTTCCACTTCTTCAGAGGCAGGAAAGGAGGGGTCAAGGCACAGCACTTTTCGGCACTTTTAAATTCATGAGTCACACCCCGGTGGGCGTTGCCACACCCAGGGCCTGCTGGTTAATGTAGTGCTCGGTAAAGCTACAGTGAGCTGGCGTGTCTTGCCTCCCAATAATGCAAATTCAATCCCAAGTGGGGTGTGGGGCAGGACTCTAGCCCCCGTAGACACTGTAATTCCCCCAATACCGGCACCTGGTCCTTGCGCGGCGGCGTCGGTTGGCGTCGTCACAGGGGTGTTCAGCAGAACACCGGGGCTTTCTCTGCGGCTCAGGCGAAGCCGCTCAACATCAAAGACAAAGGGTGCCTGCTGTAGAGAGAGCCCACACCAGGTAGGTCTGTTGCCATTCAATTTTATTGGAGGGTGAAAAACGGGAACAGAGCACTGCATCACAGGAGTCCATGTCAATTCCGCTGCCTGACGCGTTTCATGTTTCCACTTCTTCAGAGGCAGGAAACGAGGGGTCAAGGCACAGCCCTTTTCGGCACTTTTAAATTCATGAGTCACACCCCGGTGCAGTGCTCTGTTCCCGTTTTTCACCCTCCAATAAAATTGAATGGCAACAGACCTACCTGGTGTGGGCTCTCTCTACAGCAGGCACCCTTTGTCTTTGATGTTGAGCGGCTTCGCCTGAGCCGCAGAGAAAGCCCCGGTGTTCTGCTGAACACCCCTGTGACGACGCCAACCGACGCCGCCGCGCAAGGACCAGGTGCCGGTATTGGGGGAATTACGGTGTCTACGCGGGCTAGAGTCCTGCCCCACACCCCACTTGGGATTGAATTTGCATTATTGGGAGGCAAGACACGCCAGCTCACTGTAGCTTTACCGAGCACTACATTAACCAGCAGGCCCTGGGTGTGGCAACGCCCACCGGGGTGTGACTCATGAATTTAAAAGTGCCGAAAAGTGCTGTGCCTTGACCCCTCCTTTCCTGCCTCTGAAGAAGTGGAAACATGAAACGCGTCAGGCAGCGGAATTGACATGGATTCCTGTGATGCAGTGCTCTGTTCCCGTTTTTCACCCTCCAATAAAATTGAATGGCAACAGACCTACCTGGTGTGGGCTCTCTCTACAGCAGGCACCCTTTGTCTTTGATGTTGAGCGGCTTCGCCTGAGCCGCAGAGAAAGCCCCGGTGTTCTGCTGAACACCCCTGTGACGACGCCAACCGACGCCGCCGCGCAAGGACCAGGTGCCGGTATTGGGGGAATTACGGTGTCTACGGGGGCTAGAGTCCTGCCCCACACCCCACTTGGGATTGAATTTACATTATTGGGAGGCAAGACACGCCAGCTCACTGTAGCTTTACCGAGCACTACATTAACCTGCAGGCCCTGGGTGTGGTAACGCCCACCGGGGTGTGACTCATGAATTTAAAAGTGCCGAAAAGTGCTGTGCCTTGACCCCTCCTTTCCTGCCTCTGAAGAAGTGGAAACATAAAACGCGTCAGGCAGCGGAATTGACATGGACTCCTGTGATGCAGTGCTCTGTTCCCGTTTTTCACCCTCCAATAAAATTGAATGGCAACAGACCTACCTGGTGTGGGCTCTCTCTACAGCAGGCACCCTTTGTCTTTGATATATATATATATATATATATTCACTGAAAAAACCATAGGTTTCAGGGGCGTTATAGTTAGCTGGACTTTCTATAACAGGGGAAATTCAGTGGTTTTTTACGAGTGAAATATCCACCTAACTATAACATGTGTGAAACCTATGTTTTTTTTAAGTGAATTTGCAAGGTTTTTTAAATGCTAATTCCTAACTATAACGTGTGTGAAACCTATGTTTTTTTCAGTGAATTTGTACGGTTTTTTAAATGCTAATTTATTTATGTATTATTATTTTTTTTATATATTTATTTTACAATAAACTACGTATTACATTTTTTTGGGGGGGTTTTTCACCGTGCGCGCACGGTGCAGGCACCCCCGCGATTTTTTTTAAAAAAATTACAAAAAAATTTCTGCCTGAGGGGTGCTTCAGGGACCCCCTGACAGAGGCTAGGGGGTCAGGAACTCTCTACCCTGCCCCCTTTTCATGTTCGCCACCTTCCTTTTTCACTCTCGCACTGAAAACAAACAAAATGGCGGCCGACACTTCCTGATTTTGACCGATTCGAACGTTGACTAACATGTAACCACCAATCAGAATTACGCTCGCGCACGTTAGGGTGCTCGCACGGTGCACGCACGGTGCGCGCTTATAGATATTTATATGCTTTTAAATGCTATTTTCTCAGGAACTACTGAACAGATTGACACCAGACCTGCAAAAGGCACTTCCCTGACCTGAGGACTACCTCTCTGGCAAATTTCAAGTAATTCTGTTCAGCCGTTCGGGCTGTACCTTCGACTAAAGGTCCTATGAAAAAATGCATGGGGAAAACGCGTTTTGGGACCCCCCTTTTTTCTCGGCCCCTGCTTGACGAATCACCCCGAGACCTTCAGGGTAGGAGCTGAACGGAGCGCCGCATTAGTTTTGAAAATTTCGCGAGGATTAGTCAACCAGCGCCAAAGTTATTCAAAATAGAATTTTCAGGTTTCCTATGGAAACTCGGTCTTAACTATAACTATCTACTGGCGACCGCCAGTAGATAATATATATATATATTATCTACTGGCGGTCGCCAGTAGATAGTTATAGTTATAACCTAGTTTCCATAGGAAATCTCAAAATTCTATTTTGAATAACTTTGGCGCCGGTTGACGAATCCTCGCGAAATTTTCAAAACTAATGGGGCGCTCCGTTCAGCTCCTACTCTGAATGTCTCGAGGTGATTCGTCAAGTAGGGGCCGAGAAAAAAGGGGGGTCCCAAAACGCGTTTTCCCCATGCATTTTTCCATAGGACCTTTAGACACAGCTACAGCCCGAACGGATGAACAGAATTACTTGAAATTTGGCAGAGAGGTAGCCATAAGGTCAAGGAAGTGCCTTTTGCAGTTCTGGTGTCAATCTGTTCAGTAGTTCCTGAGAAAATCAAAAGTAAAATCATATATATATGTGGGCGGAGCCTAACCACACATCTCATCCTGAGATCTGATTGGCTGTCAGCACTTCATCCAAGAAGTGTTGGCAGCCATCTTGGGACCAATATACATGATAGCA
The DNA here is from genome assembly GCF_964204655.1 of Triturus cristatus. NCBI lineage: Eukaryota > Metazoa > Chordata > Amphibia > Caudata > Salamandridae > Triturus > Triturus cristatus. The sequence goes on from NC_140583.1 coordinate 1,029,226,531, forward strand.
CCTCATTAAAAAGCATTGCAGTTAATAGAAGGTTTTAAGACTTTAGTTACATTATAAATCATTTGTTGATGGTACCATACTCATTTTAGGAATTGTGGTATGTTCTAAGGTGATTTCACCATGTGAAAAAGCCTTCTGCTGGGATATCATGATTGAGAGAAAAATATTTTCTCATACTTTTCCCACTGAGGTTTGGAAGGTGATCTATAAGCTAAACTGAGAGCTTATTTTCTGTAAATTCACATTATCTTTCTCAGTCATGTGAGAATGAAGTCTGACATTCTCAGTAAAACATGTACATCCAAGAAGGGCAGAGACTGTCAGTTGATTCCTTTGTGTTCTACTGCAGCTTCCCCGAGTGTTCCAAAAATCAACTAGAGCTCTAACAGTCCTACTTATGATAAACGTATGGCACACCTGAAGCCATCTTGCTTGGATTAAAGTGGTAACTCTTAAAACATTTAATTTAAAAAGGAACAAAATGAGGGGGTTCATTTTTCCATAAAAAGTATGATTAGTGCTGCAGAAAGAAAAATTAGGGCACATTTTGAGTGACTTCTCAAATCCTCTTCTATTTCCTTAAAAGATTCTGACATGCAGACTGAAACTTGCACTTTCAATACCAGCAGCAGTTTTCCCTGGTGATCAGTAGCTTTACTACAGTGATCTAATGAGCAAAAAGAGTGCTAACATTCTGATTTTATGGCAAATGTGTGACACATCTGAATGCCTTCTTGATGGAATCAAAGTAAAAAACTGAAAGTATTTCCCACTGAGGAGACTGCAGTAAATGAGGAAATTAGGAAACTTCATAACAAATAAGTCTCCCAAGATGGCCACCAGAGACAAAAGAGCCCAAATGTAGCCCAAATATCACCCAGATGTAGCCCAAGTATAGCCCAATGACAGAATGTCCCAGAGTGTTCTTAAAAACAACTAGAGCGCTTACTGTCTTCATTATGACAAAAGTATGGCACACCTGAAGCCATCTTGATTGGAATAAACTGGTAACACTTAAAACATTTAATTTAAAAAGAAACACAATGAGGGGGTTCATTTTGCCATAGAAATTATGATTAATGCTGAAGAAATAAAATGAGGGCACATTTTGAGTGACTTCTCAAATCCTCTTCTATTTCATTAAAAAATTCTGACATGCAGACTGAAACATGCACTTTTAATACCAGGAGCAGACTTCCATGGTGAACAGTAGTTTTACTACAGTGATCTAATGAGCAACTAGAGTGCTAACATTCAGAATTTATGGCAAATGTGTGACATATCTGAATACCTTCATGATGGAATCAAAGTAAAAAACTGAAAGCATTTCCTACTGAGGAGACTGCAGTACATGAGGAAATTAGGAAACTTCATAACAAATAAATCTCCCAAGATGGCCACCGGAGACAAAAGAGCCCAAATGTAGCCCAAAATCACCCAGATGTAGCCCAAATATAGCCCAATGACAGAAGTGTGCAAAACACTTATGATTTTGTGTTTTTGCAGTGTTATAGTGCAGACTTGTCAGGTATTGGAGTGCTTTACATGAGCATTGGTTACATCACACAAGAACAAATTCATTTTGGTTGTAGACATGGGGAGACTAAGTGATTTGACCAGAATCACAGAATGTCTTGCTGAAGCAGAAACTCCAACCTGGTTCCCCAGTTGCAAAGTCTGCAGTTCTGGAAGTAACACCACATCCTCTCCCCTAAGTGCAACATTTAAGCAAGTGGTCAACTGGATAAAAAAACATAAAGATAACAAATAATTTAAAAGTGCTTTGTCGCTATTTGAAAACTCTGAAAATATGTCGTTATTTTAGTCTTTTAGAGCACTAACCATAATTTTGATGCCAATAAGACCCTCTCATATATGTAATTTCTAAAGGAAATGCTCTATGTATTACAGTTTTGATTACATCAAGATGACGTCAGGCGTTCCACACTTTTGTAATAAATATAGAATGTTAGCAATCTAGTTGTTCATTAGGATACTGTTGAGAGGCAGAGGCCAGGGGCACGGACTCTGAAAATTGAAGGCAGGTAGGAGGGTGCAAAGGCAACAATTTAACCACACTGGGCAGGCAGAAAGGGCAGTGGCAGCACAACAGACTATGGAGGGCAGTGGAAAGGGGGGCAGGGGCAACAAACCAACAATATAGGACTGGCAAGAGAGGCTGTGGCAATATAATAGACCATTGTGGGCAGAAGGAAGAGGCAGTGGTAGTACAACCATACATGCCAACAGACCCGATTCAGCCGGGAAACGTCCAATGTTTTTAAGCTCAAATGGGCTTTATTTGATCTGTCTCCTGTCTACAATCTCCTCTTTTTCAATGTAACTCAAAGTGGAAAATCAATACCCCAGTTTTTGTTCAAAATCTCCCTCTTACCTAGTTCAAAATGTTTGCAAGTATGGTACATTGGATCATGGAAGGCAGGAGGAACTGGGGTAGGGACATGGACTCGGATAACAGAGGACAGGAGGGATATGGAGAGGTGCACCAAACTGACCATACAGGGCAGGCATCAGGGTTTGCAGCAGCACAATATACCACACAGGGCATGCGGGCCGGGAGTTCACCACAACAATCCATAGAAAGCAATAGGGAGGGGACAGGACCATGCACATGGACAACAGAGAACAGAGGGGAAAGAGGCAATGGTAGCTAGCTGACCATAATGGACAGACAGGAGAGAAAGCTTCAGCATAGCAGACCATAAAGGGCAGGACGGACGGATCAGGGGCATTACAATGGTCAGACAAGCCAGGAGGGAGGGAATAGGGGTCTGCACATGGAAACAGAGGGCTGGGGGCAAGGGGGCAGGGCAGGAACAGCAAGATGATCATGGAGGTCAGACAGGATGGGCACTAGAAGCAAGACACATCATGGAGAGCAACAGTGAGACTATGATGGCATACACACAGACCGTGGAGGGAAGGTGGTAGGGGGTCAGGGGCAGCTAGCTGACCACACAGGGAAGGTGGGAGGGACCGTGGCAGCACAAAAGACCATGCATGGCAAGCGGGAGGGTTAGTGGCAGCACAATGGCTATGATGGGCAAGAAGGAGGTGCAGGGGCATGCACAAAGGACCATGGAGGATAGAAGGGAGGGTCAGGACCTGGGCAGAGACAAGAGAGTTCAGGGGAAGGGTCCTCACAACAGACCACATGGGGCAGGCAGGAGGAGCAGATGCTGCACAACAGACCAGGAAGGGCAGAAGGGTGTGGCAGTAAAATGGACCATGGAAGACAGGAGGAAGGGGATGGGGCATGGAATGTGGACAGGCAGGGTGGAGGTGGCAGGGACAGGTTACAGTCATCTGACAATGCTAGGCAGGTGGGAGGGGAGTGGCAGCTCAACAGAACACGCAGAGTAGATAGGAGTGGCAGGTCCATGGAACATGGTGGGCAAAAAGGTTGGAGCAGGGGCATGCACAAAGACATCGGAGAGCAGGGGGATGGAGAATAGGGGTAGCAAGCTAAGCACAGAGGCTAAGCAGGAGGTCAATGATGGGGCATAGAATTGGGCAATGGAGGGCAGGAGTGGACTGGTACATCGTACTAAATTGAGGGCAGTGGCAGCACATCAGACCATGCATGGCAGGAGGGAGGAGGCTAGTCCATGGATTCAGACAACAGAGGATAGGGAGGAGGTGGATGGGGCAGCAAGCTAACTGTTCAGAGAAGGCGGGAAGGCCAGTGGCAGAACAATGGCCACACAGGGCTGTAATAAGGGAGCAGGGACATGGACTTGGACAATGGATGGCTAGGAGGAGGGAAGGCAGGAGCAGCAAGCTTGGGTGGGGGCAGCACAATGCCAGGCCCTGCTTCCAATCCCCCACCATCCATTGTGATATGCATCTTACTTTACGTTAAAGAAAAACCTAGAAATTTGCTGAAAAAAACAAAGATTACAGGGACTGTATAGTTAGGCTCAGATTTCACTCATACACAACAAGTGAAATTCAGCAGTTATAGTTACCTGAGCTAACTATAACTTACGCCCCTGCAAGGTACTGCTAATGACCTCAGACCTTACATCATTCATGACATGGTCAGTTACATCACTCATGACATCACTCATGACATCTCAAATGAGCTGTTAATGGAATGGAACTATAATCGCTAGAACTTTATTTAGGGATAGTGTGTGTATATTAACACCCCTTTTCTTCCTTTTCTTTCGTGTAAGAACCATTATAATACATAACGTGTCCAGATTAATATGGCCAATAGCCTTTAACTTTAAAGTAATGTGTAGTCCATTGTTTATGTTGATGTTTGCAATTATAAGTATGTTTATTATGAATAAGTCACGTTGACAAACATACAGGTATGGCGGTCACGGGGCAAGATATGCTGAAATGACAATGTGCATATTAACACTTTGTTAGACCTGTCAGCCCTTTGGGTGGTCCCTCCTCATCATTATTTATTTTGTCCCACTTTTGCCTCAAACCCAGTTTGAATTTTTCCTTTTTGGGAACCACCAGACTTTTTCGTGTTGCTACAGATTCAGGGAACCATTTTAGCTACCCCTGAAACTTCTGTCTGAGGGCCTGAAGCACAAAATGGTGGCCACCTGTGACATCACCAGCATCCACTGGAACCTACCAGCACCTTCCAGAACATTCCAGGAGCTTCCAGAACCCTGTGACCGTTGGAGGCGGTTTAGAATGTTGGGAGGATAAGAGAGGCAGTTGGCAGTTGGAGCTGGCAGTTGGCACCTGACTGGTGAAGAGAGAGGAGCACAACAGTGAAGGAGGAAGGAGTGAAGCAGCAGGGGTGGAAACTTGTGCCTGGAGTGGGGTCCATAAACCCACCCTTGATACTTGTCCCTACTGATGGATCCCAGCCTATAGCCCTGTGTGGGAAAAAGTCAGAAGAAAACCATCCTAAGGACCTGGACAGCAGGAACAGGCCTTAGAACCAAGAAAGCAGCAAGATTCTGACCTGAGAACTGGTTTCCCTGGAGCCTGGCGTCGAGTAGCCGAAGACCTGGAGCCCGAGGTGGAGAAGCGGCGCTGACTGAGGTAGCAGACGTCGTACCCGGAGCCGCCTGAGGTCATAAGAGGGCGCCGGCGGAGGTCGAGTGGAATACCAAGGGTCGAGAAGGAGGTGAACCGAGGTCGAGCGAGCGGCGTCATCGGAAGGGTGAAGTCCGCCCTCCGGAGTCGTCGGAGACCGAGGTAGAGGAGCACCGGAGACCGGGAGTGAGGATCGCACTCCGGAGTCGCCCGGAGCCTGTGAGGAGGAGCACCGGAGGTCGGGGGTGAGGATCGCACCCCGGAGTCGCCGGAAGTCGACAGCGAGGTCAGGCCGGCCGACGTCATCGGAGCCGAGAGCGCCATCGGACCGGAGCCGCCCGAAGTCGACATCGTGTGAAGAGACTGCCCGACGCCGTCGAATCGGAGGTCGAGTTCGAACCGAGGCCACCGACATCGGACTGGAACCGCCTACCGGCGTCGTCAAAGAACTGACACTGTGCCGAGGCCGCCGAGACCGAACCGGAACCGCCTCACGGCGTCGACACGACTCCAGCGGCGTCGGAACATCAGAAAAGGGCAGTAAGTGGAGTAGAGGGCGCCTAAGGCCCTGTGGAGACCTGAGAGACTACTCTAAGGGGCTAGGGAGGTGCTGAAACCCACCTGACTGTGCCTGGGGTGAACTGGGACTAACCTAGAGAGGTTGTGTGGAGAAGGGAAGCCAGGGCATTGGTATTTCCCCCTCCTTTTGATCTACCTCAGTTTAGGCCTCAGCCTTTGCCTCAGCCAGGGAGTAGTACCCCTCAAGCCTTTCACACCCTACAAGCTGTGCCTGGGCCAATTCAGCCCTTCAGTAGTGAAGTGTCATCTGATTCACAAAGTGTACTGTATACTTCTAATTATTTATTGGGGTTACTGTATTTATTAAGTTCTCATCTATTTATTGCTGCACTGAATTTATAGGTCCACAGGACTTGTTGGTGTACAGTATTTATTGGGACAGTATTTATTAGTACAGTATTTATTCCCTCAAAGTATTTAATTGTCTGTATATATTGCACTTGTATTTATGCCCTGTATTTATAATCACCCCTATTTATTTCAGCAAACAGCAAATATTTATTTGACCTGCTATATTTAAAAATGTATATATTGTGATTGTTATTTATTTTTCCAATCAGCAACTAAGAGAAAAAGATAAAGAAAGAATATTTTCATAATTTTTACGGTGTAGAGTCGTTTTTGGAACGGATGCACGCATGGTTATTGTATGGGTATATTGTATGCTTAGCACTGCGCCTGTTTCCTGACCACTCGAGCCAAGCTACCCCGTTGTGTCGGGAAGGTCCACCACCACCCAGCGGAGTGGGAGTGGGCTGTTTCCAACATAAATTGGTGTTCAGTGGTGGGATAGAGCTGTGCCTACATATACTCAACAATAACTGTGGGTAGTCCATAGGCCTACACCGGGAGTTTTCTCACAGCGGCCTTCCTAATTGTGGGTTTTTGTTTTTTCCAAATTTACTCTGGTGGTGGGAGGAGGTATTACTAAAGGTACCCCCCTGCATTGTTACTGCACAAAACCTGTCCTCTAACCTGGGTGGGCAAGATGGAGTTTGTTCTTGAAGATTTAGAAACATACACTGTGGCCCAACTCAGGGAGTTTTGCCAGCGAGAGGGGGTGTACTGTCCCCCAGGAGCAAAGAAGGGTGCACTTCAAACCAGCTTAAGGGCTTGGGGGGAGGCACGCAGGGAAGGCAAGGCTGAGGAGGAAGACAGGGATGGAGAGCCTGACCCCGAGGGGGCTGAGATGTACCAACCTGAGGTGGGGAACCTGTCAGCAGGGCCCAGGACACTTTCTAGGGGGGGCAGCCGTGCCTCTAGTGGGGGCTTATCCAGCGTGGAGTTAGCAGATCGGAGAGAGAAAAGACAGCTCACATTGGATTTAGCAAAGCTGGAGAAGGAGAAGGAGGAACAGAGGTTGGCTCATGAGACGGAGAAAGAGAGGATGGCTCATGAGATAAGACTGAAGGAGATAGAGCTTCAGATCCTCAGAATTGGGGCACCAACTGTTCCTAATGGTGGCAGCCAAATCCAAGAGTCCACCAGGGAATCCAAACCTTACCTGCCAAAGGACATTGTAGCAAGCTATGGGGCAGGTGATGACATCGCCAAATGGCTCGCAGCCTATGAGGTCTCATTGAGGGCCCATGGGGTTCCAGTGAAGTATTGGGGAGGGGGATTGTACAAATACATGCCTCCAGCTGGTAGGGATGCTTTATTGGCCCTCGAAGAGGAGGAGCAAACCCACTACCCCACCATGAAACTGGCGCTCATCAGGAAGTTTGGACTAACTCCGGAAAAGTACAGGCAGAAGTTCAGGGGTAGTCACAAACTGGGCACACAGAATTGGGTGGACTTCCTGGACTATGCAAAGAAGGCACTGGAAGGTTGGATTCAGGGCAGTGAAGTCAGGAACTACGAGGAGCTGTTTGACCTGGTATTGAAGGAACACCTACTCGAGAAATGTTTCCCTGAACTGCGGCAACACCTGGTGGATAGCAAGCTGACCAGCCCCCGGAAGCTTGCTGAGGAGGCGGACATTTGGGCTAGTACCCGGGTGTCCACAAGGGGGACTGGAGGGGATACTCAAAAGGCCGGACAGGGCGCCCCCCAGAAGAAAGAAGGAGGGGAAAAGAAAAAGGAGTTCTCCAAAGGCCCCCAAAATAACTTCCAAGGGAAGGGAACAGGATTCACCTCTAAGGCTAACCCACCCAGAAACCCTAATCCTGGCCAGAGTCAGCAGCCAAGGGTTGTCCATTGCTACGAGTGCGGTGGCGTTGGACACTATAAAGGAGATCCGAAGTGTCAGAAACGATCACCCCCTCCCACTGGAGGAAAGCCCCCCGGAGTAGCTAGTGCAGTGCTCGGGGAGGAGATGCCCTTAACTAAGGGAAGGGAGTGGGCGGGTGTCACTTTAGTGTCCCTGGGAGAACGGGAGATGGTTCCTAAGATCCAGGTGCCCGCAAATACTGCAAAGTATGGGCAGTGGATCACCATCAATGGCCAAAGAGGGGAGGCTCTGAGAGACACAGGAGCCAGTATGACTATGGTACGTAGCCAACTGGTGTCTCCAGAGCAAGTCATTCCCGATGTACTCCACCCAGCCGCGATGGCTGACGGCAGAACCGGCCACTATCCCGTGGCTGAGGTTCCCTTTGAATGGGGGGGGGTTGCAGGTTCACTTCGAGTTGCCGTAAGCCCTGCCGTGCCAGTCGATTGTCTGCTGGGCAATGACATGGAGCACAACGCTTGGAAGGAGGTGGAATACCGGACTCATACCGAGATGCTGGGTACACCTGACTGGGCCTGTGTTAGCACAAGGTCCGTGACTACCCGAAGAGGGAGTTCATTCCGGCTGGAGCCTGGAACAAAGGCCCAGCCAGCTGCCAGTCAAGGGAAGAACCGAGGACAGGAGGAGCCTGCCTCGGCGTCTCCACCCCGTAGGACGGATAGGCCACCGGAGGTGGTGGACCAGGAGTCTGCGGAGGGGGACGTTACCAACCTGGAGGACCTACCCATCCCGGCCGAGTGGCACGTGGAGGGAGGCCCGTCCAGGGAGGAATTCTGCCAGGGCCAGAGGGAGTGCCCTACCCTTGAGGGGCTGAGGCGTCAGGCCAAAGCCCAGGCAGCAGGGAACGTTGAAGGGAACTACAGTGTTTACTGGGAGGATGGCCTCCTCTACAGTGAACCCAAGGCACCCCTACATGGATCGTCACGAGCCTTGGTAGTCCCTCAACGTTATCGAGCCTTCCTTTTAGAGTTGGCTCACGAGATCCCCTTGGCAGGACACCTGGGGCAAGACAAGACCTTCGCCCGTCTTGTCCCACACTTTTATTGGCCTCAGATGAAAGTGTCGTCCGATACCTACTGCCGGACATGTGTGTCTTGCCAAGCCAGTGGGAAAACAGGGGTGAAGCTGAAAGCTCCCCTGGAACCACTTCCTGTCGTTAGCACCCCCTTTGAAAGGGTGGGCATCGACATTGTGGGTCCGTTAGATCCACCGACTACAGCTGGTCACAGGTTTATCCTGGTTCTGGTGGATCATGCCACACGGTACCCAGAGGCAATACCTCTGAGGACCATAACAGCACCTGTTGTGGCTAGGGCCCTGATGGGAATCTTTACCCGAGTGGGTTTTCCCAAGGAAGTTGTGTCCGACAGGGGGACCAACTTCATGTCAGCATATATGCGGGCAATGTGGAAGGAGTGTGGAGTGACCTACCGGTTCACAACTCCTTACCACCCCCAGACCAATGGTCTAGTGGAAAGGTTTAACAAAACCTTAAAAGGCATGATCAGAAGTCTGCCTGAAAGCCTGCGGAGGAAATGGGACGTCCTCCTACCCTGTTTACTTTTTTCTTACAGGGAAGTGCCACAGAAGGGAGTGGGCTTCAGCCCCTTCGAGCTTCTGTATGGGCACCCTGTACGTGGACCTCTCAACCTGGTGAGAGACGGATGGGAAAGAACTCCCAGAAAGCTCCCCCAGGATGTGGTGAGCTACATGCTGGCCTTCCGGAGCCAAATGGCTAAGTTGTGGAAGCAAGCTTCTGACAACTTGGAAGCCAGCCAAGCAGTGATGAAGGCGTGGTATGACCACAACGCTCACCCGGTGGAGTTGGAGCCTGGCCAGAAGGTGTGGGTGATCGAACCAGGAGAGCTTAGCGCCCTCCAGGATCGCTGGTCAGGACCCTTTGAGGTGTTGGAGAAGAAGGGTAAGGCTACCTACTTGGTGGACCTGAAGACCCCTCGTCAGCCCCTGCGGGTGCTGCATGCCAACCGCCTCAAACCCCACCACGAGAGGCCCGAAGTCATCTTGATGATGGTGACTGACGGAGGAGAGGACGTGGAAAGCGAGCCTCTCCCTGATCTGTTTGCGTCTCAAGAAAAGGATGGGTCGGTGGAGGGAGTGATTCTCTCCCCATCTCTAACTCCTGAACAGCAGGAGGACTGTCGCCAGGCCCTGGGGCAGTACTCCTCGTTGCTCTCCCTTGTCCCAGGTAGGACTCACCTGTGCGTCCATGACGTGGACACAGGAGACAGCCCACCTGTGAAGTCCAAGATCTACCGGATGTCTGACAAGGTGAAGGCCAGCATTCATAGTGAAGTCACTAAGATGCTGGAGCTAGGAGTGGTTGAACCTTCTAGCAGCCCCTGGTCCAGTCCGGTGGTGCTAGTACCAAAAGCTGCACCACCGGGTGCCCAACCAGAACTGAGGTTCTGTGTGGACTACCGGGGACTGAATTCAGTGACAAGGACTGATGCTCATCCGATCCCTAGGGCGGATGAATTGATTGACCGGCTGGGAGCTGCCCAATATCTAAGTACCTTTGACCTTACTTCGGGGTACTGGCAGATCTCTTTGACTGATGGAGCAAGGGAAAGGTCAGCCTTCTCCACGCCCCATGGCCACTACCAGTTCTGTGTGATGCCCTTTGGGCTCAAGAACGCACCTGCCACGTTTCAGCGCCTGGTAAACCAGATCCTCACCGGAATGGAGAGTTTCTCTGCTGCTTATCTGGATGACATAGCCGTCTTCAGTAACAGCTGGGAGGATCACTTGCGTCACCTGCAAGCTGTTCTCCAGGCCCTGAGACAAGCTGGATTGACGATCAAGGCCAGCAAGTGCCAGATCGGGCAGGGGTCGGTAGTGTACCTTGGACACTTGGTGGGTAGGGGAACGGTGCAACCCCTCCAGGCGAAGATCGAGGCCATCATGGCCTGGGAACCCCCCAAGACACAGACTGAGGTCCGAGCATTTTTGGGCCTCACGGGATATTACCGCCGCTTCGTGAAGGGGTACGGTACCATCGTAGCCCCCCTCACGGAGCTCACGTCCAAGAAACAACCTCGACGGGTAGTCTGGACGGAGGCTTGTCAGCAAGCCTTTGAGAGATTGAAGAAAGCCATGTGCGAGGCCCCGGTCTTAAGGGCCCCAGACTTTTCCAAGAAGTTCATTGTCCAGACAGATGCATCAGAACATGGCATTGGGGCAGTGTTATCGCAACTCAACGAAGAGGGTCTGGATCAACCCGTGGTCTTCCTATCCAGGAGACTACTTCCCAGGGAACAGAAGTGGAGTGCAATAGAGCGTGAAGCCTTTGCAGTGGTATGGGCTCTGAAGAAGTTGCGGCCATACCTGTTTGGCTCGCACTTCCTAGTTCAGACCGACCACAGACCCCTTCGTTGGCTGATGCAAATGAAGGGGGAGAATCCCAAGTTGTTGAGGTGGTCTATTTCCCTACAGGGGATGGACTTTCAGGTGGAACATCGGCCTGGAGTGGACCACGCCAATGCAGACGGTCTCTCAAGGTATTTCCGCCTTAGTGATGAGAACTCCCAAGGGGTTGGGTAGCTCTCCCCACTTTCAGCTGGGGGGGACGCGTGTTAGACCTGTCAGCCCTTTGGGTGGTCCCTCCTCATCATTATTTATTTTGTCCCACTTTTGCCTCAAACCCAGTTTGAATTTTTCCTTTTTGGGAACCACCAGACTTTTTCGTGTTGCTACAGATTCAGGGAACCATTTTAGCTACCCCTGAAACTTCTGTCTGAGGGCCTGAAGCACAAAATGGTGGCCACCTGTGACATCACCAGCATCCACTGGAACCTACCAGCACCTTCCAGAACATTCCAGGAGCTTCCAGAACCCTGTGACCGTTGGAGGCGGTTTAGAATGTTGGGAGGATAAGAGAGGCAGTTGGCAGTTGGAGCTGGCAGTTGGCACCTGACTGGTGAAGAGAGAGGAGCACAACAGTGAAGGAGGAAGGAGTGAAGCAGCAGGGGTGGAAACTTGTGCCTGGAGTGGGGTCCATAAACCCACCCTTGATACTTGTCCCTACTGATGGATCCCAGCCTATAGCCCTGTGTGGGAAAAAGTCAGAAGAAAACCATCCTAAGGACCTGGACAGCAGGAACAGGCCTTAGAACCAAGAAAGCAGCAAGATTCTGACCTGAGAACTGGTTTCCCTGGAGCCTGGCGTCGAGTAGCCGAAGACCTGGAGCCCGAGGTGGAGAAGCGGCGCTGACTGAGGTAGCAGACGTCGTACCCGGAGCCGCCTGAGGTCATAAGAGGGCGCCGGCGGAGGTCGAGTGGAATACCAAGGGTCGAGAAGGAGGTGAACCGAGGTCGAGCGAGCGGCGTCATCGGAAGGGTGAAGTCCGCCCTCCGGAGTCGTCGGAGACCGAGGTAGAGGAGCACCGGAGACCGGGAGTGAGGATCGCACTCCGGAGTCGCCCGGAGCCTGTGAGGAGGAGCACCGGAGGTCGGGGGTGAGGATCGCACCCCGGAGTCGCCGGAAGTCGACAGCGAGGTCAGGCCGGCCGACGTCATCGGAGCCGAGAGCGCCATCGGACCGGAGCCGCCCGAAGTCGACATCGTGTGAAGAGACTGCCCGACGCCGTCGAATCGGAGGTCGAGTTCGAACCGAGGCCACCGACATCGGACCGGAACCGCCTACCGGCGTCGTCAAAGAACTGACACTGTGCCGAGGCCGCCGAGACCGAACCGGAACCGCCTCACGGCGTCGACACGACTCCAGCGGCGTCGGAACATCAGAAAAGGGCAGTAAGTGGAGTAGAGGGCGCCTAAGGCCCTGTGGAGACCTGAGAGACTACTCTAAGGGGCTAGGGAGGTGCTGAAACCCACCTGACTGTGCCTGGGGTGAACTGGGACTAACCTAGAGAGGTTGTGTGGAGAAGGGAAGCCAGGGCATTGGTATTTCCCCCTCCTTTTGATCTACCTCAGTTTAGGCCTCAGCCTTTGCCTCAGCCAGGGAGTAGTACCCCTCAAGCCTTTCACACCCTACAAGCTGTGCCTGGGCCAATTCAGCCCTTCAGTAGTGAAGTGTCATCTGATTCACAAAGTGTACTGTATACTTCTAATTATTTATTGGGGTTACTGTATTTATTAAGTTCTCATCTATTTATTGCTGCACTGAATTTATAGGTCCACAGGACTTGTTGGTGTACAGTATTTATTGGGACAGTATTTATTAGTACAGTATTTATTCCCTCAAAGTATTTAATTGTCTGTATATATTGCACTTGTATTTATGCCCTGTATTTATAATCACCCCTATTTATTTCAGCAAACAGCAAATATTTATTTGACCTGCTATATTTAAAAATGTATATATTGTGATTGTTATTTATTTTTCCAATCAGCAACTAAGAGAAAAAGATAAAGAAAGAATATTTTCATAATTTTTACGGTGTAGAGTCGTTTTTGGAACGGATGCACGCATGGTTATTGTATGGGTATATTGTATGCTTAGCACTGCGCCTGTTTCCTGACCACTCGAGCCAAGCTACCCCGTTGTGTCGGGAAGGTCCACCACCACCCAGCGGAGTGGGAGTGGGCTGTTTCCAACACACTTGCTTTCTTTTCTTTATTGTATCAATTCCTGAATTTTCACATGGTGACCAGGCCAATATGGCCGCCAGCTTTTTGGATTAAAGTAATGCACTGCTGATGGTGTCACATATTACATCACTCAGGACATGGTCAGTGACATCACTGATGACATCACTGATGACATCTCCAATGACATCACTGATGACATCATCTACGTGATCCTCTGATGCACCTCCTCACACCCTAAAATACAGACTACCATTCTCGAAACCATAGACACACCAATACTAGTACAGCTACAATATTCTGTGCACTATGCATGCAGACCTCTAATCAGCTACATAGCTTTGATACAGTCTTTTAAATACTCAGTTAGTACCTATGCAGTCTAGGAATCCTTCTGTCTGTCCCATAGACTTCTCCATTCAACCATCCAGCACTATCTACGTATCCTATCACTCTGCCAATACCTAAGCACTAATAAATTTAGCATGCACTCTCTTTGCAGCACTGAAATTACTCCAGTTATTAGTCATATACTTAAGGAATGGCATTGTCAAAAACACAAGTGCAGGTACACTCTGTTTGCAGCACTGTCATCATTCCAGTTACTAGTGGTATTCTTATAAAATGACCTAGGCACCAACACAAGTACACATAAAATATTCTTTGCATAATCCCTACAAATCTCTAAGCAGATACATACTATTGTTCCACTCCATTAAATACTGAAGTAGTACCCATGCAGCGTAGGATACCTCCTGTCAGTCTCATACAATTCTTCAATCAAAACATCCAGCACTATGTTCTTATTGTATCAGTCTGCCAATACCTAAGCACTTATGGGGCAGATTTACAAGCATCCTGTGCCACCAGTACATCACTTTTTGTAACGTAGTGATGGCACCAGGCACTCCTTCATATTTACAAGGAGAGGAAAAGCCACACAGCGTGGTTTTTCCTCTCCTTGTAAATATGACCCCTTCATACACAGAACTTTGCGTTGAAGGGGCGTCCCATAGGTGTTGCTGTGGGTGTTCCCATGCAACACCCATCTCCACATCTCCAGATTTATGAGAAATCGCAAATCTGGAGATGTGTGTGAATGCTGCGCCATCCTAGAGTTGGTGTAGCAAGGTGCAACGAGGAGAATTGTTTTCATTTCTCCTAATTTTTTCCTCTTTCAATGAATGCTGCATTCCACAGCATACATTGAAAGAGGAAAATGCCTTTACTGATTGTTTTTGTGCAGGAAGGTGTGCCTTCCTGCACAAAAACTATCTCCACACGACACAGACATCCTTGCACCGTGGTGCAAGGGTGCCTGTGTCACTGCATGGCTGAAGTTTGTGCAGCAGTGCAGAGGGAAGCACAGAGTTGCAACATATTCATGTACATATGTCACATCCCTGTGGTTTGGAAGTGCCACAGTGCAGTGCAGCTAAAGAGCTTGCAGTGTCACGCTGCAGTACTTCCTCATAAATCTTCACCTATAAATTCACCATACACTACTAATGCATTCTTTCAGTCAATCATGCTGTATAAATATATTCAACCAAACTTTGACACATTACCTTGCAATTATAGTTCTTTCTTTAACCAGATAATGTAGTTCTGATAAGAACTTTTTTTTTCTTCTTTTTTCTTTTGTATTTGTTTTTTAATTTTTTTGAACAATTTTGTATTTTTTTTTTCAAAAAATGAACAAAAAGAAAGAACAAGTAAAACAGGAAACATTTGGAATTACTTATCATTCCGAAAACAAAAAAACTAAAAAATTATCAATGATGATTGCATTGTGCAGCACAAACTGCATCCACCGACTGCTCACCGAAGCATATAAGTTTCTTACACTTCACGCAGTGTTGCTTGAGAAAGGCGAAATCTGGCCTAATGTCCATTGCAGGTGTTCCTGAGGACACTCTAGATGTACTTGCCACAGCAGGTGAGGAGTTCAAAGCAGCTCGCCTCATTTCCTCCCGAGCAAGATTGAGAGGATGTGTGGTCCAGAGATGCTTGTACATAGAAACAGTGCCACAAGAGTATTTTTTTTCACTGCCTCTTGACAGAACTTTTGCACGTCACCTTTCTCGCATTTACTTTCTTCTCTCCGGGTGGAAAAGTGAAGAATTTCCACACAACAGATTCCGGCCTCTGTGGACGTGGTGCCTCCTGCAAGAATTCTTCTTCAGAAGATAATTCCTCCTGCTGCTGCTGCTGTCCAGACGCCATTTTGTTTGATATTTTTTGAACAACACCGAAAAAAAACAAGAAAAAAGGGTTCTTGTAGGAAAATAGATGTCTCTCTAAAGATGCTCCAACAAGAATGATTAAAATGGGTGGGGTCCTTCAATAGTTACAGTGGGAAATGTTATGAACCAATGAAATCTTTTTTTTTTAGGTCACATGGGATCCGTGCATTCTGCGCTCACAAAGCACGCACCCAACGCGACTTTGCGAAAATATATTTAAAAATAATATAAGTTTATTATAAGTATAAATATATTATTTTTATGAATATCTTAGATAGTCTCTTGCCCTAATGTGTACATTAAACACACATACATATCATTTTAGAACATAAAAATCTTTTGCGGGAGTCGCGCACCCAGCGTGCCCCAGCACGTATATGACATCACGCGGGACCTGCCAATGCGCAAGCGTCGTGTACCGTAATGCGCATGTGTCGTGAATGCGCGGGAGCAGGAGTCGCGGACTGGTCGCATACAATCGCGCACATCACGTAATATTAAATGTATATGATGTAACTGAAAAACACTCAGCAATCGCACACCGTAGGCGGATCCTTCACGATGTTTCTAAAATGCCAGCCAGAATCCGCGCACCCACCGTGATGTGTACGCTTTGGGTGCGCGACTCTGGAAACATATTTGAAACATTTTTAAAAAAAACAAAATAATATAAATATATTTTAAATTTTTTTTTACAAAATTAAACAATATTTCTGTTTTAATTTTTTTATTTTTTGTTGTTCAATTTTCAGAAAAATATATAATGTTAATTAATGAATAAAATATTTATAATTAAACAGTTAAAAATCTGTTGAAAATCAGTACAAAAAAATAGGTATAACTACTATTAAACTTAAAAATTAGCGTTTAAAAAACCTTTGAAATTCACTGAAAAAAACAATAGGTTTCAGAGACGTCATAGTTAGTAATTAGCATTTAAAAAAGCTTTGAAATTCACTGAAAAAACCATTAGTTTCAGAGACATTATAGTTAGAAATTAGCATTTAAAAAACCTTAGAAATTCACAGAAAAAAACATAGGTTTCAGGGGTATTATAGTTAGCTGGACATTTCACTCGTACAAAACCATAGAAATTCCTCCGTTATAGTTAGTTCTACTAACTATATCTCGCGCGCCCGCAATGCACTGCTGATGATGTCACATATTACATCATTCTTGACATGGTATGTAAGATCACTGATGACATCACTAATGACATCTCAAATGACATCACTGATGATATCATCCACGTGACAATCTGATACACCTCATCATACACTAGTGTAACCTTTCATCACTCACTGTAAAATACAAAGTACCATATTTGAAACCATTGACACACCAATACCAGTTACTACGTACCCACTCACTGATTCCTAAGTCTACACACACAAATACCCATTCAACAACAGAATCCCTTATACATGCAGTCACTAATTAATAGAACACTATCAAATGCACTTATACACATATGTAGACATTGACACATCAGCAGTCATCCTAGTTGGTTATGCAGTCATCCTACTCACTCATGAAAAAAAAAACACACTTACATTTACTCACTTACACAATTATATACACAACACCTCATTTATTCAAACACATAATAACTCATAGATAATATGTTAAAAAATCACCATTACAATTATACACTCATTCATATAGTTACTCTCACAATCGCTGACTCTTACATATACTTATTTATATACACCAACTCCCACATACAATGCCTTTTATTTTTTTACTTTGTTGAAGATGTACAACTAAAACATATATTCGCTCACCAACACACAAATAAATACACCCAGTCACCCAAACAACTGTTTCCACATGCCCTCTTAAACCTATACACCTAGTCAATCAACCATTCACACATCTATTCATAGAGTTACACACACCCCAATCAACCACACACAAACTCAGTGTCCCATACAAATACTCACCCAACTAATCAGTAACTAATATACACACTCATGTAGTTAGTGACCAACTGATGCAGCATGTTATACAACAACAGAGACAGTGATGCACACATTCACATAGTTTAGTTACTAATCCATGTATTAAGTGAGACACTTTTAATTACTCACTTAAACAGACAGTCAGACAGCTACTAAATCCTCCATCCAGACAGTTATATATCCATCCACTCAATCTTCAATACAGATTGGTATATATATATATGATACATATTTAAATTTCAGACTATACCACATTCACTGGATGATGTCATCAGTGATGTCATCAGTAATGTCATTTGAGATGTCATCAGTGATGTCATCAGTGATGTCACTGACCATGTATAGACAATGAGTATGCAGTTCCTAACAGAAAGAAAAAAAACAAAAGACAAATCCTAACTGTAGAATAACCACCAATACAATGCAGGAGAGTGATCTCCTTGTTGGAAAAAGACCCTCACACACCTGACAAGAAGGTGTCTTGCTTCATCATCGGGTCTGCTCCTACTCGGGCCGGCGCTGCAATGCCCGATCAGGCGCCCGTGATGGGGCCTACTTAACGGAGATCTTTATTCCGAAGCCGACAGGTGAAGCGAAAGTAAGGGTCTCAGTGTAGGTGAAAGTGAAAGTGTATAGTGAAGTTTAAAAAAAAGGGAAAAATATTCCAATCAAAATAATTTTAATGAAGTTGGTTCTTCCCCTAGTTAAAAATAAAGAAATCGCGTATGGTCACCCTATGTCGTGCTATTATACGCTAAAATGTGAGGTCGACGTGTTTCTTGCCCTATTATCAGTTCAATGGCAATTCCTCAGGACCTAATTGAAATACTACCTACACATTTGTTGGTGGTGGACACCCAACACATGTAGTGAAAAGTGACCACCCTTACAGCACCCTAAAAAATGTGGGGGTACCTCTGGTGTCAAAAAAGTTAATCAAATATAACCTGTAGAGATAAAAACAGTTAGAACAGTCAAAGATAAAGCAATGCGATATCATTAAAATCAAATCAATAGTATTGATTCAGCAGGTGACAGTGCATCACACGCATGCAATGGGCCCATGGCAGTGACATGCTTGATGCAGCCAAACTATCGTAAATAGATCGAAGTGTGTTCAGATGATGAAGATGATGTCATGTGTGTCACAACAGGTCAGTACGGAAACACGGGGGAGGGGGGAGAATGGTGTGAACAACGTCACTCTCAAACATCAGGAAAGTCCTCACCCTTGTTATTTATGGTCCGGCCATAACAATACCGGTTAACGTCGACACTGAATTCTAGTGCCCTGTTATATGATAAAGACATGTTAATTCAACAAGAAATACTGCAGGAGAGTGATAAAAAAGATAAATATAAAGGTGTCCAAGTCAATTCAAAAGCCAGAAGATCTGAGGTAAAAGTACACAACCCCACGAGTAATTAAATGAGGTGGGGTACAAAAAATGGCTTATAAGGTTTATCAAATAGCAAAGGAAGGTGGACTTGTAAAATAATGATCACGCCACCATTGTGGTTGTTAAGGAGGCTATGAATACCTCAACAAAGCTTTAAGCAGGGTAGCCATGTAGCGTAGCAAGCAACAAAAAACACACATCCGGTATCGCTATCTCACTAATATTAAGAGAGAAAGGAAACGCTTACTTGCCAATGGAGTCTATCGCCCAAACGTAGCGGTAAACATCATGGGGAAATGGGAGGCAGGAGCGTGGAAGCGTTTGAGAGAACGCGGACTCATTACTCACGGTTCACTTAGTAGAGTCACGAAGTTGATCCTACCCCGGCGGCGCAACTGGTCCAAACGGTCTGGTAATCGAGCTTGAGAGCCCCGCAATGATAAAGGTTGGAGGTCGGGGTGGGCGTGGTTCGAAGAGTGCCGGTACGAGTGAAAACCGCTAGAACACCCACAACCAGCCGGCGCCATATTGGGGCAGTAGTCACATGACCCCCTGGTGGTCATGTGATCGCATGGAGGCCAATCAGGGTTATACGATCTGTGGGTATCGATCGTTAGTATAGAAATAAACTTAATGTGTATAAGGACGGGTGTATGGCAACGGAGAGAGCCTCGACACGTCCAGGTCACCCCAATATAGAAAATTAATACGAAGTCCAAGAAAAAATTAAATAAAAATATTTTATTATTTATTTAACACCCGCATGTACAGCAGAGATTCCTGAACAATATGAGGTGACAAATAAGGGTCTTAAATTGGAGAGAGCCACAGATGTGCGGGTCAGGGCTTACATTTAGTAACTAGCTCTCACAGAACATGACCCTCGAGCTGAAGAAAAGGGAAAAAGAAGTATAACCTTCTCGAGAAGACTATAATGGCAGGATAGTGTTGTACAGAAAATCAAGTCTTTTTAAACTGATACAGATCATTTTGCTAATTTAGTTTTATTTTATTTTTATTTTAATGTAAGTGAGAAGGCTCCAGGGTATGTCCTCATTGAGACCCATTTTATCACAGGACAGTCTAAGGACCCACCGTTGTTCAAGGCGAAACAAGGTGTCTTTTGACATGCACCACTCGAAAGAGTCAGGGAGATGTTGTCTTTCTGTGAAGTGAGTCGTCATTTTGGTGTTGGTCTTAGCACATCTGAAAGTACTCCTATGTTCCATTATGCGTACTCCATGCCTTTTTTCATGACCAACCAACATATACCATTGATGATTCTGGCCTGCACAAACCATCAACGTTCACTCCCACAAGTGCGATGGTTCCCAATCAGGTCCTTGCTTTCGAACAAGCTGTATTGAAGGATTTCAATACAAAGGCCGACTCAGCCCCCTTTCACAATCTCTCCACTGAAGAGACCATCGCCATCAGGGCTTTGGCTAGTGATAAGTCCATCACGATTAAACAAGCTGATAAGGGTGGGGCCACGGTTATAATGAACACAGTAGACTACAACACTGAATGTGAGAGACAATTGAGTGATAGAAGGTACTACACTCCGATAAGAGAAAACCCTACACAGAGACTAAAAAACATCATCTCTGCCATGACATACTCGGCTGAATCAATGGGGTGGATCACGAAGAAGGAGGTTGAGTTTCTAACAACAAAAGAACCTGTTGTTCCCTATTTTTATTGTCTCCCAAAGATCCATAAAGGGGTGACACCTGTACCTGGACGTCCAATTGTTTCTGGGATCGGTTCTATACTTGAACCCCTCTCGAAATTTGTCGATCATTTCATCCAACCTTTTGTGAAGAAGACTCCCTCTTTCGTCAGAGATACAACTGATGTATTGCGTCTCCTTGAGGGGGCCCAACATCCTAATGAGGTGAACCTTTTGGTCACTTTGGATGTTGAGGCCCTCTACACCACCATTCCCCAGAGAGCAACACTGGATGTCATTGAGGACATCTTGAATGATGCCGAGTGGGACTCCCCCACCCCGGTGTCATTTGTTATGGAATGTGCTACCATTGCACTCACTGAAAACTATTTCTAGTTCGGTATCCAACTCTTTCATCAGACCCAGGGTACTTCAATGGGGAGCACCTTCGCTCCCAGCCTGGCATGTTTATATATGTCAGCTTTTGAAGAGCGTAAGATTTTCCATTCTGATAACCCATATTTCTCAAACATCTTACTGTGGAAATGGTTTATAGATGATATCCTTATCCTCTGGAAGGGAGACTCGACCAAATGCAATGAATTTTGCACCTGGATCAATACCCTCAATCCATTTCTCAAATTCACTAACACAATTTCTACGAGTGAGATTCCATTCCTTGATCTCCTCCTCAGGTTGGAAACAGGGACAATTTCCACCACTCTCTATCGGAAACCTACTGACAGAAATAGCTTATTGTTATTCAGCAGTCACCATCCCAAAGCACTCAGACAAAATCTACCAGTTGGCCAGTTCCTTCGTATTAGGAGGAACTGTAGCACCCTTGGTGACTATAAAAAGGAAGCTAATATTTTGAAACAAGATCTGTTTCAACGTGAATACCCCAAACAGGTGATTGCAGACGCCTACAAAAGAGCGAGAAATAACAACCGAGAGGGCCTCCTGGAGGATAAGATTAGAGAATCAGACACAAGCATCACATGTGTCACCACATATACCCCTGATTCTAATCGATTGAGGAAAATCATTAGGAAGAATTGGGGTATTCTCAATACTGGGTCACTGACCTTTTCCACACCCAGATTTGCCTTCAAACGTACGAACAACATAAAAGATATGTTGATACATACCAGACCGCAGAAACCTCACAATTTGACACAGAACACACTTTGGGACTTACCATCAGTCCAGGGACACTTCCCTTGCGGATCATGTTCCGCTTGTCCCCAAACCAAGGTTACCAAACTACTGAATCTTCCTAATGGCATTTGTTGTGGGTTGAAGAAACATACCAACTGCAACACAGCCAACTGCATTTATTTGATTAGGTGCACCTGTAACCTCGTCTACATAGGGATGACCACTAGGCAAGTAAAAGTACGCATAATGGAACATAGGAGTACTTTCAGATGTGCTAAGACCAACATCAAAATGATGACTCACTTCACAGAAAGACAACATCTCCCTGAGTCTTTCGAGTGGTGCGTCTTAGACACCTTGTTTCGCCTTGAACAATGGTGGGTCCTTAGACTGTCCTGTGATAAAATGGGTCTCAATGAGGACATACCTTGGAGCTTTCTCACTTAAATTAAAATAAAAATAAAATAAAACTAAATTAGAACAACGATCTGTATCAGTTTAAAAAGACTTGGTTTTCTGTACAACACTATCCTGCCACTATAGTCTTCTCGAGAAGGTTGTACTTCCTTTTCCCTTTTCTTCAGCGCGAGGGTCATGTTCTGTGAGAGCTAGTTACTAAATGTAAGCCCTGACCCGCACATCTGTGGCTCTCTCCAATTTAGGACCCTTATTTGTCACCTCAAATTGTTCAGGAATCTCTGCTGTACATGCGGGTGTTAAATAAATAATAAAATATTTTTATTAAATTTTTTCTTGGACATCGTATTAATTTTCTATATTGGGGTGACCTGGACATGTCGAGGCTCTCTCCGTTGCCATACACCCGTCCTTATACACATTAAGTTTATTTCTATACTAACGATCGATACCCACAGATCGTACGACCCTGATTGGCCTCCATGCGATCACATGACCACCAGGGGGTCATGTGACTACGGCCCCAATATGGCGCCGGCTGGTTGTGGGTGTTCTAGCGGTTTTCACTCGTACCGGCACTCTTCAAACCACGCCCACCCCGACCTCCAACCTTTATCATTGCGGGGCTCTCAAGCTCGATTACCAGACCGTTTGGACTGGTTGCGCCGCCGGGGTAGGATCAACTTCGTGACTCTACTAAGTGAACCGTGAGTAATGAGTCCACGTTCTCTCAAACGCTTCCACGCTCCTGCCTCCCATTTCCCCATGATGTTTACCGCTACGTTTGGGCGGTAGACTCCATTGGCAAGTAAGCATTTCCTTTCTCTCTTAATATTAGTGAGATAGCGATACCGGATGTGTGTTTTTTGTTGCTTGCTACGCTACATGGCTACCCTGCCTAGAGCTTTGTTGAGGTATTCATAGCCTCCTTAACAACCACAATGGTGGCGTGATCATTATATTAACAAGTCCACCTTCCTTTCTATTTGATAAACCTTATAAGCCATTTTTTGAACCCCACCTCATTTAATTACTCGTGGGGTTGTGTACTTTTACCTCAGATCTTCTGGCTTTTGAATTGACTTGGACACCTTTATATTTATCTTTTTATCACTCTCCTGCAGTATTTCTTGTTGAATTAACATGTCTTTATCATATATCAGGGCACTAGAATTCAGTGTCGACGGCGACCGGTACTGTTATGGCCCGGACCACAAATAACAAGGGTGAGGACTTTCCTGATGTTTGAGAGTGACGTTGTTCACACCATTCTCCCCCCTCCCCCGTGTTTCCGTACTGACCTGTTGTGAGACACTCATGACATCATCTTCATCATCTGAACACACTTCGATCTATATACGATAGATTGGCTGCATCAAGCATGTCACTGCCCATGGGCCCATTGCATGCGTGTGATGCACTGTCACCTGCTGAATCAATACTATTGATTTGATTTTAATGATATCGCATTGCTTTATCTTCGACTGTTCTAACTGTTTTTATCTCTACAGGTTATAGTTGATTAACTTTATTGACACCAGAGGTACCCCCACATTTTTTAGGGTGCTGTAAGGGTGGTCACTTTTCACTACATGTGTTGGGTGTCCACCACCAAAAAATGTGTAGGTAGTATTTCAATTAGGTCCTGAGGAATTGCCATCAAACTGATAATAGGGCAAGGAACATGTCGACCTCACATTTTAGCGTATAATAGCACAACATAGGGTGACCATACGCGATTTCTTTATTTTTAATTAGGGGAAGAACCAACTTCATTAAAATTATTTTGATTGGCATATTTTTCCCTATTTTAACTTCACTATACACTTTCACTTTCACCTACACTGAGACCCTTACTTGCACTTCACCTGTCGTCTTCGGAATAAAGATCTCCATTAAGTAGGCCCCATCACGGGCGCCTGATCGGGCATTGCAGCGCCGGCCCGAGTAGGAGCAGACCCGATGATGAAGCAAGACACCTTCTTGTCAGGTGTGTGAGGGTCTTTTTCCAACAAGGAGATCACTCTCCTGCATTGTACTGGTGGTTATTCTACAGTTAGGATTTGTCTTTTGTCTTTTTTCTTTCTGTTAGGAACTGCATACTCATTGTCTATACATAGTCTCTTGGGTACGTATGCTGGACCTTATTATAAAAACCCTTATATCTCTTTCCCCTCGTCTTTGTTTACATGTCACTGACCATGTCATGAATGATGTAATATGTGACATCATCAGCAGTGCATTGCGGGCGCACGAGATATAGTTAGCAGAACTAACTATAACGGAGGAATTTCTATGGTTTTGTACGAGTGAAATGTCCAGCTAACTATAACACCCCTGAAACCTATGTTTTTTTCTGAGAATCTATGTATATATATATTTATATATATATATACACAACCAGAACTGGAACACCACCTTCTCGCACCAGAACACGACACCGCAATCCAGACTTAAAGTAAGATTCCGTTTATTTTTACAATCCGGGCTATGACGCGTTTTGACATGAACCCCTTTCTTGATTATAACTAATTTTTAAATACAATGTTACCATCACGTGGTCACAAGGACATAGACAAAATACTACATATTCAGAATTAAATTACATTATTTACATTCCAAATAATGTTCTTTTCTGAAAAACCGAGACTCACTTAACTCTTCTATGTTTTTTCAATTTTTACATTTTTATCATTTTGCTCTATCGTTCTTTGCCTCCCTCCACTCGCTTCACTTTTTTTGTGTCTTTCTCAATAAACTTTATTGTACCCAACAGGCAAGCCATCCATGCGTGTTTAATATCTAGAGAATCCTATCCCCTATTACATCTATCGGTATGATTTTTTAACCCAGTTAATAGATCCATTGCTTGTACTTAAATAGTTTAACATTCAGTGTCCATCATGGCATTTCGCAGTTTTAATTTGCCGTGTCATACGGGACTAAACATCTGAATCGCGCTGAGCATGCAGGATATAGTACCCTGCATTGGTGCTGCATTCTATCAAGAACCAGACTCATTTGTTGCGCCGACTGTCATTGTTTGTCTGTAGAAAGTGCAAATGCAAATTTCAAACAGTCTAATTTCTATCTAATTTATGAGAGCAGATGGATTTCATGTCCCGAGACAGACCTTGTCTTGACTCATGAATGCCAATCCTGATTAGTTCTTTATCATGGTGGAGTTTAAGTATTTAGACATGCTATGCACATATACATTTAATTACACCAATTCTCTATTGGAGAATGATCTTTCAGTCTTGTAAAGTGCTATGTGCTACGTGCAAAATATCTGCTATTTGAAGTGCTTTTAGTGCGATTATCTTTCTAGCGGTTGTGGGTTTCATAAGGATTAACCTCTCCCTCCATGTGCAAATTAATTATAGTACAGTACTATCCCTCTATGTGCCCCCTTGCATCTGCAGCTGTAGTTATAATAAAGTGACTGTGCTATGTGCAAAGTTGCAATTACAGCTGCTATTTACTTAAAAGTGCAAATGCAAATGCTCCTTGGCTAGTAGCAGCATCACTGAATATGTGCAAAAATACAAAATCCTACTTATTACAACACAATATGAAGTAGAATGGATCATTCAAAATATAACTTAACATACCAAATTATTAGAAGCATTTCATAACTATATTTCACCAATTTCTAATAAGACCTCTCAAAAAGCCCTCTGGGGCATATTCCATCATCTGATTGATTTAAACGGATGCCTATGTACATTATACACAATTTAAAACAAGGTCATAAAAGTGCACCACAGACTAATTTCTTCAATTGATTACATCTTTCAGGATTTGTCTTACACCTGCATCTATGTGGGGGAATGGATGAGTGCGAAGGTTGCACTAGAGAATGTCCCTCATGCCAGGTGGACATACAGGTCTCGTCCAAATTTAAACCGTTTGGAGTCTTGAAGTCAAACAATAGAATATAGCGCGACTCCAATTGCCTCAATTTGTCTTCACGGTTCCCCCCTCTTCTCTTTTTGGGGACCGAGTCTATTACATAACATGTTAAATCTTCAATTCTGCTTATGTGGATCTCATTGATGTGATGAGCAACTGGATAATATTGATCCTTGTTCTTAACTGCCCTGAAATGCTGCAAAATTCTTATATGGGCCATGTGAATTGTGCTGCCTACATATACCATGGGGCACGTGCAATAAAGCACGTACACCACATGATTGCTTTTACAATTAAAAAAACGAGGCATCCTCCATGGTTTGTTCATTAAAGGCAGCTGTATCTCTTTCTTACTCACCCCATGTTTGCAGGCCTTACATTTGAGGCATTTGTTGAAGCCAGGGTTGGCTTTCAACCAACTTTCACCTTCAGTTAATTCAGGGCTGCTGTTCACTTGTTGCTGTCACACTGACCTTGCTATCCTTTAGGAGACAAGGGGCTTTCGTGAGACCTAGCTGTTTAGGATAGGGTCTCCTCTAACCAGGTGCCAATGCCTATTTATGCAGTCTCTCACCCTTGCATGATAGGCATTGTACCCGGGCATCATCCTTATATCCTGATTCGGACCCTCCTTCTTTTTCTTTTCCTTGTTCTTTTCAAAGAGTATTTCTTGTCTTGAAAGCTCATCTACCTTTACTACAGCCTGATCAAGAATTGTCTGATTGTACCCTCTTTCCTTGAATCTCTTTGTCAGATCCATTTGTGCCTGCTTTAGGGAGCTTGCTTCACTGCGAAGCATAAGGGATATTGTATTTTAAGTTCTGGGGGTGGAAACTTTTACAGTGTAATACTGAGTTCCCCGCCGTTGGTTTTCTAAAAGTTCAAGTATGCAACAAACCCTCACTTATAAAAACCTCCAAATCCCAAAAATGTACAGCAGAATCACTTATGTCACACGTAAACAGCAAATTAAGATTGACATTAAGGGCTGTTTTGAACATTCTAGCATTTTCTAATGACCCATTCCATATAATGAAAAGGTCATCAATGAATCTGACCCAAACCTTGATGTTTTCATTCCACTCCATCCTGTATGTTGCTTTGAGCACCTGCTCCTCCCAAAAGCCCATGTGAAGATTTGCATAGCTGGGAGCGAAGCAGGTGCCCATGGCTGTTCCCCTGAGTTGTCTATAAGTGTCATTGTCATACAGAAAAAAGATATTCTCCAGACATAGTTCCGCCATTTTCAGTAACATTTCTGAATCTTGGTACAATCTTACTGGTCTATTGCTTAAAAAATGTCTAAGGGCCCTTCATTTTTGTGTGCAATACTCGAATAAAGCGAGGTGACATTGAGAGTGATTAACAAATCTTCCTTTTCCCATCCAAATTCATGTAGTTTCCTCAGAAAGTCCCCAGTGTCTTGGATATGAGAGGGTAACGCCACAACAAAGTTTTGCAAGAATTGATCTAAATATCTCAAAGTAGTTTCAAAGACGCTTCCAATGGCTAAAATTATTGGCCTGCCGGGAGAGGTCACCCTGTCATTGTGGACTTTCGGTATTAGGTATAAGATGGGAATCACCGGGGTGTCTATTTTCAAATATTGCGTTTCTACTTCTGATATCAAACCCATGCCACTCCATCTTGCCAATTCCTTATGGTACCTGGTTTTTACCTCCAACTGATTGCTGTGCTGGACTTTTTGATAACATTCTGCATCTTTCAATTGTTTCCTTGCTTCATCGTTGTACTTACAGAGTGGCCACAGCAATGTCCAATAACAATGTCCTTTCTTGATTTGATTTTATCCATGATTTTTACATACTCTTTTTCTTCATCTGTTGTTTTTTTAATAAAATTCTTGTTCAAATCTTTTGCCAGTTCTTTGAGGTCCTTAATCACCCGATCTGAAAACAAATCAATGGCGTCATGATTGGTGTAATTGTTGACTTTTTCTTAAATTCAGTGGCACTCATTCCATAAACATTCAGGCCTAGCCTTTCTGCAGTATTTATACCGGGCAGTTCCAAAATGTTGTGAGCTGTATTCCTTTCTAATTCCTCCAGATCTCTAACCAAATTCAGATCTTCCACCACTAGGTTGCCTCCACTTTCTTGTTCTAATATTTTCATATTCTGTTTGCTTTGAGTGATTCGGTTGCAGAAGTATTTTCTTAATTTCAACTTTCGCACATATTTAAAAAAATCAATACGGGTTTGTGCATAATCAAAATTTGTGCGACTGCAAAAAGACAGGCCTAGTGATAAGATGTTAGTTTCAGCCTCGGATAGGATTCGATCTGAAAGATTGATCACTGTGATGGAAGTTGTTTCTGTTAGTTCTTTTGTTGTCCTTCACTTTCGATCGGGATCTTAGTTCCATGCCTTCTCCTCCTTCTCTTTCGTTTCTTTTGTATCCCTGGCCTCTTCCCCCTCTCAATGATTTTTGTCTTGTGTTGATGTTGTGATCTAAACCTAAAAACGCATTTCTTGAAGGACAATTGCAGGTTTGTCCATATTGCTCCTTGCATTCTCACCATCTTCGATGGCTGTGTCTACCTCTGAACTCCATTCTGAGCTTGTGTCAGCAATTTTTCCTTTTTCTTTTTTTTTGATCATTCGGGATGGGTTTCCGGACATCACTTGTCAGCGCAGGGTATCAAACCTTTTGGCAAAGATGAAAATTTGTCCCCGTTTGCAATCCAGGCGTTCCCTGGTAAACTTCGTGACTTTACTGTCTTTGATAGTTTTGTCATATTTTTTGTCTTCCTGTCTTTTTTGGCATATTTGACAAGAATCCTCATCATATTGTTGGAGGATTCAGCTCTATTATTCACCCATTCCTGCAACATCTCTGGGTCTAAGTTCTCAAAGGTAGGAGCAATCATGATTCTCAATCCTCGAGGGACTCTTCCAACCTCGAGGGTTTTGCCTAAATATCTAATTTCCCACCATTTTGAAATTTCGGTGCGTATTAGCTTTTCTAGTTGCCGCATAATCGACTGTACATCATTGCCTGTCATGTCATTCCCTGCTCCCAGTTCTTTATTGGAGCTGCTTGTACCAGGTCTTTCCTCATCAAAGTCTGCTCCCACAGCCTCCTCTTGCATTGTCACCCACTCCTCCATTGTCAGAATGTGCATTTCAAATGAACGAGTGTGTCACTTTAAATGAATGCTCTTCACTGTCCGACAGCGGTTAAACTGCCGAACAACAGCCATTCGGATATTGCTTTCCTTGAGTATCAGTTGCTTGGATTTGCCCCTTAGGATGCAGTCTGCTACCAAAGGCACCTTTTCCCCTTCCTTCCTTAATGCTGCTCACCACTGGACTGCGCGGACGCTTACCTGCTCCCAGGCGTCCTCCGACGCTCCATTCGCTGTAGCACTTCCGCCCACATCTTCGCTATGGCTGCAGCCCCAGTTGTCTTCTGGGGGGGCCTCACATTGTGCAGCACACCAGTTTCCAGACAAGCCAAGCTTCCGTGGGGCTCCCAACCAAGGGGGTGTTGTTTACACCGCACTCAGCACAGCGGCTTACTATCCACAAACGGAACCGGCACACCACCTTCTCGCACCAGAACACAACACCGCAATCCAGGCTTCAAGTAAGATTCAGTTTATTTCACAATCCCGGCTGGACGCGTTTCAACAGGATCCCCTGTCTTGATCACATACAGAGCCGATCTTCTAACTAATCTTTAAATACAATGTTACCATCATGTGGTCACAAGGACATAGACAAAATACTACACAATGAGAATTAAATCACAATTTTTACATTGCAAAAAGATATACATATTCTCCCCCTGTGTTCACCTAGTTGCCCTCAGGCAGCCTGATCGCTGGTGGTGCTCGAATCATAGCGCTAAGTTGCACGCTGTTCTTGTATTGCAAATTGCTATTCCTTTTCGATTGAGGACTCCATGCCACTCTGGTGCACGTTAGAAAGGTTTATTTTGCCTGCTCTTTCTTGAAGACATTCATGTCAACACGTTTCGGTGCATACACACACCTTGGTCATGACCAGTAGGTAGCTATTGTTAAGACCATGTTCCCGTAGAAAAAGTGTTTTTGTTTTGCCTAAATCTTTGGAGTTGTTTGATGAATCTTTACAAAATGTTCTGAAAAAAGTGTCATATTGGGTCTTGTGCATGGAAAGTTTCGGGATGGTCCATCAAGTGGGGTCTTAAAAAGGGAGAGGTCAAACAAAGTGCATTTTCTATGTCAATTTCCATAGACTCTTTATACACTGCTGCAACCCGAACCGCTGAATGGAATTACACCAAGTTTGGCAGAAAGCTAGCTTTGTTATTGATAAATTTGAGAAAATGCAAATTTGTATATCTACGATCACTGATACTTAGTGACAAATTCACAAAAATCTTGAATGTGCATGCCAATATGACTGCTGTGATTGGCTGACTGCAACCTAAGCACAGAGTTGCACCCGCCATTTTAGTTTATCGGGAGAGTCCCCGGAAGCTGAAATAAAACAGCAGAACTTAATTTAAGGGGTCCGGTTGCATGTATCCTAATCCCATGTAAGGATTGTAAGGTTCTTTTAGGGAGTCCACATGTGTACAACATGTCACTAAACAGGTAATTTTTTCACATACAATACCTGCAAATTTACCTCGGCCATCAGTGCAGCCCATTCTGTAATGTTGCAGCCAATTTGCAAATATTGGTGACAAAATTATTAAAAAATACATTCACAGACCAACTCAGACAGTGATGCACCTACTTATAGTCCTACACAGAGAGTCATGTACCCACTCATAGACCCACTCAGAGGCTTATGAACCCACTCACAGACCTACAGAGAGACTCATGCACCCACTCACAGACCTAGTCACAGACTCATGTACCCACTCACAGATCCACTCATAGACTCAAGCACACTGCCAAAGAAAAAAATCATGCACCCACTCACAGACACACTCATACTCATAGACCCATGCACCCACTCACAAACCCACAGAGACTCATGCACCCACTCAGATATCTTCTTGAATATGTATGCACCCACTAACAGTCCCTCTCAGAGACTCATGCACCCAGCCACAGACCACTCACAGACCCATGTACCCACTCAAAGCGACTCAGACCCTCAAGCACCCACTGACACACCAACAGAGAGACTCATGCACCCACTCAGAGATCCACAGAGATACTTATGCACCCACTCAAATAATCATACACTCATTAAAAGACCTATTCAGAGACTCATGCATCCACTCACAGACCCACTCAGAGACACATGCATCCACTCACAGACCCATTCAGAGACTCATTCATGCTCTCAAAGACTCATGCAGAAACGTATTCACTAATTTACAGACCCACACAGAGACCCATGCACCTACTCACAGACCCACTCTGACACTCACACACCCACACACAGACCCACAGAGACTCATGCACCCATTCAGAGATCCACTGAAATACTTATGCACCCACTCACCAACCCACTCAGAGACTCATGCACTCACTCAGAAATCTACTAAGAGACTCATACATCTACACACAGACCCAGGTACTCAATTCAATTCAATTCACTAAGTCTTTATTTCGATAAAATATCATAAAAGACAATACCATTTAAAACCAAGTTAAAAGAATCAAAATACATCAAAATATAACATTAGCAATTCTCATAGGTTTTCATAGTCATAGGTATTTATCAAAAATTGTTCCTTTAAAAGGTGTTGAACAGAAAGATAACCGGTCCACAGTTTGAATGTACTTAAAACAATAAATAATACAATTCACTAAAAAATCTTTAAAAAAAGATCCCCCCTCATAATCGGCCTAACACTCATAAAATCCTATAAAGGCTGCCAATTGGATGCATTAAGGTCAATGCAACACAATACATTTAATTAATCGCCCCCAACACGTACTCGAAGAAGAGTAAGTTTAACATTGCCTCCTCTCTTTAGCACGTATAGCCCACATCCAGCTTAGGAATTTGGTGACGGCAATCACAATCGGTTCATTCGTAGATGTTTTTAGAATCCTAAAAGCTTCGCTGCCTGACCTAGTCCCTAAGATCAAACAGGCAGGCTTTATTCATCTATGCCTAGGGATTTTGTAAGATGGACAAGCAAATAAAATATGTGCCAATGATTCATTCTGCATGGGGCAAAACGAACATTTACTGTGGTTCAAACCATTCCATTTACTAGCGAATAAATTGGTGGGAAGAGATCCTACCCTAAATTGGTGGTACAGTTTCCTATCTTTTTTGGAGGTAATAAAATCCCAGTACTTTTCATACTTAACTTCATGTTTATGTTCTAAAAAGACTATGGATAAGGATGATCCTGTTAAGGCAGAGAAGCGCTTAATTTTGATCATTTTCCAATATGCTGCCTTGTATTCTCTCTTAGAAGGAAAGGAGTTTTTCATGGGATTTTGCCACAGGCTACTCATTCCCTTCTCTGACAAGGTAATTTTTACTCGTCTCAGCCATGGAATTGTATGCATGCTATCAGCCTCCCTAACTTCCAAAAATGCTTGTGCGTACTGGGACAGTTCTGGGGTGACCCATAATCTTCTCCAGTATGCTACTGGTCTGAATTGCGCCGTATCTTGACAGAATAACAGCCAAGATCTAAAAATAGGGGCAATAAGGGAGTTGACTGAGGGAGACCAGTCAATGCCCACAAAAATGTATTTTGGGCTGTTATAAGGGGGCAAGATTCTCAAAGCCCCACAATTCGGCCCAATACAAGACCGAGGCACTAATTATTGTATTATAAATTTTTAAAACTGGAGCGACAGGTTTGGTATATGAAGATTGCTGCTCCTTCAACAGGGCACCTGACAGCTGAGCATGCCTAAGAGTTAATAAATTGATCTGAGGCTTCCAACTAAGTTTGCTGCTAATTGTTACCCCCAAATAAGTAAAAGACTGGGTCTGTTCCAGAATACCTTCCTTCGTTTCTACTCTACCATTAATCACCTTGTGCCTATGTAGGACCATACATTTTGTTTTCTCCACATTCACTAGGAGATTATGGTCATGACAAAACTCCTCAAATCTCCCCAAAGCTAACTGTAAACCCATCTGAGTATGAGGGTGTCGTCTGCAAACATAAGCAAGGGGATTTTCAGGCCTGCTGACGTGGGAGCATCAGTGGGGAAATTCTGGAAGTACTGGACTACCCTATTAATATACAATGAAAAAAGGGTTTGTGCTAAAATGCACCCCTGTCGAACCCCTTTAGCTATATGAAACCTTTGTGTAACACTTCCTTGAGTGTCCCAACGTATCTGTGCATAATTTGCATCATGTAGAGTGACTAAAAAGGCTCTAAAAATTTCTAGTGGCATACCTAATTCTAAAAAGGTTCTCCACATTTTGGCACGGGGAACAAGATCAAAAGCCGACTTAAGGTCACAAATTCAGCATAGATTGTACCCCCACATAAAATAACCACACGCCAGTAAACTAAAATAAACCTAAAAACCTGGTCGATGGTGCTGGTACATGAGCGGAAACCCGCCTGGAGCGGTGACAAAATGTCAAATTCCTCCATCCAGGCTTGGATTCGGCACAGTACCATTCTAGCAGAAACTTTCTCTATACAGTCAATGAGGCTTATTGGCCTATAATTACCCGGGTTAGAACGGCCACCTTTCTTAAAAATCGAGAGGATTTCCGCTCCTGACCAAGTATCGGGCATGGTTGCTCCACTAGCGATAGCATTCACAAGGAGCTGGATATAGGATACCCAAATATCTATATCGTGAAGGAGCAGATCTGATGGAATACTGTCTAACCCGGGTGCCCTGCCTCTTGGGACTGATTTAAGTGTTATTTCCACCTCTTTTTTGGTAAAATACAAGAAGGATTCAGAAGGTGGCAATTCAAATATTTCCTGGGAGGGGTTTATAATTGCAAACTGGGTCTTAAAATAGGATACCCAGTACGCGGGAGGTACATGGTTTTCTGGCACCCGATTTGAATCTCCCCAGCCCCATTTCATAAGATGCCAAAAAGCAGCCATGCTTCTCCCTGTACAAGCCTTAAGCAGCTCCACCCAATATTGGTCATTCCATTCCCTTTTTGATTTCAAGTGGGACGACTTATACCCCTCCCTAGCCTTTCTTATATCCTCTCGGTTTTTAGATCTTATGGCCCTAGCTAAGAGTCTATATGCTTCTCTACATGATTCGCCATACCAGGTGGCAGCCTTAATGCCAGATCGGCTTTTAGATTGATTGCCCGAGTTGGTAAAAAAAAAAATATTAGCTTACTAAACAATTCACTGTGGACCCGTGCCACCTTTAAGTTCACCTCCTCTTGCGTGGCATGAATTTGGAGAGTAGCTAGTGCACTTGCCACTAGCTCCCTCATCTGATGTAAATACTCTACATTATTAATAACTTTTGTCCATTTAACCCTCCTTGCATCAGTTGTTGTGTGAACTTCTACATAAGCAATTCCTGGCACCTGCTTATCGATAATGGGAATACCTTTGAGCTGCATAGAGATCACTAATGGGTTGTGATCGCTCTCAGCCCACTCCCAAACTACCATATCTAATAGGGAGGGCCAACATTGCTTATTAAGGAAAATAAAGTCAAAGCGACTACTTCGCAACCCGTTATTAAAAGTATGTGAGCCCTGCCTATCCAAAAGAGATCTTCCATTTACAGCCCTTACCCCTTGTTCCAAGCAAAACACTTTTAACTGCAGGGCTGCCCCAGTCCATTTTTTATTAGAAGGAATATCCAAATGTGGTATATTCCACAGGGCATCCTCCTCATAACTGAGGTTGACATTATCATCAAGGGGCTCAAAAGAGCAATTAAAATCTCCAGCTATTGTCTTATTGCTTACACCCTTATAATCGTTTAAAAACATATCTAGGAGAGCCACAGTGGGGGAGCCTTTCCCACCTTGCATACCCCTAGCATAAACATTAATAAGCAACGAATCAGGGACATCTAACATCTGTATTCTAATTATTAGAATGTCCCTGCAATCAATAAACAGTTTGTCCACCCTATAACAATCGGACTGCCTTACCCATGTTATTAGTCCCCCCACAGGTCTTCCCCTCAGTCCTTCTTGAGCCGGTTTGGAGAAATTTATAAAACCCTGGCAATGAACGTGGTCTAATGCCCAAGTTACCTGGAAGGTCATTATATCATGACCTTCAATAAAAGTAGCCCAGTCCACTGAGGTTATCTTAGAACATAACCCTGCTACATTCCAGGAAACTAATTTCAAAACAGGGCCAAAGTGTGACTTGTTTACTTTACACACCGGAGGCTCTGGTTGGCTTACATGAACAATCCCTAGGACCCCCTCACCTGTCGTAATACTCCAATGTGATAAGCCACAATCCCCTTCTTCACACACCGTATTGTTACCCGGGGATCTATCCAGTCTGTTTTCATTTAGTGATGTTAGTGAAAATACACTGTTGTTGAGCGTAGCTGATATACAGGTGGCCGTAGGCACTGTGTGATTAATGGCACTTAATTTGCATCCAAGTCAATCGATACCCTCTAGGGAGGAGAATACTTCAAACCTATTACATGTAGGGACCGCATAATTATATGTGCCTTGTTCACAAAAGACGTCCCTCTGGGCTCCCCTACCTCTAGCATGATTACCATGCGGTTTATAGAAGAAACCCAAGGGAAGTATACTAATATCGTCCTTAGTTAAGCAACCAGTCCCAGCCCTTTCCAAAATTTCCTGGACCAATCGCGGAGACCTAAAGTTTAGGACCATGCAATCTCCCATAAAAGCCTTTGAGGATTTACCAACCCAGGGAATTCTTCGCACAATTTTAAATTCACTAAATAGTGTGTTCCCTACCCCTAATCTAGTGTTTAACGGATGTAGGGCCTTGTTCTTAAGCGATGACCAATGCTCCTGTGTGTTAGAGGGGAGCAGTGGTACATTTGCCAATACAACTCTATAGGGTGTTGCTTCAGATGGGAGATGCAAGGACATACAAGCATTCACATCCCCCCCTGTAGTTGCATGGGAGCCTGCAGACCAACTAAACCCCCTCTATGGGTTGTATTAGTATTTGTTAGAGATACTAAGGGGTTGGTCATTTGCGCCCTCTCCTCAACATGGGGATTTGGGATAGCTGCACTTGTGGAAGGTCTGTTATCATCAATCCTCTCCTGTCTGGACTCTACCATACCCAATTGTCCTTGTCCCTGTCTACTGGGGGGATGGAGTGCTCTAAATAGATGCCGCTCCATTGTAGCCAGTCTCTTATCTATACTGGCCAGTTTTACTATTAGCGGATCTAAAAGGGCCATAAGTTTTTCCTCGACTCTATTTAGGAACTCGGTCTCGTTAGTACTACTTACATTACGAGGTCTACATAATCCCTGAGCATCTGAAATTATCACTTCATTCGAGCCTCCCTCGCGCCCGCAAGGCACGGACTTCCTTTTCACCATTTTGGATGCCTGTTGCTTTGATTTAGGAAGGGCACACTCTTTTCTTTTTTTCTGATTATGTGTCGCCTCTACCGCTGCCGAACTCCTTAACTGGCGGATTAGTGTACTGGCAATGGAGTTACATGGAGTAGAAAGAGTACTAGCTGAGCAGTCTAGTGTGGGGGGCTCATTATGCTGACACTCCAGGTGGGGATTGCCTCGGTTGAGGGGGCAGTCAGTAACATCCGTATGTTCAGAAACTGATAATACAATTGGTATGGTTCCACTGGAGAGACTCTGAGGCTCTAGAGAGAGTCTTCTTTCTGTCAGCTGAATCTCGTGTGTTAAAACTGTTTCAGCCCGCGACAGAAACGCATCCAGTGTGCCCACTACGCTGGGTACTCCTCCTCCCCTATGCTTGTTTCTACTCATTACCCCACGCTGTGTAGACAGCAAAAGTGTAAAGACAGATGCATATACAAAGGTGATACCAACAACAGAAAAGCAGAGAACAGCTTACACAGGTTAAATTGTCAATAAGATGGCCCTTTCCAGTCTCCTCCTGTCTCAGACGGGCCCGCCCTTGGCCCGGGCTTTGACTGGCATGTCCCGCGCACGTCCCACGCTACAGGGTTAGAGGCTGCGCTTTATGCGCTGAGATGGACCAGTGCCTCCCCCTCGTCAGCGGGTGCTGGAACAGCTGTGGCTGGCCGTGATGCACCATGGGTGATGTGGTTCCCAAGGGCAGTCAAGATGATCGGGGCAGCAAACAAACAGCGGCGGCAAGCACCTCCAGGTGCGGCATTCGCGTGCTTCAACACCCGTGACCGGGATCCTCACAAGTAGCAGTACGAGGGCTAAAAGTCGGTTAAAGGGACCCACACTTCAGAGAGAGAGGCTGCACTTTATGCGCTTTATGCGCTGAGGTGGACCGGTGCCTCCCCCTCGTCAGTGGGTCCTGGAACAGCTGTGGCTGGCTGTGATGCACCCTGGGTGATGTGGTTCCCAAGGGCAGTCAAGATGATTGAGGCAGCAAACAAACAGCAGCGGCAAGCACCTCCAGGTGCGGTGTTGGCGGGTTTCAACCCCCGCGACCGTAATCCTCACAAGCAGCAGTACGAGGGCTAAAAGTCAGTTAAAGGGACCCAGGTACTCACTTTCCAACCCATTCAGATACTCACATACCCACTAACATACCTATAGAGAGACACAAGCACCCACTTAGAGATCGAGTCATATTCTTACACAGCCACTCACAGACCAACTCAAAGACTCATGCACCCACTCACATACCTACTCAGACTCATGTAGCCCCTGAGAGACAACTATACCCACTCACAGACCTACTCAGACACTCACACTCCCACTAACACACTCACAGAGAGAGTCATGTAAGAACACAGAGATCCACTCAAATTCTTATGCAGCCACCCATTCAAAGACATATCCACCCACTCACAAATCTACTCAGACACTCACACACCCATTCAAAGACCCACTCAGAGATGTGTCAACCCACTCACAGGCCCACTCACACACCTACTCACAGATTCATTCAGATACTCACATGCCAACTCACAGACCTTCTCAGATACCCATGCATCCATTCACAGACCCACTCAGAGATGCATGTAACCACTCACAGACCCAATGAGACACTCACACATCTGATCACAGACCCAGAGAGTGACTCATGCAGCCACTCAGTTATCCACTTAGATACTTAAACACCCACTCACAGACTCACTCACAGACTCATGCACCCACTCACAAACCTACTCAGAGACCTATGCACCCATTCAGAGACTCAGCAGAGAGTCATGCACCTACTCACAGTGCCAGTCAGAGATCCATGAACCTGGTTACAAACCCTTTCAGAGACCCACACTTCCACTAACAAACCCACTCATACAGTCATGCAGCCATTCACAGAACCACTCAGGGACTTTTGCACCCATTCCCAGATCGAATTATACACTCCTACTCCTACTCACAGAGTCACTCATAGACTCATATATCCACTCACAGACCTACTCAGACACTCACACATCCACTGGCAGACCTACTCAGACACTCCCACATCCACTGGCAGGCCCACTCAGACACTCATACATCCTCTCACACACCCACTCAGACAGTCATGCACCCACTGACAGACCCACTCAGACCCTCTCATATGCACTCAGAGACGTACTCAGAGCATCATATATGTTTCATTGCCTTATTTAGTAATGTATCTAGTGTGATGGCCACAATCATTTATATATTTGTGAATTTTGAATGTGGTAGTGGATGTTGAATGTCTGCTTTTGCTTTGCACATTTACGATGTCTTTGCAAATATTGCAACATCTTCATGAATATTACAATAAATGAAGAAAATAAATATTTATAAAGAATATGAACAACATTTTGGGCAATAGGGTGGCTCTGAGAAGAGCCTTTGTGCTCATGGTGTGTATATGACAGCTACACATAAGAGCGGATACATAGTTTTAGGTTGCTTAGAAACACTCAGTTGGCTTTCAATGTGAAGTGATCACCATCACTTCTATAGATTCCATGGATGCCAAAACACAGGTTATTGTTGTAGATAGAGCCCATGTGATCGTCTCTGAGAAATGCAGAAAAAGCTTTAATAAAATGTTTACTGACTATGCCTTTTTGGGGACAAAATTGATTAGACCACTTCCATTTCTGCCTTTGGCATATATTGGAGTACACAAGGCAGTGTGAGGGAAAAGTGTTATTATTTGTGCAAAGGTATCTTTCATTAGGATTTCCAGCCCTACAGTCAGTGTGTCTAGGTCTTTGCTACCACAGTGCACATGGAGTTGGCAATCCACAATGCTTTTAACCAAAGGTAGCAATTGATGCCACTTCAACCTAGGGGCGGGTGGCAAGCTCTGCTCCGCTGGCGGACCTTGCAAAGCTTTCCCCCGCTCCGCGCCCTGCTTGGAGCGTGAAGTTCAGTAAAAAAATGTTGCTTTCTGTGTAGCAGAGTTTACCAGGGCCGCACCCAGCCCACCCCTAAACGTGAGTGAACCACAGACTGAAAACCCCTGTTTGCATGACTAGCTTCCCGATTCTTCTAAGCAGTTCCCTTAAACACAGGGCACCATTCTTAAGCATGGATGTTGCCCGGGGATCACGTCGGCAATTATGCAGTCGCTCTGTAAGTTCTAACATTCTAATTACTAGAAATGCCATTTCATTCTGGGCTACAGGTATATAGATAAAGCTAATGTTGACAGTCAATATATTGCATTAAATGTAAATTAACAGCAAGCCTCTCCTCTTCCGGTCTGCCCCACATATTATTCTGCGCAACAGGACACTGCTTGCACTAGCTGAGTTCGATCAAAAATGACAAGGCGGAGGCTATGACACTACAAATACTATTGCATTCTGGGCCTTAAAGTCTTGTTTTTTTCATTTAAATTACCACTCTGAAAAGCAATGATTAGTGGCCCTTGCCTCTCAAAATGGAGTCACGTGGGCGCCCCTGTTTTTTCATGGTGTGTCAGGGTACATCACGCATAGTTACATGGACATACATACTCCGCAATAGATTTCTGGTACTCATGGTGCGTGCTGTTCCCTGCTCATGAAGAGTGGATTGGCAGGATGAGTGACCTCTCACTGCTATCCGTAGGGCTGTGTTGACACACTGCTGGCTTCCCACACTGATACCCCTAGCCTCGTAGCGCTACTGTTCTAGAGAGGATTCCCTGTCTAGGAATGGAGCTTGCTTCTGCTTGTTTCCTCTTCTGAAGCATGCAAACCATGTCCAACATACTCTATTATTGTCGAACACCAATCACTCACACCAGGCCTTGGACCAAGGCGCTCACTATTCATAAAAACACTTGCCACAAGCCTTGCCATCAAATAGCAGCCAATCATATTAAAACATGTGCCGTTTCCCAAACTTGCTGAACAATCTGCAGGAGCTCTTTCCTCATTGCCGCGTAATGTAATTTTGCATTCCCATAACGAAATAAACCAGAATGTGAATACGGTGCCTCTCCACTCCCTCCCCTGTAGCCCAGCACTCCTCTATTGCTCCTGCCCAGGCTTTGCCCCTCTATGGCTCTCGTTCACTCCCCTATCGGACTGCGAGGAGGAGCAAATGCAGATTAGAAGCCACTGACCATACCTCGGGCCAAGCTGGCGGCCCAGACATGAGCTTGGACTGGAGGGAGATCCTATTGGAGGCAGCCATGTTCCTGGAATGGCAGGCCCAGCAGCAGCAGGTAAGGAGGGCTCCATGGGGGATGAGGCAGTGCCAGTGGTGGTAGGGAGGGATCTCTGGGTGCAGCACATGCCAGGAATGCAGGCTGCAAGGATCTGACTACAGGCACTGCAGCAGTGTGCTGGTGGGGCATTCTTTTCTTC
The DNA here is from genome assembly GCF_964204655.1 of Triturus cristatus. NCBI lineage: Eukaryota > Metazoa > Chordata > Amphibia > Caudata > Salamandridae > Triturus > Triturus cristatus. Next base: position 1,029,267,537 of record NC_140583.1, read on the forward strand.
ACCATGTGTCTCCTAAAGGGCCGTACTCGATTTTAGGGAAGAGTGGAACTCCACAGAATTCTGCATAGTCCAACTCCGTGAACTCCACCCACCCCTACTTCAAACTTTCTCTATCCAACCTAAGCAATGTCCACATTAGGCAAAGTCAAGTCTCTGTCAATACCACTTTTTCTAGCCGACTCTCAGGCCCAAAAATATAGCTGTAGCCCACAGCCACAGTCTAACCATTTTGAAGTGAAGCAGCAGTAGCAGACAGGAGAAGGCTGGAGCTGAATGAGACCATTTTCACAATAAAAGGCAGTTAAAATGAAGGCGTGCTTCTCTTTAAAAAAACTTACTAGATTGAATGCTCTGAATATGGAGTTAATTAAAATTAAGTAGTGTCTTTAAAGGATAAGTAACTAGATCTATGATTGGTTGCAGGAAAAGGAAAAATAAAAAAGTATAATGCAGACTTGTATATACTTATAATTCTGTACTGTACACCGCATCTGTGCCAGCTCATTTTGTAACTAGTACGGCCCATCTAGAATATAATGCAAACTTGTGACCTACTGGTTCTAATGGGTTGCTACGGGGATTGTACTAGGAGTGTAGTGGGGCAAGGGTCTGAAAGAGAGAGTTCTCTGTTTTAAGAAATTATTGGTCTTTAGACTGATTGTTGTGTAACAAGGATTACATTTCCTAGTGAGAGCTTGCTAATAAAGTGTACTTTACTCTTAAAATCATAAAAGTACCTAGCTAAATATGTTTAATTGGGAATTCATGGCAACAATCAAGAATAATTCGCGATTATGTTCAAATACTGTGACATATTGGGCTTCTTTATATAAGTTTATGAAAGGGTTAACATATACGGTGTACAAATCTTATGCTTAGTTTTCACATTTCATGAGAGTATTGAATCATTTGAATAAGAGAAATAAATGTATTTCAGCAACAAACTAAATTTTCAGGTATGTGAAGTACATTGAATTTTGAAAAAAACAATGTTTGAAAAGGTATTTGTGAGGTTAATAAAAGTGGTAGTGTGAATGGTTTTGTATATTTATTAATAGGTGAGCAAATTGCTTTCTGAGTGTGTGAGTATATAACAGTTTGTGTGAGGTCCGGACTAGGTGTGTGAGAAGTTCATTCACAATGTGTTGCCCTGAAGTTGTGTATTGTTCCTATGCTATTTTACTGTATGATTTAACTGGGTTTATGATAGAATATCGATGGCAAAAACATCGACGGTAAAATATCGACAACCTATACTTAAACAGGTAAGTACAAAAATATTGAATCAAATTATTAAAGTTAAAAATAGAGATGGAAAACATATTTGTTCACAAATATAAATTAAATAAAATAATATATATTACATATATAAAATATTAATATTACCTTTAACAAAATTAATAAAATGTAATATACATTTTAACTAAATATAAAATGAAAAAATATATAAACACGCAAACATAATAGTTTATACATATGCAAATCCTTTCCCAGTCCTGAGGCGGAAGCCGGGAGCTGGCGGTACTTGTTTACTTCAGCAAAGCATTTTAAATAATTTTATTTCACTGCGTGGTGTCACTTACTGTGTTTTTAAACGCAGAGGGCATCTCGCCTGATATTCTGCTCGCAGCGCACAGCTGATCACTAGCTGGCGCGCTTTCTCCTCTATTCAAAAGCGGCCGCCATCAGAGCCGGCGTGCGCGCTGACCACGCCCCCTAGAGGCCACGCCCCCTCCTCTGACTACTTAACCCTCGATCCTAGCAGCTGTCAGTCAAATCCTTTCCCAGTCCTGAGGCGGAAGCCGGGAGCTGGCGGTACTTGTTTACTTCAGCAAAGCATTTTAAATAATTTTATTTCACTGCGTGGTGTCACTTACTGTGTTTTTAAACGCAGAGGGCATCTCGCCTGATATTCTGCTCGCAGCGCACAGCTGATCACTAGCTGGCGCGCTTTCTCCTCTATTCAAAAGCGGCCGCCATCAGAGCCGGCGTACGCGCTGACCACGCCCCCTAGAGGCCACACCCCCTTTCTTTCCGGGTTAAATGTGCATCTGGAGGAAGCGCAGCGGACGAGCGCAGCGGGAGCGCCGTTTGCGTGCCGAAGGCGCGCCTAAGGCAAGCCCGTCAGCGCCCGTCATCGCCAGGACATCGCATCTCGCCAGACCCCCTGCACCAAATTCCCAGCTTAGAGTCTGCTATGACAGAGAACATCTTCTCGCACTAAATACCAACACCAGATGCGACAAGCCGGGAGGATGTCTCGGGCAAACAGCACTTCTCTGTGAGTCCTGTAAATTTACCACTCCTAAGCCGTGCCTAGCTAGCTGCATAGCGACTACACCTAAGCTTTCTCCCCTTCGGATTCTTCAACTGAATGTTAGATCTCTCGCAAAGCATCATGCGGAAGTCCATACTCTCATTACGGATGAAAACCCCGACATTTTGTTCATATGCGAAACCTGGCTTCATGACGACCAGACTAGCATTTTGAACCTTACGCTGCCCAATGGTTTCTCCGTAAAACTATTTAACAGAGACTCTAGGGGTGGGGGAATAGCCGTTATATACCGAACCACGTATAACTGCTCCTTCACGAAAGAAGACATCTGGGGTTGCGAATGTGCTCGCTTCAAGATCTCCATTTGCCCTCAATTCACCCTCTCTGGTCTTTACATCTATCGGCCACCAGGCCCCTCTGCCAGATTTATTGATGAACTCCTCGAACTATCCCACACTCTGGCAGTCTCCTCTCCCAACTTCACCATACTGGGTGATCTTAATCTCCACTTGGACTCCGTCAATGAACCCACCATTAAAAACTTGCTGGCCGACCTTACGGCCCTGCAGCTAAACTCCCTGGTCCACTCCCCCACTCATATTGCCGGGCACATATTAGACCCTATTTTTACCAACATCTTGGAAGCCAGTGCTGAGCCCCCTGAACCCATGGGTTGGACCGACCACTCCCTCATCAAACTTACTATCACGGCAAAAAAAACGCACGCTAAAGCTGCGGCTAACCCCTGCCACAAACGACCATGGCACAAACTGTCCTCAGAAAATCTCATTCAAAACCTAGGAGAATTCCATCTCCCCGACAATAACAGAGATATTAACACAGCCTACGCTGCTTTTCATGACTGGATTGTGACAGGGCTTGACGCCGTTATTCCTGCAAAATGGACTAAAACCCGCAGCTCCCCCTCCAACCCATGGTACAACGATACGCTTAAAACCTTACGGAAGGACTGCAAGAAAACCGAACGAGAATGGAGGAAAAACTACCTAGATAGCGACAAAGCCCTCTACCTGTCAAAATTGCGTATATATCATAAGACGATACGTACCACCCGAGCCTCCTTTTACGCAAAGGAAATTAAACAAAGCACCAACCCCACCAAAACGATCTTTAAATTGGTGCAAAGCCTCCAAAAAGTCTCCAACACTGGCTCATATATCACTTCCTCGAAACAGTGCGAAGACCTTGCCACTTTCTTCATTGAGAAAGTGAGGAAAATGTATACTTCTTTTCCTCAAGATGAGCCAGTGCCCATTAACACTTCCAACTCTGCAGTGGACACGTCGAAACTGTCAAGAATACCTGACATATCCCCCGACGACCTTGCAAAACTGTGCAGACAGGTTAAGTCTGGCTCCCCCACAGACCCCATGAGACCATCCAAATTCCTGGACTCATTGGAATTTTTTCTTCCCTCGCTTTCTAGCTTACTCAATCTCTCTTTTTCCTCAGCTGTGGTTCCCACCCGCTGGAAATCCGCTTGGGTCTCTCCTATTATTAAAAAGCCCACATTAGACCCCACAAAACCTGAAAACTACAGACCCATCTCGCTGCTCCCCTGGACGTCTAAACTGGCCGAAGCTCATGTCAAGAAAGTGCTATCCCATCATATGCTGTCCAACCACGTCCTTGATCCTTCCCAAAATGGCTTCAGGCCAGGACATAGCACCGAGTCGGCCCTGCTGACCACCACGGAACACATTCGGGACGCCCTGGACGCTGGTCAAAGTGCCGCGCTGATCCTGTTGGATCTCAGCGCGGCCTTTGACACGGTCTCACACAGCATATTGCTGACTCGACTTGAGGCCATAGGGATCAACGAACTCGCCCTTGAGTGGTTCCGGTCCTTCCTCAAAGACAGGTCCTTTCAAGTTTCAGCCCCACCTTACATCTCCCAACCCCATTCCATCGAACAGGGAGTCCCCCAAGGATCGGCGCTCAGCCCATCACTCTTCAACCTATACGTCCAGCCTCTTGCAGCAGTGGCAAAAGAGTGGGACCTTACGCTTGTATCGTATGCCGACGACACACAGCTGGTCATCACACTCTCTGAAGGCCCTTCCACCTCGGCCACTAAATTCAAGGATGGGCTAGCGGCAGTTGCACAGTGGATGACAAACAACTGTTTGCAGCTGAACGCCGGGAAAACGGAGGTGCTTCTCCTTGGCAAAAACCCTAGCCATTGGAGTGACCATTGGTGGCCCTCTTTGCTTGGTCCCACCCCCGTGCCGAAAGACGTGGTGAAGAACCTAGGTGTTTGGCTCGACTCCTCTCTTAACTTCCAGTCCCACACAAAGAAAGTGGCAGCTACGTGTGTGGGCCTAATGAGAAGTCTTAGCCCGATACTCGGTTTCTTCGACTCTAGAACCCGCCAACTCATCATCCAGTCCATGATTCTCGCCCGGCTGGACTATGCCAATGTGCTATTCTTAGGGGCAAATAAAGCAGAATTAGCACGGATGCAGCGTATTCAGAACTCGGCCGCCAGAGCAGTGGTTGGCCTCCCACGCAGGTGCTCGGCCAGAGCTACCATCCGCAATCTGCACTGGCTGCCAATTGAATCCCGCATCCATTTTAAAACCCTCACCACGGCATTCAAAATTCTTAACTCGGACTGCCCTGAACTCCTACGCCCGCTCCTTGTTCCCTACACCCCTCAGCGTACTCTACGCTCTTTAGGACAACACCTTGTGACAGTCCCCCGTTCCAAGCTGTGTAGAATGGGTGGACGTTCCTTCAAGGTCTTGGGGGCAAGATTGTGGAACTCCCTGCCTCTACACATCCGCACCCTAACCAACTTAACTGCCTTTCGGAAAGAATTAAAAACGCATCTCTTTTCCCTTATCTAGTCCTCTGTTGGTTATCCTCCTTCACCCCTCAGGTACTGGTTGGGTTAGCGCCGGGACGCCCCGTTGCTGGGGCAGCTGTTTGCGCTTTAAAAAACTGGATAACATAACATAACATAACATAACATATATTTACTTTAAAATATTTTGTTAACTATTATCTTTATTTAATTTTTAAACTTTTAAGTTCTATAAAAATAAAATATATACATATAAAATAATTTACAATTTTAAAGAATCTATAATTAATTAAAACATTAAACTATTAAAAAAAATTAAAAAAGAAAATTTTGCAATACAATAAATACAACAGTATGGAAAATGTTGGATAGCAAAATAATTAAATTTACTATTCCAACTGCAATGAGTGCAACAGTAGGGAAAATGTTGGATAGCGGGGGGGGAAAAAATACTATTCCCACTACAGTGAGTACAACAGCAGGGAAAGTGTCGGATAGTGGAGGGGATACATTACTATTCCCATTCCAGTGAGTGTAAAAGTAGGGAAAGTGTTAGATAGCAGAGGGGTAAAAAATAATATTCCCACTACAATGATTGCAACAGTAGGGAAAGTGCTGGATAGGGAAGGGGTAAAATTTGCTTTTCCCACTACAAAGAGTGCAACAGTACGAAAAGTATTGGATAGCGGAGGGGTAAAAATTACTATTCCCACTCCAGTGAGTGCAACAGTACAGAAAGTGTTGTATAGCAGAGAAACAAAAATTACTATTAAAATTGAAACAATTAAAAAAAACTTAAATAATCTTAAAAATAAATAAACAATATTTAAAAAATATACAATTAAATATATTAAACATATAAAAAGAACACATATTATAATGTTAATTACATTTAACGAAAAGGTACAAATATTATATAACATAAATTAACCCCTTCTCTGCTAGACCTTTTTCCCCCCTGTGCTAAGCCTTTTTTGGGCTATTTGAGGTAGTTTGCGATTAGGCCCCTGTAACTTTTTGACCACATAAGGTATCCACACCACATTTGCGTCCTTTTCTTCCAACATCATGGGGATTCTAAAGGTACCCAAGGTTTTTGTTTTGGGAAAAAGGGGAAAAAAGGGCTACAGATGAAAGCATCTGTTTTTTTCCCTGCAAATGGTATCAACAAAGGGGTTGTGGAGCTGAAATCACCATCTTCCCAGCTTTCAGGGACAAGCAGACTTTTGTCAGAAAACCAACATGTTGTACAGTTTTGACATTTTTCTGTGACATAGCCTATTTTTGCTTATTTTTGCGCTTTCAACCTCCTTCCAGTTAATGGTAGAAATGGATATGAAAGCAATAATGGATCCTGGAAAGTTATACAGGAAAAATTTAAAATTAGTTGACTAAAACAGCCATTTGTGTCAACGTTTTCACCTTTAACTTCTTCTAATTATAACAGCTGTTTCAAAGCAATATACCGTTACATCTGCTGGACCTTTCTGGTTGTGGGGATATATAGGACTTGTAGGTTCACCAAGAACCCGACGAACCCAGAGCCAATAACTGAGCAGCATCTTGCAATGGTTTTTTATTATGTACCTGGTATTTAGCAATTAATTTTGGAAGATATATACATGGAAAAATCGGTATTAAATACACCTATGTATTTCTGAAATTGGAACAAAATATAAAGTTTAGAAACAGTAGATATTTCCGAAATAGTGACTATGTATACTAGCATGAGAATTATAGGCCGTTTTTCAAAATGACTTCTTTTTTACACATTGTCTGTCATTTGGAAGGCAGAAATGCATGGCAAGTCAATAGGTAATAATCGTTGCTCTACAATTCTGTGTTACCCTAAGTCTCCCGATAAAATGGTGCTTAACTTGTGTGGGTAGGCCTAGTGCCCGCGACAGGAAACGGCTCAAAGCGCAACGTGGACACACTTTATTTTTACAGTGAAAACTGACCCTTTTATTGCAAAGTGCCTTGCTGTAGATTTTGAACCCTAGCTCTGCCGGCACCTAGGGAAACCTAGAAAACCTATACATTTTTAAAAACTAGACACCCAGGGAAATCCAGGATGGGGTGACTTGACTGGCTCTCTCCAGGTTCTGGTACCCAGAATCCCTTGCAAACCTAAAAATGTGTCCCAAAAAATAAATTTTCCTCACATTTCTGTGGTGGAAAGTTCTGGAATCTGTGTGGATCTACAAACTTCTACCCACAACGCGTTCTCATAAGTCTTCTGAGAAAAATGGTACCTCACTTGTGTGGGTTGGCCCAAAACGCAACGTGGACACACCACATTTTCACAGTGAAAACTGACCCTTTTTTGCAAAGTGCCTAGCTTTAGATTTTGAACCCTAGCTCTGTCGGCACGTAGGGAAACCTGGCAAACCTATACATTTTTGGAAACTAGACACCAAGGGGAATTCAGGATGGGATGACTTGACTGGCTCTCACCAGGTTCTGTTACCCAGAATTCTTTGCAAACCTAAAAGTTAGTAAAATAAAATAATTTGCCTCATATTTCTGTGGTGAAAGTTCTGGAAACTGCTGTGGAGCCAAAAAATTCCACCCACCCCGTGTTTCCCAAAGTCGTCTGAGAAAAACGGTACCTCCCTTGTGTGGGTAGGCCTAGTGCCCGCGACCGGAAACGGCCCAAAATGCAACGTGGACACACCACATTTTTACAGTAAAAACTGACCCTTTTTTTGCAAAGCGCCTAGCTGTAGATTTTGAACACTAGCTCTGCCGGCAACTAGGGAAAACCTAGCGAACCTATACATTTTTGAAAACTAGATACTCAGGGGAATTCAGGATGAGGTGACTTGACTGGCTCTCACCAGGTTCTGTTACCCAGAATCCCTTACAAACCTCAAATTGTGTCAAAAAACATATTTTCCTCATATTTCTGTAGTGGAAAGTTCTGGTATCTACGTGAAAACACAAAGTTCCATCCACCATGTGTTCCCCAAAGTCTTCCAAGAAAAATGGTACCTCACTTGTGTGGGTAGGCATAGTGCCCACAACAGGAAACGGCGCAAGACGCAACATAGACACACCACATTTTCAGAGAAAACGGACCATTTTTTGAAAAAAGCCTAGTCGTAGATTTTGAACCCTAGCTCTGCCGGCACCTAGGGAAACCTTGCAAACCTATACATTTTTAAAAGCTAGACAACCAGGGGAATCCAGGATGGGGTGACTTGACTGGCTCTCACCAGGTTCTCTTACCCAGAATTAATTGCAAACCTCAAAATTAGTAAAAAAAAAAAAAAAAGAAAATGTGCCTCACATTTTTGTGGGGAAAAGTTTTGGAATCTGCGTGGAGCCACAAAATTCCACCCACCCCGCTTTCCCAAAGTCGTCCGAGACAAATGGTACCTCACTTCTGTGGGTAGGCCTCAGGCCCGTGAAAGGAAACAGCCCAAAATGCAACGTGGACACACAAGATTTTCACTGTGAAAACTGACCCTTTTATTGCAATGTGCCTAGCTGTAGATTTTGATCCCTAGCTCTGCCGGCACCTAGGGAAACCTAGCAAGCCTATATATGTTTTTTAATCTAGACACCCCGGGAAATCCAGGATAGGGTGACTTGACTGGCTCTCTCCAGGTTCTGTTACCCAGAATCCCTTCCAAACCTAAAAATGTTTCCAAAAAAATACATTTTCATCACATTTCTGTGGTGGAATGTTCTGGAATCTGCGTGGATCCACAAATTTCCACCCACCCCGCTTTCCCCAAAGTCTTCAGAGAAAAATGGTACCTCACTTGTGTGGGTAGGCCTAGTGCCCGCGACAGGAAACAGCCCAAAACGCAATGTGGACACACCACATTTTCACAGTGAAAACTGACCCATTTTTTGCAGAGTGCCTAGCTGTAGATTTTGAACCCTAGCTCTGTCGGCACCTAGGGAAAACAAAGCATACCTATACATCGTTTAAAACTAGACACCCAGGTAATTGCAGGATGGGGTGAATTGCATGGCTCTCACCAGGTTTTGTTACCCAGAATCCTTTGCAAACCTCAAAATTTGTAAAACAAAAACACATTTTCCGTACATTTCTGTGGTGGAAAGTTCTGAAATCTACGTGGAGCCACAAAATTCCACCCACCCTGCGTTCCCCATAGTCTTACAAGAAAAATGACAACTCACTTGTGTGGGTAGGCCTAGTGCCCGTGACAGGAAACGGCCCAAAATGCAACGTGGACACACAACATTTTCACATTGAGTACTGACCCTTTTTTGCAAGGTGCCAAGCTGTAGATTTTGAACCCTAGCTCTGCCGGCACCTAGGGAAACCTAGGAAACCTATACATTTTTTAAAACTAGACAACCAGGGTAATACAGGATGGGGTGACTTGACTGGCTCTCAGCAGGTTGTGTTACCCAGAATTCCTTGCAAACCTCAAAATTTGTCCCAAAAAAACATTTTCCTAATATTTCTGTGGTGGAAAGTTCTGGAATCTGCGTGGAGCCACAAAATTCCATCCACCCTGCATTCCCCAAAGTCTTACAAGAAAAATGGCAACTCACTTGTGTGGGTAGGCCTAGTGCCCGCGACAGGAAACAGCCCAAAACGCAACGTGGACACACAACATTTTCACAGTAAAAACTGACACTTATTTTTGCAAAGCGCATAGCTGTAGATTTTGAACCCTTGCTCTGCCAGCACCTAGGTAAACCTAGCAAACCTATACATTTTTTTAAATGAGACACCCAGGGGAATCCTGTATGGGGTGACTTGACTGACTCTCACCAGGTTCTGTTACCCAGAATCACTTGCAAACCTCAAAATGTATCAAAAAAACACATTTTCCCTACATTTCTGTGGTGCAAAGTTCTGAAAACTGTGTGGATCCACAAACTTCTACCCACCCGCATTTCCCTAAGTCTTCTGAGAAAAATGGTACCTCACTTGTGTGGGTAGGCCTAGTGCCTGTGACAGGAAATGGCCCAAAAACCAACGTGGACACACCACATTTTCAAAGTGAAAACTGACCCTTTTTTGCAAAATGCCTAGCTGCAGATTTGGAACCCTAGCTCTGTCGGCACCTAGGGAAACCTGGCAAACCTATAAATTTTTTAAACTAGACACCGAGGGGATTCCAGGATGGGATGACTTGACTGGCTCTCACCTGGTTCTGTTACCCAGAATTCCTTGCAAACCTAAAAGTTAGTCAAAAAAACCTAATTTGCTTCACATTTCTGTGGTGAAAGTTCTGTAAACTGCGTGGAGCCAAAAAATTCCACCCACCTCGCATTTCCCAAGGTCGTCTGAGAAAAATTGTACCTCCCTTGTTTGGGTAGGCCTAGTGCCCGTGACAGGAAACGGCCCAAAACGCAACATGGACACACCACATTTTCACTGTGAAAACTGACCCTGTTATTGCAATGTGCCTAGCTGTAGATTTTGAACCCTAGCTCTGCCGGCACCTAGGGAAACCTAGCCAACCTATACATTTTTAAAAGCTAGACACCCAGGGGAATCTATGATGGGGTGACTTGACTGGCTCTCACCAGGTTCTGTTACCCAGAATCCCTTGCAAACCTCAAAATGTGTCAAAAAAACAAATGTTCCTTACATTTCTGTGGTGGAAAGTTCTGAAATCTGCATAGATCCACAAACTTCTACCCACCCCGCGTTCCTCTAAGTCTTCCGAGAAAAATGTTACCTCACTTGTGTGGGTAGGCCTAGTGCCCGTGACAGGAAATGGCCCAAAACGCAACATGGACTCACCACATTTTCACAGTGAAAACTGACCCTTTAATTGCAATGTGCCTAGCTGTAGATTTTGAACCCTAGCTCTGCTGGCACCTAGGGAAACCTAGCAAACCTATACATTTTTAAAAACTAGAAACCCAGGGAAATTTAGGATGGGATGACTTGACTGGCTCTCACCTGGTTCTGTTACCCAGAATTCCTTGCAAACCTAAAAGTTAGTCAAAAAAACCTAATTTGCTTCACATTTCTGTGGTGAAAGTTCTGTAAACTGCGTGGAGCCAAAGAATTCCACCCACCTCGCATTTCCCAAGGTCGTCCGAGAAAAATTGTACCTCCCTTGTTTGGGTAGGCCTAGTGCCCGTGACAGGAAACGGCCCAAAACACAACATGGACACACCGCATTTTCACTGTGAAAACTGACCCTGTTATTGCAATGTGCCTAGCTGTAGATTTTGAACCCTAGCTCTGCCGGCACCTAGGGAAACCTAGCCAACGTATACATTTTTAAAAGCTAGACACCCAGGGGAATCTATGATGGGGTGACTTGACTGGCTCTCACCAGGTTCTGTTACCCAGAATCCCTTGCAAACCTCAAAATGTGTCAAAAAAACAAATCTTCCTTACATTTCTGTGGTGGAAAGTTCTGAAATCTGCATAGATCCACAAACTTCTACCCACCCCGCGTTCCTTTAAGTCTTCCGAGAAAAATGTTACCTCACTTGTGTGGGTAGGCCTAGTGCCCGTGACAGGAAACGGCCCAAAACGCAACATGGACTCACCACATTTTCACAGTGAAAACTGACCCTTTAATTGCAATGTGCCAAGCTGTAGATTTTGAACCCTAGCTCTGCCGGCACCTAGGGAAACCTAGCAAACCTATACATTTTTAAAAACTAGAAACCCAGGGAAATTTAGGATGGGGTGACTTGACTGGCTCTCACCAGGTCCTGTTACCCAGAATCCCTGCAAACCTCAAAATGTTTTAAAAAAAAAAAATAATTCCTCAGATTTCTGTGGTGGAAAGTTCTGAAATCTGCGTGGATCCACAAATTTCCACCCACCCCGCATTCCCCTAAGTCTTCTGAGAAAAATGTTACCTCACTTGTGTGGGTAGGCCTAGTGCCCGTGACAGGAAACGGCCCAAAACGCAACATGGACTCACCACATTTTCACAGTGAAAACTGACCCTTTAATTGCAATGTGCCAAGCTGTAGATTTTGAACCCTAGCTCTGCCGGCACCTAGGGAAACCTAGCAAACCTATACATTTTTAAAAACTAGAAACCCAGGGAAATTTAGGATGGGGTGACTTGACTGGCTCTCACCAGGTCCTGTTACCCAGAATCCCTGCAAACCTCAAAATGTTTTAAAAAAAAAAAAAAAATTCCTCAGATTTCTGTGGTGGAAAGTTCTGAAATCTGCGTGGATCCACAAATTTCCACCCACCCCGCATTCCCCTAAGTCTTCTGAGAAAAATAGGACCTCAATTGTGTGGGTGGGTCAATTACCCATGAAAGCCAGGGGCCCAAAACCTATTGAGGCAAGGGGGTTCCCATTTGTTTTTGGCGCCGGACTCGGCGGCCATCTAGGGAAACCTACCAAACCTACACATTTCTGAAAACTAGACACCCCGGGGGAGTCCAGCAAGGTATGGCTTGCATGGGTCCCACAAAATTCCCCTACCCCAAATCCCATGCAAATGTAGTTGAAAAAATCCCTTTTTTCTTAAATTTCTGTGTGGGAAAGTTCCAGAATCTGCGTTGATCCACACATTTCAACCATTCCGGCATTTGCCCGGGGCCCCCGAGAAAAATGGCACCTCACTTGTGTGGGTAGGTCTAGTGACCATGACAGGAAACGGCCCAAAACGCAACGTGAACACACCAAATTTTCACAGTGAAAACTGACCGTTTTTTTTCCAAAGTACCTAGCTGTAGATTTTGAACCCTAGCTCTGCCAGGGGAATCAAGGATGGGGTGACTTGACTGGCTCCAACCAGGTTCTGTTACTCAGAATCCCTTGCAAACCTCAAAATGTGTAAAAAAAAACCATGTTCCTTACATTTCTAGGGTGGAAAGCTCTGGAATCTGAGTGGATCCACAAATTTCCACACCCCACGTTCCCCTAAGTCTTCAGAGAAAAATGGTACCTCACTTGTGTGGGTGGGTCAAGTACCCATGACAGACAAGGGCCCAAAAACCTAGTGAGGCAACATAAAAATTACCTAACACAAACAAACCTGGGTTTGCAAGGGGGGGTCCCATTTGTTTTTGGCCCCCCCGGACTCAGCGGTCATCCAGGAAAACTTACCAAACCTACACATTTCTGAAAACTAGACACCCGGAGGAGTCCAGCAAAGTATGGCTTACATGGATCCCCCAACATTCTCCTACCCAGAATCCCCTGCAAACCTCAAATTTAGCTGAAAAAATCACTTTCTTAAATTTCTGTGTGGGAAAGTTCTGTAGTCTACATGGATCCACAAATTTCAACCATTCCGGTATTTCCCCCGGGGCTCCCAATAAAAATGGTACCTCACTTGTGCAGGTAGGCATAGTGGCTGCAACAGGAACTGGCCCAAATCATACTGTGGAGACTTCAAAATTACTTATAACAAAGCAACCTGGTTTTGGGTGGCACCTGGGGTTTTGGCCCCAGTCTCAGCAGCCATCTTGGAAAACTACCAAACCCAAATATATCTGAAAACTACACACCCTGGGGAGTCCAATGAGGTATGGATTGCGTGGATCCCCCAACGTTTTTCCACCGAGAATGCTCTGCAAACCTCAAATTTAGCTGAAAAAACCCACATTTTCCACATATTTTTGTGTGGAATCACCGTGCCGGCATGAATGTCCTACCTCACAGCATTCCCCTCAGTCTCGTGAGTAAAATGATACCTCACTTGTGTGGGTGGGGCAAGGGCCTGTGACTGGGAAACATAGGGATTTAGGGTATAGCACCGAGAATTCTAAGCGCTACATTTTTGTAATAAAAATCTTTTTTAGCCAATTCTGCATTGGACACCCACACAAGTGAGGTATCATTTTTCTCTGGACACTAAGGAGAACACTGTGGGGTAGGACATTTGTGCCGGCACAGTGATTCCGCACAAAAAAATGCGGAAAATGTTGGTTTTCAACTAAATTTGGGGTTTGCAGGGCATTCTGAAAGTGCAAACAAGCAAAAAATTCCACAAAGCCGCAGATCGCGGAATTTTTGCCAATTACGCGTTCTCCGCGGAATGCAAAATTACCCATATTCTGCAATTCCGCAAGCAGAACAGAATTTACCACCCAGGCCTAGCCAAAACCCCAGGTGCCCCACCAAAACCAGGTAGTCTTGTTATGGGTAATTTTGAAGTCTTCACAGTACGATTTGGGCCATTTCTTGTTGCAGCCACTATGCCTACCCCACATGTGAGGTACCCTTTTTATCAGGAGACCTGGGGGAACCCTGGGTGGCAGGAAATTTGTGGATCCACACAGATTCCAGAACTTTCCCACACAGAAATTTGAGAAAAAAGTGATTTTTTCAGCTAAATTTGAGGTTTGCAGGGGATTCTGGGTAGGAGAATGTTGGGGGACCCTTGCAAGCCATACCACGTTGGACTCCCCAGGGTGTCTTGTTTTCAGAAATGTGTGGGTTTGGTAGTTTCCCTAGATGGCCGCCGAGTCCGGATCCAAAAACAAATGGGACCCCGTTTGCAAAACCAGGTTGGTTTGTGATAATTTTGAAGTCGCCTCAATAGGTTTTGGGCACTTGCCTGTCGTGGGTGCTTGATCCACCCATGCGAGTGAGGTACCATTCTTATCAGGAGACCTGGGAGAACGCTGGGTGGGAGGAAATTTGTGGATCCACGCTGATTCCAGAACTTCCCCACGCGGAAATTTGAGAAAGAAAGTGATTTTTTCAGCTAAATTTGAGGTTTGCAGGGGATTCTGGGTTGGAGAATGTTGGGGGACCCACGCAAGCCATACCTCGCTGGACTCCCCTGGGTGTCTAGTTTTTAAAATGTGTGGGTTTGGTAGGTTTCCCTAGATGGCCGTCGAGCCCGAGGACAAAAACTCATGGGATCCCTTCGCAAAACCAGGTTGGTTTGTGATAGGTAATATTGATGTCGCCTCAAAAGGTTTTGAGTCCTTACCTGCCGCGGGCAATTGTCCCACCCACACAAGTGAGGTACCATTTCTATTGGGATACTTGAAGAAAAGCTGGGGGGTAGGAAATTTGTTGTTTCTTTCTGGAACGTGAACATTTTGGCACAATAATGCAAGGAAAATGTGACAGTCACATTTTGAGGTTTGCAGGACATTGTGGGTAAGATAACCTGTTGGGATCCACAAGAGAGACATCACCATGTACTACTCATGTGTGTTTAGTTTACGACAATATCTACAGTTGGTAGGTTTTTCTTAGATGGAATGTACACCTTGGCAGAGAGACAAAAAAGACATATATAACTGGACAGCCATCTATTCCTCAAGCACACACACATACTAGTTGGATTTGGCATGAGGGCGAGTGATGGTTCAGTATATAACATTTTAGTAACAAGAGATTTCACAAAAATGAAATGCACCGTCAATAATTGAAAGGACAAAAAACTCAACCAGTTACTCGAAGCTAGTGAGCTGTAAAGCCACGTCAAGGCCCCAACCACTTTACAGGTCATTCACACACCTTTCGTACATGATACACACAAAACCATTCACACCACCAGGCACAAAACCAACACATTACAACATTCACAGAAAGGGACAAGGTACACCATGCTTGAGTGAGACAGAAAAAACAAATATTTCTGCACAGCCAACTATTCCTCAAGCACACATACATACCGGTTGGATGTTGCATGAGGTTGAGTGATGGTTCAGTATATACAGTTGTATTAACAAAAGTTTTCAGAAAAATGAAATGAACTGTTAATAATTGAAAGGACGAGAAACTGAACCATTGACTCATTGCTCGTGAGCTGTAAAGCCACGACAGGGCACCAACCTCTTTACAGGCCATTCATACACCTTTCATACATGTGACACATACAAAATCATTCACATCGCCAGCCGCGAGCCCAGCACATTACAACACAAACACCAGCAGACAGCGCCATTCACAGGCCCATCACTTTCACACCCCCACGTTCCTGACACAGCAACCACACCAGCTTACAGATTGTGTGGAGTGTCGTTTGGCTAGCAGTGTGTGTAGTGACCAGCAGCAAGTCACTACTCACACACCGCCAGCCAAGCACCAGTCCAAGCATCACTGCCAGCCAAGCACCAGTCCACACACACCGCCAGCCAAGCGCCAGTCCACACACATCGTTAGCCAAGCGCCAGTCCATGCACACCACCAGCCAAGTGCCAGTCCACACACACTGCCAGTCAAGCGCCAGTCCACACACATTGCCAGTCAAGCGCCAGTCCACGCACACTGCCAGCCAAGCGTCAGTCCACATACACTGCCAGCCAAGCGCCAGTCCACGCACACCACCAGAAAGCACTAGCCTACACACATCGCGATCACATTTAGGATTTTTTATACAAAAAGAAAACACAAACAAATTGCAAATAGATACAAATCTACTAACACAAAATCTGAAACTAAATACATTGCATAAATGCCAACCTTGAAACTGAACAAAAAATATAAAACAATGGAGACCAGGCAGTTCACTTTACCACTCATGGCTGCTCCCAAAAATTATTTTGCGTGTGGTACATTCTAAAGCAAGCAAGCACAAATAGCACAGGGTTAGAAGGACACTCGGGCAGTACATACGAGTCTCCTTCCGTGTACCTTTTTGCCAACAGACTCTACATCTCCTACTGGGAACCTCTTTTGAGGGTGTGGGAGGAATGTGATCAGGAAAGTGGCGATCTTTCAATCTAGCCACATCCTCCACCACTCCAAATCTAGGAACACTTGCCTGTTCCACTACAACAAGGCTGCCTATTACAGACTCCTGAAACTTAGCCAAAGTCATCTTTGACTCGGGACAACAATCCTTGAATATAACAAAAGCATTAAAGGTTGCCAAGTGGAAAAGATGGATAGCCAACTTCTTATACCAAATGTAAACCTTACGAAGAGCAGTGTAAGGTTCCAATCTCTGATCTACTCTATCAACACCATCCATGTACATATTATAGTCTAAAATACACACCGGTTTGCGCGCGTCATCAACCTGACCCCAAACAGCCACAGGTGAATTGCTTTCATCATGGATGGTAGTCAGCATGTAGACATCTCTCCTGTCTGAAAACTTCACAGCTAGAAGTTCTTCGCAACGCAACACACTGCACTGTCCCCGCACAAGCTTTTGACAAACAAGTTCTTTTGGGAAACCTTTACGGGTAGAGCGGATTGTGCCACAAGTAACAGTGTCCACTTTGGTCAATTCCCTGAACAACTGCACACCAGTGTAAAAGTTATCTACATATAAATGGTGACCTTTCTTAAAAAGTCCTCTACCAAGTTCCCACACAATTCACTCCAAAAGTGGACGGACAACCAGGGGGGTTAATTCTGAATTCCTTACCGGTGTAATCCCTGAAATTAGAGACATATCCAGTCCTACTGTCACACAGCATATACATCTTAATTCCATAGCATGCCCTCTTACTAGGAATGTATTGCCTAAAAACCAAGCGGCCCTTGAACAAGACCAAAGACTCATCCACTGCTATTTCTTCACCTGGAGCATAGACCTCAGAAAATTGATCTACAAAGTTATCAATGACATGCTGAAAATTAAAAAGACGGTCACAATCAGGGTGATCTTGTGGCAATGCTAAACCATTATCGACAAAATGCAGCATCCGAATCAGAAGCAAATGCTTATCATGAATCATGACTGCCGGAAATATAGCTGTTGCCAGCAAGGGACTAGTAGACCAATATAAAGACATTGATGGCTTCCTTAGCAAGCCCATCAAAAAAGTTAAACCCAAAAACTTCTTCGTCTCTTCCAGATTTGTGGGGGACAACCGGATAGCTCTAGAGTGGGGCCTAAGGCTAGCACTGTTGTCCCTCAAAAACTGTTTGGCATACAAATTAGTCTGCTCAACAATCTCTGTCAAAAATACATCGTCCATCAACAAATGAAAAAGATTTATCGGCAAAATGTTTTCAGTGTTCACTCTACACCCTGGAACACCAGTAAAGTCTGGCAATGCCGGCTGCACCATGCCTGGGGCAACCCAGAGGTCAGCACCTCTAACGGGAAGCCTTGCAGCCACAGACTGCAACCCAGATGCCTCTTGCTGCACTATCAGCACATCAATGTCCTCCTCTAAAACAGGCACTTCATCTGCACTAAGAGTAGCTTCATCCGCACTAAGAGTAGCTTCATCCGCACTAAGAGTAGCTTCATCCGCACTGAGAGTAGCTTCATCATCCGACGATTCCACGTGGAGAGAAAACTCACTGCCTGAATCTTCCACTCCCTCCTCTGCCTCAGAGTCAGTTTCTGAACCATGGTCAGAGGAAGACTCAAAAAGCATACCAACAACCTGCTGAGCAGAAATCCTGCAGCTAGCCATTATCCTTACTAAGAAAGGAGACTGCACAAACAACCAACACTGTGCAAAATAAGTAAGTAAAAAAAAGTATGCCTTTATCACAAAGATCTATATACTCAAAAACTATATTATTCACTTACAAGAGACAGCTACACTCACCAGCACCTACTCTGCAGAGACGCAGCAAAAACCAATGATATCCCACTAGAAAGAAAAAAACAAAACCAATTACTCACAAGAGAACCAAAGACACATCAAGCATAAATGCAAAAAGATTTTGACACTCAAAAAATCAGAAGCCAAACATACTTCTATTATTACACCATTTGCAAAAAACACATTCATGCAGAGAAATGAAACTCATTTATATTGTACAAAAAAAGTCTCTTACCAAACACATGCAACTACACAAACCACAGAACCACCAGTAACGAAACCACAACCTGGAACAGTCTAAAGAGCAAAAGCCTTGAACTAGAACAAAAAGGGAGTAATAAAGTATTACAATTGCAATTCACAAGAAATAAAACCATTAACATTATAACACGCTATGTCACTACCCAAATGGTCAATCTGCTGGATGGGCCTTCAAAGATTGCTGAGAAAAATGGGGGGTGATCTTGCCCAAGGGATCAGGTGAGGTTGTCTGCCAGGCCGATCTGTATCCCAGGTGGGGCAGAAAACCGCAGACAGAAATGTGTCCCCCTTGCAAAAGAAATAAATCCCTGGTGCCTAGTAGGGTTTTCTGCCTCCCCCCTCCCGCCTAGGGAAGAAAGAACAAAAAAGGGGCAGATCTGTCCCCAGGAGGGGCAGAATAAACATTTACCAAATGTTACCCCCTTGGAAGCAACCATGTCGCTTCCACTGCACAAACAAAATCCCTGGTGCCCAGTTGGTTTTCTCCCTCCCCAGGAGCAAAAAGGCCAGAAAACGGGCCGATCTGCCCCCAGCAGGGGCAGAATACACATAAAAAAAATATGCCCCCTGGAAGTGACCCTTGCCCAAGGGGTCGCTTTCATTTTTTTTTTTAAATCTCTGGCTCTAGTGGGCCTTTCTGCCCCCCTACACTCAGAAACACCAAAAATGCAGGCAATCGGTCCCCAGAGGTGGCAGAAAAGTCTTAAAAATCATTTTGCCCCATAAGGAAGCGACCCTTGCCGAAGGGGTCGCTTCCTTTAAATAAATAAATAATCCCTGGTGTCTAGTGGGGGCATTCCTGCTGCACGATCGTGACGCTGTACGTGATCATGCAGCAGGAATGCACTGCATTGAGACATCAGGGAAGAGGAAAATCTCTTTCCTCTCCCCCGATGCCTTAATATATCTCAAATCCCCCCCCCCCCGCCCCACCGTAGCAAGGAAACGTACCTCACTCTTCCTGGACGCATGGAACCAAATGGCTTCCAGCGCGTCCAGGGCTTCCTGATGACGTTGGTGCATGCTGTGCGCGTTGATGTCATGGGATTGCCTAGGGGGTCAGGGATGGCAGCAAAAACTCTTCCGCTGCCATCCCCCTCTATGGGGGGTAGATTGGCTGCCCGGGGGGAGTGCCAGTGCTTCCCCCATGGGTGGGTGCCATGACGGAGCAGTTCTGTCATGAGCACACGCCCACCATTGCTCATGATGGAACCGCTCCGTCATGAGCATGGAAAGGGTTAATACATACATTTATAAACAATACAAATTATTTAAAATATAAATGTATTTGTTTTATTTCCTACCTTATAACATCACACAAATAAAAAAGCAATAAACATTTTTATTTACATTTATTTCCATGATTAACATAATTAATATTGAATTTAAAATATCTTATTAATAAAAAAAGATAATAAACATTCATTGAGTAGACATTCTTTAACACTATAATATCCGCAACACACACCTACAATTAATTACACAATTATCATAATTATTCACTCATTAATTAATTTAAATTATTAACAAATAAATAATAATTCATCTTTAAAAAATGAATAACTTCCCACCCTTCACACTATTTATACCTCTAAACACCACAACACACACCTCAAATTAATTACACAATTACCATAATTAATTACTAATTAATTAATTTAAATTAATTAACAAATAGTGAATAATTCATCTTTAAAAAATAACTAACTTTCCAACTTTCACACCATTTATACCTATAAACACCACAACACACACCTAAAATTAATTTCACAACTGCCGCATTTAATTATTAATTAATTATTTTAAATTAATGAACAACTAGTTAATAATTCATCAATAAAAAAAAATTACTTTCCAACCTTCCCACTATTTACACCTACAAACACCACAACACACACCTAAAATTATTTACGCAATTATCCTAACTAATTACTAAATAATTAATTTTAAAAAATTAACAAATAATTAATAATTCAACTTTAAAAAATAAATTACTTCCCACCCTTCACACAATTTATACCTATAAACACCACAACACACACCTAAAATTAATTACACAATTACCACAATTATTTACTAATTCATTATTTTAAATTAATTAACAACTTATTAATGTCATCAATAAAAAATAAATTAATTCCCACCCTTCCCACTGTTTACACCTATAAACACCACAACAGACACCAAAAATTAATTACACAATTACCATAATTAATTACTAAATTAATTAACAACTAAGGTGGTGATTAGGATCCGCCCTCCATCCCAACCTGATTTACCCCCGCCATATTACAATGGCGAGGATATTGCGGTGGACTCACTTTGCGTATACCGCTTTTCCACCGGTCGGCAATTGGAACAATTGCCGGCAGGGCGGATTTGAACCTCAATATGGTGGCGGTGCCTAGCAGGCACAGCCATCCATATTAAGATGTAGGGATTCACAGGCCTTTCCATGGCAGCAAAGCCGCCATGGAAAGGCTGGGGGATTTGCTTTGGGGGCCTGTTGTGGGCCCCCAGGGGGCTGGGGGGTGGGGGGCAGCACTTGGGGATACCTATGATACCCCCCTACATTGCCATGCACAAGGTGGCTGGCACCGCGTGGTGACTGCCACGTTGTGCATGGCAATGCACGGCATGGCACTTTGGCATTGCGGCAGGTGTTGCTTACTAAGTGACTTCATACATAACAAAAACAGAGAAGACAGAGAAGAAAGATGTGGGAGATTTCTGCAGAAAAGAGTCTTACCAAGAAATTGTACACCTTCAGCTTAAAAATGCTTTCCCACAGAGAAATATGAATGCTCCGATAGGTTGAGCTCGGCTAATTTGTTCTCCAACTGAAGAGGAATTGTATGGGTAAGTCTAAGTCTTGCAAGCAGTCAAAACGAAGTACAAATATTTTTCTCAGAAATACAATACCTGGCAGAATTTGATCCCAAAAGTAGAGGCATTCTGAAAACTAACATACTGGATAGATAGTACCCAAGAAAGAGTCCCCATCTTCAAAACATGTGTCTCCATGAAGTAGTTCAGCAGTATACTTATAGAAGTAATGTAACTGAAAACAAAAAAGAAGGAAGATATGGAGTACTTGGATTTGACGGTTCTTTGGTGAGATGCAAATAAGGAAATCTAATTAACCACCAAAGACTTAGGTGCCGATCACGATCCTGCAAAAACCGGGTACGAACCGTCGGACGGAGCACAATCTCCGCCCGACGCGTACCCGGTCGTCAATTTTCACAAACAAGGAATTACGATTCGCACGGGTACACCATTACCGTACGAATCGTAAAAAAGCCCGACCGAACAAAAAAACACCTACCAATGCGATCCGGGAAAGCGCCGACCTGACGTCGGGACGCTCGCAGCCAGCCATTCACGACCCAGGAATCACGATTCGCACCGACGTCACCCCGCACGGTGAATATTTTGCGGCAGCCAAAAACTGGCGGGAAATCAGGACGACGCGAACAAGGACCACCAGTACGCGACGGACAGACGACGACGCGAACAAGGAGGACCAGTACGTGACGGACACACAGGACGACGCCACCAAGGAGGACCCGTACGCGACAGGACGACGCGATCAAGGAGGACCCGTACGCGACAGGACGACGCGAGCAAGGAGTACCAGTACGCGACGGACAGACATGGACCCAAACCTATGAGTCATCCCTGCCCTCATAGCAGTACACCTCCTCTACAGGTTACGACGCAGACGCCGCAGAAGGTCAGAATAACTAAGGGAGGGGGGAAAGTGGGGTGGGGTGGGGGTGGCAAGACCAGGGCAGGCCACAAAACAACCACATAAGTCACACACCACACATGGCCTGGACATACCTGACTCCCATGCCCTGGTCACCACGAGGGGGTGGGGGCGTGTCCTGATAAGCCAGCGACCGCCACAACGGAAGTCCGTCACCACGCGAACCGGCAACACAACCAGACAGGTACGTCCCGTACCCACGCCTGAAGAGCGTGGGTACGAGTCGGACCACGCCCACACACGTCACCCCAACAATGGCGGGACGGATCGCACCCACGTGGCAAAGGCCTGGGTACGGGCCGCACAAACATCACATAGCGTGGGGACGGATATGTACGGACCCTACCCCCACCCCGTATGCAAGGAGCGTACCCCCCAGCCCAACAGTGCAAGTACGACCCGTACCCCCACCCACGTATGCAAGGAGCATACCCCCCATGCCAACAGTGTAAGTACGACTTGAACCCCCACCCGCGGACTCACGGACCGTACCCCCACCCCAACAGCGTAAGTTCGACCCGTACCCTCACCCGCGTATGCATGGAGCGTACCCCCCATGCCAACAGTGTAAGTACGACTCGAACCCCCACCCGCGGACTCACGGACCGTACCCCCACCCCAACAGTGTAAGTACGACTCGTACCCCCACCCGCGTTCTCACGGACCGTACCCCCACCCCAACAGTGTAAGTACGACCCGTACCCCCACCCGCGAATGCAAGGAGCGTACCCCCCAGCCCAACAGCGTAAGTTCAACCCGTACCCTCACCCGCGAATGCAAGGAGCGTACCCCCCAGCCCAACAGTGTAAGTACGACCCGTACCCCCACCCGCGTATGCAAGGAGCGTACCCCCCATGCCAACAGTGTTAGTACGACCCGTACCCCCACCCGCGGACGTACGGAGCGTACCCCCACCCCAATAGTGTAAGTTCGACCCGTACCCTCACCCGCGTATGCATGGAGCGTACCCCCCAGCCCAACAGCGTAAGTACGACCCGTACCCCCACCCGCGAATGCAAGGAGCGTACCCCCCAGCCCAACAGTGTAAGTACGACCCGTACCCCCACCCGCGAATGCAAGGAGCGTACCCCCCAGCCCAACAGCGTAAGTTCGACCCGTACCCTCACCCGCGAATGCAAGGAGCGTACCCCCCAGCCCAACAGTGTAAGTACGACCCGTACCCCCACCCGCGTATGCAAGGAGCATACCCCCCATGCCAACAGTGTTAGTACGACCCGTACCCCCACCCGCGGACGTACGGAGCGTACCCCCACCCCAACAGTGTAAGTTCGACCCGTACCCTCACCCGCGTATGCATGTAGCGTACCCCCCAGCCCAACAGCGTAAGTACGACCCGTACCCCCACCCGCGAATGCAAGGAGCGTACCCCCCAGCCCAACAGTGTAAGTACGACCCGTACCCCCACCCGCGAATGCAAGGAGCGTACCCCCCAGCCCAACAGCGTAAGTACGACCCGTACCCCCACCCGCGAATGCAAGGAGCGTACCCCCCAGCCCAACAGTGTAAGTACGACCCGTACCCCCACCCGCGTATGCAAGGAGCGTACCCCCCATGCCAACAGTGTAAGTACGACCCGTACCCCCACCCGCGGACGTACGGAGCGTACCCCCACCCCAACAGTGTAAGTTCGACCCGTACCCTCACCCGCGTATGCATGGAGCGTACCCCCACCACACCAGTGTAAGTAGACTCGTACCCTCACCTCGAATGCATTGAGCGTACCCCCACCGTGTATGTGCCAAGCGTACATATCCTGAAATCGGAGGTGTGTGTGCAGAGTCCACCCAGCAGTGCCCTGAGACAGGAGGGGTGGTTGCCTATCACTCCCAGCAGTGCCCTGAGACAGGAGGGGTGGGTGCCTATCACTCCCAGCAGTGCCCTGAGACAGGAGGGGTGGGTGTGGAGTCCTCCCAGCTGTGCCCAGAGACA
Organism: Triturus cristatus; assembly: GCF_964204655.1. Classification (NCBI taxonomy): domain Eukaryota; kingdom Metazoa; phylum Chordata; class Amphibia; order Caudata; family Salamandridae; genus Triturus; species Triturus cristatus. The sequence continues at coordinate 1,029,292,031 of NC_140583.1, forward strand.
GGAGGGGTGGGTGTGGAGTCCTCCCAGCAGTGCCCTGCGACAGGAGGGGTGTGTGCAGAGTCCTCCCAGCAGTGCCCTGAGACAGGAGGGGTGGGTGCCTATCACTCCCAGCAGTGCCCTGAGACAGGAGGGGTGTGTGCAGAGTCCTCCCAGCAGTGCCCTGAGACAGGAGGGGTGGGGGCCTATCACTCCCAGCAGTGCCCTGAGACAGGAGGGGTGTGTGCAGAGTCCTCCCAGCAGTGCCCTGAGACAGGAGGGGTGGGTGCCTATCACTCCCAGCAGTGCCCTGAGACAGGAGGGGTGGGTGTGGAGTCCTCCCAGCTGTGCCCAGAGACAGGAGGGGTGGGTGTGGAGTCCTCCCAGCAGTGCCCTGCGACAGGAGGGGTGTGTGCAGAGTCCTCCCAGCAGTGCCCTGAGACAGGAGGGGTGGGTGCCTATCACTCCCAGCAGTGCCCTGAGACAGGAGGGGTGGGTGTGGAGTCCTCCCACCAGTGCCCTGAGACAGGAGGGGTGTAACACATGTGTGTGAGGCCAGAATTATCCACATGCATACTGGCTACAAGGGAACATGTCCCCATGAACTCATGTCAACAGACTCCACACACAAGTACAGTGATCATCAAGGATGCCACGATTGTTGCAGGTGGAGACATGGCCCTGCATGCATGGCCAAAGTAGAAGGGCTCCGTCACACACAGCTCATGTAGACACAGCTCTGCGCTAAACATTGGGAACACCCTGCAGGGAAGAAAGCTGGGTACACAGAGGAAGGAATACACCCTGGGACAAGTGCACCATGCAGTAACTGCTTACATGAACAAAGAAAGTTAGCCAACACCTTGTGATGGCACACAGATCCCAGGGTCCCACCAATGAGCAGTACACTACTACATATCCCACACACCCAAACCCTTACACACCACCAAAAACCATGTAGCAGCCCCACCAACACCAATACCAGCATAGCAGTAGTGTGATAATGAAAACAAAATTAAGCTTTATTCAGCATGAGCACAATGTCCGTGGATCGCAGGCAGTTCAATCTTCACAAAGCCCATAGGGCAGTCAATGATTCTCAGCTGGATGGGGGACACAGTGGGATGCGTGTCCCCTACCTTGCCTGCACAGTCAAATGGCATCGTCTTCCACACTGGTGAGGGCATCAGGGGGGGGGAAGCAACAGGCACCGCAGGGACATCAGGGCAAAGGGGCGGCGTTGTGGGTGCAGGGATGGAGGACTCCACCACAGGGGGTGGGTCAGTGCCAAAGGCGGAGGCCAGGATGGCACTACACACCTTTGCAAGGTCCTCCAGGGAGTCCCCTGCACCCGAAGGGACCTCAGGCCCCAAGGAGGGGGGGGTCAGAGGGATGGGTCGCAGCGCCACCGGGGGAGGGTGGAGACAGGGGGGGAGACTCAACCACCCTGACCGGGGACCTCCTTGACCGCTTGCGTGGTGGTGTAACTGTGGGGCTCAGGGACAGAGCGGCCATGAAGGAGTCCTTGGGGGAGATGTGGCCAGGAGAGCTGAGGGGAGGGGATTTGGAGGGAGTGGACTGGGTGGAATGCGGACTCCCACTATGGCTGCGTGTCACACGATTGCCCCCCGACCCAGTGGGTGTGCCTACCTCACCCTGTGTGTGCGTGTCAGGAGGAGTGCGGTGGACCTTCCCTGCTGGTGTGGTGCCCGTGTCCGTTGATGTGGGTGCATGCCGACGTCTGGGTGTACGTGGGACAGGCATGGGAGTGGGAAGTGTGGATGGGGCAGGGGTAGGTGGGGGGAGGTCGCGCTGCAGGAGACCCACTGCTGCAGTCAGTGTGGAGTCGATGGACCTCAGCAAGTTGCGTTGGTCAGCCTGCGATGAATGAATGCCCTCCAAGAAAGCCTCGATGTTGGTGAGGGTTTTGCCGTGGGCATGGAGGACATTAAGGATCGCAGCCTGACCAACCTGCAGTTGCCGCTGGATGTCCACAGACTCTGCATTGGCGGCAGCAGTGGAGACAGGGGCAGGGGGTGCGGTGTCTGGCAGGAAGGAGACATGCTGTGACCGGGCACGCTGGGAAGGGACACGAGCAAGTGGGAGGCGGCTGGTGGGAACTGAGGGGGCGGTGCGAGGTGTTGTTCCGCTGTCAGCTGCTGGTGCAGCCACCGCCCACTCGGAGACATCCTCCTCGGACCTGTCAGCTTCGTATTCTGACGTGCCAGTCGACAGGTCCTCGGCCGCACTATCCTCCACCTCTGTCCCACTCGATGTGCCAGCCCCGATGTCACGGCTGGCACTGGTGCTCGGTCCCTCCGCCTTGCCTGTGTCCATGTCTCCCTCTGTGTCCCCCGACGATGCTGTGGGCAGGGTGGAGAGACATAAATTAATCAGACAGCTGTACACATCAGTCACATGAGTACAATCGACATAGGTAACACTGCATAGCCTGAAAAGGAAGATCCCTAACATCTACTAAACAAGGTACCGATGTAGGGCATGAAACACACAGTTGGTTGAGCCACCATGCCACTGAAATACCATGGAGAGCATGAGACAATAGCTAAACACAGGAAACGGAGTCTGACAGAGCACCCAGGCCCTGGGGACAATCCAGCACTGCATCTGCACCACACAGCGTTGGCGAAAATACCGATGACCAGGGACCATATCCATGAACTTGAGACACATGCTGCATAGGTAATGCTGAAAACATGCCCAACATGACTCGGTCACTGCACATTGCGTGTGTGTCCAGACACATCACACACTGCCCAGACCCAGCAAGTAGAAATCAGGATTTGACACATAGGCATTGCCCGCACCAACAAGACCCTACACGAGGCAAATTGTTGAGACACAGGTGGCACCAACATCTCATAGTCTGGCTGATACACACAGGGGCAGGCAAAAAGCAAGAGTGTACGCCAAACAGCCAAGGTGCGCCTGTACAAATAATGAGGTACCAGTGCCCATCCTCAGATGAGTATAACAAGACACACAGGCACTGGCAACTGTGAGTATGAAGAAGGACAATCAGGTCAGGCTGCACAGTGGACACCTGTACAAAATAGCACGTCTATATACATGGTGACAGGGGACAATGGCACAGAGCACAACCTACGCTGTAGACACTGAGATTGTCCACGTTTATGATGACACATACACCACTGAGGAAAAGGTGCCCCAGGGGACAGTAGTGGGCACGCAACTACATGCTACTGAATGTTAATGACTGCAACACACGTCACCATCCCTGCACTATGTGTATCGCACACTCATGCACATCATGTCACAGGCCACTACATAGGACATGCGCGCTGTAAGGCATGACACATGAGAGACCAACTCCCATGTCTGGAGTCAGCATCAGTGCCAACTGACATGGAACCCACATGCAGTGAACTTGACAGTGCACAGGCAAGGTCCCACAAATTGTTACACACCACCCCCACACATGATGCTACAGTCATTGTTCTCGTGGACAAAGCGCCAGCCTACATCACCTTGTGAAGGAGTGACTACACACAGACCAGGGAACACATTGCAAGGAGGGGAAGGGTGGCAGGGGCACAGCGCTACACTGGGGCAAACAGGATCTGCACAGCACCTTTAAACCCTGCCAGTGAATTCATGCTACTGTGCCCTTACAAATGCCGGTGACACACAACAAACACACATGTACCTACCCCCTTCCGGCTGCTGCATCGCCTGTAAGCGCCTCTCCAGGTCTGGAAAGACCACCGGCAGCACACGCCTGTGGAGGTGGCTCAGACGGCGGCGGCCGCGGTTCTTGTGGCTCTCAGGTGAGTCCCCCAGCAGGAGCCGTGCAATCCTCCGCGTCCAGCACCGGATATCCTGCCAGCGTTTTCTCACCTGGGGCAGGCTCCGCCTCCGACCATCCACACCCCTCACGGCACTGACGGCGGTCAGCCAGATCTGCTCCTTGGCAGTGGCGCCTACCTGTGAGGAGGAACAAGTGACACCACATCAATACACCAGCCACATGTCACAGAGAGACATATGGGTACAAATTAGCTGGTTACAACAAGGCATGTCATGCAGCCAACGCATTGCACCTTTGTCATAGGGACATCATCCCCTGGTGAGGGAAAAAGCTGTACGTGCCACAGTGGGTACACAGGTGGAATGATGGCAATGTCACAATCAATGATCAAGGCTCACACTGTGCATCACACCCACCCCTCCTGTCTCAGGGCACTGCTGTGAGTGATAGGCACCCACCCCTCCTGTCTCAGGGCACTGCTGTGAGTGATAGGCCCCCACCCCTCCTGTCTCAGGGCACTGCTGTGAGTGATAGGCCCCCACCCCTCCTGTCTCAGGGCACTGCTGTGAGTGATAGGCCCCCACCCCTACTGCCCCAGGGCACTGCTGTGAGTGATAGGCCCCCACCCCTCCTGTCCCAGGGCACTGCTGTGAGTGATAGGCCCCCACCCCTCCTGTCTCAGGGCACTGCTGTGAGTGATAGGCCCCCACCCCTCCTGTCTCAGGGCACTGCTGGGAGTGATAGGCCCCCACCCCTCCTGTCTCAGGGCACTGCTGTGAGTGATAGGCCCCCACCCCTCCTGTCTCAGGGCACTGCTGGGAGTGATAGGCCCCCACCCCTCCTGTCTCAGGGCACTGCTGGGAGACATCAGGCACCCCCCCCCTGGGACCCCCCCGACAGTACATGGCATGTGTGTTACACCTGGACACAATGGCAGAAGTCACAGTCACAACATAGGGACAGTCTGTGGCAGTGGCCTATGCACTCACCTGATACCCTGGTCGCCCATACAGCATGGAGTACTGTGGGAGGATCCCATCCAGCAGAGCCATGTTCTCCTCCAGGGTGAATGGCTGTGTCCTCTCCACAGCCCTTGACATGGTTCCAGGGAATCAGTAGCAGCAGCTGGGTCGACGAATGCAAAGATGTGCAGGCAAGTGCTCCCTCATGGGACCTGGCTGCCTTATATGTGCCCTTCTGCCCAGTCTCATGCACAGGAGTACAGAGTGATTGGTCACTCACATTTGCATCCTATGTTTCCACCAATCCCTTCAAACCTAGCAGTCTGTGGGTTCTCTATCGGTTTCATTCTCCTGCATGATGTCAGCCCCACAAACACATTGCAACAAAGTAGAAGAATTCCAACTGACTTCTGCTGTGCACCTTCCAGAACAATTTCGAATTTTGAACTTGGTCTCCATGACAACCAGCATGCATGTAGGCCTTAATACTTGTCCCCTATGTAATTTGGAGCATCACACACAGGTACGGTGCGTTTCGGGGCCCTAGGGCACCCCAAATGCATGGCAACGGCCCGTACATGCATGCCTACGCTCTCCATCACTATGGGTCTGCACGCGTATGCGTACCCGTAGTGTTACGGACCGTACACACGCATGTACGCTCTCTATCACTATGGGTCTGCACGCGTATGCGTACCCGTAGTGTTACGGACCGTACACACGCATGTACGCTCTCTATCACTATGGGTCTGCACGCGTATGCGTACCCGTAGTGGTACGGACCGTACACACGCATGTACGCTCTATATCACTATGGGTCTGCACGCGTATGCGTACTCGTAGTGATAGTGAGCGTACATGCGAGTGTACGGTCCGTACCACTACGGGTACGCATACGCGTGCAGACCCATAGTGATAGGGCCGTACACACGCATCTACGCTCACTATCACTATGGGTCTGCACGCGTATGCGTACCCGTAGTGGTACGGAACGTACACACGCATCTACGCTCACTATCACTATGGGTCTGCACGCGTATGCGTACCCGTAGTGCTACGGACCGTACAAATGCCTGTACGCTCGCCATCACGATGGGTACACATACGGCAGCACTCCCAGAGTGATTTGGGAACATGCACAGGCCCTCTCAGCAGCAGTACGGCGGATTTTACACATCACTGTGGTGATAGGCGACACACATGTAGGAATAGGGCGGACATACTTGTCCATGGATGGACATACTTGTCCAGGAATGGACATCAAGGCATCGTCTGTGCATTACTACATGTGTGGGGCACAGGTGTCACAGGCTGTGATGTGGAACATGCCTCCTGAGTGGAGAAGGCACCAGATGTATGATGAGATGTGTACATGTGTACTGTGTGAGGGTGCAATCTGTGCCAGGCATGCCCTTGACTCCTTTGACATGTGTGCATGTGGGACTGCGCACTTGGGGTGAGCGTCACTGGCATGGCACGGACACCAACACACGGAAGTGTCCCATGATGCCCGGTACAGGGGTCATGACACATGACTTGTCACTACCCACAGTGCACAATGTGACTATGTCATATATGTGTCCGGGATTTACATCAGGTTGATGTTGTAGCACCCTCAAAAGCTGCAGCCGTTGCAGCAACCAACATGTGGCTGTGTGTAGATTGTCATTGCACACTGTTCCCAACACCATGCCACATGTGTTATCGGATGTGAGGTGCACATGTATGCATGGGACACGGAGTAGCGTGACAAGGCCATGTCAGCAAACTCACAAGGAATGTGTGGTGAGTCATGACATGTGCACCTTCATGGCAAGGTGTGTGGGCTGGACTAGTGTAATGTCATGTGACCTGTGGCTCCAGTGTTCCGCTACCAGTCTCTGCAATCGGCATCACACTTCTGCTGATGTGTGGGTGTATGTCACTCCTGTCTTGCGTCGGGCAGTGCAGTTGCACTGGGACACAGCTATTTCCATGGCGTGGCATGGGGAGGTTCTCAATCACCGTGTGTAGCTGGGTCTTGGAAGGAGTGTCACCTTGCATCCATACGTGTCCTGGGCATGTAGCACATGCCTGACTCCCTATGTGGCATGTGTGTATTGCCAGATTTACATGTGCTCAGTAGACATGAGTTGTTCTCGTAGTGCACTCACTCTTCCTTGTCACTTCCAAATTACTGCAGAGCGCCTCCTGTTGCCCGAAGAATTCCAGACTTGGCTACCATGCAGGAGAATGACAGGATCCGGCTCTACCGCTTCACCCAACCGTTGATTCTGGAGCTGACGGCGAGACTGGCACCACACCTGCAACCGCAGCACAGGTATCCTACGGCACTGACACCCCAGCTGAAGGTAATGGCTGCCCTACATTTTCTTGCCACGGGTACCTTCCAAAATACCATAGCTCATGTTGGTGGCATGTCCCAGAGCATGTTCAGCGGTGTGCTGCATGATTTCTTGGAGGCCATGTTGATTCACCTGGATGACTTCATCAAGTTCCCAACCCCTGAACAGATGACTGAGGTCAAGCGTGGATTCTATGCCCTGGGAGGGATGCCCCATGTCATTGGGTCCATAGATGGGACACATGTAGGTTTGGTACCACCACACGCACGGGAGGTGGCGTACCGCAATCGGAAGCACTACCACTCCATCAATGCCCTTGTGGTGTGTCTGTCCAATATGGTGATTTCACATGTCTGTGCTCGTTTCCCAGGATCAGCACACGATGCCTACATCATGAGGCGTAGCGGGATGCCTGATATGATGATGCAGCTGCGCAACGAACGGGCATGTGTTGTTGGTGGGTACAGTCTGTCTGTCCTGTATTCTGCATAGCCGACCAGCACGACAGCTACACCAGTTCTAACGATGTCCATGTGCTTCCCATGTAGGGGACGCTGGCTATCCCAACATGCCTTGGCTGCTGACACCTCTCCGCAACCCCATCACGCCGGCCCAGCTCCACTATAACACCGCCCATGGCCGGACAAGGCGAGTGATAGAGAGGACGTTTGGCATGCTGAAGAGCCGATTCCGGTGCCTCCACAAGACCGGCGGTGCACTCCCTTATGCCCCGGCGAAGGTCTGCAAGATCTTCATGGTCTGCTGCATGCTGCACAACATGGCAGTTGAAAGAGCTGTGCCACTCATCCTGAATCAACATGACGAGGACCATCCACCCGTGGAGGACGAAGGGCTTGGCAATGGGGCTAGTGATGTGGAGGATGTGGAGCCGCAAGAGGACATCCGGACTCGGCTCATACGCGACTTCTTTGCTTAGTGGTGAGTACCAGGGTCTGAGTGTGCACGCATTGGTCCCCGTGTGGCATGCGTTGTGATGTGTGTCTCCACCTGCATGTATGGCACGTGGGTCAGAGGTGTGTGTGGGTGTGTCACTGGAGTGATGGTGGCAGTGATGGTAGTATTTCCCCAGTCATAATTGTGACCTAGCATGTTGTCATCCATACATGTGTCGAGTAACTGCACATGCAAGTGGCTGTGCTTTTTGTGGCTGACTTCTTGTGTGTCTCTCTTCCCCAGGTACCTGCGCATGCCGTTTGCTGGTTGCATTGTTGTGGCACTGCTATTCCTCATGGACATGACATCGTGGGCTGACTCAGCGTTACAGGCACGGACACGTTTGGAAGTCTCCATGGGGTAAGGGATGCATCTGGGGTGTATTGGGTGTGGCAGTTGTTCACGATGTGTGCACACTGCCCCGGTCGGGGTTTGGTTCCTCTGCAGACATGTGGCATCCCCATGGGACACGACATGCAGCTGGGTACACCTGAATAGATGGGCTGCCTGGTTGTCAGTCATCAGTGATGGGATAGTGGATTGTGATGATGGCATCAATGTGTGTGACACTGCCCTCGGACACATACGGTTAACATTGTCTTGACATGGCGTGGGACTTCCACATCAGCGGATGTATGGTGTATGGCAGGCTCTCCGTGAGCAGCTGTGGGTGTTTAGCTGTTAGCCGACGCTTGTGTGCCAGTTCCATGGCTATCACGCATGTGTGCTGCAGAAGGGGGGTGCCAGTGTTGGAGCCACATGTTACTCCACATGATGTGTTCATGTGTACTTCAAGTTGCCTCTGCAATCCCAAAAACATGACTAATAAAGGTGTCCCTATGCCTCCAAGGTGCCTCTTCTCAGTCAATGCTGGTGTGTTGGCACGGTGCATCCTGCATGTCTGGCATGGTATTCCCTGATTGTGGCTATGTGTCAATGTGTCGAGTGGCAAGATGCAAGCTGTGTGTGTGTGCTGAGACTGTGTATTGGGCATGATGTCCATGACTGTGTGGGTATTGTGACATGTGCCATCCCCATGCATCCAACGTTGTCCATGACCCCATTCTCTGCATCCACCGGACTCAAGCTTGCAGGACATGGTTCTGCCACCTGTCTACACATACCTGGGTGCCCCCCAGGACACGGGCCAGGATCCCTGACCTCTGCGCATGACTGTTGCTGTACTCAATGTGTCTGTCAGCACGGTTGTTCGGCCACCCCCTCAGCTGGTTCTGACCATCACGGGTGTGTATGGTGCTCCATGTCTGTCTTGCCTAATAAACTGTGACCCATGTGTCCTGTGCCAGACTCAGGCCCCAGGGTGTGGATGATTGAAGTGCACAGATGACTCAGGCATGTTTAGACTGTACAAGACACATGTTAGGTAATAATGCTACCAGCAGGCATCTACTCTTAATAGTGTGATTTATTATTGGGGGGGGGGGGACAAAGTGAGGGGCATTCCGGGATTAGGGAATCCAAAGTTCAGTAGGGGAGTTGGTGTCCTTGCCATTGGAAATCCTCAGAGTCCATGCCACAGTCTTTGTCAACATTGGTCAGCCAGTGACCAGCAGGGCCATGTGGCAGAGAATGTCTCTTGATGCTGTGATGCTGTTGCTCCAGTGGGCCAGGTGCCAGGCCAGGTGTCCTGGGAGATGGTGATGTAGCAGCCACCCTCACGGTCCTTTCCGTGGACGACCCGGCTTCCTGCGGGGAACCTCAGCAGCAGGCCGTGACGACGTCTGGGATGCTCCGTCGGATGTGTCCTCCTCCTCCTCATGATCCCTCCCTGTGGGTGGTGATGTTCTCCGCCTTCTGGCACAGGGAGGGTCGACCATGGTGTCGGCCATCCGACGGAGTGCAGCGTGAATCCCCTGGGACGCAGTCACTTGCTCAGCCTGTCTGTCCTCCATCCTCCGTTGGTGTACCTGTAGACAGGCTATTAGCTCCGCATGTTGCTGGGCCTACTGGACCTTGATCCCCTCGAGGACGGACACAACCTGGGCCATGCCCGTGGTGTCCTGCCGGTATGAGTCCAGGATGTTACGGACATGGGAAAATACCGGATCCCCAGCCAACTGGTCAGGCTCGCGCCTCCGCCGTCCTCCACTCCCACCACCCCTGCCCACTTGCGTCTGGCCTGCACTTGTGGGAACATCGGGTCTCCGGGACCCCTGAGGGGTGGCATTGGCGTTGTCGCCTGCCTCCTCCTGGGTGCCCGGGACACCGTGTCCCTCCTGGCGAGCCTGGCTGCATTGTGGTGTTGGGGCAGGGATCCTGGGTGTCTCCTGGGATGTGGCAGGAGTGGGGGTGGTGGTTGGCACGGTTGTACCTGACGCAGGTGCTGCAGGTGGTTGGACACCAGAGGGGCCAGGTCGGTCGGGGTCGTCCGCAGAGTGGTGAGAGTGGTCGCTGCCGGTGGGATCGGTCTCCTGCAGATCCGGGTCCTGTGAGTGTTCCCCCCCAGTGTTGGGGGGTGCAGCACGACGTTGACCTGTGTGTGAGAGAGAAAATGTTAATTTTGATCCATGCAACATCCATGTTTCATCCGTTTCAAAGTTGGCACATTTCCTCTTGGAATTAGGATCTGTCTTGCATTCCACTCACAGTGCACTTGTGCATGGGTGTGTCCCTTGGGCACCAATTTGGCCCCTTTAACTATGTGTGGCACAGTCTTACTTGCTGCGTCAAGTGTGACTGCAGTCAGCAGTGGAGTGTGCAGGTGTGGCGAGCCATGCATTTGCGCCTTCCTTGTAGCACTGTACATGTGCACATGGAGTGGATCCACACACTTATATGATGCAGGTGGCTGTCCTTGTGCTCGTGTACAGGTTGTGACATGGCCCTGCGTTTTGCCATGATGAAGAGGGGGGGTTCTGGCACTGGCCACCCTTGTCTACATGCACGCAGTCCACCTGCTGACGAGCAGACATTCCCACACACCAAAGGACTGATTTGCTCTCCCTGTGTCTCCCTCCTTCACTGTCCCCCTCTCCCTCCCTCTCTGTCCCCCTCTCCCTCCCTCTGTGTGTCAGCCTCCTCCCTCTGTCCATCTTCCTGTGTCTCCCTCCCTCTCTGTCCCCCTCTCCCTCCCTCTCTGTCCCCCTCTCCCTCCCTCTGTGTGTCAGCCTCCTCCCTCTGTCCATCTTCCTGTGACTCCCTCCCTCTCTGTCCCCCTCTCCCTCCCTCTCTGTCCCCCTCTCCCTCCCTCTGTGTGTCAGCCTCCTCCCTCTGTCCATCTTCCTGTGTCTCCCTCCCTCTCTGTCCCCCTCTCCCTCCCTCTGTGTCCCCCTCTCCCTCCCTCCGTGTGTCACCCTCTGTCACCTTGGCCCAGCTTCCTGGGCACACACTGTTAGCAGATCTTTGAGTGGCCCTTGGCCTGTTGATGTGAGTTTGTTTCTGATCTCCAGGCACCCATTTTGTCTGCTGTGTGTCTGTGCGCTGCTGCTGTGGTGGTGTGTGCTGCCACTCTTTCACAATGTTGGCTGTTCATTAGCTGCTGTCATGTGCAAAACAGTGCCTTCACCCCCATGTGTTGATGCAAGGCGTCCGCCATTTGCTGGCAAGTCATTCCTGTGTTGGGACACAGTGTTTGTCTGGCTGTGACCTAGGCCATATGGGCAGAGGGCATTGTTGTCTGCTTTGGAGTCGCACTATGTGATTTTTGGTGCCCAGCCTCCCGCCATCCGGGTTACCGTGTCATGTGTTGTTGTCTTCTGTGGCCTGTGACTTGACATTGTCCAGCTGGGTGCATGGGGCATGGTGGCAGCAGTGGCATGTGCCTGCTCATGGAGTGTGGTTGAGTCATGCGATGGCTTGTGGTGGTTGCGTGCCTGTTATTAATTTTGGTTGTGGTTGCAGTTCCCCCCATGTGAGGTGCGTTGTTTGTGTACTCACCCGGGTCTCGGAGTCCTTCTACTCCTTCAACTGCCTCCACCGGCAGTATGGCCATCACCCTCTCCTCCCAGGGATGGTACTGTACGGCTCTGCGGGAGGGCCCTCCTCCGGTGGCGTTGGCCTGGTCGTGTTCCTCCTGCCTCTTGGCTCTGACCCTCCTCCGCAGATCGTACCACCTGTTCTGGCAATCCTGCTTGGTCCTCCTGGTGTCCGCAACAGCATTCACAGCATCGACGATGGTCTGCCACATGGCTGTTTTGGCTGCCTGGCTGGTGCTTCTGACCAATGTTCCAAAGATCTGTGGCTCGACTCTGAGGATTTGATCAACAAGGACCTCCAACTCTCGGTGACTGAACTTTGGATTCTTGGTAGTGGGCATGGTGAGGGGTGTGGGTGGGGATGGTGTGGGTGTGGGGGGTGTGTGGATGTTGGGGGGGGTGTGGATGGTTGTGTGTGTGTGTGAATGTGATGAGAGGGTGTTTGTGAGGGTGGTCGTGTGAAGGTGTGCAAGTGTAAGATGTGGTGTAGCTTGTAGTCTGGTTCTGTGGTGTCTGGCAGCAGTGAGTCTGTTGCAAAGGCTCATGGTTTGTGTGTGTGGGCCCTTTTCATTGGTCCATGGGTGGGTGTGGCAGTGTTTGAATTTTGGGTGGGTGTGTTATAAGGAGTGATGGTGTATTGGGCCTCTGTTTGTTTTTGACAGTTGCAGGTCAGTGATTGTGTTATTTTAGTGGTTGATGGCCATGTTTAGTGGCTGTGTGCCTTTCGAATGGTGTATTCTTGTGTTGTTTTGTTTTGTCCTTGTTGTGTACGTGCGTTTTGAGCGTGTGTACGGTGTGTACATGGGCCATTTGGTTGTACGATTATGTCCTTGTGTGTGGCTTTGTACGACTCGTACATGCGGTTGTGATGTTGGGGCATGGGGTGCGCTCCGTACTTAGGAGGTTGTGTTGGGGGTGCGCCAGGAACGTACTGGGGTGTACATGGACGGTGGTACGACACGTACTCGGGTGGGGGGGTGTACATTGACGGTGGTACGACACGTACTGGGGTGGGGGGGTGTACATTGACGGTGGTACGACACGTACTGGGGTGGGGGTACGACTGGAACGTACTGGGGTGTACATGGACGGTGGTACGACACGTACAGGGGTGGGGGGGTGTACATTGACGGTGGTACGACACGTACTGGGGTGGGGGTACGACTGGAACGTACTGGGGTGTACATGGACGGTGGTACGACACGTACAGGGGTGGGGGGGTGTACATTGACGGTGGTACGACACGTACTGGGGTGGGGGGGTGTACATTGACGGTGGTACGACACGTACTGGGGTGGGGGTACGACTGGAACGTACTGGGGTGTACATGGACGGTGGTACGACACGTACAGGGGTGGGGGGGTGTACATTGACGGTGGTACGACACGTACTGGGGTGGGGGTACGACTGGAACGTACTGGGGTGTGGGTAGACGGGGCTATGACACGTACTGGGGTGGGGGTGTGGCTCGAACGTACTGGGGTGTAGGTACACGGGGGTACGACACGTACTGGGGTGGGGGTACGACTGGAACGTACTGGGGTGTGGGTAGACGGGGCTATGACACGTCATGGGGTGGGGGTGTGGCTCGAACGTACTGGGGTGTAGGTACACGGGGGGTACGACACGTACTGGGGTGGGGGTAGAACTGGAACGTACTGGGGTGTAGGTAGACGGGGCTATGACACGTACTGGGGTGGGGGTTCGACTGGAACGTACTGGGGTGTACCTAGACGGGTGGGGGTATACATATACGGGGGGTACGTGTCGGACGTACGGGGGCTGGGGGGAGTGTTGGGCGCGTATTCGGGCACATGTCTCCATGGTTGCTGTAGGAGTTCGGTGCGGACGGTGTTTTTTCCATACGGTTGTAACCTCGGACGCACGGGATGGATCGTGATTCCTCGGTCGGACTTGGCTTTTCACGTTTGTAAGGTAAATCGTCCGAGGACGTGTCGGACACATTTTCCGACCCGAGGACGTGTGGGGAATGATTCCCAGTGCGGTTCGTATGGACTTTTTACCATGCGAATCGTGATTGCCAGTTCGTACGGCACTTGTACGATTCGTACGGTAAAAAGACCCGATACGAGTCGCACGGGGTATTTTTTACCGGATCGTGATCGGCACCTTAGTTGCCAAACCCCAGAGAGAAGAGAATTTTTCTACTTGGCACTTTTGCAATTGTTCAAACCATGGCGTGCTGAATCAGAGTTACTTGGACATTATGGCTGTTACGAAGACTCTTTCAAACCTTTGAAAGACAGCATTGACTGCTCAGTATTTCGGACCTGCCTACAAATGTTAAAAGATTTGATTGAACAGGAAGAAACCATCACTGTTGAGATAGCCGAGGAGAGTTCACAAAGCAGCCAGAGATCTGCATCAGCAAGTCAAGATTCTCTTAGAGAAGCAATTATTCAAAATGAACCAGCTATCAGTATGAATGAGGTGGAGACTGCAATGCAGCAAGCAAGAGAGGAAACTGTTGATTTCAAACACTTATTAGAACAACTGAACAATAAACAAAAATAAATTTACAATGAAGTTAAAGACAAAATAGAGAATGGATTTCTTCACAAGAGGAGCAATGTGATTTTTCTTCGTACAAACCAATATTTCCATATATCTGTGGTCAAGCTGGCACTAGAAAAAGCTGCCCAATTAAAGTTCTCACTAGTTATCTATAGAAGACTACAGAATCAAACTTGTCATGTGTAGTAACAGCACCAACATGGTTAGCTGCCATAACAATTAAAGGGAATCATTTACATCACCTGCTAATGCTAATGTTACATGTTGAACATGACAATAAACTGGAATACCAGAAAGTATCTGGTGAAAGTTGCCATGAGGTATCAAAAGTGTTGAAGAAACTGAAGCTTTTGATCATTAATGAGGTGAGCATGCTGTCCAACTTGATGCTAACCTTCATACACATAGAAATGCAATGGATTTTGGGAACAAACTAATATGTGCTCCTTGGAGGAAAACATTTGATTGTGTTTGGTGACCTACTGCAACTTACCCCCATAAAAGGACAACCTGTTTTCAAAACACTTGTGCATAATGAAACAAGACATTCTCTGGGAAGTTTTGGCAATGAGAATATTTGGTTACACTTAAACCTGGGTGGCGAAATCTGCTCCATTTACAGAGTTTGTAGAGTTTTTCATACTCTGTGGAGCTTGCAGAGTTTCTTTCTCGTTCAGGCTCACCAACGGTAAGTTGGCAACCGCATTCTAGGAAAATCCAACGCTAGACGACTTCTCTGAGAGATTTCTCAACACTGGTAGCCGTGGATGGTCGCTAACGCTTGCATTGAGAAACATTCTGTTCACTTTGAGGATGCTGCTGCTCGGGTAGAACTTCTGTTCGAGTGGCAGAAAGAAGCAGTGCCCTCTTGTACTGTGCGAGATGGCATTTGCACTGATTTTACAGAGCAGGACAAACACCCAGCACTAAAAATCAGTGAGAAGATTGCAAGGTAAACCACTCCGCCGCTGGCAGAACTCCATGTAGCTTGGCAAAGTTTTTTTGGCAACTTCACGGAGTTCAGAATAGCATAACTCCATGAACTCTGCCCAGGCTTAGCTGAATACAAGGAGCTACTGAAAAATCATCTTGATGGAAATTATGAAGATATACTGAAGGACAATAGAATAGAAGTTCTAACAAAAGAGGGGAAAGATGCTCTGTAATGGCTTATCAAGAAACTATTTCCATCTAATATTACAGCAGCTGAACTAATTACAGCAGCTGAACTAATAAACAATTTCATTGATGAACAGAAGTCTATGGTTTGTTTGATGCCAGCACTTGAAGAGTGCTCCAAGTCTAATGAACAATTACCACAACTGGCGAAAGAAAATATTTTAGAAATTAGAGATATTGATAAAATGGAGCATCAGGAAGTCACAATACTATTCACAGATAAACTAAAAACAAAATTGAATGCTGTGGAGAAGTCTATATTGAAATCTGCAGAATTAGAAAAGAGTTTACCTATCAGCAAAAGCTGTTGAGTAATTTTGCACCGTAATTCAAATGTTGAGGAAAGGATAGTAAATGGTGCAATGAGTAAAGTTATTCATTTAATTAATTTACCAAATAGGGATGAGTTTGAATACCTAGCCATAAAATGTGATCAGGTTGATGGCATGAAGTAGATTACCCATTCTGTTGTATATTTTTTGTTAGTTAAACACTTATATGTATGGCGCGAACAGTCCCAACTCTCCCTAGCATATTCTGTAACTGTCCATAAATCACAAGGTTTAAGTGTAGATGCAGCTTTTGTAAATATTGGATGTACTGTATTTAAAGAAGGCATGTTTTATGTAACATTGTCACAAGTTAGAACATTGTCCGGTTTGTTTTAATGGATTTTGATGATAAGAAAGCTAGCGGCAATGCAAGCTGTGTAATAGAGTACAATCGGTTAAAAGGTGCATACGCTCCTCTTTCAGACCAATACCCTGTAAATGAGAAACAAATAATCCGTCCAAAATGAAAGATTACAAAAGAGTGTACAGGTGCTGCAGAAAAGAAAGGACAGAAGTAAGCCTGGGCAAAGCACTACGCTACGCTCGCGTAGTTTGCGAAGTTCGCGCTACTTCGCACTACGCGAACTGCACGTAGCACAGTGCGAACACGCGTAGCGTAGTGTTGCGTAGTGATGCGGTCATTTTTTGCTTGCTCGCGGTCCTCAACGTCAAGTTGGCGACCGCGAGCAAGCAAAATGACATCCCGGCGAGACTTTTTCCTTGTTCGCGATCAGCAACATCAAGTTGGTGATCGCGAGCATGGAAAATAAACCTCCCGGCGAGATTCCCAACGCGAGGAGGTCAGGTTTCTCATTGCGAGTGGTCGCGTATGCTCGCGACCGTTCGCGATGAGAAACTACCAGTTCGCGTTGAGAAAGCTGCCGCTCGAGTAAAAATCTACTCGAGCAGCAGAAAACGACAGCTCGCACTGTGCAAGATGCTATTTTCAATGATTGCACAGTGCCGGTTGCTTGTCCGCACTGTGCAATCATTGAAAACGACATCTGGCACAGTGCGAACAAGGTACTATGCAGTTCGCGAAGTGCTACGCGTAGCTCGCGTAGTGCAAACTGCACTTTGCGTAGCTTCGCGAAGTGCTACTTCGCGAACTACGCCCAGGGTTAGATAGAAGGACAATATAGAACCTGTTAAGAAGAGAGACCGGAAAATGTCGGAGATATCATAGGTTACAAACTGGAGAACAGTTCAGGTGCCAACTGCTATAGAAATGTTGTTCTCAATATACTGTTTCATTTACCACATCTAGTTAACCAAATTGAACAAAAAAGCAGATAAGAGATTATGTTTTGCACTGTGTCACTTGCTGTAACTTTTAATCACTGACAAAACTGTGTCACATTCTGCTTCAGGTGTTTGAGATCTTTTAGATCCATGTAGTAGATCAGTAATGTTTACTCTGAACAGTCAACAAGATGCACAAGAATTTATTATGGTTATGTTTGGAATTTTAGAAGGAGAAGATGTAAGTATTAATGATTTATTCCGAGTGAGTTACACATCGAACTATAAGTGCGAAGATTTTGATTATTCATCTACTAATAACATGGATTCTGAGTGTTTTCTCTATTTAACATTACCATATTCTAACAGTGTGCCTTTTGACAAATTATTGACGAATGCTAACCAAACTATGACCTGCCGAAAGTGCAGATCAGATGTTATCTCCATGTTAATACTAACAAGAACTGGGAAATACCTTATACTAATGCTACAACGATGTAGAGCAGTTGGTTACATATTGGAAACTCAGATTAAAAACTCAAATGCTGAACCAATATCAATTTCAAGTAGAATGTTTACTACTTCAGCTATCATCTTTCACAAAGGAATTAATACAACCTCTGGATACTACACTGTCCAGTTAAAGAGGGAAACTGGATGTATGGAATGTAATGACATCAACCTTAACATCAAACTAAAATTTCCTTTCAAATTACCAAACTCTTTTTGTTCTTCATTCAAAGTTCTAAGAGGTAATTGTGGATAGAAAAGTGGTGTACAGTGTTTATTATAACTGCTTTATCTGTTGGTTAGACAGTATTGGAGATAGTACCACATCAAAATTCTACGCTATTTAATTAAAGTCTGAAACTAAATGTACATAATCCGATTACAGTACACTTAAATTGAAAGCAAAAAGTCACTGTAACTAAACAATGGCCCCTTTTGTTTCTTCAATCAAACTTCTATGTACTATTTGTGCAAAAAAACTACAGAATGGGATTTTGACTATAAGGATCATCAGCATTTTAAACATCATTTGGCCTACCAGGGTGAGTTTTTCAAAAGGATCGCCAAAATTGAAGAATGCTTTGTATTTATTTGTAATATTGTACCAGATATAATAATAATTTAAAAAACATTCTAGCATAGGATTGCTTAGATTATTAACGTAAGTCCATAAAAATCATTTGATTAATGAATTGTAGTGAGTGCACTTTATAGTCACTTAATTATAGTGATGTACTGTGCACCTATGTTTTTGTTTTACAATCCTTGGATTGCTTTTTACCACTTCTCAAGGATGATCCTTCATACAGAGCACTGTTTATGGTGAAGAAGTATGAAAATTGAGAACAGTAAAGAAGGGACATTATCCTTTCAGTATGTTGTAATACAGGGTTTAGTATAAGTAATATATGTTGTTATTATTGTGTAATTTTGAAGATCAAATACTAACATGTCTTTATGTTTTTTCTATTCTGTGCCAAAACACTTTTCTACCAGAGACATATTGGTTAGATATAACCATGGCAAGTGTTTTGAAATATAAGGTGTTTGTGCAATAACTTCCTATTAGTTTATTTTGTCTATTTTATAATTAAAACGTTAAGTGTAAAAGGGAAGAGTTATAGTCAGTCACACAACAACCCACTAAATTATTCAGACACATATTCATGCAGGAACTTACACAACCTGTCAGTTGCCTATGTAAGCTCCCATATAAGCAGTCACTCGTCCACACAGTCACTGACATACCTACTATTGCACTCATAAAAAAGATCACAGCCCCACCCATTCCCTCAAAACAGCCACTTACACAAACATTCACTCATGAATACAACCAGTCATATCTCTCACTCATATACCAACCCACACACCCACTCACTCTTCTATACAGCTGTTTACACTAGTTGTCACTCACACATACAGACATGCACACACCCTCTCAGTCATCCATACAGTTACTCACACTAGCAGTCACTCATCCATATAGCCACTGAAAGTAGCAGTCACTCACCGATGTGGCTACTCACACAGCCACCCACTCACGCATACAATCAGTAACACAGTCACTAATTTACCCATACCCCAACTCACACAGCCACTCACTCATCCATATAGGCACTAACACTACCAATCACTTACCCATACCGCTACTTGCACACCCTCTCACTAATCCATACAGTCACACACACTAGCAGTCACTGACCCATACAGCCATTCACACAAGTGGTCAGTCCTCCATACATCCTGTTACATAGCCACTCACTCACCCATACAACCACTGATACTACCACTCACTCACCTATACAAGTACGCCCATACCTACTCACTCATTTATATAGACACTGACACACCCATTCACTCACCCATAAAGCCAGTAACATAGACACTAAATCACTCATACAGCAACTGACCCAACCATATACTCACCCATGCAGCCAGGACTACAACCACTCACTCTCCCATATGGCCAGCCATGCAGACACTCATTCACCCATGTAATTACTCACACATTTACTCACTCACCCATACAGGCATTAACGCAACCAAGTACTCACCCTTCATACTAACTCATACAGCCACTTACTCACCTATACAAACAAACACACACTTGGTCACCCACTCATACCTATTCACAGAACTGCTCACTTATCCATACTGTCATTTACACTACCGCTAACTTACCTATACAGCTGCTCACACACCCACTCATTTACCCATAAAGCTACGCATACTAGCACTCACTAAGCTATACAGCTACTGAGACAACCTCTCACTCACTCATGCAGGCACTCACACTAGCATTCACCCACCCATACAGCTACTCACACACCCTTTTACTCACGCATGCAGCCACTAACACACCCATTCACTCACCCAGACAGTGACTGGCAAAGACACTTAATTAACCGCACAGGCACTCATATAACCATTTAATTATTTATACAGCCACTCCCAGAACCAATCACTTTCCTATATTCCCACTCACACAACCACTCACTCATCTGTACAGCAACTCACACATGCACTCACTCACCTATATAGTCACTGATACAACCAGTCATTCACCCATGCAGCTACCAATACACCCACTCAGTTACCCATACAGACACTGACACAACCATTAACTTACTCATACACTCACACGCAGCCACTAACTCACCCATACAACCAATCACACACCCACTCATTCACTCACACATCTTATCGCACAGCAGCTCACTCATCCATACAGCCACTTACACTACCACTCGCTCACCCATATAGCTACTCACATATCCACTAATTTACCCATACATCTACTCATGCTAGCAGTCATTCACCCATGCAGCCACTCACAGTAGTGGTCACTCAACCATACAGCCACTCACACAGCCAATCAGTGACCCATGCAGCCTCTGACACTACTACTCACCCATATAGCTATTCATACACCCATTCACTCACTCCTACAACCACTGAAACTAGCAGTCACTCATCCATACAGCTGCTCACGCACCAACTTTTTTACCCATTTGGCCACGCACACACCAAGTCACTCACTCATACAGCCTCTCTAAACAATCATTCACTCATCCATAGAGGCCGTCATGCACCCACTCACTCACATATACAGCCACTCAAACAGTCACTCACTGATCCACAGAGGCACTCATGTATTCATTCACTCACTCACCAATATATCCTCTTAAGCAACCTCTCACTCACTCATAAAAAACTCACACTCACAGCAATACAGCTGAGTGAGGCTTACTAGAGGTAACAGTAGGGTAAGTTGGCCCCCAGGGACCCTCAAGAAGTAAGGGAACTTCATCATACCCCAACCAAGAGCACACTGGGGGGTGACACAGGAGTTAAAAAATCATTCACCTTCTGAGACATTCCTGGCCAGTACAAGGGGTTCACCAACCTACTCCACATTTTAGTCTGCTAAGATGCCCAGCTAGGGAATGCCATGGGTCAATGTTAGGAGAAACTCACTAAACTGCTGAGGCACTACCACTCTCTAATTGCACCAGGTTTGGGGCCTCTGGCCTCAGTGTATAGGAGCCCCTCCTTCCAACAGGGCCTGTTGGAACCACTTACAGTTCCCTTTTCCTGACCAGCAGCTTGCTGCCTCAGGCTTTTCAAGAGTGGAATAGGTTATCTTCCCCTGGCACAGATCTTCCCTAGAGGGTCTAACTGGGCCCAAGAGCTCTGCCGTGTAATGCCCAAGCTCCCAGGGCTCAGTTCCCTCTTGGGCTGTCAAGTCTTCTCCCTGAGGAGAAGAGACTTGATCTGGTGTCTGAAAAGAAGCTGACTTCCCAGACTTCTTGTCCTTTCTCTTTGAAGTTAGTCTATAATTACAGGTTCCAGCACTTCTTTTTTTACCCTAGGTTCTACACTGCGGTCTAGTTTTCAAACAAACCCATTCAACTATTCTCAGCAATTCTGCATGTGTTTTCTTATCTACCTCAGTCCATGCTGAGTACTCCAAACCCTTGCTAATCAGACATTGTACAAGGACAGCAGAATACACCACTAACCGCTTGAGGCCAGTAACCCCTCCCCAATCTAAGGACACCAATGCCATCGGTTGCTCCTTAGCCTGATTATCAGCTTTGAGGACTGTATAGGTCTCTCAAAGCAGATATTGATCTGAGGACACCAGTTGTTCAGTCACCATGATGAAACTGGCACCAATGTCTCTCAGGGCTTCCACCCTAACACATTGATATTTGGCTCTTGGTTTCTAGGCCAGACAGCCAGGGTAGGTACATCCACGCCTCCATCTAAGACTAGAGTTGCCTCAGTGAGCCCCTTGACAAGTTCAGGGATCATCTGTGATACCATTTGGAGACTCACCACTGCATTTACTGTAGGTGCGCTAGAGGCATTTGTTTTGGTTTTACAGCTAGGGTCTCCAGTTTGGTATCCAAGGGCCTTTCAGACATGACACCAAGCCTTTTTGGGAACCCAGTTTTTCCCCTGGTACCTATCCATGGGCTGGTAAGAGTTTTGCGGCCCACCCTCCTCAGCAGGTTTTCGGGGGCCTGAAGAAGACTCATTTTTGAATTTATCCTTTTGGTCACCATTTTTCCCTTGTGGGTTTTTTTTGTCCTCTTTTGTTGGGTCACACCCACCAATGGTAGTCTTGGTTACCCTTGTTTTGACCCTGTGGTCTGCCTTCTTTGCCAACTCCAGAGGAGAAAATGGACCTAGGTCTACCAGATGCTAATGTAAATTCTCATTATAACAATTACTTAGCAGATCCTCTTTCTTGATTAATTTGTAAAGCCCTTCATAGTCATGCACATTGTTGTTAGTTAACCAACCACCTAGTGTTTTCACTAAAAAGTCAACAAATTCCACCCAGGACTGACTGGATTTTTTGAGTCTCCCTGAATTTGATCATGTATTCTTCAGTGGTGAGTCAAAAACTGTCAATCAGGGTACACTTTTTGAGATTATGCGACTCAGCATTATTTCTTAGTTAATGTCATGAATCCCTGCATTTTCCTGAGAATAGTTCCCACAAGATAGAGCTCCCGTTCTTTCTCGCTATTCTTCTGGTTATGCAGGCTCCCTCAAAAGCAGAGAACCATTTGGTGATGTTATCACCATCTGAATTTAGGGACAATCCCTTTGGGGAGTTTTAAGTCAAAAGAATCTTCTCTCTCTCTGTTAACAAAATTGCTGCCACCAGAGATGGGTCCTAGGCACATCTTTTAAGTTTGTCTTTCTATGTCCAGGAGTTCAGCTTCTAAGTTCAATCTAATGGCCAAGCTTTCCAGCATTAGTTCTTCATCTGACGGCTCCTCATTTGTTTCTAAGTGGAGAGACTCAGCCTCCTCCTCAGAAGGATGTTTATTAGTAGTCTCATCATCTTCAGACTGAGCTGCTAGATCGGGATGGCCTCTCTCAAATTCTGCTATAAGCCTTCTAATCTTTTTTTTAAGCATGAGAGCCATTCTTGATACCATAACCTTAACAGAGGGCCCTGCACCTGGCATAGGACAGGTCCATGTAAGGAGTCAGGTTGAGATCCTGAGCCTGGTTATTAGTATCACCCACTTTTGTTTACTAAAGTTGGGACCTTTTTTGTAAAGTTTAAACAAAAACTTAACACATTTCTTTGTCCTAACTGCAGTAAGATTTTTAAAATTCAAACAACTGAATACAGTTACCTAACCAAGGCACTAACAGTTAATTTTAAAATTTAGACCAAAAGACAAATCAACAAATATAACTTGCTAAAGGCATGACACATGGGGCTGTGTGCCCTGTCGACTCTTCAGTTTCTCCAAGACTCGCAGCCTGCAATGGCAGTTTGCATAGTCTTGGTGTGGGGTCCTTGGGGAAGCACAATTTGTGCTGCAGCCCCAATTAACCCTCTTTAGTACCCATGGCTTATGTTCCAGGGGTACCACTTATTAAGGACTTTCAAGGGTGGCTTAAGTTGTGCCAATCGTGGTACAATTTTGAAAAATAGATCTGGAACTGGGAACCTGGTGAGCAGGAATCCAGTGCACTTACAGTTCAAAGTCACATCAGGCATCAAGAGAAAAAAGGGGGCTTCCTACAGTGAGTTAGTGGCTGTGTGAGTGGCTGAATAGATGTGTGAGTGGCTGTGTGAGAGGCTTTATGGGTGAGTTAGCAGATGTTTCAGTGTGTTTCTAGGTAAGTGAGTGGGTGTGAGTGTTTGTATTAGAGGTTCAATGTCTGTGTGAGTGGCTGTAAGGGTGTGTGACTGGGTATGTGAGTGGTTATATAGGTGAGTGAATGGGTATGTGAGTGGTTCTGGGGGTGTGTGAGTGAGTATGTGAGTGGTTGTATGGGTGAAAGAGTAGATGTGTCAGTGACTATATGGGTGGGTGGGTGTGTGAGTGGCTGTATGGATAAATAAGTGGGTGTGTGAGCATCTGTATTGTTAAGTGATTGGCTGTATGGGTGAGTGTGAGGGTATGTGAGCATATGTATGGGTGAATGGCTGTGTGAGTTCCAGTATGGGTGATTGTGTGTCTGTGTGAGTGGCTGTAAGGGTGCATGAGTGGGTATGTAAGTGTCTGTATTTCTGCATGAATGTATGTGTGAGTGACTGTACTGGAGAGTGGTGGGTACATTAGTGGCTATATGGGTGAGTTGGTGTATGAGTGGCTTTATGAGTGAGTTGATGTGTGAGTAGTTCTAAGGATAATGCCAGCAGTGAATTTCTAAGGTTTTTTTATTCTGTTTCCTACCTATAACGTCCCTGCAACCTTTCTTTTTTCAGTGAATTTCTAAGGCTTTTTATCATATTGTCTAACTATAGCATCATTGAATCCTTGTTTTTTAGAGTAAATTTTGACATTTACATTTTTTTATTTCCAATTTGTGATCTCCAAAATTTGGGAATGGGTGTGTGAATGGCTTTATAGGTCAGTTAATGAGTGTGAGTGGCTGTAAGGGTGTATGAGAGGTTTTATAGGTCTGTATTTGGAACAGAGAGTAATGCTATGGGTCTCTCAGTGTGTGTGTGTGTGTGTGTGTAGGAAAGTACCTCTTTTTGCATGATAGGCCTTCAAGACCTCCAGCACTCCAATTCAGGAAACCCAGAACTGCTTGCTGTGCCCGAGCCCTGGGACTTCCAAAACTTGGACTCCCCTGGAGTAGAACTTCCACTAAACTCTGGGTGACCATTGTGCTCACAAACTCCGTAGCTGAACGTTGCTTTCATCGATGCAACAGTAAATGTGTTGGTGGTACTCTGCTATCTTACCCTATGCTTTTCTACTCGTTGACCACAACAGTTTCTGTCTGATGGCATTGATCACTGTTGCTTAAATCCTGCATAAATTTGTGTCTTGAACTGCATTTGGTTAAAAAATCGACATGCAAAGTATTTTCTAACTGTTGAACGAAGTGCTTGGTTTCTTAAAATATATAAAGATATGAGTTTATTTTTACAAATT
Organism: Triturus cristatus; assembly: GCF_964204655.1. Taxonomy (NCBI): domain Eukaryota; kingdom Metazoa; phylum Chordata; class Amphibia; order Caudata; family Salamandridae; genus Triturus; species Triturus cristatus. Next base: position 1,029,317,218 of record NC_140583.1, read on the forward strand.
GGTCTCTGATTTTTTTCTAGGGTGTGTGTCTCATTTATTGCCAGCTGTTATGTGCCACAGAGTTCGACATAGGTTCGACATAGGTTTACTCTAAAATGACTGATCCTCCCCCTGATGCCGTGCTCGTGCCTGCCCACATGCCACAACACTACACGCAACTGTGGCAGAGGTGCTTTTTGGACCCTCAGAAGGGAAATTGCGATGGATACATATATTTCAAAAGACCCATAGAAGAAATCCCAGATTAGGGCAGAAGGGTCTCTTAAGCATGGGAGATGCGACGACCTGAGACCGACTGCTCTTAAAAGTCGTACCGGAGATTCTCCCTGCAGCATCTTGGGCACACCTCTCCCAAAAGAAGGTACCTGTGGGTGTGTGGAACCCTGTCCAAGCCATAAAGCCGTCATGTGCTCTTTCAAGTAAGGTCCTGGGAGTCAAAAAGGCCGGTCCACAGATTACCATAGTGCCGGTAACCAGCACACAAAGGCTGGCCCCAGATTACCGCAGATTACCGCACTGCCGATAATCAGTACAATTGTAGTACTGTTTTGCGGTCCCGCTGCTGCTCCAGGCACCATCACTGCACCTGGTCCACTCACAGAGGTGGTGAGCTCAGGCATATGGCAGGGTGGCTAGCCCAGTAGTGGCAGTGGCTGTATTCAGTGCAGAACTGTGTGATGTTTGTGTGCTAAATGAGGGAGTCTGGTTGACTGTGGCACCTCAATTGGCACTGTAATCCCTACAATTCTTGGCTCCCACTGACTGAGTGAAGTCCTTCCACCTCTGGCCTTCTCCTTGACCAATCCAATTGAGCAATTGTCTCTAAACTGCACAGGCCGGTCATTAGAACCACAGAGTTTAAGCCCTTCATAGGTCATCCACAAATTGGGCAACTCCAGCTGGTTGCACCTAAGATTGGCATTCATCTTGTAGCCATTAATACCACTACTGTCATTCTGCAACAGCCTTGTGTGGGTGGAGGCAGCGGCTACAGCAAGACTAGGGTAAGGAGGTAAGTGGCTAGTTGTGGTTGCTGCTGTTGTGCTGTTGCTGCGTCTTTTCTTTTCTTCCCTTGCTGATTCTGATTTGCTGATTCTGATGAGGGCTACTGATTGTCTGATTGACCATTGAGAGAGAACTGCTGATTTCTGGGAAGCCTGCCGTTAATGCAGGGCAAACTATCCTGTCCATCTTGCCCTAAACCTGTTAGGAGGTGCTTTCTGGACTCTACCAGTGCAGGGAGAGCCGTCACGGGTGAGACTGCCACCACCAGGGGACTTCAAGTCCCATAATCCCTAACAGCCAGCACAGGTAGAGCTGCTTTCAATGCTTCTTAAGCTGATTCTCACTCCCACAGCGCGGGCCAAGGATGGGCCCGTCCTTGCCCGTCACTGACCAGAGAAGGCCAGGCTCTGACATTTGTTCCTTAAATCTACTGAAAGGTTCTGACTTTGATTACTTCTTGTGTGGTTTGTTGACCGTCCCAGGCTTCCTGTAGGAAATTGACAGACCTGCCTATGGTACTGCCGAACTCTGAGTGATATATCTACTGTTGAGCAGCAATTTCCTGGACCATATTGCCCACTTACACTAATAATTGGTCAGCACCAGCATACATTCTATTCTGTGGGCTGTTGACAGACTTACCACAGTGCTCCATTTTTATATTTTATTCCTCTAATTTTTCTTTCTTATTCCTACCTTTCCAAATAGACGCACAGGTGATTGTGGGTAAACGTAAAGCAAAAAACATCCCGCCAGCACCTGGTGATGCTAGATCAACTATAGATTTGTTTCTAGTGTGGGCGGTTAACGTGATTTCACAAGAGATAGATCTAGTAGAACGTTGCCTTTCAACCGGGGGAGGGAATGGGTGCAGGACTACTGGTTTTTCTGTTTATGGCACAGTTACACCATCAGTAACAGAGAGCCTGACTAGAGCAACCCATGGCCTTAGTAATGCCGATAACTTGACTGTTCAAATTAATGAGGAAGCTGCAGTATCAACTCCTAGTACAACACCCAACCACCTCCCTACTCCCAAAAGGAAAAGGATATATAAAAAGACCACTGTAACGAGTGGTTGTCTTGGAGGATCATATCCCCCTATGACTTCTATTCCATCTTGCCTAAAGGCAGGGACAGGAACACAAGGGGACTTACAATGGGCCTTACTCTTGGCAGGGGTCACCTTTAGAGTGAAAGCCTTGTTTGCACCAATTCAAGAGAAGCTAGAGTCCATGATAGCTGAAGTCAAACAGATTAGGACTCTTTGCTTCATATCATCTATGGGGCAATTTAAGGAGGTGCCTGATAGGGCACCAGCTCCAGCTACAACCTCAATTACCAATTTATCAAGGGCTACTATAGTGACACCGAGTTCCAACACTGAGATGTTACAGGTCCTGGGTACCACAACCAAAGCAATTCCCAGGGACCATGAATGACCCCTTGCCTCTATACACCTAGTACAGTGCCAGCCCAAAATAACTAATGTATACAATATGCATTTAACATTTGGAGATAATACACACATTCCTAAACTCTCAAGGGAAAGTATTGCTGATGTAATAAATGCCAGTGAAATAGAAGTCCAGAATGCTGCCCTTATGTGGCAGTTATAGTTAATGCTCCCCCCTTGCGCCCGGGCCAAACCCACGACTCATTAAAGAACAGAGTGGTTCATTGGCTCAATAGGAACTGCTGTTACCCAGTTGAGGAAGCCCAGCAAATTCTGTACACTAAGAAAGTGAGCTGGATTGGCCCCCTGAGAAAACACTTCATGGGGGATTCTATTGTAATTAATTTCAGGGAACCAAGGTGGGCGAAGGGAGTTCTAACGGCAGGGGCACGTCATTTCCACCCAGAGCAGACTATGTCAATACAGCCATTAGGTTTTTTCTATAGGCACTTCTACCATTCCGTGCCTTAGATGAGAAGTGGTGAGCTGACAGTCCCTGGGGCTGGAGGGGGTCCACATAGCCCCCCGCATTCAATTTAAGTAATGGGAAGTCCCCGAGGCATGCGGGAGCCAGCGTGGGCCCCCACAACTCATTTTTAAACTGACCTGGCCTAACTGGGGGCTTCAAGGAAACAAAGCACAAGAGCTCAGGCTTTGTCTTTTTTCATTTTCTGCTGGATTTGTGTATATAATGGGAATCCCGCTAATTTGTTTTAAAAAAAAATCCTTTTTGTGGCTCTGGGGGTCCCTGTGTTGCCCTCTGAGTAGGCCTAGGGGGTCATGGTGTTTCTACCCTGCCCCCTTTTCTTAATTTTTAATTTGTTTACTTTTGTTTACCTTTTCCTTGTGACTCCGAGTTACAAGATGGCTGCCAACACTTCCTGGTTTGAAGTGTTGGCAGCCAATTAGATCGCAGGCACGAGATCGGGAGGGTTAGTGGATCCTGCTCAGCCATATTTGTGTATCTGAGAAATGTTCACATTTCTCAGGAACTACTGAACAGATTTACACCATTTAACAAAAGGAGTGCACTTTGGATCAAGAGCTACCTTTCAGCCAAATTTGGTGTAATTCCATTTAGTAGTTCAAACTGTAGCCATGTCTAAAGTTTCCTATGGAAATTAACATGGAAAAAAAGCATTTTGGGAACCCCTTTTTCTTGGCCCCTGCTTGACAAATCACCCAGAACTTTCAATACAGCCGCTGAAGGGAGTGGACCATTAGTTTTCGAAGATTTCGTGTAGATTTGTCAATTGGTGCAAAAGATATTGGCAAAAGAACAAACTCTTTTTGAAAAGAAGCAAGGTCCTAACTATAACTATCTACTGGTGAGTGCCAGTAGGTAATATATAAACATATAAATATATATATATCACTGAAAAAAACAAAGGTTACAGAGACGTTATAGATTGGCTCGGGCGTCACTCGTACAAAACCAGTGAAATTCAGTAGTTTCTTGTTAGCTGAGCGAACTCTAACTCATGCCTCCGCAAAGCACTACTTATGACCAATCGAACGTATGATGTCTGTATGGATGGTTCAGGGCTGCGTGACTGACTGTATAAGTCGGTGATTAGGTGTCTCAGTGGATGTATGGGTGAGTGATTGGTTGTGTGAATGTCTGTTTCAGTCAGTCAGTTGGTATCAAAGTGGCTGTATGGGTGTGTGAGTGGGTAGATGAGTGCCTGGATGGGTGAGTAATTGGTTGTCTGAGTACCTGTATGGGTATCTGAGTGTGTGTGTGGGTGTGGGTGTGGGGGAGGGGGTGTGTGACTGTCTGTGTGGATGAGTGAGTGGGTGAGTCACTGGCTATAAGGATTTGTGATTGCATGTGTGATGGGCTGTATAGGTGAGAGTGTGTTTTGCTGTATGTGTGAGTGAGTGGATCTGTCAGTGGTATATGTGTGAGTAACTGGGTATGAGAAGGGCAGTATAGGTGAGTGATGGGGTATACAAGTTACTGTATAGGTGAGGAAATGAATATGAAAGTAGTTGAATGGGTGAGTGTGTGCTTGTGTCAGTAACTCTATAGTTGAGTGAGTATGTATTAGTATTTGCATGTTATAGTTGAGTGAGTATGTATTAGTATTTGCATGCGTAGGTAAGCAGGTGTGTGTAAATGTATGAGTGAGTAAGTAGCTGTGTGATTGACTATTTGGGTTAGTGAGTAGGTGTGTGAGTAACTCTATGGGTGACTGACTCAGTGTGTGAGTGGCTGTAAGGGTATATGAGTGGATATGTCAGTGGCTGTATTAATGATGAGTGGGTGTATAAGTGGCTGTATAGAAGAGTAACGGGATGTGTGTGTATATCTATGAATCAGTGAGTGGGAGTGCAAGTATTGGTGTGGGTCTGTGAATGGGTTCATGAATGGTTGTGTGGCAGTGGGTCTATGAAAGGTTCTATGGGTGTGTGTGTGGGTGTGTTAGTCATTTTCTGGATGATGTCATCAGTGATGTCACTGACCATGTCATGAGTGATGTAATATGTGAGATCATAAGCAGTGCATTGCGGGGGCACACATTTTAATTAGCTCATCTAACTATAACTGCAGAATTTCTCTGGTTTTGTACGAGTAGAATGGCAGCCTAATTATAACATCCCTGTAACCTTTGCTTTTTTCAGTCAATATCCAATTTTTTTTAAGTTCTATTTGCTAACTATAATGTACCTGTAACCTTTGCTGTTTTCAGTGAATACCTAAGGTTTTATAAATGCTAATTCTGAACTATAAGGTCCGTGCAACCTTTGGTTTTTTAAGTGACCAGCCACCACCACATTCAAAACTTCTAACTGCAAAATGAATTATAACCAACAAACTAAACACATTACTATCTAAATTACTCTATAATAACATGTATAACTCCCTTAATATCTCTATAACATAGTGTATAACTCTTTCAGTGGAATCTGTGACTGCATACATCACTGTATCAGTCAGTCTCTCATTCACTGAATAAGTATTTGGGTGGATCTGTTAGACGGTGCATCAGTATATCAATGGTTCTGTATCGTACTGTGTGACTGTCTCAGTGCATCTATGAGTGGGTGCATCAGTGTCTCAGTGGGTCTGTGATTTGTTGCACGAGTCTCTCAGTTGATCTGTGAGTAGGTGCCTGAGTGCCTTTGTGCATTTGTACGTATGTATATGACTGACTGGATCAGTGAATATATACATGAGTTTCTAGGTGGGTATCTGAGTGGGTGAGTGAGTGGGTGCATGAGTGTCTGAGTGGGTCTGTGAGTGAGTGCATGAGTTTCTAAGTGGGTCTATCACTGGGAGTGTCAGTGTCTGAGTGGTTTTGTGAGTGGATGTGTAGGTCTCTGAGTGGGACTGTGAGTTAGTGTGTGAGTTTCTGAGTGTATGAGTGACTGGGTGCATAAACCTCCGAGTGGGTCTGACAGTGGTTATACGAGTGACTGTATAGATGTGTGAGTGCCTGTAGGAAATTCGTTCCAGTCATGCCACCTCTTACATCAAGCTCCAAGAAGTCTCAGGCAAATAGGAAAAGTGGCACAGTTGGGTGTGGATTCTCAGGTATTTTTTTAAATGTTCTTTTTTCTTCAGCCACGATGCACATGCTGACTATATATATATATCCTTCCGTTCCACTCCTTCCAATCTCTGGGCCCGCGATAGGTGGTGCGTCTAGCCAGCAGAGCATGCCGGTCGTTTTAGATTACTGATATAGGCAAATAAAACGCACTCTCAGAGAAAGACTGGCAATTAAATGTTTATTTCAAGTTACGCATTTCGACTGACGGGCAGTCTTGGTCACACAACGACATGTTACAGGCCTCACTCTTTCATAGAAGTAACAAACATAGAAAATGGACTACTCCAAGTAGGGAAGTAGTTTAGCCATTCACATGTGGCAGACATTTTGTAGTGTACATAGTGCCCTAGTCACTGTTCATACAGTGGGCATTTGGTAAATACCAAGTGGTTTTTGTGTACATAATGCAAATACAAATAAACACAAATGTATGTCACAAAGTGTGTGTTGGCACATTCTATAAACACCCATAATTGTTCCAATTTTGCATAGTTAAATTTGTTCTATCCTTATTGTCAACGCAATAATGAAAAATGGGGTGCTGTAACAATTCTGTTTTTCAAGTGGTGTTCTCGACGAGTGGCATAATTATCGACTCATAAATGCAGGTTACCAGGTAGTCATGTATGTCGAGTGGGGAATTCCCATGGGTAATAATATCAGCAGGTGTACCCAAACTGTTTACATTGTTTCGAGAACCGAACATGTGATCATGTACAACAGGATTGCTCGTAGGGTAGCTACAAAAATCGGTATACACACCAAGTGGGCAAATCATCTAACTAATACCGTAAGCATACCCATACTATTCACATAGTGTTTCAAACACACATATGATAATCATAATGTGGGGGCTACAGTTGATCTTCTAAATGAGTTGGTGAGGTCTGTGTTCACCAATGTTTTATTTATTATCTGTGATATAGAACCTTCTAAATTGTATGGTCCGTGTCTACTGAATAATAAACAAAACAAATTCCTTATCTGTACTGTGTCCTTCACCACGGTGATGTTATATAGAAGAAAAGGGTAGGGACCTCTGTTCATCTCTCCACCCGGAGTAGGCCCCTTCCTTTCCTCCTGTAATAAAAAAAAGGATAAGGAAAGCTAGTTAACAAGATTAAAACCATTTGGTAGAGTTTCATTTCTACGGAATATACTTAGTTACTATACAACGGATTGAATGACTGTCTATCAAATTTCTAGGTACTAAGTGAGGTCTCATAGAAAGATACAGGATATGTTGCCATTCCCTAAGCTCCAATCAAAATGTGTTGCTGATTGATTATTCTTAGTCCCCATGTAGGTGTATTCCCAGCTCCTCATCCAAGTTATGTCCACCTGGGGTTTTGGTCTGTAGGACCAGAATTTATCTGGATACCCTCTTCCTAAGGTGAAGTACTCTGTTGCCCCAAATGGAATTATGTTCTATTTGCTCGATTGCAAAATAGCTCAATTGGGAGCTGTTGGTTAGATGGTCCTCTTCAAAGTATTGTGCTATTGGGTAATGTGCATCTTTGTTGTGAATGGCTCTCATGTGCTCTAGTACCCTCTTTTTGGCAAATAGTGTAGTGCTTCCCACATATCTCAGTTTACATGGACACTCAAGGACATAAATTACAAAAGTGGAGCTGCATATCAAAAATTGAGTAATAGTCCTTGTGTTTTTAGGTGTTATAAAAGTTTTTTTTATACAGCTATTTCGACATGCCTTGCAATGTCCACAGGGATAGAACCCCAGTAGGTTGCTAGGTGCATTGTGTCAGGGGCTGTCTCAATGTGATGTCTCCTTGTACTAGAATGTCCTTAAGGTTGCATCCTTTGTGGTATGTAACTCTAGGGCGTGTTGTAAGATTAGAACCTAGAATGGTGTCACTTGTCAGAATATTCCAGTTCTTTGCTAAACTTCTAAAAACATCCTCAGATTCGTATTGTATGTCATTTATTTATTTTATTTCACAGAGTTTAATATAGAGCGAATTTGACCCAAAGGTATCGGGTATCAGAGCGCATTACATAGCACAAGTTGCTTAACATGAGGATACATGAATTTTGTTGTTAGACACAAGGAGATTAAGTGATTTGCCAAGAATCACAGGATGTTCAGCGTCATTGCCGAGACTCGAACCCAGTTCCCCATATTCGATGTCGACCGCCCTAGCCATTAGGCCAACTCCTCTCATAATTACCCTGGGTGATTCCTCTAATGAGTCCTTCTCCAAAGGGTTATCTTTCTCTTTCAATGTTAGTTCCCTACTGATTTTCTCAACTTTTGCAGCAACTCTTTCTAGGACCCATCTGGGGTATTCTCGTTCTAGGAACCTACAGATCATGTTAGCCTCCTCAGTGTTGTATGCTTCTTCCGGCCTACAATTTCTCCTTGCTCTCAGGAGTTCCCCGTAAGGAATACTCCATTTGAGAGTCTCTAGGTGGCTGTTGTGAGCATGGAGAAGACTGTTCCCTGCTGTGGTTTTGTGGTGTAGTTTGGTGCAAATCTTGTTGTTAAGGATTTCGATTTGGACATCTAGGAAGTCAATAAAAGTTTTACTCATGTTATAGGTCAACTTTAGATTGTAATCACTAGTATTCAGTTTCTTGATGAATGTCTCCGCACTGACTTCACTGCCCTTCCACACAATAAACAAGTCATCTATGTACCGTGACCACTTAATGAGCTCCCCATCAGAGGTAGATGGTGACATGTCTTTCAATATTTCTTGTTCCCATGCTCCCAGAAAATGATTAGCAAAGCTGGGAGCAAAGCAAGTACCGATTGCTGTCCCCATGATTTGTTTGTACTGAGTCCCATTGAATGAAAAGATATTATTTTGTAGGCAGTAGTCTATCATTTCGAGAAGCATGATAGTGTGTTCGAGATATAAGATCTGTCTGTTCTTCAAAAAAAGTGTACATGCTCTGATACCCAGTGAATGTTCAATTAATTACTCTCCAAAAGGTGTGATTTGGTATGGTTGTGTCCAATTTCTAACCTTCTTCCTTACTCTGCATAATATATGTGATTGTTGGCCTTTGAACAGCTACTCTTGGTGAAATTGGTAATATTATTGTATTTATGGGGTCATTACGATGGCGGTCGGATGATTGTCCGACCACCCTTGTTGTGGGATTGAGACCAGCGGGGTAGTAGTCGGTGGACCCACCTGCTCGATTAGGATATGACCACCGTGTAGCCCGGAAAATGATTGCAGCACAAGCCGCAATTAAAAAAGGGATGTTTTTAAACATCCATGCACCGTGCACCATGTGATGCCTGGCACACGGTGCATGGATGTTCAGGGGGCACCACATGTGCCCCCCGGCCACATAGCCGAGGCCGAGGTGGGACAGGGGCCCTGCTAGGGGGCCCTCAAATTGCCTTTCTGGCTGCCTGTTCATGGCGGTGTGACCGTCATGAAGAAGCAGTCGAAAAGAATATTCTAATCACTAGGGTGGTGCCTGTGCAGGCACTGCCCCCATTGCAGGGATTAGGGATCCGACTGCTGTCCCGCCGAATCTTTGATCCTGTTGGAGGTGGTGGTCCTACCCCCCACCTCTGTGGCCCAACCAGCTGCATTATAATGCAGTGGTCAGACCGATGCCCTAAATGGTGGGCAGACCGCCGCCACAGGCCTGTCTTTGGCGGTCCATTCGCCATCATAATGAGGGCCTTAGTTTCTCTTAGACAATTTCTAGGTTTTTTTACTCCAAATGGAGTAACATTTATTTTCATAAACTTAACAGAAACAATGCCTACTTAGTCCAGGTTTTCTTTGATATGATCACTTGAATTAGGTACATTGTTCAAAAGAGAGTGCTGTGTGCATCATCTTATAGGAGAAAGCCAACTGTCAATTTCTTTCAAAAAGGTGTATAAATCAGATTCTTCTGCTAATTTCACCAGAGGGAATATGCTGATTAAGAGTGGTGCTGGTGTGGAGTTGTGTCTGTTTAATATACATTTATTTAGAGGTGCAGAAGTACAGAAGAGGTGCACTTATTAATTGCGCTGCAGGTACATTTTCACCACAGAACACAATAGGTGCTGAGACGCATGCGTGCAGATAGTCCAACGCCTCGCAATCATTGAGTAGCATTCTAGCCCATCGTTTTTGGAACAGGACCAATGCTTATTTTCATGAGGCTGGCTCTAATGTGGTGGCATGGAGGGCAAAAAAAGATGATTGCTGCTGGCTACACCACATGTAAGCATTTTCCCAATCACCTTCTGCGTGTTTTATGTAAGTGGCCAAAGGTATGCTTAGATGTGGGCCCCATACTCGCTGTGCCATCTGAACCAAACTGTACTCAACTGACAAGGCCTAAACAGGTCACCATGGGTCTTAGGGCCGTATTATGACATTGGGAATCCTCCTGTGGGCCGCCATGCCAGTGCCTCATCCAGAGGACTGCCAAAACTGTGCTCACACCACCCGTGGCGGGCAGTAGCAAGGCGGCACTGCAATGGGGCTGCGGTCTGTAAGGCTCATTGAAGAACCTTACATGTAGACCACCGCAGTGAAAGTGCCGTCTGCAAGTTCCTGCATGGTGTGACATGCACTTTGTGGTGCATGCTGCACAGTGCAGGAACTGGGGTTCATAAATACATGGGGGAACAACATGTGCCTCCCTGATTGCACCCCAAGGCCCTGGAGTTCCAGGAGGCACTGATGTCCCCCTTTGTTGCCTCTCCGCCACCTTTTTCTTGGTGGTGAGTCAACTCAAAATATGCTCGGCAGTGGCGGCTGTGGCACCGCCAGCACATTTTTCATAGAGAAAGTCTGGTGGTTTTCTCACTGCTGCAGTTGTAATACTGCAGGCAGTCCAGGAGTGCGGTAGTTGTTGGACCACCACAACAGCTATGCATGGTCGTAGTCGTATTAAGGGCCTTAGGATGCTTGTGCTCTAATTCAGAGAGGCCCTGGCAGTTTGGACTGACAGTTTGGACGGGGCTGTTCCTATTGGAGCACAAACACAACTGATTTATATATGGCCTGGCCTAATTTGAGGCAGCATGATAGGTTGGAATGGTACCCCGAGTGATTGCCAGTGGTTAAACTATTTGCAAGCATTCCTCCCATAAGTTTTGTGTGTCTGACAGTGACACCAGGGTCCAGGAGTGATAGGTCCATCACAAAGTGAGAAAGCAGGAAACTGCAAGAGTGAGAATAAGGAGCATGGAGGACCTGGTAGTGGAATAAAGAGGAATGAGGCCAATATAAAATGAATAGCCTTGATTATTAGCATGCCAAAGTTTAATGTCATCTACCACCAGGGCAGGACAGGGAACCAAAAGAAGCCCTGTCAAATGTTGTCAGATCAGCCCTTGTATGATGTGTAGCAAGATATTGCAGTGAGCGGGCAAGACCTTGCAAGAAGGGTTTGGAGGGGGGAGTACTCCCTAGAGGGCAGATTGGAAATAATGTCAAATTGGGCCTTTTATAGCGTATTTTCATTATATATTCAAATGACTGGAGGTAAATTGCTAAAGAGAGCAAAATAATAGTCGATTAAAAATTATATATTAACTCTCTGCCTTGAACCTTATCTGGAATATGTAAACAAGACATGGAAGTGGATGGTATTGACTAGATATAGACTGGGCACAGATAGGTGGCAGTTATTATTTCCGTTGGGTCAAATTAATTCAGAAATCATATTTATATACCCCTGCGATGAAGTTTTGCCACAGCCTGTGCTTTATTGTATTTTTTTTGCAAGTTGTACCTGCTAATCCCAAGCATATACCCTTTCCTAAGTTTAAAGAAGCAGGGGTTGTTAAATGCAGGCCTGCACTGTTTTATTTACGTGTGCTCTCTTCTGTAGATGTCCGCTTGAACGTTGGTCTCTTTTTTAAATCTGCCTGTTGCCATCATTATAGTCTGCTCTTTTGGTGTGATCCTGTTGATTTGGACTTTGTTTTAGCAGGTATTTTTTATTAGATTTTCTTTTTATGTGAATGTATTGTGTATTTATTCATTCTTATTTATGATCGTTTTTAATGGTCGAATAAAGAATGAAGAAAGAAAGAGAGCAAATGTTACTTATACCTAGCTTAATTTTGGTCTTGAAAAGATGACAGACATGAGGAAGCATGACATTCAAGTCAACAGTTGACAAGTTTGGTAGAGAAAGTTAGGGGGAACAATGGGGTTGTTTAATCTTTAAAAAATCGCATTTTACTACCCATAGTAAAAATTAAATTGTAATTGTAGTATGTTTGTTATATAGTGGTCCAGACATACTCATGCCATTTCCATGTGCTGAAAATATCATACTAATATGTAATTTAATGGTACCGACCTTGGAAGGATGGAATGCTGAATGTATCTTGCTGGGATTGGAACTTGTGAAAGTTTAATAAAAGTAGATAGCAGCAGAAATTGTGAAATCTCTGATCCACCCTGTCAATTGATTGGAGCAATGTTTTCTCGAAGAGTAAGTAAAAAAAAGCATAACACTTTAGAGAAAATAAATGAACAATTGAAGCGTATCAGCTCTCAGATTTTTCTATAGCTTGTGTGTGAGTAGATCACCAAAGACTATTTTTCTTTGCAATTTGCAACCACTTGAATTACTGGGTTCATACTTGTGTAAATATACTTAGCAGTACCAGAATGCAAAGAAAACTTCAATTGGATGTAGTCACACAGTGATGCTTGAGAGCAGTTTGCCACTCAAGTGTTTATGTGTCAAAAAGAGTTATGAAAAGTGACAATTACCAATAGAGGACAGAAGAACTTGAAATAACGTGGCTGCTACGAAAGCACAATTTGAAATGGACCCATGGAAAAGAATAAAAAGGCAAATAGAAATACTGGAGTACAAGGTGGATAGTACCCTGCGATGCAGATTGGAGCTGTGGAGTTGGCAAACGAGAGTAACAGATTTAGAGGGCAGACACTGTAGGGATAATATATGCCTATCGGGGATCCTCGAAAATGAGGAAAAGGAGGATATTATCAGTTATCGCTCTGCTTTCTTGCTGTAACTTCTCAAACTACAATTTAGACCTTAATTAAACTTTCAAAGAACCCACAGGCTTTGCCCAAAATGGAATGGCATGAAAGAAACTCCTAAACCTATGATAATGGATCTGCTCCAACACCAACAAGCATGCCTGATCATACAGGCTGATAGGAAACATGACCCTTTTTCTTCAAACACCACACAATCACAAAAACCACTGACTTTCTTAGGAAACCAGCATAATCAGAAAAAAAAGGTTTTGGCCCTGAAAACTTTACTTACGAAAATAAACTCTGATGTGGCCGATTAGATCCAGCAGTGATGTTAGTGACTATAAAAGGAAGAACTCTGGAGGTCTTTGACCCACAAGTGCTGAAGAATGTTCTGGAACACCTGGACCAGCCCCGATGGATCAGATACCGGTCAACAAATATGAACGTTCACTAAGCCTTGCTACTACAGCTCCTGGCAGACACATGACAGGTGGGGATAAATCAGTCATAATATCCTTGATGACAAGGTCTCTGCTCGAGATCGTAAACAAGAGCAAGCTCTTCCACGAGATAGGGATAAATCCAGATCACCTCCCAAAACAATCACTGCCCAGAGAAAAACCTTAAACTCAAATATGGCAAAGAGAGGAGGTCAAAACACTCCCCCCTTCTTTACCTCTTTAGATAGTGGACCTACAAACATAGTGGGGCACATTATCACAACAACAGAAGATAATCCAGCCCATACAATGCTTGAGCAGAATGCGGGTGGTGACTGGTTCAACCATGTCTGTGTCTTTCTATCTCTCACAAATAAGATCCTACATCTACTCTGTGTTAGACCCTACACCCTTCTTTTCAGATGTTCATTGTTGTACTTTTTATAGCTCCTAAACGGACTTACTATGATGCATAGAAATACCAACCTCTCCATATTCTCTCTAAACATCAATGGATTGACAAATTACATCAGAAGAATAAAGATGTAGTCTGACAAAAAACATCCATAGATCTCACACGGGAGTCCCATCTGTCACTTATAGAGTCTGATAAACTGAAGAGAGAATCGGTGGGAAAAGTAATCTCCGCCTGTTGTTGTTAACCTGAGGACAACGCCTCTGCCACTGGATAACAACTGCACAGCAAAAATTGGCTATCTTTTCTATTACACAAATCCCTTGCTGACACGGACACAACATATGCTGGACTGCCGTCTTTATCTGTGCAGTAATAATGTCAGTTGCCTACTCAAAGAGCTTATACCTGACCACTCCCTTGTCAAGCCATAGAGACTCTTTCACCCCACGGACAGGTGTGGTACATTCCGGTCCCCCCATGGAACGGAAACTAGAATAGAATTCTTCCTCATACACTGTGCTATTTTCCAGGCATTTCTTAACCGCAAAATAGAAATAGCAAGTGTCTCTGATCATTATCCAATTTAGCTCACTCTCGATTTCAAGGTCAAGACATCAAGTATATAGATATAAGCTGCCAAAAGAAAAATTAAAGGGAGTAAATTGGTTCATGGAATACCTCTCCCAACAAACATTATGCGCCACTGGAAAGAATATCAGAGAGGCATAATGCTGAGTGATTCCAGCACATCTCGCAAGCAGGCAGTCGATTAATAAACTGTACCACAAAAGATACTCTAGCAACTTCAAGACACATATTGGCAAAAACCAGATGCCAAATTCCTGCTCAATATTGTTGTCTGAAAACATTAATTGAAAACTATCTACACATGACAGACCGAAAAAACATTACAATGCCTAAGGAGCAGACAAAATGGTGAAAAAGCAAGCCAATTACTCATGATGCAGCTTATACAGAGAGAAGGTTGAGCAGCTATTCCAGCAATCTATAACACACAAAACAACTTGCTTACCTCCTCACTGGTCATTCCTAAAGAATTAGCCTCATTCTAATCTTCTTTATATACTACAGGGGCTCCCACTGATGTAAATCTAGAAACTACATTTATGAGCAAATTCACAATACTATACCAATTGTGGCATTGCTGGAGCAATTTTGATGAAAGGATAACTGTCTCTCTACATCCTGAAAAAGCATTCAATAGGGTAGAGTGGGACTATGGTTTTGCTGAACCTGGTAAAGAAGGAGTCTGGTAGGTGTGATTGTATTTCCCCTCAGTCCAATGTCCATTTAATATTTTTTTGTAAATTTTATACCCCTGAGCGTAAAAAGTAAATTTGTCCCATTTTCCGGAAATATAAGTTTGTTTAATGTCGCCCAGCCCTGTACTTTTTTCAAATGTTACCTGACCCATTTGTTTGTTTTTCCCATTCATCTTTTTTATGTATGTCCTTAGCAAAGCGGAGATCGATAAGTCTGGAAAGTGCCTGAAATTGATGATCGCTTTGTTCAGTTTGTAGTTTGTATATCTAAATGAATCTATTAACGTGCTTTTAATTGTATTTTTTAACCTCACTTTTTATTGTCTATTTTATCTGTAATTATTGATATTCCATTATGAAAATGAGATGTTTTACTTGATTGTATGTTTGTCTTTTCATACTTTTATGACCTTATTGATAAGGCCGAATAAAGTTAACTGAACTGAACTGAGTCTAGTAGGTGTTTGGTGGTATGGGTGGGGTCTTACACTCACCGGGTGAGTCCGAAGTTTGTCAGGTCCTCCAAGAGGTTGTCTGTGCTGCGGTCAGCTGTCCTACAGAAGATAGTTGAGGTCGCCGAGGATGATGAAGGCTCTGGGGTCGAGTGTCGAGGGGGCGATGAGGTCTGCGACTGACTTCTGAAGTTGACTCAGAATCTGGGGGTTAGTACACGAGACTGCCACTCAAGGTGTAGTTGGCAGTAATGTGGAGTTTGAAGATCAGATCGTCCATGATGCTGTTGGTGCTAGTCGAGGTAGTGGAGCATTGGATACGTTTTTTAAAGAGGATGGCAAGTCCTCCTCTGGGTCTATTAGTCCTGTCCTATCAAATGACATTGCATCTGGGGGATTCTGGGGCCTATTCGGTTCTCCTTCCGTAAGCAATTAAAGACCTTTCTCTTTAACGCCCATAACTAACCTCCAGCTGATCGCCTCTGACATATGTCCTCACTCTCTAGGTAACGCTTGGACGCCTCAGGGCAGCAATTCGCGCTTTATAAGTCTATGTTTCATTTCATTTCATTTCATTACTGTGGAAATGTCAGGAGACAATATGGGAGTCAGCAGGTTTGCAAGGAGGAGCAGGTCCGGTGTGTGGTCGTGTAGCAGGTCCAAGATTTCGGTGGAATTTTGGCGATGGAGAGGGTGTTGAGGAGGAGTTAGGATAGGTATGGGTGGGGTTGGGGTGAAGTGAGTTTTATGTGCAGTGCTTGCAGTGGTAGTGTTAGAGCAGGCATATTTAGCATGTTTTTCCTGTCTTTTTTGCTTCGGACCTCCTGTTTTTGACTCTGTGCTGCATTTCATTTTTGCTGGTTTTAAAACTCTGCAACCTTTTCCATTGATGAACAGTGCTAAAGTGCAAGTGCTCCCTATGACTGTGATTGGATATCCATATTTGGCATATATGATTTACTGGTAAGACCCTAGTAATGGGCACTGTGTGTGACCAGGGCCTGTAATTCAAATGCTACTAAGGGGACCAGGAGCACTGATTGTGTGACCCACATGTGTAGCCCAGCAAACATGTCTCATGCCTGCCACTACATTGTCTGTGAGTGCAGTTTTAATTTGCCATGTCGACCTGGCAAATGCACCCACTTGCAGGCCCAAAGTGTTCCTTTTTTACATGTAAGATACCCCTAAGTTAGGCCCAAGGTAGTCCCATGGGCAGTGTGCAGTGTATATGAATGGAAGTACATGTACCGGTAGTGATATACTGCCAATTTCGTTTTTTACTATTGCAATGATTATCTCTACCATAGGTTATCATTGCATTGGAGCTGCCTTGTAACCTCTTACAAGTGTAGCTTCCAGTTGGGAAGACCCGAAAGTTCAAGCATTGTATGGGCTGGATTATCTTCTACTGTTGTGATAATGTGCCCCACTATGTTTGTAGGTCCACTATTTAAAGTGGTAAAGAAGGGTAGGGGTGGGCGGAATTTGAGAAATTGCCTTTCGCAAAATTTCGCGAAACAGCAAAAAATGTCCGCGAACACGCAAAATTTCACATGCTCGTGGAGATTTTGGGCTGTTTAATGCATTACTGAATTTGAGCTTCAACTTGGGCACCTGCTTTATTTATATTTGTAAGTGCTTCCTGTTGAGGTTTATTTTTTGTGACAGGATCATCGTGCCAGAATGAATCCTGCCCTGCATATTGATCCATGAAGATGCCACCATTTTGTGCAATACCTCTACTCAACTGGAGTACTTTCTACTGTCTAATCAGTAAGTGCTACCTCGTTGGGTAAATGTATAGTGCTTTTCCTACACTACAGCTGCGTAAAGGGCCAGAAGAGTTATCTCCCGTGACCATGTGTGTGCTACCTCGTTAGGTAAATGTAAAGTGCTTTTCCTACACTACAGCTGCAAAAAGGGCCAGAAGAGTTGTCTCCCGTGACCATGTGTGTGCTACCTAGTTGGGTAAATGTATAGTGCTTTTCCTACACTACAGCTGCGTAAAGGGACAGAAGAGTCGTCTCCCGTGAACATGTGTGTCTGTAACTTTGCCACCGCGCCGAAAGGCGTCAGGGTCCGTTGAGTGAGCTGTCCATCATAGTGGGGAAAGGGAAGGAAGATGTTGTATACCGCTAGGGTGTGTGGGGCGGGGCTAAACGGGCGGGCCTTCTATGCAAGTTCACATGCCTCTTGTTTATAAAGGGTCAGAGACCGATCAGAGCAGTAGATGAGGAGAAAGAAGCTCCTGGACACAGGAACGAAACGGGGATTGCGCTCGAGAAAGTCATGGATGCACAGAGCTCCATCAAGGATCACAGCTAATTTTTGACGGTAGATATAGGGAGAAAAGTACACCTGCCCAGCCTCGACCTAGCTCCCGAATTTTTTGGGCTGATTAAAGAGTTACTGAATTTGAGCTTCAATTTGGGCACCTGCTTTATTTATATCTGTAAGTGCTTCCTGTGGAGGTTTAATTTTGTGACAGGAGCATTGTGCCAGAATGAATCCTGTGCAATACCTCTACCCTCATGCCCCCCGAATTCCGTTCCACCGCGGAATGCGGAAGTTTCGACATTTTCGCTTTACGCACGGAACGTGAAAATGCCGAAATTTTGCAAGTTCCGCGAGCGGAACGAAATTTGTCGCCCACCCTTATAGAAGGGTGGAGGGTTTTAACCTCCTCTCTTTGCCATATGTGAGTTTAAGGATAGACATTTGGAGTTTAGGGTTCCTGAACTTAAAATTTAAAAATACATTCTTTAGTGAAGTTGCTTTTTAAATTGCCTGTTTGAAAACGCCACTCTTAGAAAGTGGGCATTTTCTTGCTTTACCATTCTGTGCCGCTGCCTGCCTGTGGAATCCATGTCTGTTTTAGACTGACAGTTGGACTGTGTGTGCATTCACTCTAGACAGTCACACAAAGGGAACTTGGGTGTGCCCTGCATATCCTAAAGGCACTTCACCAGGCTGATGGGCCTTCCTGAGCTAGTGTGGTGGGAAGAGTTGTCACTGACACCTGAATAGGGTTGTGCCTGCTGTCACACAAAGCTGTATCCACCCCCGGTAGTGTGTCTGGAGCCAGGTCAGGGAAAGGCAGGGTACTGTTCACTACAAAGACTTTCCTTTGAAGTTTGCCTACTTCAAAGGCAGAAACGGGTAAAAGTACTAGAGCTGTGACACCATAGCTTCTGAACACTTCTGGACTAAGAGAATAATTTGTCAAGAGGAAGAGCTGGAAAAGCTGTCAGGAGGGACTACCACTTTGCTGTGTGCTTTGCTTTGTTGGCCTGGTGCTTGCTGCTTATGTCTTGGGCAGTGAAAGAACTGGACTTTGATTTCTACATCCTGCTTGCCAAGGTTCTCCAAGGCCTTTTGTGTGCTTGCTTGTTAAGAAGTCTTAGGACCATCAAAGAGTTCACCTGCACTTCCTGAACTCCTCTGCTGGGAGTTCTGATATGTCAAGTGGTGCCAATTCCAGTTCTGGGCCCTTGGAGGTGGTATGGCTGCTAAAGAACCAAGAAAATCCATGCTTACTCTCAGCACCTGCTTTTCCTGACGCAGCACTGCAGTGCAGTTGAAAATCCAACGCTTCGCCATGGTGCGGTTAAAGAATTGATGCATGTTAGAAATGGGATCTCTGGTTGGCTAAGGCTTGTGCCAAAGCCAGGCAGAGACCACCACTCTAGTCAGGGCAAGGGAGTTACACGCTGAAAATAACCCCTGCTCATCCCCTTGGTAGCTTGGCACAAGCAGTCAGGCTTATCCCAGAGGCAATGTGTAAAGTGTTTGGACAACACACACTAACAGCAGCAACACACTAGGCACCCCACAAAGGAAATTGCACACAAGGTTATATATAAAAATAGCCTTTGTATTATTATAAACACATTAGAGTAGTAATCACACCATATACACTGTACCAACTGGCACTAGGCAATATTTACAGGGGGTTACATACACCTGACAGGGCCAATTGGGCCACTGTCAGAACCATCACAAGCACAAATAATAAATGTAAGACACAACCAGTAATTACTGGCCAAACACTGTACTCAGCATCATATCCTGCAACATAAATCATATTATGCAATCAGCATCACCTTAGGCGTGAAATACATTCTGCACCAACCTCATAAGCCTAAACGCATTAGACCATAACTTCACAATCATAAACACATTATGCAATAACCTCAAATTAGGGAATAATCTCCTAAACATAAATCACATTAGGGCATAAACCACGGTGTATAAATCACATTTCCTAACACCACCTAAATCACAGTAGGGCCTGGCGCCCTATCAATCTCTCACAGTCCCCCTGGCCAACTGGCCTTCTCAGAGGGCTCAAATGCCCTATGTCCCAAATGTCAGGGTAGCTGCCAATGCAGCAGAATACACAAGTGCGCAATTGCGTTTGGGCAGAGGAGTGCATCTCACTCCTATCTCATTCACAGTGCCCCCAAAGAAATGTTGGCCTAAACGTTGCAGCTGCCGCTAATTGCCGTGCAGCTGTGAAAATCAAATGAGACACTGGCACTGACTGTGCCCTCTGGAGCCCTCGCTGGGATTCCCTAAAACAACTGTGGCCAAACGAGCACCGACAATGTGCCCGGATCGGCACCACTGTGCCCTGTGAGCCCCCACTTGCGGCTCTAAACTCTAAATCACCCCACGGTGCAGCTGCCCGCGCTCTCGCGGTACAGCTGATGTAAAAGTGAGCCCGGGCACCACTGTGCCCTTCTAAGTCCCACTCCGGGACTTTCAAACAAGTATGGCCACGTGGCAGATGCCCACGCTGGTGCGGTGCAGCTGGGTATGCAAAGAGACCCTGGAATGTGGGGGCCCCGCTCTGGAGCTCAGGAAGACAAAAGTGCCCCCTTGATGCAGCTGCCCGCAGTTGTGGTGCAGCTGTAAGATTACACAAAGACTGGCACTCGCAGTGCCTCAGCGGCATCAACCCAGCCCCATTCACCGGGTAGCTGGGAGGCTCTGTCTCCTCTCTTCACCCGGTCCCCCTTCCTGGGACCAGGACTTCAACATGGGGCCTGCGAGGCCCTGGACGGGGTCTCCTAAAATACGCGGGGCTCTCTCTTCATTATGAGAGCCCCGCTGACCGGCACCAGCATCTCTCCTGCAGGCGGGGCTTCCCTCAGCTCACGTGAGCCCTGCCGGGCCACAGGCTTTCATCTGGCCGTGCTGCCATTGGCGGCCTCAGCAGCCTCTTCCAAGTTTGGGCCCGCCCAGATTCAGGCGGACTCTGCCTGGCTTCCCGGTCGGGCCGATCTGGCTGCGGTGGTTGAATTCTTCTCTCGGCAGGGCAATGTGGGGTGGGCACCCGTGTCCAACAAAGCACATAAGCGGGGTGGGCACCTGCCAATGACTACACTCGTGGGGTGGGCACCCGCTGTCACCGGTGCATAAACCAGGGTGGGCACCCGCTCCTTCTCAACTCGGGGGAATGCCTATGCCGTGGATTCCCTCTCTCTTCATGCAGCGCTGCAAAAGCCCACGCGCTCCTCTTCTGTTTGGGAAATTAGAATATAGCGCTCACAAGGCGCTTAGGAGCCACAGCTCCAGCAGCAAAAAGTCCTGAGAGATCAAGAGAGCAAGGCTGGGCCCAGGGAGGCAAGTCCTCATGGCAATTCCTCCTGAGCCCCAGCAGCAGCACGCCCCAGCAGGTTCAGGAACAGCACACAAGCACACCAAACATGGGGTTACAGCCCCTTTTCTTATACTAAGCATTCCTTTGTCTGCAGTGCAAGGTTTGGGGGAACCAGATACAACTGGTTCAGGGGGGAACTGGAGCACTTTGTTTTCCAAGCTCCTCTTCCCCTTTGTCAGGTGGGGCTAGGTGATCATACATACCACAGGGGGCTGAGCCAGCATTGTACAGGCTGGGCACAGTCCTATTCGGAGTCAGGGGATTACTCCTTCCACTACTCCCAAAGCAGATGTCCCATTCAGCCTAGTGCTGACTCACCCTGCCCCTCCTGGAGCCACACACACCTCTCAGCCCCTGTTACACAAAAGCCAGACATGCAATTCACATCAGGCAGACACATAGCACACAGAAATGGCAACTTCTAAAAGTGGCATTTCTCCCATAGTCATAATGAATCTGCGCACACCATCATTGCACAGTATTTATCCTCACAATTTCATACATACTAAACTCGACCATGCTGCTCCTCCCATTCCAGGAATTACCACTGACACACTTTATCAGAGAATCGCCAATGCATTCCTATGGGAGGGCAGGCCAACCTTACCAAATGTACACAGAGAGCGCACACACTTTACACTGGACCACAGTGCAAAAGTGCCCAGAGGCCTAAAACCACCAACACCATGTCAGGAAAAAGGTAAAAAGTTTAGGGTGAACCTGCCAAAAAGGGCCAAGTCCAACAATGCAGCACCTGCTGTGCGGCTTAAAGATCGCCGCAGCCTGACAATGACGTCCATGGCGCACACTTCAACTCCGACGCAGGTCCTGCTGGGCAGCTGAAGAAATCAACTCATCACTAAGGGTGGGCGTAGTGGGCATAGTGGGGCTACGTGAAGCAGCGCGTAGTGTGCCCAAATCTACGCACAATTGCGCGCTACGCGTAGCCCCACTACGCGCCACCAGCCTCCCACCCGCCCTCCTTTTAAATCAAACCCCGCATGTAAAATAAAGGGATGCGCATTTCTCGCAAGAAATGCACATGCGCGGGAGTCCGCGCATGCGCATTTGTCAGAAGAAGTTGGAAATGAGGAAGAGGGAGCCCCGGAGACGCCGCACTTCAGGTAAGTTTCTTTACTTTTTATTTATTTTACATGCGGGGTTTGATTTAAAAGGAGGGCGGGCGGGAGGCGGGTGGCGGCGGCAGGCAGCTACGCTTCGCACTGGCGTGTGCGTAGCGCTAGCCTGCTTCGCCTACTTTGAAAACTGCGAAGCAGGCAGCGCTGCGTACACTACGTGGGCGAAGCGTAGTGTCACGCCCAGGGTTACTCATCACCTGCCTCGCAGCTGGGAAATCGACACAGCGCCTATTCCACAACAACCGCATTGACCCAACTCGTCATGATTTTCGACGCATCATCCGTGTGCACCAAGGGGCAAATGCATCAAACTCCTCATTTGAGATTACCAAAGAGCGATTTTTAAGGAATCCCTATTTGGTAATCACAAATGCCTATGCATGTAGGAATAGCAATAAAATTTGCGATTCATTAAAATTAGCTATTAGCGATTCGGAAATTGAGAATCGCTATTAGCTAATGTGACTCCATTCATTCCTATAGGCCGACAGGCCCATAGGAATGAATGGTGATGCGTTCGCAAATTGTGAATACCAGATTGGTAATCGCAAATTGTGAATGCAAATCCAAGGGTGCCCGAGGGCCTAAGGCTCTCATGAAGCACTCCCCCAAAAAAGGTAAATGTGCACAAGTGAAGCACACGCATGCTTTAAGGGTATGTGTGCGCTACATGACACTTTGAAAAATGCATTTTTGTGCAATTTTCAAAGCATGCACAAATTACCATCAACTTGAAGTTGATATTAATTAGCATTTCCTAAATGCAAAGTTCGCATTTAGGAAAGGCTACATGCATTGGAAAATATGGATTTGCAAATTGCTATTCCCTAAATGCATTCGCAATTTAGGTAATCGCAAACAATTGTGATTAACTAAATTGCGAATGACAAAAGGTACATGCATCTGAAAAGGCCTTTTTACATTCTGCGAATCAGCCTGTTTGCAAACAAAAAAAGGCTTGATGCATGTGCCCCCAAGTTCTTCATCAATGGGGCCCAACAATAAGGAACTGAGGCTGCATGTCTGAAGATCGCAAAAAGAACAATTGATGAACAGAATGCTGCACAATTTCAAACATTAACTACAGTACAGAGATCTGGGCCTAAATCCATTGTTTTTTTGCTCCCCATGCCATTCCAGTTCAGTCCTAGCCATATGCAAATCAGTCTTGACCTCGCCTGAACTGCCAGGCAAGGTCCTCCTTGGACTGGGAACAAGCATCCTGGGACTGGTTTCAGTGCATCACCCCTCATCAGCCAGGCTAGCTTGACTCAAGTGACATGGAGAGCACGGGACCCACGTCTGAGCAAATCCGTCCCACTCAGGGTGACAAATGCAAAAAGAACAATTGATGGACAAAATGCTTCATAATGTCAAACATTCACACCAGTATAGAGATCTAGGCCTAAATCCATCGTTTTTTTGCTCCCATGCCATTCCAGTTCAGAGCCAGCCATATGCAAACCAGTATTGACCATATTCCCCATGGGAACAGTCCAGCCCGAACTGCCAGGCGAAATCCTCCCTGGAATATAAACAAGCATCCTGGGAACGGTTTTTGGGCAGCACCCCTCATCAGCCATGCTAGCTTGACTCCAGTGGCATGGAGATCAATGCATCACCTTCCCTCACAGTAAGGAATCGATGCATCACCTCCCCTCACAGAAAAGGAATTGATGCATCACCTTTCCTGTGCTGCAGTAAGGAAATGACGCATCACCCCCTCCACTCCCCCTCCCCCCTGGTAGTAAGGAATTGGTGCATCACCAACCTGAGAAGAAGGAATTGGCGCATCACTTTGCTTTTCCAGCACCTCACCTCCCCTGCACCTGTTTTCGTCTTTGTGTTTTTGACACAACCCGGGTACTTTGTGATGAAAGTGACGCATCTATAGTTTCCTATGGACTGAACTATTTTGAACCTTTTAAAAGTGATATTTTTACTTGTGTAGGTTAGATTTTGGTCATTTCGGTCTTGTTTTATTCACATAAATATTGAGGTTTTTTTTCAACTGGCTTGGTGTCCTTTTGTAGTGTTTTCATTGGGTTACTATGTGTGTTTGTACAAATACTTTACTCATTGCTTCTGAGATAAGCCTGAATGCTCATGCCAAGCTACCAAGGGGGTGAGCAGGGGCTGTCTTAGCTGTGTGACTCCTTTACCCTGACTAGAATAAGTGTCCCTACTCAGACAGGGTGCAAACAACTGCCAACCAGAGACCCCCATTTCAAACATACAGGTGTGTTCGGGTGCAACCGAAGTATCAGGTGGAGCTGGAGACAGCACCTTTGGCATTGGCTAGTGAGGCTCGGAAGCAGCACTGGGAGGTGCATCCCCAGTTCAGGTTGAGGAGAGTAGCTGAGGAGTAGTGGTAGGAGGATAACCAGGAGTCCTGGCTCTGGGGATTGGGGATTGGCGGGTCATGGACGGGTGCAGACAAACTTGGCTTTGTGCTATGGCCGCCATTAAGTGAGAGCCAGAGGGGAAAGAGCTTAGGGAAGTGGGTGGGTAGACAGGAAGCATGGGAAGGGAGACAGGAAAGGCTGCAGTGGGGGAAGAAGGGCACGAAGGAAACCAAAAGAACAAAAAGGAAGGGGATTAGGAGAGCACTTGAGAATGCTAAACTCGAAAAAGGAATTTCGAGTTAAAGAATGAAAGGCAAAAACAAAGAAGAGTGGCAAAGAATGAATTAGAAAAAGTGATACATGCCCAGTATAGCGGCAGAGAATGAGTGACACAAGCTTAAAAAGCAGCAGAATAAGTCAGAAATAATGAGAAAAAGCACAAGAAAGTGTCAGAGAATGAGAAATACACAGCGAAGCAGCAAAGAAAGGCTGAGAAATGCAAAAATAAGGCAAGGAATGAATGATAAAGAATGAGACATGCATTGAAAACGGCAAGGAAAGGATGAGGAATGCCCAAGAAAGCAGCAGAAAGGAACCAGCAAAAGCCCAGAAAGCAGCAAAGGGAGTCATAGAGGCTGGGAGAGTGTTGAAACAGGAGAGAGGTAAAAAAATGAGTGAGAAAGAATGAGAATTGCACAGAGACGCGGCAACAAACGACTGAGAAGTGCACAAAAGACTGGCAAGGAATGAATGAGAAAGAATGAGAGATGTGCAGAAAATAACAAGGAAAGGGTGAGAAATGCTCAAGAAGGAGGTAGAGAATAAAACTAAAAGGAAAGAGAAAAAGCTATGAAGCAGCAAAGGAGGTGAAAGTGCCAAGAGGCAGATAAAATGGTTAAATTGGTGAGAGAGCAGAAGAATAAGAGAGAAGCAGAAGGTCGAGAAGGAGAGAAAGTTTGAGGCAGGGAGCATTGTGAAAGTGCTGGAGCATGGTCCAAAAGAGCGGGATCTGGTCAAAAGACCAGGCACAGGTAAGGATGTAGGTGCAAGGCTGGGGCCAGGGAAAGTCCCAAACAATATACATGTGAGTGCTACCTGAGGCTAAGGAGCTAGCCCCATCATAGGTGCATCCAATTAAAGCATGGTCCCAGTGTCACAGTCTTTATGAGTCAAACTAGAATACCCCACTATCAATTAACACACAGTCACTGAATTGGTGATTGAGATAAAACAAAAGGTATTCTAACTATTAGCCAATCACTGACCGAAGATTCTTTGAAATCCTTGCTAGACCTTTAGAACGAATTCCATCTAAATCATGACCAACAATGGTATTACATGCAACTGAGATCTTGCCTACTGAGGACATTTTGTGAAACAGCCCTTCAAGCCTTCTCTTACCTGGTGATATGAGATGGCTGTAGGAAACTGATATCAAGCATTTATTACACTTTGCTCAAACAACTCTAATCGGAACCGACAGCCAGAGTTCTTTACACTAGTGTTAGCAGAGACTCCAAAAACAATTATCAGAAGAAGGCTTGTAGAAACTACTAGCCACAAATGATATAGGGCTCAGAAAGTTCCGGTTCAAATTCAGCTACCTCAAAATCATACAAGACTGGCATTCGTCACCAATAGACTACGCTCAGCCAAACTCCCCTCAAACTCCACTTGCTGGTGATGTCAATCAGATGGGGTGACTTTGCCTATTCTGTTGAAATGTCCTAAGACGAGCTCTTACTGGAGCTTCATCTAGAGCCAAATAAAATCCCCAAGTTGCGATTTACCCTTTCAGTCGAATTAGCCATTCTTCATGAAACGTTGGAGATTCCAGGAATCACCAAGCATAAAAAGTGTTGCCTCGACTGTACCCTAGCAGTGGCTAAACTCTGGGGCAAATTAATGAGAGGACTTGCATAGCTCTTGCACCACGCAATGTGACGCAAGAACAACACAAGTCCAAAATGCGATTTATGATGCTACGCAAGACCACCTTGCGTAGCCCTGAGTGACTTCATATATTAGGAGTACGAAACCAGCGCAATTCGCTGCATTGCATTATTCTGCCCTAGGAAGGCGTTTCATGGGTGTTGCGTGGGTGTTCCCAGACATCTCTCATGATTTTTAACACATTCTACAGCATACATTGAAAGGGGAATATGCCTCAGGGGATTGTTTTTGTTCAGGAATGTACCCCTTCCTGAATAATAACAATCCTCCTTACAACACAGGGTGCCTGCATTGGTGCTTGGTAGCCAAAATGGTGCCAGTGTAGGGACAAATGCAGGAATTAGCTGTATTCTGTAAAATGCAACACATTCCTGCCTTTGTCGCACAACGCAGCAATGTGACTTGCTGCGATGTGTGACTTTCCAGTAAATATGCCCCTCTGTGTTCGGAGACGTTGGAAATCCCCACTGTCTCCCTCTCCATAAGAATGATCAGACCATGGCACAAGTGGTAGTTCATGAGAGTTTGATTTACAAACTGAACGATCAACTAACCTCCCTCAAGGATATGTGGGGACCATATATTTGCATCTGAGTCTTAAATCTTGAAATCCCATGGTTGAATTACTAATTTCTCGCTAAATTATCAGACTATTGGAATTGAGGGTGAAGGGAGTGGGGATGGGTCAATAAGTCTTTGACAGGTCTTCTTTTTTCTTTACTTTTCTTTATCTTCCTTACATACTCTTATTTCCAGACTGCTACTATTAAACTCACAGATGCAGTCTTTATGTATACAGCTTTGATGTATGTCTGTAGTTCATCTTAGATGAAGGAGACAATAACATTTAGAGACTTGTGCCATAACCTCGAAGCACAATATTCTGTTATGATTATGTGTATTATCCGGGTTCACTGTGGAGATCAGAAACTCTTTGGGATTCCTGAAAATCAAATAACAAAATTAGCACAAATCTGCTTTTAAAGGGTGTGTCCTGTTTGCTCAGCCATTCTCTCTATGTAAGCATGTCAAATTATGACAAAACCTGATCTGGGTGTAGCAGTAATATCTGCTTGTGATATCAATAAAGTGTTTCGGCTCAGGACAAAGGGGCATATTATCAAGAAACGGCATTAAAATTAATAATGGGCTTGATAATATGCCCTTAAGAATTCCCATAGAAGCCCATGTTCTGGTGTCAACATGGGCTTCTATTGGAATTCTCTGCGGCATATTATCAAGCCCATTATCGCCGCTTTAGCGGCAGTTTTCTGCCGCTAAATCGGAGATACTTTTAACGCCGTGCTTGATAATATGCCTCAAAAGCTGTTAAGTGAACATGATACTGGATGCTGGATGTACTTTTCAAGCACAGACAACACCCTTTCCTTGAAAGGCTATTAGGAGTTTAGAGAAAGTAGCTATTACTTCCATTATTTGTTGACTCTCCTGAAAATATTTTTGACTGCTCCCACCATGGGTTATTTCTTTGATTACAGCTTCCTGCCTTGTTCACATTTTTTGGCACCCATGCACATCCATACTCGCACAGTTTCGGAATAATACGTTTGCAAGTAAAATCCACCATTTGGATTTTTCACCCGATAAATTTCGGCAGGTGAAATCTTCTGAGATTTACCAGGTGAAAAATCCCGCTAAATACTTCTAAATGCAGGTTTTGGTGTGCTAAACACCAAAATCTCCATGTTATGCCTCATTTTCAGGGCTTAACTCATAATAGCCGGCATTTACCACATCTGATAAAAAATTATCCCCAAAGTATTCTTGTTATTGGGTGCAATAAATATTGAAGCATATATGAAGAACTCATATTCAAGTCCTTGGTGGTAACAAGCATCTGTGTTGTGAGAAATTGGACTGTTGGTTGACTGAGGTGTGAGCCATGGTCAATCAGCAGCCAGGATCCCTGGCAGGGTGACCGACAAAAAGACCAGAAAATAACCTGTGTTTAACCCAGGGTAGCTTGGTACACAAGCAGTCAGGCTTAATTTAGAGGACATGTGTAAAGCATTTATGCAGCACACAAACAGTAATAAAGTGAAAATGGAACACAAGAAAAAATCCAAAACAAATTAGAAAAATTGATTATAGTTTAATAAGTTGACACGAAAATGACACAAATTCAATGAGTAAAACCAGAGATAATGATTTTTAAAGAACTAAGTGAAGATAGAGGCAAAAAGTACAAAGCATCAAGAACGAAGAAGCGTGGGACGGCTACAGGGGCCAGGCTTAGCCTTCTGGCCAAAAGTACCTTAGTCCGGGTAGTATCAATGTCAAAGAGACTGTAGATGATGAGGATGCGGAGTTCAGACAAAGAGATGCAGTGGTGAAGATTCATGATACAGCAGTGATGCGCTGGTCCTGGTGACGCAGCAGCGACCATGCATCAGCTCTGATGAGAGTAAGTAAGTCTTTATTTGCATGATTAATTAAAACCATTGCAACAGCATTCACATTATAAAAGTAGAATAACAATCAAAAGTGTGATATAGACAGTAATTCTTAAAACATGTATTCCATGATGCATTATGTGCCATTATTAAAATCACAGCCTTCCATTCATTAGGAACATGCAGAAGTGAAATAATCAAGAGGGATTCAGTAGGCGGGGAGTCCGGCATTTGTCGACTGACTGTGACTAGATTTTGCTTTCCTTCTTCACCTATACCAAATTTAAAACAAAAACCTTATAGTTAAGACATAGTAAGATGTAGCCACTGAATCATAAAACTAGCATAAGGTGACTAGCCACTTTGCAACTTATCAAAGAGTTTGTGCTAGTCATAAATATCAAGATAAAATGCATTCAATGAGCTCTAAGGAGTTAAGTAAAATAATTAGGTTAGTAATCCAACCAGTGTAAGTGGCTAGCAACTTTAATACTTTACAACAAGTTTGTGTGCAAGTTAGGCAAACAATTAAAATTATAAATCACGATATGCCTGTGACGAGATCTCATTATACTTGCTGCGTTAGAACTAACATTATTTAAAAGGACAATGGATCCAACTTTTTAGGAGGCTGGTAGCTTAAAAGTATCTTCAAATTCGTGGCAGTCCCTAATAATTTACAACCATGACTCAATGTGCACCCTGGCCTCAGTGATCAGAGAAAGCAGCGTTAAGAAGGTAGCAGCTTGAGTTATTGTTATCATGGTTATGAGAGGCCCCAGTTATTAAAAAACAATGTTTTCTATGTCTGGTAGAGGACAGTGCGGAAGTGCGGAAAAAATAGTGTTTATTTAGTACTTAGTGAGTCCACTTTTTAATAACTGGCCTCTTGGATGGCTTTGGATGCCAGGCGGCGGGTCATAGGATGCATAAAGTGCTGAAGTGCTGTTGGGATGTTGCGGACTGTTTTTACATGACAACCTTTGCTTCCATCAAGTGCCCGCTGAGACCTTCAGGTGTGCCTTTCCTGTTTAGTCTCTTTTTGGGTGTTTTCAGGAATCTTACCAGGCATCAGTTTAACTGTACGTGCTTGTAAAGACGGGTCGGACACGGTGTCACTTCAAGTGGTATTTATTAAACACAGGTACAGCAAAGCAACGCTGCCGCTCCCTTCTCAGCTCAACTTCCACTGGCCCGCACTCTAGAACTATTGTTGACATGGAATAACAGAGCGAGACACGGAACGCAACAAAAGAATAGAAATACACAAGGCAGTAAACATAACACATTTTCCTCCCCTTAAACAAAAACAAACAAAAGGAAAACAACAACAAAAAAAAATTAAGATACATCATCACAAGCATAATCCGCCATCCATTTTGATTTAGAACTAATACGTTTGTCACAAAGTGGTAAATTGCCATTAACATTGCATTCTCTATCATCAGAAACAGCAACATTATTATTTACAATGGGAAAAGCAGAATTCCCACTGGCACAATTAGTAACAGTGGTGGACACATCGAGAATGCTGTTGCAGTTTTTATCAGAGTTGGTAGGAACTGTTTCCTCTGCAACAATGTCCCACTCAGCATGGGTATCAGAGGAGCGAGGGGTATCATAAGAAAGTAAAGGATGAAAAATGGCCACTCTTTTAAAGTTCCAGGCCTTGCCATCCGATAACTGTACAACATTCCACAAGACATTGGTAACTCTTAAAGGCTTGAAGTATTGACTTTCACCCTCACTAGTTTTCCAGGGTTTCTTAACTCTGACCCAGCAACCAACCTTGATGCAAACATCTTTGGAATTATGTTTTTGGTTATACATCTCTTGATACTTGTTACGTTTGTTAATAATTCTTGACATGATGACATCAACAGGAACAGTACTGGAAGTGGTTTCTAACAACCATTCAGGATTGCATTTAGTCCTAGCACAACGTCCTCTCATGACCTCAAAAGGGGAAAGTTCCAAAGCATCATGAGGTGTGGTTTTATACATCCACATGGTTTTAAAGATTTGCACTTCAGAACAGCCATTTGAATAGAATTCTTTAAAACTCTATTAAATCTTTCAATTGTGCTGTTACCAGAAGGGTTGTAAAGAGAGGTGGTTCTGTGTTTAATCCCAGCTCTCCTAAAATATTCCTGAGTCATGCTAGATATAATTTGAACCTCATTGTCTGAAATAACTTGAGCAGGTAAACCTTCTTCAATGAAAGACCTGTCAAGAAACGTCAAAATTTATTCAGAAGTAATTTTGCTGACAACTTTAATGATGGGCCACCTTGAAGAAACATCAATGAGTGCTATAACAAACTTGTTCTCCAACCCACTGGGACCCATGATATCAATAGCAATAATTGGGACAAAGGACTCACCCATTTTTTGTCTCAAAGTGGCCAGGGATTTATCTGAATTACTGCACGTCAAATAGTCATGTACAATTCTCTCTATAAGGACATCAATACCTGGCCACCAGAACCATTGTTTGACTCTTTGCTTGGATTTCACAATGCCGCTATGTTCCTCATGACAAAGTTTCAAAATTCTCATTCTCAAGGAAAGAGCAGGAATAACCTTATCACGTTCTGAATATAAATCCATTAGCAACAGAGAGTTCCTGTCTGATTTCCCAAAAAGGTTTAAAAACCTCAGCAAGTTTGGTTTTGCAACGCCAACCAGAGTTAATAAACCCAGGAAATTTTTGTAAAACAGAGTCAAAACTATAGCAATCTGACCATTCTTAATCATCAAATTTGACAAACCCTGATTATGAATCAAAGTAATCTGTTCAGCATCAATATCGGAATGATCACATTCGTGCATTTCAATGTGTAATCTGGACAAGAAGTCAGCAATGACATTCTTCTTGCCAGGAACTTACACAATGTGGTAGATATAATCCTGTAACTGCAAGGATAATCTAGCAATTCTCGCAGAAGCATTCAAGATTCCTTCAGCAGTAAGCAATTTGACCAACGGTTTGTGGTCAGTTCGAATCACACATGACTTCCCCCACACAAAAGATCAAAAATGTTCCATGGCCCATGCACATGCAAGAGTTTCTTTTTAAATCACAGAAAACGTCTCCTCAGTGGGGGATAACGCACGAGAAGCATAGCCATTAATATTTTCCTTTCCATCAGCCCTAACTTGCGATAAAACACCACCCAAACCCTTGTTGCTGGCGTCCACAGTGACAATATTATCCAAATCAGGATCAAATCCTTTGAGAGCAGGAGCTTAAACAATTGCACACGTAATATCGTTAAACTCTGACTGGCACTCTGCATCCCACAAAAATGTGACCCTATTCTTGAGCAATTGTCTAATGTGGAACATTTTTGAGGAGAAATTTATCACAAATCTAGAGTTAACTCTACAAGTCCTAGAAAGGACCGGACCTCCTCTCTACTCTTGGGGCTGAAAGCATCACAAATAGCTTAAATTAAGGAGGGTTTAGGAGAAACACCCTCACTGCTGAGAATGTGACCAAGATACGTGATGGATTTGACAGCAAACTTACATTTGGAATGTTCGACAGCTAACCCTTTGGATTCCAGGAGGGTAAGAACTTCATTCAAAATCCTGTCATGCTCTGAGCTGTCTGCTCCAAAAACAAGAATGTCATCTTGGAAACACCTGACGTTTTTAATTTTGCCAAATAAATGGTACATCAATCTTTGAAAGATAGCAGCTGCTGAGCCTAAACCAAAGGGAAGTCTTTTATACTGAAAACATCCAAAAGGTGTGATAAAAGCTGTAAACTGCTGACTCTCCTCGGCAAGGGAAATCTGATGATAAGCAGCCAAAAGATCTATTGACGAAAACCACTCAGCATTTTTCACTAGGGAAAGCATTTCGGAAATCCGCGGAAGGGGAAATTTGTCCACTACAATATTGTTGTTTAAGTGTCTAAGGTCAATACACAACCTCAGCTTGCCATTGCTATGTCTGGCTTCAACAATCGGAGAAATCCACTCCGAGGATTCGATTGGCTCTATGATGTTAGCCGTAACCAATTTATCTAATTCTTTTTCAACATCATCTCTAAGAAGAATTGGAATATGTCTGACCTTATGTACTTTCGGGCATGCATCAGTCTTTAATACAATACGATGTTCAAAATCATTGAGGTTCCCAATACTTCCATTGAAAACCTTAGGAAATGTCTTCAAAATCTCCTCCCAAAGTAAATCACCTTCATTAAGGACCATGACAGGATCCGGACTATTAGGATTGAGAACTATATCCAATTTACCTTGGTCCTTCCAGCATAAA
The DNA here is from genome assembly GCF_964204655.1 of Triturus cristatus. Classification (NCBI taxonomy): domain Eukaryota; kingdom Metazoa; phylum Chordata; class Amphibia; order Caudata; family Salamandridae; genus Triturus; species Triturus cristatus. Next base: position 1,029,350,593 of record NC_140583.1, read on the forward strand.
ACCGCAGGTCGTTTTCTAGCAACGTACAGTTTGCTGATAGTCTCTCTATTCGTAAACTTAAAAACTAAAAACCTGTACCGAACCATATCAATCTTTTCTCCAGAAAATCCTTCTGGATGGATATCAGATTTAAGAAGTCTATCACCCAAATGGACAGCAAATAAGGATTTCCAAGTTTTTTCATTAACTATTGTGTATGTAGAGCCTGAATCAGCATACCTTTGCACTAAAACGCCCCCAATAGACATGGTACATAACGGTTTCTTCAAACACACGTTGCTATGATCATTAACATTCCAAATGAAACGTTCTTTGGGATTTAAGTTTTGAGAATTATTACAAGAATCATTAATGGTAAGTTTTTTAATACTACATTCACAATCACTTGAGTCATAGTCAGCTTCTTCTAAACACTTGACTTTCCTACCAGCCTTCCTCTTGCAAGCTTTGGCAAGGTGACCCACAATGCCACAGTTGGAACACCTTTGTTTTATGGCAGGACAAGATCTGCTAGATGCAAGGTGTGTAGGACTGTCGCAACGGTAACATCCGAAATTAGCATAATGATTAAAATCCTTATTTTTAGTAACTTCAACTTTATGTTTCACTGGAATATTAGTTTTAGTGCGGTAACCATAGCCTTGATTTTACTACCCACTTCTGCCGAAGTTTCAGAGACTACGGCATCCTGCTTAAGTAACTTGGCACTTCGACTAGACATTTCTGCTTTTTTAGCAATACTTAAAATATCTTTTAGTTCTGCGTCCCCATTAATCCATAACCTATCTTGTACAGCAGGATCCTTATTATGCATGACTACTTGGTCTCTGATGAACTGATCAACTAAGTGATCAAACTTACAATCCGCAGTGAGTTTCCTCAAAGCTGAAACGTATTCATCAACAGTTTCGTTGGCTTCTTGTTTCCTACGGAAAAATGGATATCTAATAACATAAGAGGTGCATTTGTAAAGCACACAATTACCCAAAGGTGTCCTGGCACTGAATAACAGATGTTTATTGTTGCCCAACTCAATGGTACTCATTTTATCAACCTTAAATAAATGAAAAGCTGAGTGGACCTGCCAGGATTTGAACCAGTGACCATGAGATTAAACACAGGATATTGCAGTGGCTGGTTTAGTCCACTAAGCCACCAAACCCAGCTAATACCAATGCAAACTTTTGGTGCAAAGTAAGTGTCAAAGTCATTCGTTATAGCATCAAACACGTTAATATCTCCACCACTTCAAGCTTTAGTCATTTCTTCTTGTGCTTTTTACCCTCCAGGACCAACTGAGTGCAAAAAAAGTTTTTTTTCCCTTTCTGGTGTCATCTTCCCATCTTCATCAATGGTGTCAATAAAGTTGAGAAAATATGCTTTCCATTCCGACCACTTCATGCATGGATCACAACCAGCAGGCCAAAATGCTTGGGGTGGCTGAAGAGAAAAATTCTGGCTTGCCATGGTATTAATAAATACAAATACAAGAACTTGAAAACTGGTATACCATACACAAGTAGGATGTAATACTCAAAATTTGTGCCCCAGCTTAAAAAAAAAAATGTGAGGATTATGTAGTAAAACTCTTTATTTTTAAACACACTTGAAGTAGCACAATATCTGTTGAGGTGTGCGCATCACCGTGTGAATGAGGTAAATAGATGCGCTTACATCACACTTGAAGCATAACAAGTAATAGTGGAGGTGTACGCATCACAGCATAAATGAGATATACTGATGCGCTAAAGATAGTGCAAAATGTGTCCACATCACCAAAGTAACACAAATGGGCCTGAATATAGTCAGGTTAGTGTGCGCAAAGGAATTCGGCACATAAAGATGAACATATGACACCAATAAAGTATTCAGGTATGCGCGTCACCATGCAGTGAAACGATTATAGTTGGTGTCTGACAAAATGGAGGCATGTAAGCTCACAGAGCATGATGCAGGATGTGCTCACGGAGGGTAGAGCACAGAGACACTGCTGCGTAGAACAGAAGCACCGCAAGGAAGAGGCGGCGAACTCTGCGGGAATTCCAAAATTCGACGAAGCGTGCAAGGTAAAAAGAACGCTTGCGGAAAAGCAGTTGAGAGTTTTTAAAATTAAACAATTTTCAGAAGGGCAGCTAAAGTACATAACATTTAATAAGTTGGCTCATACGACCTGTAGAAAGATGTCCAGCACATTACACGAGGCAGGAAAACAAGACGCAATCCATGCCAAGCTCCCAAAAGGTCGAAGCAGCAATCCTTGATAAGTCCACACCGGCTGAAAATAAAACCGATGCTTGAAGCGTGGATCCTACCGGTGTTCCACTCGTCGCCAATTGTAAAGATGGGTCAGACACTGTGTCATTTCAAGTGGTATTTATTAGTGGAAACAAAGGTACAGCAAAGAAATGCCTCTGCTCCCTTCTCAGCTCAACTTCCACAGGCCAGCACTCTAGAACTATTGCTGACGTGGAATAACAGAGCGAGACACGGAACGCAACAAAAGAATAGAAATACACATAACAGTCCTCACCAGAGAAATGCGCTTTTACCGACCTGCCGGCATGTTCGTATTATTTTATGGTTGAAGAGTGGCCTTAGCAGTGCTCTGCGTTAGCAGGTGAATAAAGCACAGACAGCAGCGGAATGATGACAAGGCAAGGGGCGCTTCCATGGTGGTAAGTGGAACATAGAGGGTAGAATGCCAAGGACCGTAGGAATCTCTCCTTGGTGGATTTGGGGAAGCCAGTACCTAAATAGAGCTGGGGAGCTCTATTTAGGTACTGGCTCACCCTACAATAGCTGTGTAGGGTGAACCATCCATGCACCCTGCCTGCCAGTAATGCTTTGTCCTCTGCCAGGGGGATTATTTTGAGAGTTTTGTTAACAAACTTTGTAAAGCAGAGAGCCCACAGACCTAATTGAGCTAAAGAATCTTTCAGATAGGCACTTGTTGCGCCTTTCTCCTTAGTGCACGGTTCGGTCCATAGATGAGCATTTAGAGACCGTGACTCCGCTCTTCTGATCTTATGCCAGCATTTGATATAGCTCGTCTTCTGGCCAGTCTCTGCCTCTGCATACTGAATTCTAATCTCATTTGAGCCCTTTCTTCTGCCCTTGGCTATCCTCATGGAAATTTAATTGGCAGAGATTACAATTGTAGTGGATACCTGATTGTTGCGTGTTTCGTAAGTTCTCGATTCCTCGTTAGACCTGTTGTATTTTCTGAAATGAGTGTTGCTACAGGGTTTGTTGTTAAAGTGATCCCAGAGAAAGCTTGCCCAGACCTCTTTTTTCAGGTGTGAGCTGATCCCATGAGTTGTATGGTTTTGTAGAGTATTAATCGTGTGCCAGAAGCGCGCACTGTTGTTACTCTATGCCATATAGAAGCCTGGCTCGTAGACTCTCTTCTGGCTCTTTTTAAATGTTGCCACAGTAGATTTTACATGTTGCTTTTAGTTGCCTTAGATCCCTTAGGATATTAACATCTGGACTGTGTCTATGAAGTCTCCGTATTGCCTGATTTATTTCGTTCTTAAGGTGCCAGGTTTGCACGGTCTGTGAGGTGGAGGGACTCCTGTGTTTAGGTTCCGTTGTTCTTCTTGGTTGTGGATCGTTTTTTGCTTTGTGAGCTTCCCCTAATGCCTTTGTGGAACTTTCCCAGTCAGCGAATGTGTTTGGTCCTGTCATTTGATTGTCCTGCAGGTGAATTTTCAACAAGGGCAGCAGCCTTTCTGGTTCATGAATTTTGCATTTGAGCCTTATATTGTTTACTGTATGTATGGAGCTAGGTTCTTCTTCTGGCTGTGTTGGTATTGCAACCTGCATGGTCAATGAAATCTCTTGTGGGAGATGATCACTGTAGTCCTTTATATCCCTAGGTGATAATCTGCTATTTTGCAGAACAGTGGGAGTGATACAAAAGTGTAGTCTATTGTTGTGCTGATTGCCATAGTGTGGAATGTGGAAGCTGGGGGACGATCTCATAACCGGCCATTTAGTACATGAGATTTAAGATGTTCAAGATCACTTAGTAGTTTCTCGACTAGCTTAGTTTTCCTACCCCAATTGTTTCCATCGTGTGGTGGGATAGGCCAAGAAAATGGGTGTTCTTACAGTGAGTTATCCTTGTCTGTTGTACCCAGTATATGCAGGGTACAATCACTGGTTATTATAAAATTGGAGGCTTGCTCCTCTGTTAGTAATCTGCTTAGTTAGTTCCTCACCCAGCTGGTTGATGCCCTTGGCCTTATCTCCTGGGCGTAAATATACATTAACTAATACCACCTGTAAATCTTCATTGGTGCCTTCTACTGTCACTTTAAGAACTTGTGTTGTGTTAGGCAATGCTAACTTGATGGTCAGGTTTTTGACTGCAACTATGCTCATTAAGGAGGAATAAATTGCAAGTCCACAGTTAAAGTGACCAAATTTGGCTCATTTAGTAACTGGAAGATGACGTAGCTTGAAGGTTTGTTAGTGGAATGTTTGGTATAGCCGGGTCTCTTGTAAGAGGATAAGGTCAAACATTTGTAAATATAGCAGCAGATTCCCATCCAATGTTTTATTTACAATGCCATTTATGTTCCAGGAGCATCAGTGCATTATATTTTTGCCCGTTATTGAAGATTTATTTTTATGCCAGGAGTTATTGCTTCAAGCATTTACTGTGCTAGCTAGCCAACCCCAGTCTTGCAGCACTGAAGTTCCGGGTGCAGATGAACTATCCCCCTGGTGGGCTACTTCCTCCTTGCACGTTGGGGATGTGCTTCATGCCCCGCTTAATACAGAGTATGTCCTTGTCGTGGAATGCTCATAGTGGTGTTCGAAATGGTCCTTATGGCTAGCTAGCAGAGGTTACGGATATCCTGGTTTATGATAGGGTATCAGTTTGATTCCCCAAGTACCTAATTGTTCTTGCTTATCCAATATCCTCCTGCCTATACCTGGTGTTTGCAAGATAACTTTAGTTGCCTAATTCCCTAGAGGATTGTTGCATTCCACAAAGTCTAAGGATTCCAGGTTGCATGAACTTAGATCCTCCAGTCTCCTGATGGACGTTAATAAATGTAAGATGTTTCCCCTGTTTAGGGTACCAGTACGGCTTTTGGACTTGTATTCCGATTAAATGTGGGTGACACAGGTTTCAAGCTGTGTCTGTAGCCCTCTGGAGAATGTTGTACCCCTTCTGTTGGTTCTTGGAGATTCTGTGAGCCTGACTGTACTGATTCTGAGATGTTTCCAGGGGTTAAGTCTGGCTCCTCTGGAGAGGCTGATTTCCCCCAGGTTGCTATCCTTGGTTCTTATGTTTAAGGCAGTTAGTTCCTGCATGACTTTTCCCCCTCTGATCATTGGTCCCACTTCAGTTGTTGCATTCCCCATCATTGGCTGGTTGGATTCTCCCTGCATGTATGTAGGATTAGGAGTGTCTCTGGATACCAGTGGTGGGTCGCATGAGGTTGGATTTACAGAACCGATTTGAAAGTACGAAGTAAAGCCTGTCTACTTTTTCCTGTCTTGCTTCTCTGTTTTCTTCATTACTTTGTGTTAGTGGGGCAGCTGATCTGGTGTCTTCCTGTGATGGTCTCCTTGCTGTAGCTGCATCTCCACAGGGGATTGTCACTTGCCCTTGATGCTCTGACTCCTTACTCCCACCTCCACCAGCGAGTTCTCCTCTTGAGTTAGTTAATTTTCCATGTTTGATCTGCTCTCTAGGGCCTCCGCGACTGGTTGGTGAATAGCAGACTCTGAGGACAAAGGGGAGATAGTCTGGGGTGCAGTCAGTGTGGATTTAGTTACATTCCTTATGTCTGTCAAGAGATCTTCCATCACAGATGGTAATGTTGATCGCTCCTATACAATTGCAACACAGGTGCTGCTTGCTTGTGTGAGATGCATCTCAGTTTGGGCCCGTCTGATCAGATTATTAAGCTTGGCCAGTTTAGGGTCAATATTTGAGACATAAATTGATAATGTATTTAGAAGTGATAGTTGAATGTTCATTTTGTCAGACTGATATTGCATCCCATGCATTGACAGTTGCATGGTATTCATTAATGAGGCCCATATATTGTTCATCCCATTCGGTTAGTCATGATTAGTGATGCATTCGCGTCTTTCTGTTTTGTTCCCGGGATAAGTCTGGGGAATGCAGAGTATATGAGGCTCCAGCTCTTCCCATTCCTGTGTTGTGAGGTAGGATGTGTCCCAGTTAATTTCCAGTGGTTCTGGCTTAAGCAGTGTTAGGTCATTATCAGGGGCATCGCTATGAGGGACTTCACTTGGAGGTTGAGAGGTTACTGGGAGAAATTCTTTACTTTTGCTTCCAAGGAGGGTTTGCTTTAATTTGCAATGCGGAAGGCAGTGTTTGCCAGTACTATCTCTGAGCAAGAGGCCTCCCGGATGATTTCTCCATTTACAGGAGAGCTTACTTACTTTTGTAATCACTGTGCTGCAGTCTGACAGTGCTTGGGGGGCTATAGTGAGCGGCTCTCCCATTATAGGTGAAGCGCATTTAAGGTGGGTTCCCTCCAGTTCGCATAGCACACAGATCTTACTTTCCTAATTTCCCTTGCCTGGGGTGCTTGTTGAAAACTTCTTCTCTTTGGCATTGACCTCCTCCTTGGTTGTCGCATTGACAACAGTTGCACTAATGCCCTTTAGGGCTGTTTTGTTCACATGCCTTGTGGGCTTTGCTGATCCACTTTGACCACATTTGCCCATTGCTTCTATTCCCATTCTTTCGCACTCGTTTGTGCTCGTGTTCATAAACCTTTCACAAACAATGTTGTGCTCCACTACAATCTCTGGTTGTAATGGAGATGGGAGGCCATTTATCCCATCATTGCCTGAGCAAAGCACTGCCCCTTCATCTCTTATAAAGGAGAACTTTGTGTATCAAATCAAATAAAACTTTATTTTTTTTTTATCAAACCATAAATGTCACAGATAAAATGGTTTAAAAAAATACAGAAAGTGTTTTAAGAAAAAATACATGGATTTCAGAAAAGAACAACTGATATATTTAAGACATGCGAACCAGTCGCAGCCCCCCAATTCAGGTCATTTAGAATTCGAAATCCTTGATCAGATTCAATAAAAAACACTCAATTTAGATTCATTTAAGTACATCAGTTTTGTTAAACTTTTTCAAACATGACACCTCACCCTATAGGTAAACAATTTCTTATCTTTATAAAGTCCATAATGCCTTTGACCATGGAGCCCCAAATAGAAGAGCTTAACACATTTACAATGTATAAGAACACCTCAGATCAGGAGCCGTTTGTATCAAGTCATTTAAAATTCTGTGTCCTAAATTAGGCACAATAAAACGCTAACCATTCGGTTTTCTTTATGAAGTACATGGTGCCTTTAACCAATGCTGTAGAGTTATGAGTGACCTATTTAGGTAAGTTAAAAGACAGGTTTAAAACATAATCTTACAAAGGAGACTGAGTGATCATTTTCCGACTAACCTCCTTAAACGAATTGCAACAGAAATGAATCTATAAATCCCTTTGCAGATGTATTCTTATTGGAGTTAAATCGCTGAGAGAAGGGCAACCCATTCATTTTGGGGGATTGTGACATCAATGGGGTTGTTATGACTGTTCTGGAAGAATGGGGTATTGATGGTCTTCCAAAAGAGACTGCAATTCCAATAACCAATTGCTTCCTTCTTTATTAGCACCACAAATATTGCACTGTTTTGGTTATGGTCACTTCACTGGAGTCACAAAGTCACGTCCAAATATGAAAATGTATATAGTGTGAATACACATCTGAATTTATTCATATTTTTTTAACTTTTATAATACTGTCTATGCAAAATAAATAACATTCACTTAGGATGAAGTGGGTACGGCAAAGTTAGTGTTGTCTGGGGGTTGTCTTCTCCTGAGGCATATGCTTTGTCAGTCATCAAAAATGATAGTACGTAAGTGACATATGGATTGACTTTTTATTGTATGCTGTTTCTGTTTAAATCACGCAATAAATTAAACCCCTTGCATAAAAGTGTATTCATTAGATTAAATGAGTTCCTTGTGAACACTGTTTCCGCTTGAATAGCAATACCCAGTTCGCAAGGACATATGGGTAGCTCTTGTTTTTTGTTAGAATAGCTCACTTTCAAGACACAACATGAATTGTGGTCTGTTAATGTTCAATATTTTTCCAAAAGCAACTCAGGATTCATGGACGCCCATTTACACATAAGACCCTTGTTTCTATTATGGGCTAAGGGGGGGCGCTACTAGGCTCCTTTTCCTGATCAATGTTTCAAACTCGATTAATAAGGGAAAATGATCACTAAAAAACATTCTTAAAATAGTGAAATCTACTGACTTAGGTTTGTAGTGGTCATAGAATGCAAGTCAATGAGGCTACCCGTCTACTGCTAATGTGTGTGAAGTCTTTGTGACCAGCCCCTGTAATCAGATCTAAAGTAAACAAAAAAGAGAAAATTTAGATGACATAGCATTAAAAATGTTGCCACTGGAGGTATGTTCAAAATGACATTGAACCTCAGGGGATTCTTCCATATACGTACATGCGGATTCCTATGACAAGGTACAAGGTCAACAATTAAAATCACCACCCCATAATATTACATAATCAGTGTTCAGCTCCATGATATGTTTACCTAATGCAGTTTCAAAACTAGCCGCTATTTCAGTATTAACAGAAATGAAATTGGTAAAAATTTACAGTAATAAGTGTAACATTTACTTGATATGTAACATTAATAAATTGAAAATGCGAGGAGTCCAAATTGGAGGTGCAGACTTTGTTATCCAGTTGTTGATAATAGCATGAGCAGACCGCCACAATCATGAGTTTCATGTGATCGGACAGTTGGTGTATCAATGGATATAAAGCCATTTATATAAATCTTGTCGTGAGCCCAGGTCTCTTGGAGACAAATACTATTGTGGCCATTTATGAAGTCTAGCCAGTCATCATTTCTAACCCTAGACATAAGACCAGCTAGTTTCCAAAACAGACAACTGACCCTGTTACCCTTTTGTGTGATAGCCACATTCTCTCTGGGAACACAACTAGTTGAGGTCTCACTGGTCGTTTCTTTGCTGCTTATATGCATAGTAGCTGTGTCCATGCATGCAGATACCAGGGGCAATAAAGAGGCCCTGGGTTCCTGTTGTTTTAACCCCCTGGGATCTCTCACCAGGCCTGGGACAGGAACTAGCCTCCATTTGTGTAGTCAATCGATTTGCTCGAGAGAGAGGAAAAGCTGTTATGTATTGAAATGGTGAATGACTCCGGGGCACCGACATTAAAAAAGAGTGGCTTTGGAAAATGTTGCTTAAAAAGGTCTGTAAAAGTAACCCAGAGGTACTGGCTGGATCCTTCCTCCTGGTAGAGGGGATCTGACTACTCTGTCCAAGAGACGGCCTGCCATATGCTGGATGCTTAAGTTGACCACAATACAGTCACCCGCGACCTCCTTTGGGTGATGTCCAACCCAGGACACTCGTTGGACGTTGTTTATGCTCCCATAGAGTTCCTCACAGCTAAAACAATCTGTGGTTTTCTGAAGCCAGTGAACAACCTTGTTTTTTAATTTGGCAAAGTCTTCATTTTGGGGGCGGGGGCACATTTTTGTAAACAATTACTAGAGGTGTTGCCTCTGGAAGAAGTTGCAGAGTTCTTAGTGCACTAAGAGTGGAGCGCTCTGCCTGATGGCCAGAAATGACTGGTGCTTTATTTGTTGAAACGTGGAGCCACTGACAAGCCTACTAACAGAATCCACTTGTGTGCTGGGCAGATCATCTGCCGGGTTAAACTGTTCAGTATACTTGGGGCTAGATTTACTAAGGTTGTCCAATTGAAGTCCATCAAGATGCTCTCCCTGGTTTTGATTGACGGTGATTTCGATAAGTAGCTGAGAGCCTTGCGTGACTACCGCTGGGTTTTTAATGTTACTCGAAAGAGTACTTAGACTAGAACCAATCATAATCTTCAAAGAAGTGTCAATGCTGTTGAAGACTGCCAACACAGGGTCCATGTACCTTTTTAGAGATTTGTCCAGGCACTCTAAGCGTTCCGTCTGAGCCATGCCGCCATATATGTCCTTATAGACGGCCCCCATCCCAGGTGTTGGTACATTGATTCTCATACCAGTGGATGGTTTCTTTGCAGCCGAGGGCAGCTTCCGTTTAGTTGGTGGCTTATTAATGCCTTTTGATTTGACGGTGGTGAGCAACCTAGGTCGGACTGTGTACTATGCACATCAATTGGAGCAATAAAATCACCCTTAAAAACACATGAGTCTATAGTGTCCCCCGTGTCCCTACTGCTGCCTGTATGTTGCAAGAGCTGTGCTGCTCCAACATTACCACCCAAAGGAGCTAATGTGCAAAGCTTTCTTTGCGGCACCAAGTCTCTCCTCTGCACACTTGATCTCGGTGTTGATAGCTCCCATGGCCGTGGTCAAAAAGCTGGTTATGGTTGCTGCAGGTCGGCGTTCTCTGATACTCTGCGTCACCGACTTTCTCTTCCCCATGCTTTTACCTTGGGCGATGCTTTAGGTCCTTACAGTGGGTCCTTACAGTGAATATCCCAGGATAAACCCAAGGGAAAGAGTGGACGGGGGATACCGGGGATTCTGGGTAGCCAAGTCTTCCCCTGACCCAGTCCCCTATTGCAACAAATGGCTGAACAACTAGAGCAAGATCGGTGAGTTTTCCCCTTGCATGTAGGCCTCAGCAGATGAACAGGCCAAATAACCAAGTTCGGTCCGGTCACTCTACGGTGGTCCCTAATCGGAGGAGTTGACGCATCTGGTGGAGCAAGGAAGCAGGCAATTAAAGAGGGAGGAAAGATATAATCAGCCCGAGGCCCTAAGTTTGATGACAGCCATGCCCCGGGCACCGCAACTCACCCCAGAACGGCTAGGTAGGTCCTCCACACATAGCCGCTCTCTTCTACATCAGCAGCGGACCCCAGCACAACCACAGTAGGCGGAGGAGGAAGGAAGGAAGATCACTACCAGCCCGGGACCCACAGATGAGCGGCAGCTGCGCCCGGGCACCAGCACCAGCCCAGGGCCATGGCTAACCTTGGAAGCGGCTTGGGCTCCACCTGCAGCCGATCTCTCCCCTCAGTTCTCTCTCAACGCCAGCTGCAGGGCCCAATGCCTTCACGCCACTGTGGCCGGACCGCAGCCACAGGTGGGTGGTTAATCCAGGGGCTCTCTGCCAGACTTTTCAGGTTGCCCAGGGCAAGAGAGGCCCACCAGTCGTATCGCTCTCTCTCCTCCGGCGCTCAACAGCATCTGACTTTGTGTATATTTTTGGTTGGTGCCCTGAGGTTGTCGCAGTTTGGACGGCTACCGGGCCTGAATGACAGTGCGAGGTTAAGAGGCATTCCTCTGCCTTTGTCCTCTTGTTTTTGTCTTAGCTCGCCTCTGCAGGTTCTTTTTTCATTGAGGTCTGTTGCCTCTCTCTCCCAGGTCTCATATTGGTCGATTAACTAGAGCTTGAGCTTTGCGTTTCCCTTTTGATATGCCTCGGTCATCTTAGTTGCCTTTCTTGTTCTCTTCCCCTCTTACTTCCTTTTCTCCTACACAACAACCACTGCTTGTGCACTGGTTAGGCTGTTACGAGTGCTTTCAGTGTTTTATGCCTACAGCAAGCTGGATGTTTGTGTCTGATTAGATGGCTGCACTTATTCCAGGATCCAGAGTTCTGTAGTTGTGTTGTTTTTTGGATTTTGAGTGCTCTTTAAGTACTCTCTTAAGTGCTTTTGACTCTCCCTCGCCCTTCCAGGTCCAGCAAGCCACACCACCACCTAGAGTGGATGCTTCCGCTACTCACTGCTCACACCCTCTAGCACTGTGGTGCTACAGCCTATTGACACTTCTAGTCTCAAAGCAGCTCTTCCAGGCCCACCACATCTCTCCTATGATGTAGCCCCCAACAGAATTCAGGGAGAGGCACAAACACACTTTACCAAGTGGCATAGAGTGTATGAACGTATGTGTCCTGGGTCAGGAATGGAGAATGTGTGCGAGAATAGGGCCAGAGGCCTAAGGATGGAGCTCAAAAATCTGTTCTCCTTTGGGAGCCATCTTCCTTGTTGGGAGATCAGGCTGCACTGCCAAGGTGCCTGAGTGAGACCATCCCCCGTGGTCACTGCTGCAAGTTTATAGCATCAGTACTTGACTCACACTGCAGCATGGTCCCCCAGAGTCCTGCCTCATCTGCAGTTCTCCGATTCAATGCCAAACCATGCTGGACTAGTCCAGACCAGAACTGCACCCGCTGAGCTCACCCAGGCACCCTTGAATGGTACCCTTAAACATGCAAACGGAGGCTGATGGTTGAGAGACCTGGAAGCGGTCCGTCAGCTGGCCAAATGCCACAAAAACCGATATGGAGCTGAGTACTCCAACCTCCTTTTCCGGCAGCAACGCATCAGCAGCAGCACCTCAACCCGCCAACACATCAACGTTATGAGGGGTGAACAGGTTGCTGCAATGCAGAGTTTGAGCATCGTCATCGAGGCTGTCGTCTATGAGGAGGTGGTAGGTACGAAGGCGATGCAGCATCTTCGAAAGACGCAACAGCAGCGATGAGTTGGTTCCGATCCATGCAAATGGGGCAATGTTCTGGTTCTGATTCACATAGTAGTGGTGATGCATCGGTTCTGTTATCCGCAGCTGTGACAATGCATCAATTCAGTTAGAGCAAGCACCTTAGGCCCACTTCCAGGGGTCCAGGACTAGGGTGGCACCACTTGGCAGGGCAGACTCAGAGATGGCATATAGAGAATGAGTGGATTGAATGGCATAATAGGTACATCCATATTAGCAACCAGTTCTCATTCAAATTGTGTCTGCACCACCTGTTTATTGCCCAATAGGCTGGAGCTGTTAGTAATGGTGTAGTTATGTAAGCTCCAGTTGGCCATCTAATTTCAGAACTGGGGTACACCTCTTGTAGGTTATTTATAATCTGTTGTTTTTTGTGGACCTTATCTGATATTGTTATGCTCTGTTAAATGCCATGTGGGGGATCAACACCAAAAACGGTTGATGTACTGTATGCTATGTATGTTTGTAGGTCCATTGTCTACGACTGTTCTCTGAAATATAATAAGTGCTTTGCCCCCAAGGATTAAAATAAACAGTGATCACAGTAATTCACTTGCATGATCACGAAGGTGAATACTGTGAATACTGATCTTGTGAAAGTATCATCAGTACTGGCATATGTAATTTTGTTTTTAGTGGCCTGGCCTTGCTGATAGTATTACTGGCCCAACCCCTCTTCCTTTTCCAACTTCCTAAAAGTGGCATTTTCAAAATTGTAATAATAAATCTGAATTTGCTAATAAAGAGAATTTATCATTATAATTTGATAGGCATTAAAAATGACAGATCCACCTCCTTTAGAATTACATTTTATTAAATGTAATAAGGAATGTCCAATGTTACCCTGTGAGAGGGTTAGGCCTCACAATTTGGGAGTTTTTCAGCACTAAGACATGTAATACTTAAAAGAACATGTCCTTCCCTTTAATTACATTGCACCCTGCCTCATGGGCTACCTAGTGCCTCAATTAGCGGTGACTTATATATGTAATAAAAGAGATGTGTATGGCTTGCCAAGGGGTTTAAATGCCAAGTTGACATGGCAGTGTACACTGTATTCAGGCTACAAGGACATGCCTGGGACCAGTTTTAGAGAGCTACTTTGGTGGATCGCACAATAAGAGCTGCAGGCCCACTGGTCGCATTTAATTTACAGGCCCTGGATATATGACATACTACTCTACAAGGGACTTGAAAATAAATTAAATATGACAATGACGTATATGTCAATCAAACCAGGTTTAGGGGAGTGAGCACAAGCACTTTACCACTGAGTAGCAGTGGTAAAGTGCGCAGAGTCCTAAGGCCAACAAAGAGAAATTCAGTAAAATTGGAGGCAAGTAGTCAAAAGTTTTGGGTAAAGACTATACTAAGGATGACAGGTCTAACAAAAGCCCCTCCCACAGCTGACAGTGGGGAGAACTACCCAGCCTCTTGGGAGTTCTCTTCACTAAAGCAGAAGAACCTGGAGATATCATCAGCATTGACCAGGTTGGGGTTCCACTGTAAAGGCTATTCCCTATGGGGAGATGGACAACATCAATAATTCTGGATTCTCACTCCTCTTGGGATTTCTTGTTGCTCCCTGTGATTCCTGGACGCTACGCTGTTGTTGGGGGCTGGCCGCAGATCTTCACACCTACGGGACTGCGAGGACCACGGAGCATTGCGCTCCACTAACAGTGCTCACCTGTTCCTCTTCCCGCTTGGTTCCTCTTACAAACGCCGCGCCTCGCGGCCCCCGCTGCGCGGGAGCCGCTCGCTGGCTCCAGCAGTATAAATTCTTGGCTGGGGCACTCTATGTGCGGGATTTCTTGTTGCTCCCTGTGATTCCTGGACGCTACGCTGTTGTTGGGGGCTGGCCGCAGATCTTCACACCTACGGGACTGCGAGGACCATGGAGCATTGCGCTCCACTAACAGTGCTCACCTGTTCCTCCTCCTAACGCCCCGCCCCTCCCCACCTTTATATTTCCGCCCACGTAATTCCGCAGCGCGGATCGCAGCGCGGGCGAAGCCCGGGCCAAGGGCGGGCCCGTTTGTGCCCGTTCGTGTCCGAGAGAGTCCGGTCCGGCCTTACCCTTCGACTGTTCCAATCTAGTGAGTACATCTAAAGCTGATTGAAATACAGGGTAACTATGGTAAACAAACGGGGTTTAAAACCAAGCTCCATTGATCATGTTGCTGGCTCGCTGGACAAATTCATTGTAAGAGCATCTTCCATACTTGAGCATGAAATTGCTCTCACTGAGCGCAGGCTGTCTATGGAACCCCTATCTTCAAAACGATCCTCATTGGGTACTATCGCTTTCTGTTGCTCTCCGGTTGCCTCCACTGATACTATGGCGACCATGCTCACTGATAAAGGCCAACCTTGCCCATCAACTTCTAATACTGCTCCTACTGATTCATTAATGGATATGGCCACCAATGTCTCCGCCCCTGTTTCGGGTCCCTTTAATAAGCCTGCAACTTCAGTTCGGGAAGTTGGCACCATCCCCAAAAGAAAACGAATTGGGATATCACCAAAATGTAGGAGGAATAAAATACAGAAACGAAATCTTGATATCTTGGACTCTTCCGTGACTGCATCTATAACTACCAACAGCCTAACTCGCTCAGAGTGCTCCCCCCCGATGCAGTAACACCGCCACTTGATTTGGATTTGTTACTAGGAAAAATGTCTTCTGTATTAGAGCTAGTCATTCGACCTCTCGAGTATAGATTGATTGCCATAGAAAATAGGCTGACTGCATTGGAGTCTGCTTTAGTTAAACATGACGAAAATATTCAATCTTCTATACTTCGTCCACACCCATGCCAAAATCAGCCTAAAACTCTCGAAATCCCTTCAACTCTGCAAGATCTAACTAATACCCAGTCGACTCAACAACGGGGAGCTGCATGTAATCACCGTCAGAGCTCTAGACAGGGGTCTTTTCCAACTAATCCCCCTGCTAATAACATCCCTGTTAGTATTCCTTCAATAACCAACCATTGTTCCGAAACCCCTGTTAAGGTACCCCACTCGTTGGAACCCCCACGCATTGATCTCCCTCCCGAAAGCGCATCCTATGTGGTCATTTTAACAAATGTTCCCAAACTGTCCTCTAAGAGACCAGAATCTTTGCAGGAACTTAAAAATAAAGTACTGTTCTGGCTAAACACCTACAGACCCCTGCCAACAAATATACGATCCTCTATTCTGTTTGTCAGAAGAGTTGGTTGGGTGGGACACATACGAAAAAATGTGTGAGGTGATTGTGTAATCGTCAACTTTCAAAACCCTGAGGTGGTAGACCACATCTGTAGCCCCGCCTTCAATAATGTATCCTCTAACATCAAAACGCTTCCCCTAGGCTATTTTTATCCTCCACCCACTAAACCTCCTCTTTTCTGCCCAAGATCACCTTTTCCGTCCCATAACTTTGCTGATTGGGAGTATCCTAAGGATGGTATGCGGGGTAGGCATCCTATCAACGAAGCCTTAGATATTCCAACTTCTAACAGGTATAGCCTGCTGGATGATGTGGAATGACTAGAGACACAAACTAACTGCACTCCTTCCCATACCCCCACCACTGACATGACTGATGTTAAGAGAGATCTTGGCGAACTGCCGGTGATGATTACTGAGGGTCTAGCATCCTCGGTAGCTGAAGCCACTCCTTTTATTCCCCCAGGTTCTATGTGGGATGCTCGCACTGAATACTCAGTTCTGAGGGGCGATCCTGAGATCCAACCAGCAATCATAGTCCCTTTACCTGTCCACTCTAATCATGTAGAAACTCCTCTAAATATTGAAAACCAGCTTAAAGTTCTTAGCTGGAACATCGCGGGCCTAGCTACCAATATTGGCAATCCAGAGTGGAGCTCCTTTATAGACCCTTTCGGGATCTGCCTTTTCCAGGAAACCTGGTCAACTGAACCCATACATCGATCGGGTTATATTACATACATGCTCCCCGCTGTAAAAGGACATCGAGGGAGGCCATCGGGGGGTTTGTGCGTCTGGGTGGGCACTCATCTTGGCTTCAATATCAAGAGGGTTGAAACGACTAGTACCAATATAATATGCATTCTTTTGTCACATAAAAAGACTCCAAAGATTGCACTTATCAATATTTACTCGCGTTCTACTCGAGGGGGTGGTCGTTCCCCCACCCTAGACTCCTTGTCAACACTTTTGGAATCACTCCCAGACGAGGTAGTGTTGATGATTGGAGGGGATTTCAATTGTCACTTTGAGCCTTTGTCTGGAGTAATCCCATTCACACTTGAAGAAGACGAGGCTAGACTTATACCTTCTACCAGTATGTATCCAGTTAATCACTGGACCCCGAAGGTCCTCCAGCTTACCTCCCTCACTTATGCCTTCTCCATGAGAGCATGTAATGGTCGTTTTAATGGAGATATACCGGGACAGCCAACTTATAGGGGAATGGGCCATGAATCTGTGATTGACTATGTTTTGGTGAGCTTAGACTTATGGCCCAATGTCCTGGACTTTAAAATAACCAGACGTACTGAAAGTGATCATGACCCCCTGACAATTGTTCTAAATTTTTATCTATTGAACACAGGGTTAGTTACAGCTACTCCTCCAGTAGGTAATCTAAGAATTATACAAGGGGGGAAGAGGATTCGCTGGCAAACCATAAAACAGTCTGAAACGGCAATCGTTAGTCTGTACTCTAAAATACTTCCCTTATTTGATAAGGTGTTTAATGGAGAGGCCAAAAACAGTGCAGTTGATGAAACTATAGATATGGCTAAAATCCACAAAGATCTAGTAAATATTTTGTGTGGTTCCTTTTATATCACAGGCCCACACAATATAAAGAAGCCGGGCAATCCAAACTCCTGCTTCACTAAGAATTGTAGGCTAGCCAAACAGGAATTACTACAGGCCATTAGAGGAGGTAATCCCTTATTTATTAGGGAAGCTAGGCGGGCTTACAAAAAGTTAATCCTTATTGCTAAGTCTGAGTGGGAAGAGGAAAGATGGGTCGCTATGAGATTAGCTCTCGTGGCAAAAGATCCAAGAACATTCTGGAACCTTGTTCACTCAGGGAAATCTGAGGGCAATACCCAGATCGACCCAAACGTTTCTGAAGACGCTTGGGCTTCCCACTTTGAAAACCTGTATTCGATTGACACAAGTAGGTGCATCGATCCCCCAGCTATCGTAATGGCCAAGGACCCGTCCTGGCTTGCTCCCCCCTGGACCCTATCAGAAGTGGATCTGGCATTGGACCAGCTTCAAGCCAATAAAGCCCCGGGGTTAGACCGCATTCCAGGGGACCTTTACAAAGATGAACCAAAGATTTGGGCCCCTTATTTTCAAATTCTCTTCAATGCCATCCTACAAGGCTCACCGGTACCATCAACCTGGATGGGTGCAGAAATCATTCCCATCTTTAAAAAGGGATCCCCCCTCGATCCAGGCAATTATAGGCCCATAAGCCTAATAGACGTGAGTCAAAAAATCTATTCTAGGCTTCTTCTCCAACGCCTACAGAGTTGGATAGAAGAGAATAATATACTAACCCCACTTCAAGCGGGATTCAGGCCCAAAACGTCAACTATGGGCCAACTATTTAGGCTCCAGATGCTCCACTGGAAACATGTCATATTGGATGGGGGTAGCCTATACATGACCTTTGTGGATTTGAAATCCGCATTTCATATGGTGGATCGCAACCAGTTATGGCACCTATTGCTGGCCATGGGTGTCCCGCCATACTTATGCCATCAACTGAAGATTCTCCACGACGGGACCTATGCAAGAGTCCGTTATGGAAAACACGGCAATTTGACCGGCCCCTTCCCTGTCGCAAAGGGAGTTCGGCAGGGCTGTGTTCTTGCCCCAACCCTGTTCTCCCTCTTCCTTAATGGCCTTATTGCCGACCTTCTTGATGCCACCGACATAGATGCGCCTAAATTGGCCTCCAGAAAATTCCCTGCTCTTATGTTTGCTGACGACACCCTGCTGCTGTCCAAATCCACAATGGGCATGCAGCGGGTGTTGGATCAGTTCACTACCTTTTGTAAAAAAAGGAATCTGGTGGTCAATATAGGCAAAACCAAGTACATGGCCTTTAATGTAAAATCCTCTAATTATCCACACCCCAAAATGGAAGGAGTCGCCTTGGATCGGGTTTCTGTATTCGAGTACCTAGGCTTGACCCTAAACGACAAAATGGGTTGGTCCCCTCAAATCTGTAAAGCCAATCTAAAACTTAATCAGGCTGTGGGGGGCATCCTTAAAGTCCACAAAAAATGCTGCTCAAAAATCATAAGTGCCCCTCTAGAAATCTACTGTGTCCATTCTAGATCTTCTACATTGTATGGGGCCGAGTTATGGGGCTACACTAGCGCAAAGGACTTGACTATTACGGAAAACAATTTTATGAGGAAACTCCTATCACTTCCAATCAACACTCCGCTTATGCCACTGAGGTTGGATCTTAACATCCGTCCTATATCAGAGGCCATTGCCACTCGTCTGGTGATGTACTGGAAAAGGCTCTGGAGCACACCAGAGTTGCCATGTTACAGAGACGAACTGAAAGTAATCTTGGGCTTACTTGGGGCTGATAAGATCCCTTGGCTCCAGTATGTTAGGCAGACATTAATCAACATTGGTCTTGCCCATCTCTGGATTAATCCAGAGAATTCTAATCTAGGCATCTCCAAAAAAATTCTTGCCCTTACCCTTAAAGACTTCTTCCTAACAAAAGCTTATAGTTTAGTCAGGCCTTCTAGCCTGACAGATATCTTTCTAGATGTTAAATGCTACTACGCCTTTGTATCTGACCTCGACGTTATCCAGCCCACTTTAGCAAAGAAGCTGTTTCTACAGTTCAGATATGGGACATTCCCCCTTTATTCTTTTACTGACAAATGGGTGGGTGCCCTCGAGCACAGCTGCCCGGGGTGTTCATCTGAACAGGAAACTATGATACACGTTGTGCTCTTTTGCCCAGCATACGTCGGTATCCGGAAAAAATGGATTATTCAGTTATGCCTAAATCTAGGTATTAGGAGCTACCTCGATTTTTTCAGGATTTTGCGAAGTGATCTAAATCCACTTGTTGTGGTAGCAGTTTCCAAGTTTCTGCTTGCGATGTGGTTAATTCGTAGGAAACTAATAAGTAATAATTCAGACTGATTGATTGTCTTAAAAAGGGCCTTGTTCGTAGATAATATATTATGTCATCCTGCTTTTATCATGGTTTATTGTATTAACTGAACATGTATCTAAATGAATTGTTTTATATTGTACTTTTATGAGTTTAAACAATCGAAATAAAGATTTTTTGATTGATTGATTGATTGATAATTCTGGATTCTCACTCCTCATTTACATTAGCCACTTGAGGGGCCTGTGGTCTGTCTGAATCTGGAAGTAAGTCCCAAACAAATATGGTCTCAGCATCTGCAGTGCCCAGACCTCAGCAAAGGCTTCCCTTTCAATAGAATTCCAGGGCTGTGCCCTAGGAAGTAACCGTCTAGAGATGAAAGCTACAGGTTGCTCTGAGGCATAATTTTGTACAAATAATTCCCTGGAAAGGTCAGGGGTCTTGAGCACAGGGGCAGCACACTTGGCCTGTTTTAGGGATTCAAATGCTTTCTGGCAAGTCTCTGTCCAAATCACATTTCTTGGCTGCTTGTTAGAAGTCAGCCCAGTCCACAGGGCAACAATGGTGCCATATCTCTTAACAAACCTCCTGTAATATTCTGTGAGGCCCAGGAAAGGCCTCTCCCCAGTTTGAGTTTTCAGGGGCTCCCATATCATGAAGGTCTCTATCTTGGCCTGAAGGGGCTGTACCTTATCCTCGCACACCAGGTATCCTATGTATACCACAGACCTCTGCCCTATCTTCCACTTACTGGCCTTGACAGTCAGGTCTGAATTACTCAGGGCCTGAAGTACTTGCTGCAAGTGAAAAAAGTGGTCCTTCCGACTGCTACTGAACACAGCAATGTCAACCAAGTAAGTATCACTGAAGGCCTCTATACCAGCAAAGACATGGTTCGTCCGCATCTGGAAGCTGCCAGAGGCATTTTTCAGCCCAAAGGGCATTACTGTAAATTGAAAGTGGCCCTCTGGGGTGGAAAAGGATTACCTCTCTTTATCCCCTTTCACTTAGGGCAATCTGCTAGTACCCTGAAGTTAAATCAAAGGTACTCAGGGACTTAGCAGCCCCTAATCTGTCAATTAGGTCATTAGCTTTTGGGGGTGGGATAAGCATCATTCTTAGTCACTGAGCTGACTCTTGTAGTCCACACAGAACTGGAGTTCTGGGATTGCACCCAGGGGGGCTGCTTTCGGTGTCAGCACCACTGGGCTGCTAGACGAAGGGCCTCTGGAGGGCTCCATCATCTCCAATTCCAACATCTTTGAGACTTCCTGCTTGATGCTGGCCATCACTTTGTCAGACTGCCTGTATATTTTATTTTATCCTGTGTCAATGTCATAGGTACAAAAATGTCTGATCCTAGAAGTGAGGGAAAACAAAGAGGAGCACTGTCCCAGCAAGTTGTGACAGTTCCTCCTCTGCTATTGGCAAAAGGACATCCACTCCTGCCTCATAGGCTCATAGGCTCAGGCAGGCCCTCGATCATGCCCCCGAGGGTCTTGTTGAATCTCCCATCAAGGCCATTAGTTTAATGGATGGTAGGGTGTGGAATCTCACAGTCCTTTCATATTGACTGTATATGGCAGTCATAAAGTTTGTGCCCCTGTCAGATAACATTTCTTTAGCAAAATTACACTCTGGTAAAAATCCACATCAGGGCCTTAGCCACTGAGGGTGAAATTGCAGTTCTCAGAGGTATGGCCTCTCTGTATCTTTTGGCATGATCTGACTGGACCAGGATAAACCTTTTGCCGAAGGCTGTCTGCGGATCCATGGGCCCTACAGTGTCGATGCCCACCCTTTCAAAGGAGGTTTTAATGGCAGGCAATGGAATTAGGGAAGCTTTCAGTCTCTGCCCTGACTTCCTGCAGACCTGGCAGGTCAAGCAAGTCTTACAGAAAGTATCTGAGGAAATCTTCATCCGGGGCCAGTAAAAGTGGGGGACAAGCCTGGCAAAGGTCTTGACCTGTACCAGATATTCTGTTTGGGGTATTTTATGAGCCATCTCTAGAAGAAAGGCACTGTAGCACTGGGTAACTACCGGTGCCCTTGTTTCCCCCCATGCATAGGTACCTTAGCCTCACTATATAGGAGGCCATTCTCCCAATAGATGTGGTGATTTCCAGAGGCACCACAAGCTGCCTGGGCTTTGGCCTGTTGTCTCATGCCCTACAGGGTTGGGCCATCTTGCTGTGCCTTACAGAACTCCTCCCTAGTTGGTCTTCTTTCTGCTTGCAATCCAGCAAGTTCAGGCAGGTCTCCAAGGGAGACAATGTCCTCTCCAGTGGGCTCCGGCGGAACCTCCTCTGGTGCCCAATCCACCTCATCTAGGAGACATTCAGAGGCTCGTTTGCTATGGCCCTTCCCTTCCCTCTTTTGGCAGACGTCTGGGTTATTTTTCCAAGCTCCAAACTTCCTGAACTCCCTTCCTGGACAGCCATTGATCTGGTGGTTGCACAAATCCACTCAGGCAACCCTAACATTTCAAGGTGTGACTTGAGCTCCATTTCCTTCCAGGTTGTGTGCTCGAGATCACTCACTAGCAAACAATCCACAGGTTTGGCAGGGCTGACAGCAACTTTCAGATGACCTGAGATCCCCCCATACACTCAAATGGAACAAGAGCCATAGGGGAGTGACCCTCTTGGTTGTCTGCTACTGCAACGTAGTGGAATGTATTGGGTATGATCTGCTCTGCGGCCACCAGCTGAGTCCTTACCATAGTCATACTGGCTCCTGTATCCCTCAGACCCTCAACTCCCTGCCCATTGATGATGACCCAATGCTTATACTTTGCAGTATTAGAAGGCATGTAGCCTTTGGTCACCATCTCCATGTCACCCAGGAACACTAGAGTAACCTCATTAACTCCCCCCTCACTCACTGGGACAAACGCCTTCCTGTGCACTATGCTAGCCAACCCTGGGGTCTTCCAGTGGGAGGCTATTCCCTCTTAGGACATTTGGGATCACCCATGTAATTCCCATATTCATATCACTCATAGCACTAGTGGGGTTCGTTCTGATTTTTATCAGAGAATCCTTTCTTCTGGTAGCCAGTTTGGGACTGGAACCCTTTACCTTGA
Source organism: Triturus cristatus (assembly GCF_964204655.1). Classification (NCBI taxonomy): domain Eukaryota; kingdom Metazoa; phylum Chordata; class Amphibia; order Caudata; family Salamandridae; genus Triturus; species Triturus cristatus. The sequence continues at coordinate 1,029,373,438 of NC_140583.1, forward strand.
GAACCATTTTGGGGCCTTGAGAGAACTCCTTTTTATTTCCCCCTTCTTTGTCTGGTCACAACCCTGACCACCCTTTTGGGAGTCCCTCCCAGATACCTTCTTTAACACTCTGGTGCTGACTCAGAGGTACGCCTCCTCAGCATGCTTCCTGGGGCAAGGCAGCTTGCTATGAACAAGGTGTTGGCTCAGCTCTGAAAAATAATATCAAGCATGTGCTCCCTCAGAATTAGGTTGTACAGCCCAATATAATCTGCCTTGCTGCCCTTCACCCAGCCCTTCAGTACCTTACTGGAATAATTTAGGAAATCCACCCAGGTCTGGGTGGGAAGTTTGTGGCTGCCTCTGTATTTCTGTCTGTATCTCTCAGGGGTCAGCTCAAATTTATTGGCAAGAATGGTCTCCATGGGAGTGTATTTTGTCTTTTCCTCTATCTCTAGTGTTAGGAGTGTGTTACTCCCCACCGTGGGTATGTACCTCCACAAGCTGTCCCCCAAAGTTCTCCCCAGGAACTTTGTGCACCTGTAGGGCCACTTTTTGTGCTGATAATCACTTGTCAATGTCATCTTCCACCACATATCACTGCACCAGAAACTTACAGAAATAGACCCTTCCTTCTCCATTGGACATGGCAGGTATGATGTCACCATAACTGCTTGACTCCAACTGTTTGGCATTGATGTCCGGCTCTTTGAGTTGGAGTTCATGTGCCAACTTTTTCTCCTCCATCTTTAGTTTGGCCAGCTCCAGTTTGAGTTTCCTTTCCTCCTTCCTGTCCTTCAGCTCCTATGGGGTCAGGCCTCTGGCAGCAACCCTGCTCCCAGCTCCATCTTGGGCATCGGGGCATCCATGTAATCTGCTGAGGTCAAGTTGGACTCTCCTAGTAGCTCAGGACCCTAGTCCTTCTTCTCCTCCTCCTCTGATTGTGCTCCCTCCTCCTCATTGTAAGCCACCTCATCCTCCTCTGAGGCAGCCTGCCATCTCTGCAGTTCCTCAAAAGCCCTCATGGATACCCAGAGATCCAATTTGGTAACCTTTTTGTCTACTTTCAGCTTCAGTTTCAGCAGATCAGGTCTGCAGAGGGTGTCAATGTTCCAGGCATCCATACTCATGGTACAAAAAGGAGCTTAGGGCAATTAAATTCAGAAAAGGGGGAAAAAGCAGCCTATAGAAAAAGGAAGAGTTTAAAAAGGGGTCACTCTCATGTCAAATGATTTATCTGGGAATTTTGTGTAACACAAATCACTGTATGGTACTGCACAAACACAAGTCCTGATCCACGCCACTAAACACCAATGTGAGATTGCTGTTTGACTGGGGTGTGAGGCCTGGACAAGCAGCAGCCACAATCCCTTGCAGGGTGAATCATAAAAAGTCACTAAATTAACCTGTGCTTAACCATGGGTAGCTTGGCACACAAGCAGTCAGGGTTAACTTAGAGGCAATGTGTATGAATACAAAAACCAAATGGCTACAGGGACTAGACTTAGTCCACTGAGCAAAAGTGCCTCAGTCCGGGTTGCGTCGACATTGAAGATCCTGTTGACAATGAGGATGCAGAGCACATACAAGGCTATACATCAGTGTTGATTCGCGCTGGGCGTCTTCTTGGTTGCGCAGCAGCAGCAAAGCATCAGCTCCAATGAGCCAGTTGCTGCGATGTAGAGTTTTGGCGGCGTTGTCGAGGTTGTTGTCAAAAGGGATGCAGGGACCCTGCTTTAAGAAGAGCATCACGCAGTGGTGACTCCAAAGGCAAGGTGTCGTCTCTGAGCCATGCCAAAGCAGCAATGCAGTGGTTCTGATACATGCAACAGGGGCGATGCTCCAGTGCTAATTCGTACAGTAGTGGCAATGTGCAGGTGCTGACCCACACAGTGATTGCGATGCATCGATTCTTTCTCTGCAGTGGTGATGATACATCGGTTCTTTTAGAGCTTGCACCTTAGGCCTACTTCCAAGAGTCCAGGACTGGGGTGGTACCACTTGGCAGGGCAGACTCACAGATGGCAGAGTTCAAGTGCAGAATCAGGATAGTTGGAAGTCTTTTGTGTCCCTGAGACTTCGGATCAGAAGGTCTGTTAACTAGCCCTTGGAGTCACTCTGGGTTCTGGGGACAAGTGATGCAGGTCCAGTCCTTCTAACCCAGGCAAGGTGAGCAGCAGGTAGTAAGCCAGCATAGCAAGAGCACAGTTCTTCCAGAACAACCAAGCAAAAAGTTTGGGGGAAGACCATCTTAAGGCTGACAGGCCTAACAAGGGGCCAGATAGACGAAATTCTAATTTTTGCGTTTTCTAAATAGTGAATCCTAAGAAATTGCTATTTAGGAAATTCAAAATGGAAAGTACAAAAATAACGATTTCCTAATAGCAATTACTGCAAAGTAGGAATCGCTATTAGGAAATCGCTATTTAGGAAATAACAAACTATCCATTCCTTGGGCCTAAGAACAAATGGTTTTGCATTTTCTATTTTGCGATCTCCTAATAGGATTTTGCAAATTACGAAATTCTAAAGCAAGGGTGACTATCAGCAGAAGGCCCCCCTTAATGCACCCCGGAAAAAATGGTGCATGTGAAAGTGCACACATGCCCTGGGGGCATGTGTACACTTTATAGCACTTTAAAAAAGAATTTTGGAGTGGTCATTTGGCATTTCATAAAGGCCCAAAATAGCGATTCAGTCTGTTCAGAAATGCTAAATGCTTTCTTACATCTGGCCCTAAATATTCGAAGAGTGAAAATTTTTATGTGTTGCTTTATAGACTTTTACATGAAAAAAGTGTGTCTCTAGAACTAGCAACAATTCCCCAAAAAGTTAGTAGCACCTCTCTCAATTGTCACTTTTAATATCACTCATATGCTATTAAAGATATCATCCATAACCCGCTACAATACTTAGAAGTATAACACACATGCAGTTTAAAACTTGGTCTGCCCTTCTTCTTAGCACAGCATCCATGATTTAGCGCTGATCTAGGGTCGCTCTCTTCCTTGGGCTTCCAAGCAATGGTATAGTATATACAAGCCAGAAAGGAGCTTACTCCCCGTGAGCACGAGACCATGGCTGCAAGCCCTATTGATCCAATGCTAGGATTGGCACCTGATCATTATTTTACTAGCATGGCCTATATTTTTATGTCCATGGTTATCTGCGTTTTTTCCATTTTCCAATATATACAGCAGCAAAAGAAGAAAACACTTATAAGATATGGGACAGTTGTCTTCAGTTATTAGCAAATGATGATAAGGGAAAGCTTTGTCCATGTAGTGGCAAAAATAGCCAAAAATCGATGAAGAAATCCAGGTCTCTGCTAGACCTGGATTTCTTCATTGATTTTCGGATTTCTTCATCGATTTTCGGATATTTTTGCCACTACATGAACAAAGCTTGTACCCATGTCAACCCGCAATTCTATCCATAAAGACTAATTGCCTTGAAAAAGCCTTTGGCCTGCCAGCAATACGGGCGAAACACTTGTTGGATGTTAGATGATTCCTTTGCTATTTTTGTATTTATGAAACAGAATAAGTTCTTAAAAACGGACATTTAAAATGCAATATCAGACTTTAGGATTTTGGACTAGATGTACGACCATTCTAAATTGCAACTCGCAATTTGTGCTCAATTGCGAATCGCAAATTGCGAGTCTAGTCTAGTCATTGTGTTTTGTACTAGAAGGGAACCCTTCCAGTCCAAAATCTATGCCAGACTCACGCTAACACCCTTGCACCATGGCCCAAATCTGTGTGCGTGGCTCACGGTTGCAAAATTGTGTGCCGGCACAAGGAAGGGGGAGGAGAGTGCCATATCTCTGTAGATATGGCCCTCTCCTGCTCCCGCACTGTCATGCAACGCAGTGCGGTTTTTTTGACTGCTGTTTTGCATTCTGTGATATGTTGGATTGTATTTTAAGTAACCCTAACAATCTGCACTACTCTCTTTTCCATTGCCCCTAGTTACCTCGTGCCCTGCTTCTCATATAACATAATTTAGCAAGATATGCCAGCGTGATTTTGGGGAAATTTGAAGCTCACCCCTGTCCCCAATTTTACTGATTAAGCTATGCCCTTGACTGCACCTTGCAGCTGAACACTACTGTAGTGCTGCAAGGACAAACCCTGGAGCCCAGCTCTGCTAGTCTGATAGACCGACCAGATTTTGAAAAACTAAAACCTGCACATTTAGCAAACATAGAAGAACTACAGAACTGGATTTAACTTATAGCAGTCATTACCATGAGAACACTGACATGCTCTAAGGGTCTAAATTAAATGCACTTTTTAAACCCAGGACACATGGTCCCCCTACGAACTGAACTAGCTGTTTCCTCCATCATCCTCTTCTCCTTAAATGTGATGCAGAAACCACCTTCAGTAAAGTGTACTATGTTGACACTAAAGTGAGTGTCAAGAAGACCTAATTACTGGGACAATTAGACTTTTTTTTTTAAAGTGAAGAATCAATGGGTAGCAGCCCTGGGGTAAAGCTATCCTGTAGCCCCAAAAGCAGGAGTTACTCCCTTCAGCCAGCAACCTTCTTCAAGCAAATTTAGTGAATTAAGTGAGGTACCATTTAAAATACAACAGAAGGGAAGCCCTTTCTAGGCACTGTCTTTCAGAGGCAATGCCTGGCTTTACTGGAAGGAGGGGGCGGCAAATAAGTGGAATATGTGTAGGCTATTTGGTTTTAGGTTTAAACCTATAATAACTGATAATACCCCGCTGAACGGTAAAAAGCTTGTACCCATGTCAACCCGCAATTCTATCCATAAAGACTAATTGCCTTGAAAAAGCCTTTGGCCTGCCAGCAATACGGGCGAAACACTTGTTGGATGTTAAATGATTCCTTTGCTATTTTTGTATTTATGAAACAGAATAAGTTCTTAAAAACGGACATTTAAAATGCAATATCAGACTTTAGGATTTTGGACTAGATGTACGACCATTCTAAATTGCAACTCGCAATTTGTGCTCAATTGCGAATCGCAAATTGCGAGTCGGAATTTGGAATGTACAACAGTGTCAGAGACACTGATTGCGATTTACAATGAGGTCACAAAATGGGAGGCTCATGACTATTAATGAGCCACTCACAATTTGTGACCCCATTGGGAATGGCTGGCCCTCCCAGGGATTGTGCCCTGCTGGGATCAGCAGACCTCCATCTCTGAGACTGCTTGCCAATAAAGCAGTTTTTTTAAAAAAGCAGCCTGTTTTCCTTATAGGAAAACAGGATGATTTTTTTATTTCTTTTTAAATGAAACGTTTTTGTTTCATTTTTTAAGGGCAGGTAGTTTATTTATTTACTTGAGTTTTAAATGGCGCTGTCTAGACCCGGAGGTATCAGAGCACTTTACATGAGGAAAGTTACATCGGTTACAAAAAACACATTGTAACAAAAAAATACATAAGTTACAATTTACATCTGTTGATTAGTGGCACGTAGAAGGGTGAGAGGGTAAAGTAAAAGGGTAACACGGAGGGGATATGGTGGAGAGACGAAGGAAAGTCTGCCCAATGTCCGGCTGGGAAGGTGTCGGCCGAGGGGGAAGTCCACAGCCCATCTCCTCTATAGCTAACAAGGTAGCTCACTGGGCAATGATCAAAAAGCTAGGTCTCCACAGCCGGTGGAATGTTTCATTCCCTACAAATAGGCGTCAATGCTGAGATACTTGCACAGGGCCAAAGGATCAAAGGGTCAATAGGAAGAAAACAACAGCAGGAGAAAGCGACGAGAACATATGTCCGAAGTCCGGCTGGGTAGGTGAGGGCCATAGCGGTGTGCCAGAGCCAATCGCCTCTATAGCTGTCGGTGCAGCTCCACCGGGAATCGGCCATGTGGTTCGGGCTCCGCCGGATGAGTGAAGACCAGGGTTTTGAGTCCAGAGACGGGTGAGTGGAGATGGCTAGGATGGTAGGATAGGTAAGGGTTGGTAGCTTGGCTGCCATCTTATAGTCAGGCAAGTTGAGTCTGATTGGCCACCGTGATTCAGTAGCTGGGCATGGCTCAAGTTCTATGGCTTCGCTAAACTCAGTTATGTCATTTATCCTAGGAGAACATTTGGGCCCCATCAGCTGATTGACATCTTTCCTCAACGGTGAGAGTACCTAGGTGGGTGCCATTTTAGGATCAGGCTCAGCGAGTTCAGATTTGAAAGTAGATTGTCGAGCACTTATTGGGCATTAAATTAGGTGCCAGAAGGTTCCCAAAGTCCATAATGCTGGATATGAGGACCCTAGGTGCCATCTTGAAATCAGGCAATTGGCCAGGCAACTCCATCGGGGGTTCTCAATGCCCCTAGCGCAGCCTGGGGCCCAACAGAATCACTTGAGGCAAAACAGCTGCTCTGTTGCTTATGCTGGGGTGGGAATCTCTCTGTTTTGTCGTGTTGGTGTGCCAGCACGCTGCAGGGGGGAAAGTCCCTTTCACCGTCTCATTCACGCTTGAATGGGGTTTGATCCTCCTCTCTGGATCACCCCGTATTGGCTGCCGTCTCCGGTCCCTGGAACTACGGCCTGCCCTTAAAAAATATTTTTAGAGCCAGTCACAACAGGGAAGGGGTCCCCTGGGGACCCCTTCCCATTTGCGACTCCACTACCACCCTCTTGAAGAGGGCGGTATTTTGCGAGTGTTTTGCAACTGCTATTGCGGTTGCAAAACATTCATACATGGCTAGAGACTTGCTATTAGGAAGGGAACGCCCCTTCGTAATAGCGAGTCGCAAAACACTATTTTGCGAGCGCAATTTTTTCGAGTCTCAAAATAGTGTTTATACATGGCCATGTAGGCTTTTGCGTGTGCAAACTCATTTGCGCACGCAAAAACGGGTCGTACATCTGGCCCTTTGTCTCTTATTCCCGTGAAACTGCACATTTATCTAAGGCACTGTGCCTATCAAAGTACCAATAGCTGCTTTGAGTTACTTTGTGTCAAGTGGGATTTACATGGGCGTTCCCATGCAACCACCCATGCTTTTTTGATGCAAAACCCCTATCTACCAAAAACGGAGACAGGTTTTTGCATCAAAAATTAAAAGCTTTTGTAATCAGGCCTTAAAAGGAGAAATCTTTTAATTTCTCCTTTCTTATCTGACTTTGCTTTTGTGCTGCACTGTACAGCACACGTGCATATCAGGAAAAGTTTTAAGACTTGTCTAGTCATTGTGTTTTGTACTAGAAGGGAACCCTTCCAGTCCAAAATCTATGCCAGACTCACGCTAACACCCTTGCACCATGGCCCAAATCTGTGTGCGTGGCTCACGGTTGCAAAATTGTGTGCCGGCACAAGGAAGGGGGCGGAGAGTGCCATATCTCTGTAGATATGGCCCTCTCCTGCTCCCTCACTGTCATGCAACGCAGTGCAGTTTTTTTGACTGCTGTTTTGCATTCTGTGATATGTTGGATTGTATTTTAAGTAACCCTAACAATCTGCACTACTCTCTATTCCATTGCCCCTAGTTACCTCGTGCCCTGCTTCTCATATAACATAATTTAGCAAGATATGCCAGCACGATTTTGGGGAAATTTGAAGCTCACCCCTGTCCCCAATTTTACTGATTAAGCTATGCCCTTGACTGCACCTTGCAGCTGAACACTACTGTAGTGCTGCAAGGACAAACCCTGGAGCCCAGCTCTGCTAGTTTGATAGACCGACCAGATTTTGAAAAACTAAAACCTGCACATTTAGCAAACATAGAAGAACTACAGAACTGGATTTAACTTATAGCAGTCATTACCATGAGAACACTGACATGCTCTAAGAGTCTAAATTAAATGCACTTTTTAAACCCAGGACACATGGTCCCCCTACGAACTGAACTAGCTGTTTCCTCCATCATCCTCTTCTCCTTAAATGTGATGCAGAAACCACCTTCAGTAAAGTGTACTATGTTGACACTAAAGTGAGTGTCAAGAAGACCTAATTACTGGGACAATTAGACTTTTTTTTTTTAAGTGAAGAATCAATGGGTAGCAGCCCTGGGGTAAAGCTGTAGCCCCAAAAGCAGGAGTTACTCCCTTCAGCCAGCAACCTTCTTCAAGCAAATTTAGTGAATTAAGTGACGTACCATTTAAAATACAACAGAAGGGAAGCCCTTTCTAGGCACTGTCTTTCAGAGGCAATGCCTGGCTTTACTGGATGGAGGGGGCGGCAAATAAGTGGAATATGTGTAGGCTATTTGGTTTTAGGTTTAAACCTATAATAACTGATAATACCCCGCTGAACGGTAAATAGCCATCAGCAGTGTAAACATATAAACACTGAAAAACACCTTCACACCACAAAATAAGTGCCATTCAAACAAAGAAAAAGCTGAGTGAAAGAGTCATTTTTATTTCTTCCTGAAGGGGCCGATACAATATAATTTTGTTATACGGGGCAGCAGGAAGAAAGATTGGGCTAACATTCTGCTTGCGATTTCTTGTTTAGGGATGTCACTAAATTATTGTTTCTTGTTTCTTCTCCCTTCTGCTTTTATCAGTTTTGTGGTGTTTGGTCTAAATATGCAGTGTTTTGAAGCATGTTTTAGGTCTTATTTAGTTATTTTATAAACTGTAGAGAATCAGGAAATATCAAAATCATATTCTATATTTTGGCTACATTTGATTTCACGGACGGGTAAAATGGCTGGTTTCATAAGAATCTTTCCCAATATGTACCATCACATTTACCCAGGGACAGAGAATGGGTGTAATCCTTTGATACATCCACCAGCTTTTCTAGCAAGCCAGTCTTAATTGTAGGTGAATTGCCAAACATCCTAGGCTTTAAACATTCAATACAAGGTGTAGTGACAGGCATATGTGACAAGAGTGTTGTCACCAAGTATCTGAGATAGTGGTGAAAACATGACATCAGATGTTTGGTTAACATGGAATGCAGTGTCACTTGGAATGCAGCTGCAAAACGTTCCTACCAAGTTCAATAATGATTGAAGTGATATTGTTTGTATTTGCAGTAATTCAGCTACTTACATGAAAACATTGTATGATGACCGGTCAAAATCGATACCTGAGCTGAAGTGCTTCAGTGTAAAAGATCCTTGTCACTTGCTAGATGGTATGCTGAAAGCGTCTTTACAATCTTCAGAGTTAATGAAAAATGCTATTGACTTGGTGTACTGTTACGTAATGCCCAGGAACTAAAATGCAAATATTTCTAATTTTGTGCTTTGTGTGGCATCAAAGAGAGAGTCATCCTAACTTTGACATTTAGCCAGTGGTTCTCAATCCTAAAGGCTGTGAATGCTATTTTATCCATGTGGCTGCCGATTACGGAATTTTTGCTTAGTGATGATGCCAAAGGCAAGAAATGTGATGATCAGTTTACTGCATGCTTAGGTTTTTACAAGAAAACATCACTGCTGTAGTGGACATAATCAAAATACTGCAGTCTGAAAACACCATGTCTACCAAGTGTTCAGCATAATTGGTGTAGATGTGAAACATCTCCTTGAGAGTAGCCTGGGTGACACTTTTAGTGACTTTGGCACTGCAACATGCTAGAATTCTTGCCACTTGGTAAGGAAAGAAATGTTGAGGAGCAATTCAGTAAAAAAAAATTGAAGTCTATAGGAAATGGTTTGCAATGATGTATAGAAATGTCCCTTCACCAACCATGGCATTTGAAGTTAATGAAGCCTCACTGAGGTACTCTGTACAAGTTCTAGATCCCTTCTGAATTTTCTCCAGGCTGTGAAAAGTACTACTTCATATTTGACTCAGGCCTGGGTGGTGAACTTCGCTCTGTTCGTGGAGTTTGCAGAGTTTTCTGCACTCCGCACTCTGCGGAGCTCGCGGAGTGCAGAAAACTCCGCTTCGCGATGTGCAGCTGAGTTTTTCCCCGCTCGCGATCGTGAATGGTAAGTTCGAGATCGCGAACAGTAAGTTTGCAAGCGCGAGCTGCTGCTAGGTAGGAATTTCTACCCAAGCACCAGGAATACCAGCACAAACTGTAGTTCGCACTGCACTCCGCCACTCGCAGAACTTCACAGAGTTTTTTTGTAACTTCGCAGAGTTCCGCGTAGCAGAACTCCGCAAACTACGCCCAGGCCTAATTTGATTGCTTCAATAACTGAGGGCATATGCGCCCAATTCAACACATATGTTGCAGAACATGTCCTAGATAATCATAATCTTCAGGTGCCCCAGTATTGGCATGGAAAGCTATGTCATTGTGTACTGGTTGTTTTGGCATTGCCTGTTTCAAGTGCCAATGTTAGACGGCCTTTTCACAGACAAACGTTCACGTAGGAAGGACAGAGCAAGCGTGCATGACCAAAATCTCACTGAAGAAGTATTGTATGGTGTACTACAGTAAGTTTGATTTGTAAAAATGTATTTGGACCTCATATACCATGTACACAAGCTGTCTATAGTTACACATGCGCTATCAGTGCAGAAAGCAAGCAATAATTGGAAGCAAAATATTCCATAAACACCGGAAAAACACTATTTCTGTTGTTTTTAATGGGTCAAAAATGTTTAACCACTGATAACCACTGTTTTTTAAGGTATTCAGAACCCTGAAAAAACCCCACCAGAATTGACCCAAAACAGGAAAGCCTAAATATGTGTGATCAATCAGATTAGTTGCCATGCACGCTCACCAAAATCAATAATATGAAGGAAATGCAAGAAAACACAGCTGGATGGGACAGGAAAGTCAAAGAGGCAATTACTGCCCTGGGTTACTAACCTCTGCTGTCAGCAAAACATGAATGAATTCATAGATTTTTCAAGTTAATGTACAAGCAGAAGATACCAAAATGAAGCACATAAACCCCTCTGTGCTAAAGTTGTGCAGAAAGTGGCATCATGATGTGGCCTTATTGGTGTTTTGTTTACCAAGTACGTAATAGCCATACAGGATTCCTTGGGTCCGAGTCCCTTAGGACAAACTTACCTGCACAAAGAATTAGGCAAGTAAAATATCTGTTTTTTTCCTGATTACTCCAAAACTAAACCACTCCTGTGAATGGTAATTGTGCTGGGCTTCTCAGTAAGGAAATATAAGGTTGCTGGTAGTCTGCAGCTGCACTCATTTTTGAGGACCAGGAATTATTTTTGATCATCAGAATTTATTTGACCAAAGCAAGACAGAGAAAGGAAGAAAAGTGAGGAAGAATGGCAGGAAAAAGAGACAACAGGATAAAGCAGGGATGAAAAATGACCTTGAAGAGTGAGATACAGAAAACAGAAGGACAGAGTGGTGAAAGAAAGAGGCATGAGGTGGATTTAAAGGTAGGCAGCCATGGTACTTGGCAACCCTGGTAATTGGAAACACTAGCGTCAGTTTCCTTGGAGAAACTTCCGGCCCCTACACATTATTATTATTATTATTATTATTATCTTTTTTGTAATTATTCATATCCTCATTATTACTATTATTAGTAGTAGTAGTAATAATATGTTCTTTTTTTTCTTTAATGGAGAATAGTGACTTGTGTATATTTAGTGTATTTGCTGCTAGGATGTCCCAGTCTGTGACAGAAAGCACTGTGAATACAAAAATCATTATTTTAAACTCTCATTACACACAGTATAAGATAAGCAGCTAGAAAATGCGCAAAAACGTTTAAGAAAAAAAAGTGCTCCAAAATATAGATGTTAGTAATACTAAGACTGTACATAATTTTGCTTTTTTTTATAACTGTCATTTAAAATCATACACTTAACGACTCAGCTTTTAACTCCCTTTCAAAACCACTCAAAAAGAACTAATCTGGATCATCAGCAGCAGTTATTCCATCAGTTAAAGCCAATACCTGCTTCCGAACACCCATTATAACTACAGATGAACAATATGTGCACATTTACATTACTTTCAGGTAAGCAGGCACCTGGCCAAGAAGGCTTGTTTAGCCAGCAGCCCCGCCCTCAGTTTCAGGAGACTCCATATCTTACACTTCAGCTAAAGCACTTCAAGTCTCAAAATTAACCGTCCCTTGACAGTTGTCTTTTCACAAAAAGTAGAACTGTTTTTCTTAAATTAAAAAAGTATGGGCACATTGTGCCCTTAAGATCCTGCCCACTTCGACAACTAGTTAATATTGTATAAAGGGGTTATAGGTCTGCTATGACTATGGTAGAAGCTACTGCCCTACTATTAGTATGTTGTGGTGATTGATGGGCCGGATATCCCTTAGGTGGGTGGTTGCCTCTCATAACTGACAGAGGATGAGTGGGCGGGGCCCTCTATGCTTTGGGGCATTTCAGCGAAACCCAGTTGGGGTGATGGGGCATAAACCAATGAGCTGCCTTCTAGTCTTAACGTGGGTCATGCATACGAGGGCCACTGGTAGGATTCTAATAAGATTCTGGCAATATGTGTCATTTAGGGCCACACTCTCACTGGCAAGTGGGCGACCATAGGATTACTTTCCATTTGACTGTAAAAATGATTTGCTCATTGTGAGAAGGTGGGTTGGTATATGCTGCCTACTAGTTAAAGTGGACACCTTGTGCCAGGCCACACAACCCTTATGATGTCTGAGGTCAAAGATAACCTTATTGAAAGCTATCCTAGTGGTAGGTATGGAGAGCAGCCTTCAGGCTTAATCTTGAAGGAATGTGAAGCAGCTTGTTTTACCAGGATATGACCTCCTAAATGATTAAATGAAAGGAGAAACACACAGTGTTTATATAAAAATATGTATTTATTAATATAACACTCTCTACTAGTCTCTATTTACCCTGGGTGTAGGACTACTCTACGCTCACGTAGTTCGCGTAGTTTGCGCAACTCCGCGCTACGCGAATTGCACGTAGTACAGTGCAAAAATGCATAGTGTTGCATAGCGGGCATTTTTTGCTTGCTCGCGGTCCTCAACGTCAAGTTTGCGACCGCGACCGAGCAAAATAACATCCCGGCGAGACTTTTTTCTCGTTCGCGATCAGCAACATCAAGCTGCCGATCGCGAGTATGGAAAATAAACCTCCCGGCGAGATTCTCAACCTCTGGGAGGTCAGGTTTCTCATTGCGAGTGATCGCATATGCTCCCGACCGCTCACGATGAGAAACTACCAGTCCGCTTTAAGAAACCTGCCGCTCGAGTACAAATCTACTCGAGCGGCAGAAAATGACCGCTTGCACTGTGCAAGATGCGATTTGCAATGATTGCACAGTGCGGACATGCATCCGGCACTGTGCAATCAGTGTGAACAGCATTTTGCACAGTGCACTACGCAGTTCGCGCAGCTATGCATAGCTCACGTAGTGCGAAGTGCACTTCGCGTAGCTATGCGTAGTGCTACTACGCAAACTACGCCCACGGTTAGTCTCTATATGAGACTAGGGCACAAAGAACACAATACTGAATCAATAGAACATTTGTAAATAGCAAAATACACAGCGGGCTCTAGGGGGAGACAAAACCATATGCTCAAAAATGGTATAACAACCACGATTTATCTGGACACAGTGCCTATAGCACGTAGAATCGCTGGGTCCCCAAGGAACCTCCTAGAGGAATGACGCAGGGAGCCCATGGAGGACTGGTGCAGTGAGGAAACACGGACTCGAGCTCCGCACAACTCTATGGGAAAGCTGCGGTTGGAAATTTACAAGTTAAGGACACTTCTAGGGGGACTTCGAGCAAACCCTTTGGAAGTTAGGAGGTTCTAAGGCCAACCCACCAGTGAGTACCGAAGTACCCGTGTTACCTATCCCAGAGGAGCCGGGTGCATAGGGGTCAAGTGGTGTCGGAAACCTTGGTCGTTTTCAATAAAGAGCTGCAAAGAAGTCCTACTGCCAGGAGGGCGAAGAATGTTCGGTAGAATCCAAGCCTGGATTCGAGGTGGGAAGAACCTGAAAGCAGAGGGGACAGAGTCTGGGTCACTTCAGGTGACCAGGGGCTCGGTAGTGGAATGCCCACCGATGTTGAGTGTTTCAGGAATGAAGAAGGGTTGCTTGACTCTGCAGCCACGGGGACCAGGAGACGTCGAGGATGACCAGAGTCTGGAGGTGAGCTGTCCCACGAAGGATGACGAGAGATGAGGGGTCGATGTCTGGCTGGACCACCAACAAGCCTTGGCAAATGCAACCCATGCGGTCAGAGGAAACAGGTTACGGGGAGAAGTAGCAAGGTCCAGGGGACTCTCCAAGCAATGGAAAGTCAGGGCACATCTGGAGCAACCAGGTAAGCCCAATAATTAACAAGGTGACCCTCGCCAGGACCCACAGGCCAATGGACCAGGGATCGCAAGGGGACCACAAGCAAGTTTGCAAAGTACCAGCCCACAGGACACTCGAGGAGTGGAGGCTGGAAATCTTCAGTGCAAAAACTGCTCGGGGTCAGGACTACACAGAGTCCAAACCACAGGCTCAGGAATCGTCACTTAGCATATGCAATTGCAAATGTATGCAGTGCACGGGGGTTCGGGTTGCACGGTCCCCACAAGGGATACTGGTCTCAGAATTGCTGAGAGGGCAGATCAACCTCAGGGATCTTCGGAAACCCACATCCTATGTTGCTGAAATCTTTGAAGTCCTCAGGAGCTTGGGAGGAGCAGACTGGTCAGATGTGTTTAGGTGCCTGCTTTTGCAGGGGGGTAACTCCTTTACTCCAAGGGAGATTCTTCAGTTATCCAGCATCGTGCAGGCAGTCAAAGTACTTGGTTTCTTCTTTGCAGAATCTTGTCCAGGTAAAATCTAAAGTCCTGTAGCCAGGTAGTCCATGTTATACCCATGGGAAGGGGTTGGAAAGATTCTGTGGACCCTCCTAGGGGAGAGGCAGGACAGAGGGGTGGCTACACCCATGTCCTTTGTCCAGTTTCGCACCAGAGCAGGAGCAAATGGCTCCTAGAACTGGTTTGAGCTGGACTATGCACAAGGACACCAAAAGTGTCCCCAGTACAGACTTTCTGGCACTCTAAGAGTGCACCCACCCAGCCCCATTACACTAAATCCTGCCTGGGAGGTGGTCACACCTTCCTGTGACAGGATGCCCATTGTCATGCCTTTCTCTGCGCAAGCTTAGCTCAGCAGCTGGAGAGCAGAATCGTGTCTGTGACTGGCAGCATCCATTTTGTGCTGCCACGGTCAAGAAAGCTGGTAGCGGGTATACCGGTGACCCACATATGTCCCTTTGGAGGGGTGGAATCATACCTCCCACACCAGTTACTGGTGTGGAGGGGTATGATTCCAAGGTTTTTGACACCAAACACAAAATGTTTCTAAGCAGCAGTTTTAAAGTTAGCATTTACCGCGAGGTTATAATGCACTTAAACTTATATGTTTGGCTGCATCACAGACAACCCCGGAGAATGGTCTCCAGAGGCTGCAGAGGGGCTCTGCTAATGCAGGGGCACCCTCTCATGTAAAACCCAGCACCCTGCCTTCAGGATTGTTAAGGTCTGCCATAGGGGTGACTGATAGGTATTTAAGTGTAGTGATTTAGATAGATATAGTGAACCTATAGCTTAAGTAAGTGGTGCAAGCACCAGTTTACACAGTCTGCAGTAGCAGGCTTGTCGTGTCAATTTGAAAGGCTTTCAGGGGTGGCACAATATATGCTTCAGTCCATGGGAGACCTCTGGGGTACCTATGCCCTGGGTACATGGGGTACTGTAGGACCTGGGGTCACCAGGCCCTATGGGGCGGTAACGTGACACGAGCGGCTGGGCACCCAAAGGTCTGTGTGTAAAGCAACCATACAACACGCACCTCACATGGACCGAGGAACACACACAATAAGTGATGCCACACTGTAGAAATTATGCAAATATTCATGTTTATCCAAGTAAATCACGTTAGATGCAATTCATGAGGTATCCGTGCACTTCATAAGCCTATAATACCATTCATGGAGATGTACATGTCAGTCATGCGCTATAAAGGCAGTTCATCCTATCAATACAATTCAGGAAATATATCAGCACTGCATGAGGTATGATGACCATTCAAGGAGATGTACATGCACGTTTCACTTTCCCCCAGCGCGAGGTGCACTAGCAGGTTCGCGGAAGGTCCTAGCCCACCCTCGGGCTTCTAGCTCCCCTCGGTAGAGTTTGGGGAACGTAATGCCACTCCTGGGGGCATGCAGGGACTCAGGGCAGACCTCGCGGGCTTTAGGGGTGATGACAGCGCTAGGCGCGCTAAGCGGGGACTACCTCGAAACGGGGGCATCTAGCACAGAACGCTAACCGTAATCAATGACATTCCATACTGTAAAACGGAACATGAAGCACAGAGCGCTACTCGTAATCAATGACATTCAACTCTGTAAAACGGAACATGAAGGACAGAGCGCTACTCGTAATCAATGACATTCAATACTGTAAAACGGAACAGGAAGGACAGAGCGCTACTTGTAGTTAATGACATTCAATACTTCGGAACGGAGCATGAAGAGCAGAGCGCTACTCGTAGTTAATGTAAGGTAAATACAGTGGACAACCCAATATACCCTTGAGGGCTCGGGCAAATATGAATGAACAGGTAGAAGGGTGCCTTCAAGGGATTTGTTTAACAATTAATTTGTATAATTTCGACTGTTAATTACAGGTAGGATAATTATTTACCTACAATTTTCTTAATTGTCACTTTTTGTATACTTAAATCAGCTTAGTTTGTCAGTATTAGGATTGAGCACAGTGCGAATGAAACATCACATGTTAGCTTGAATACAGTAAAATCAATGAACTAGAAGGAGGAGATACAGACGGGTGTATATATAAAAATTGAATTTATATTCCAAGTTGAAAAGGGTACTTCAAACAATAACAATTATTAATACAGTGAAAGGAAAAATTTCAAAATTGGATGCCTTCACTTTTCAAATTCATCAAACACTTTTTCACAACAGTATACAGTTATTTCTCTGGAAAACAGTGTGATTGTCGACGTTTCGGTCACTAGATTTTCTTTAGCAAGACCATCCTCAGGACAATTCTATTTACAAGGTTGACCTCTCAAATTGCTGAAGGTTATTTTATCCAATATAAATCCAAAGGGGCATAGAGTCCCAAATTCATAACTGCCACGATCTATCGTAGTCAAAAATGTTCAGACGATTGTCAAAATGCCCACGTATTAATCTGTAGGCCGTTTTATAGATCTCTGACGAACCTCTACATGGCGGACCGACTCTTGTATTTATTTGCCGACACCGTTAGGGTTCAAATGGTTGTATAGATGCCAACGAGTTAATCTGGCTATTCTGAAGATTCGAGTCTTGCATACACGTCTGAACGGCGAGCAGAGCGCTACTCGTAGTTAATGACATTCAATACTTCAGAACGGAACATTTAGCAGGGAGCGCCACGGGACTTGTGGAGCGAGTCTCTCGGGCTCCGGTGCAGTTCGTAGGGCACCACGCTTCAGTACAGTTCAAGGGGGCACAAGGAAAGGATCCCTCGGCGGGGTCTCTCTGTCGTGGTGACTAGGGGGACTCCCACGGAGAGGGAACCTGGGCTCAGGGTGCGGTGTGGCTCCCAACCAGTAGTGGGCGCACCGGGGTCAATCCCAGCCTCCGGGCTTACCTTGCTGTCGACGACGGAAGGCGTCCGCTCCAGCGGCGATGGGAAAACTCGTCCACGGCCTCGCGCACCTTCTCTCTCAGCTGCGATGGCAGCGACGGGGCCCCGGGCTTCTCCACGGGCCGCGTGACACTGAAGGGCACTTCTTCCGGCCTCCGGGCCGCCGCAGTGAGCGTGCTGGCTTCCACGTCACAGGGGGGCTCAAATTAAGGAGGGGAGCTCCGCGCTCAGCGGAGCACGTTGCCGGGGGTCCCAGGCCAGGTCAGGGAGCGCAGGGGTCACAGCGCTAATACCTGGTCGATCCCCGGGGGTTGTTCAATCTGCTTAGCATATGTTTTCAGAGTTCAGTCTGGACACGCAGTCTCAGCGCTTGGCATATGATTTCAGAGTTCAGTCTGGACACGCAGTCTCAGCGCTTGGCATATGATTTCAGAGTTCAGTCTGGACACGCAGTCTCGAAAAGGAAAAAATTGGTTCTGTTGGGAGTGAACTTGATTTAAGGAACACTGAATGTGTACAAAAGATTATTACAAAAAAGTGTACCCAATCACAAGCAAACACACACACACAACAATTATTACTCTAACCAACGTTAAGTGATTTTCGTTCTCAATATATTTTTAAATGTATTTTTAAATGTACATGATTATTATTGCAACATAAGACTGACCCAAAAGACAATACATAAACACATTTGGTGAACGATAGTGTACAATCACATAAACAATCAACATAGACTTGACATCATGAACATATATTTAGACAAAAACATTAAAAGAATGATGATCCGTGGTTCGTAGCATAAAACACCACAATATGTATTATTCAATATTCCAATGGTGAAATTGCATGGATCAATCAAATAGATAACGTCGACGTTTCGACCCTAGGAATACGTGTGAATTTATACGCATCAAAGTCGGGTCTTCATCAGGACAACGACAACCAGTCAGTCTGTAATTACAGAACATATAATCAAAACCTCAAAGTTATGTGTGTGTTTACGTAATTATTCTACATCAATTATGTGGCAGCTGCTCACCTGGGGACTAAGAATCGATTTGTATATGTATCCTTGTGTCGCATAAGGTGAAAGCAATCCAAATTATCCCTGCGACATGGCAAAATTCCTACAACAAATAACGCAAATTACCTCTCATGTATGGTAAAATATATAATCATAGTTCGTAAGGTGACTTATCGCCGGCACATACCTTACGATGCTCCTGTGTAGGGCAGACAATTACCATCAAGGCGATCAACAATGTCTACAAATAAACGCATATTGGATTTCGTTAGTGGCGTAGTGAACAACGAAATTAATTTAAAATAGCCACGTCGTTATAAGCTTAAATATACTTTGTAAGCTTAAATATACTAGCAAGGTCTGAGACTGAATCTACGATACCGTCCTTAGACTGGTATCCGCACTGTATGGTAACTCCCAGAGCGATGTCAAAAGCGTAAATTAAATAAATTTATTAACGTCATGGTAAACTCAAAATACCAGTATACAACAAACGTATTCAAGCTTACGTGGCCTCTATTCTCTGAAGCTATGAAAAATGAACAAACCGAAAAGATCCGGTTGAGAAACTTACTTTGACGCCCTACAGCAACCCGTGAAATTGGCTATAGCAGGGGCAAACAGCACAGGGTGAGTAACGCCCGCCGCTAAAAACGTGCGCCTCTGATCTAAATTTAAGTGCTCCCAGACTTACTTCGAGCCGAATGAATCCGCTTCAAAACTCCCACCGTCCGGACAAACAATGAGCCGAACCTGGAGATGCAGTCAGCTGCTTAAGTAAACGCGCGCGAAAAAGCGTGTCAGCCAAATTGAAAACACGACATGGAACGGGGGCCAAAGTTGAAGCAGATATTATTCAAAAAATGCGGAAGTGGAATCTTTGAGGTCCTGGAATGGGCGTCTTACTAAATGTGTAATCTCCAACTAGAAAATCAGAGTAGTATATCAAGAACGTGGAGGGGGGCCTGGGTGGAACAGGGTTTAGACCATCGTTCACATGTATGTTAGTCAGACGCTTCTGCGTAACGAATATAAGTACCCCATTAATGGTGAACTATTTTCCAACCGATATTTCTTAAGGAATGTATTCAATAAAGACATAGATGTATATGTATATACTGTATGAGGAGTTCACACAGTAACCCGTGGGAACTCGACGTGTGGAAACAATAAAACCTTCCATGAAAGGGGGAAACGACGGCGTTACCAATCCAGATCCACCCAAGTTCACATATTTGCATTAATGTAATTTGTATGGAAAACAAATTGGAAAACGGGTAGAATATAGCTTTGATCAACGTTACAAAACACAGTTGAATTTATGTCAAGTAAAGTAAAAATGTGGGGGTAAGTTCACAGTATACAGACACAGCCTACAATCTGCTCATTTGAATATAGGTCTCCTCATGCTCATTCAGCCCATGGTCAACAGCCTCAAGGGTATGTATCCAGCGACATTCCTTGTAGTTGAGGGAACTAGCCATATTACCGCCCCTCTGATGGATAACAATTTTTTCAATAACCCACCATTCAATTTGTTCATGAGTGTGACCCATAGTGGTAAAATGTTCCACAAGGGGAGCACCTTGTGTCTTGCATTTTATTCTACTTGTATGTTGTTGGATTCTGTTCTTCACTTTTTGGGTCGTTTGTCCTACATAAATCAGGGAACATGGGCATCTGATTGCATAGATGACATTTTGGGTATTGCAATTCGTGAATTGATCAAGGCTGTATGTTTTGCCCCGATGTGTAAAATTATTTCCAGGCACAGTGTATTGACATACTTTACATTTACTGCATCTATGATGACCAGTTACGGGTGGTAAACTGAGTAGTGATCTGGTGTCAGGGTGTCTAGGTGGTTCTAAATAGGAAGATACCACATGGTCTTTGATATTCTTAGCACGCTTAAAGGCAAACAAAGGGGGTGCGGGCATGTTAATCTCCGAACCAACTAGATTCCAATATTTCTTAATCACCCTCTTTATCTCATTACTGCGGGTGTTAAACGTGGTAACACATACCAGCTTATCCATCTCTTGATTTTTGGGTTGTATCTCCAACAGGGATTCCCTGGGTCTATACCAGGCTCTTTTTCTGGCTCTGTTGAGGAGTCCCTTTGGGTAACCTCTTTCCCTTAATTTGACAATGAGGATATCAGACTCCTTAAAGTAGTCCTTCCTTCTGCTACAATTACGGCGTAAGCGCAGAAATTGTCCATAGGGGAGATTATCCCTGAGGTTCCTAGGGTGGTGTGAATGATATTGCAACAAGGTGTTTCTATCAGTTGGTTTTTTGTATAGGTTCATTATTATTTTACCATCCTCCTCCTCTAGTGTTAGATCCAAGAATGGAATAGAATCTTTATTATGAGTCAGGGTAAATTGGATGTCCGCACTGCAAGAGTTAAGCCAGGACACGAAAGAAATCAGTCGGTTCTCAGTGCCAGTCCACAGCATAATGATGTCGTCAATATATCGCTTCCAAGCTGATATATTGTCAATGTATGGGTTGTGATCTGAGTAGATGTTCTTATCCTCGAAATCATCCATAAACAGATTCGCCAGACTAGGCGCGAAGCCAGCGCCCATCGCTACACCTCTGCATTGAAAGTAGAAGGTATTCTGAAAAATGAAATAATTTTTTGTCGTTGCAATCTGTAATAGTTGCACCAAAAATTCCGTCGGGATCCAGTGTGGTTTAGGGCGAGTATCCAGTATCTTCCTAATGACTTCAATTGCTTCTTTCTGTGGAATGCTCGTATATAGTGAGCACACATCCAATGTGACAAATAATTGTGTTGATTTATCAAACGGTTGATTCTCAAATATCTGTATAGTGTGCATCGTATCACGGAGATATGATCTTGTTTCCTGCACAAACGGCTGTAAAAAACTATCCAGGTATTGATTAAGGGGTTCCAATATTGATGGTAATTGTCTGCCCTACACAGGAGCATCGTAAGGTATGTGCCGGCGATAAGTCACCTTACGAACTATGATTATATATTTTACCATACATGAGAGGTAATTTGCGTTATTTGTTGTAGGAATTTTGCCATGTCGCAGGGATAATTTGGATTGCTTTCACCTTATGCGACACAAGGATACATATACAAATCGATTCTTAGTCCCCAGGTGAGCAGCTGCCACATAATTGATGTAGAATAATTACGTAAACACACACATAACTTTGAGGTTTTGATTATATGTTCTGTAATTACAGACTGACTGGTTGTCGTTGTCCTGATGAAGACCCGACTTTGATGCGTATAAATTCACACGTATTCCTAGGGTCGAAACGTCGACGTTATCTATTTGATTGATCCATGCAATTTCACCATTGGAATATTGAATAATACATATTGTGGTGTTTTATGCTACGAACCACGGATCATCATTCTTTTAATGTTTTTGTCTAAATATATGTTCATGATGTCAAGTCTATGTTGATTGTTTATGTGATTGTACACTATCGTTCACCAAATGTGTTTATGTATTGTCTTTTGGGTCAGTCTTATGTTGCAATAATAATCATGTACATTTAAAAATACATTTAAAAATATATTGAGAACGAAAATCACTTAACGTTGGTTAGAGTAATAATTGTTGTGTGTGTGTGTTTGCTTGTGATTGGGTACACTTTTTTGTAATAATCTTTTGTACACATTCAGTGTTCCTTAAATCAAGTTCACTCCCAACAGAACCAATTTTTTCCTTTTCATATACGTACCCAGGTTCTGAGGGTTACTGGGTTACCCCATTAAATCTAATGGACACGCAGTCTCAGCGCTTGGCATATGATTTCAGAGTTCAGTCTGGACACGCAGTCTCAGCGCTTGGCATCTGATTTCAGGTGTGATATGAAGGCTTGTTGGCGCAGATGTAGCTGGCGCCCTTAAGGGGGTTCTGTTGCAGGGGGGTAGGGGTTGAGTTGACGACTAGGTCCTTCCTAGTCAGGCTGGGCAGAGGTTTCTCTGGGTCCTCCTACTGCTGGGCAAGATCAGTGGGTTTCACAGGGACCCTCACTCACTTAAGAGGCAGCACCTAAATCCTGTCACTCTCAGAGGCATAAGTCCCTGGCTAGGCCCTACCGCCTACACTCCTGCGTGGATTCTCCAGCTCTGCTTTACCCCACTGGCCAACTGACTACAAAAAGTTCCCTCCCTCACTTAAGTAGCCCTAGGTCAGGTGACCTCTAGCCAAGGCGGCAAAAGAAAACCACACCTCCCTTCTAGAAGGTTCCAGAACATTCCAGGAGCTTCCCCATTCTACCTATGGGACAAAAAGGCGGGCTGGTGTCGTAACATTGTTGTGGGGTTCCAGCCAGCTCCTGGCAGCTAGGGTGCTACAATGAAAGACCACTCTGCAGTAGCAGGGGTCTGCAGCAGCCATCTTGGGAGAAATAAAAACGAAAAAATTCATGAAAAAGGGCCAAGTCCAACATAACCCCCTTCCAGCCAAAAGCCAGGGTAGACCGATCAATGCCTTGATGGTCTTCCCTGCTTGGGGCGAGAAAAGGTGGACGCAGGCCCGCAACTGCAGATTCTCTTCTACTCTGGAACCCGATGGTTCCCTCTCAAACCTTCCTGGACCCACAAAGACACCCCACTGGGGCTCCCTAGCTAGTTGTGGCCAGGACCGGCCCCTGGGCCATCCAGATGTCTCTGGCCCTGGTGGTCTCGCAGAGTGGGGGGCAGTAGCCCCAGGCCTGTAGTGCCCGTTGACCACTCTCCTTCTCCTTCTTACTGTCCCAATCTTCCACTGGTCCTTCCACCTGGGGTCCGCACCCTCAGGCTGACCAGCCTTCAGGGGCGAGGCTCTCCTCCCCCTACCTCTCCTTCTGGGGTTCCTCACCCTCCTCCTCAGTCTAGGGCCTTGACCCTTCAACTGGTTCCTCAACCTAGGGTCTAAACCCTTAGGCTGAGCCGGTGCCCGAGGCGAGACCTTCCTCCCTCTGCACCCCCTTCCAGAGTTCCGCACCCTCCCAATGGGAAAAGTACCCCTGGAAGTCAATCCTGGGGGGACACGGTTAACAGACGTCCCACCCGCCAGGTCAGGCAACCCCTGAGCCTGGCACCCCAGCCCAGGGTCTAAACCCTGCGACTGGGCCGTCCCCAGAACCTCGGGAGCTCTGATGACAGATGCTCCGGGTCCTCCTGACACTAGGGGCTCCCCTTCCCTGGACGGCACATCCGGACAGCCTAGGCTCCCAACCTGGGGCTCACTTACGGAACTCTCCAGGCCCTGAGACTGCGGTTGGGGCACCTCGGGACACCTCCCCGTCTGACTCCTTCCTATGGATAGGTCGTGAGGCCCTACAACCCTCTCACTTTCCTGGGACCTAGCTGGGCTATCTGCAACCTCTCTCACCTCGCTGGGTTGGAAGATCCCTGCACCACCCCCTTAAGGGTCACACCCCAATGCCTCCTCAAACACCCTGGGTAAATAGAATGTTGGGTCTTGGGGATCTCTCGGTATGCTGCCACCATCGTCCCTATTGGACGCACTTAATTGGAGGGCGCGTAGCTCCATCTCTTTCAGCTGCAGCTCGTGCGCCATCTTCATTTCCTCCATTGCCCATCTCTTGTTTTCCCTTTCTTGTTCCAATTTGGCCAATTCCCTTTCTTTCTCTTGTTCTAACTTGGCCAGCTCCCACCTTAACTGCCTCTCCTCCCTCCTGTCCTCGTACTCCTCGGGAGACGAGCTCCTCCTCGACCCTGTCCTACTACTGGTCCCAGAACGTCTCCCTGGGGGCACATTTTCAGACACATCTTCATTTAATATGTTGATCACTTCCTGGGCGCTCTCCTCCTGAGGTGCATCTGGCGCCTCCTGTCCCTCATCCCCTCTCCCTTCTGGGTGGGCCTCTACCCATGCCCTAATGGCGGTGCGGAGTTCCAGTCCTTTGGCCTTCCGCATCCCCGGCACCCCCATCCCCTGCCCAAACTCCCTCAGTTGCTTTACAGTGTACCCCTCGAGGTCAGCTAACCGGAATTCCATTCTGGCAGGTGGGGACCTAGATACTGAGGAGAAAATTTCCTAGGGTATAGGTGACAGTACCAGCTAACCAGGACTCCTGCACTCTCAGACTGGACAGTGTAAATAACAATGCAGCAGTCAATGGTTTCAGAGCCTTGGAACAAATAGGCGTTTAATTGTGGCGCCCTTCGCCTCACGGAAGGGTGCTGTATGGTCACAGGTCCCAAGATCCCACGCTGCCACCAATGTAGGACCTGGGGTCACCAGGCCCTATGGGGCGGTAACGTGACACGAGCGGCTGGGCACCCAAAGGTCTGTGTGTAAAGCAACCATACAGCACGCACCTCACATGGACCGAGGAACACACACAATAAGTGACGCCACACTGTAGAAATTATGCAAATATTCAAGTTTATCCAAGTAAATCACGTTAGATGCAATTCATGAGGTATCCGTGCACTTCATAAGCCTATAATACCATTCATGGAGATGTACATGTCAGTCATGCGCTATAAAGGCAGTTCATCCTATCAATACAATTCAGGAAATATATCAGCACTGCATGAGGTATGATGACCATTCAAGGAGATGTACATGCACGTTTCACTTTCCCCCAGCGCGAGGTGCACTAGCAGGTTCACGGAAGGTCCTAGCCCACCCTCGGGCTTCTAGCTCCCCTCGGTAGAGTTTGGGGAACGTAATGCCACTCCTGGGGGCATGCAGGGACCCAGGGCAGACCTCGCAGGCTTTAGGGGTGATGACAGCGCTAGGCGCGCTAAGCGGGGACTACCTCGAAACGGGGGCATCTATCACAGAGCGCTACTCGTAATCAATGACATTCCATACTGTAACACGGAACATGAAGGACAGAGCGCTACTCGTAATCAATGACATTCAACTCTGTAAAACGGAACATGAAGGACAGAGCGCTACTCGTAATCAATGACATTCAATACTGTAAAACGGAACAGGAAGGACAGAGCGCTACTCGTAATCAATGACATTCAATACTGTAAAACGGAACAGGAAGGACAGAGCGCTACTCGTAGTTAATGACATTCAATACTTCAAAACGGAGCATGAAGAGTAGAGCGCTACTCGTAGTTAATGACATTCAATACTTCAGAACGGAACATGAAGAGCAGACCGCTACTCGTAGTTAATGACATTCAATACTTCAGACCGGAGCATGAAGAGCAGAGCGCTACTCGTAGTTGATGACATTCAATACTTCAGAACGGAACATTTAGCAGGGAGCGCCACGGGACTTGTGGAGCGAGTCTCTCGGGCTCCGGTGCAGTTCGTAGGGCACCACGCTTCAGTACAGTTCAAGGGGGCACAAGGAAAGGATCCCTCGGCGGGGTCTCTCTGTCGTGGTGACTAGGGGGACTCCCACGGAGAGGGAACCCGGGCTCAGGGTGCGGTGTGGCTCCCAACCAGTAGGGGGTGCACCAGGGTCAATCCCAGCCTCCGGGCTTACCTTGCTCTCGACGTCGGAAGGCGACCGCTCCAGCGGCGATGGGGAAACTCGTCCACGGCCTTGCGCACCTTCTCTCTCAGCTGCGACGGCAGCGATGGGGCCCCGGGCTTCTCCACGGGCCGCGTGACACTGAAGGGCACTTCTTCCGGCCTCCGGGCCGCCGCGGTGAGCGCGCTGGCTTCCACGTCACAGGGGGGCTCAAATTAAGGAGGGGAGCTCCGCGCTCAGCGGAGCACGTTGCCGGGGGTCCCAGGCCAGGTCAGGGAGCGCAGGGGTCACTGTGCTAATACCTGGTCGATCCCCGGGGTTCTTCAATCTGCTTAGCATATAGTTTCAGAGTTCAGTCTGGACACGCAGTCTCAGCGCTTGGCATATGATTTCAGAGTTCAGGCTGGACACGCAGTCTCACCGCTTGGCATATGATTTCAGAGTTCAGTCTGGACACGCAGTCTCAGCGCTTGGCATATGATTTCAGAGTTCAGTCTGGACACGCAGTCTCAGCGCTTGGCATCTGATTTCAGGTGTGATATGAAGGCTTGTTGGCGCAGATGTATCTGGCGCCCTTAAGGGGGTTCTGTTGCAGGGGGGTAGGGGTTGAGTTGACGACTAGGTCCTTCCTAGTCAGGCTGGGCAGAGGTTTCTCTGGGTCCTCCTACTGCTGGGCAAGATCAGTGGGTTTCACAGGGTCCCTCACTCACTTAAGAGGCAGCACCTAAATCCTGTCACTCTCAGAGGCATAAGTCCCTGGCTAGGCCCTACCGCCTACACTCCTGCGTGGATTCTCCAGCTCTGCTTTACCCCACTGGCCAACTGACTACAAAAAGTTCCCTCCCTCACTTAAGTAGCCCTAGGTCAGGTGACCTGTAGCCTAGGTGGCAAAAGAAAACCATACCTCCCTTCTAGAAGGTTCCAGCACATTCCAGGAGCTTCCCCATTCTACCTATGGGACAAAAAGGCGGGCTGGTGTCGCAACATTTTTGTGGGGTTCCAGCCAGCTCCTGGCAGCTAGGGTGCTACAATGAAAGACCACTCTGCAGTAGCAGGGGTCTGCAGCAGCCATCTTGGGAGAAATAAAAACGAAAAAATTCAGGAAAAAGGGCCAAGTCCAACAGGTACCATATACTAGGGACTGATAAGGGTACCCGGAATCCAATCTGGAGTGTACCTAAAGTACATGCATATCAATTTACAGGAGAAAGCAGATAGACAGAGTACTGGATAGCAGGATACCATACCAGTCAGACTAGGCCAAAAACAGCATGGCATCAGCAAAACGTGGGAGTAACCATAAGAAGCAGATACTAGTTTCCTACACTCATCCTTTTAGTGTGCTCACAATGTGCAAGTCATTGTCCCCCTACTCCCCAAGGAGAGAGTAAAAGGAAATGGACAACTGCTGTTAATGTGGTTCAACTAAGACATAGCTTTTCATTCACACACCCACATAGTATCAGTGAGAAAAGATAACCATAACTAAGTCCACATTATTGTCAATAGAATACAAGGTTAAAGATCTGCAAAACCGCTCAAAGATTGTACAAGCAATGTAACAGTTATTTTTCCATTACAGTGCAACACTCAGAATGCAAAGTGCCAGAAGGCCCCTTTTCATAAACCATCTCCCATGCGGCCCATGCCCTTACCAAAGGCGCCCAGGAGATTTTTTGCTGGGGTACCTGTCACTAGGCAACACCCCCCCTAAAAAATGTTCAACTCCAGGCATCCCGGGGTTAGGACAAAAAGGTTCAGGGTCACCAGCAAGTCAGTCTCCCCTTCACACTTGCCCAGGCCCACTAAAATCAAAGCCCCTCCAAGGGTCAGATCTGTAAATCAGTGCAAACTTTTCTTTAGCTCCTTATTATGCAGCTAAAAATTCCGCCACTTTCACCTTTCTTCAGGTGTGGGTGGGTTGGTGTGTGATCCGGTAGCTGAGAGATGGTGCATGGTGGAGAGAAAAATAGGCCGATCCTCACCTCTCGAAGCCTTATATAATGCTCCCGTCCCAAGCACCTCTTGATGACGTCACAGTCCTCCCGTGCTCCGTGGCAAAACAGACAAGGGACTCCACACCATGTCTCCTGCCCCGGAGCGACTAATGGCACCCCTTCTCTATTTGCTGGGGCGTCTGGTCATTTTCCTATTTACTTAGGTCAGGTGAAATACCTCACTATCTGGTATAAATTCCCAGTGGAAACAAGTACCTTCTACCATTATGAATGATAAACAAATTCTAATAGCGGGCTCTGGATGTTTCCATTTTGCTAGCAAGCAACCACTATAAAATCTGGACTGTTCCCATTTTTAATTGACCTTAAGTATGGAATGGTTAATTGTAGCAATATATTATAAATGGACCCCTTCGTAAATTGGACCAAATCTCGCCGAAGGATGGTTCCCACGAACACTTGCGGAATTATCTTTCACTCTTCCTTCAAGCTACTTCATGTCGAAGGGCAGCTACACATTCCAACGGGATAACGTGTGATTACCGTCAATCCTCCTCACCACACTAACATGCTTTCAACAAAGGTTACACTTGCCTTCCCTTGCCCACCTACAAGGCACAACATCACATGAAAACATAAGTGCCCTGACAAGTTTTTACCCACTAATTACTGAGTCACAGAAACAAAAGATAAAAGAGAAACACTGGTCCCCGAACAGTGTAGAGACATCTCCTTCACTGGACACTCCACAAAATCACACCCTTACAACAATGCACAACCTGTTAAGCTGCAAGCTGCTTGATGTCCAAAAATTTTGGGGCTGATCACGATGTCGGTCGGACGCACTGCTGTGGACTGGAAATGCTCGACTATAGGGCAGTGGTTCCGACTGCAGAATTTGAATGCCACCATCCTATGAGTGGTTGGAAACATCCATTATTCAATGTCAGCTTGTGCGGCAGGCCAGAAAAGGCCAGCAGCACAAACTGCCATTTAAAAATGGATGTCTGTAAACATCCCTGCACTCTGTGGCAGACAGTATGCAGTGCCTGCCACAAGGTGCAGGGATGTTTAGGGGGGCATCATAGGTGCCCTGCAGGCCCCATAGCCGAGGGCCAGAGGGGAAGGGGGCCCTACTAGGTACCCCTAAAGTCACTTTTTGACAGCCTTTATATGTCAGAAATGCCAACATGGAAAGGCTGTGTGAAAGTGACATCAAAATCCTGACGGCGGAACCGAGGCTGACTGATCATCATTATGGAATTATGATGCCTTCCGACACTCCAACAGGCTCAAGAAGCCCGTCGGAAGTACAGCAGAATCCCCCCATGGGTTTCCCTCCGACCACCATCATTGTAATGCGGCGGTCACAGGGAAACCATCGATGTCGGCAGAAAGCCTCCGATAAGCTGTCGGATGGCTTTCCGCCTGACATCCTAATTGGGCCCTTTGGTACTTAATCAGAGGTGTGAGTGCTATAGAAATGTAACTGCAGTATGTTATGGTGTGCTGATTGGAAATCCCAAAGTAAAGCAACTATGTGCCTCTAAACATCTGACTGTTCTTTGTTAAAATAAACGTACACCATGCTAAACTACTATTAAAGACTCAATAGAGAATGGTCTTGGCCACCCCCTCCCTTCAAAATAAAAATACATCTTTCAGAGGAGAATAGAATGTGCTCAGTTATTAGTTTAGGGAAATAACAAAACAAATATCACTTAATCGAGAGGCCAGTTTGAGAGAATCGTGGCAAATATTAATATGCCAAGTCAGTTTTCACTAGAACAGCCTTTCCTTTCCAGTAAGTTTGAACTTACCAGCCTTCAAGCCAGACCCGGCTTTAGGATTCTGGAACTGGCAGGTCTATGAAGAAGCCTGGGTGGGTGGGCCATGCAGATACTTGAGGGAGTCGAGCAAAGATCAGTATTTTTGGAGACCTGTTTAGACTCTGACAACATCTGTTGAATATGGGCTATAAAGGAAAGATAATGTATCCTCTGTAATGTGGTTACTAATGGGTATAACATGAGGCGGTGGCCAGTGCCCGTTTTTCTTTCTTTGACTGTCTTTAGTCGTAGTGCAGTGTTATTGTATACCAGGCTGCTCATTTGTTGATGGATGATGTGATAACATCAGCTTTCCTCCTCAGTGAACTCCCATATATCCACGCAATAGGTTATTCAGAAGATTATGGGGCGCTGGTGAAATACTATTTGTGGGAGCCCATTCTTAGTTCTCTCCCAAAATGTTTTCAAGCATCCATAACAAATTTCAATTTGAATAGACATTGCAGTGCCACTCGTCAAAATTTGGGAATTTGCCTTTGGGTACTTTCTGAAGCATGAATGACAAATGGACCTTTTTAAACCAGTTTGGGCAAGCAACAATATTCCGAGTAAAATATGTTATCATACATTTGGGAGACGGGTTCCCCCTCGTGAGTCTTGTGAAAAATGGGAAACC
The DNA here is from genome assembly GCF_964204655.1 of Triturus cristatus. Lineage (NCBI taxonomy): Eukaryota > Metazoa > Chordata > Amphibia > Caudata > Salamandridae > Triturus > Triturus cristatus. Next base: position 1,029,403,815 of record NC_140583.1, read on the forward strand.
ATACTGCGCCAGTAATGTTGTTTAGAGTACAATAGGATTTAAACAGGATTTTACATTGTAGTTTCTCTCTAATAATTATTTAAAGAAAAGGCTTATTTATGAGGAAAAGACACAAAGGGGAATGATTTTAAATTGTAGTTAGAAATAGGGTGATTTTATAACAGGTTGGTATCTGTGAAAGTGGGGATAAGCCACATGTTGATCTACAATATAATTGATGTATTCCCTGACAAGTGATTGAGTCTGACCCAGCCCGATCAGCTTTCAGAGACACCACCTGTACTAAATCCTTACCATGAATTTACAAGTAGTTTTTTAGCATAGGAATGGGAAGAGGTTGGTGTTGTTCCTGTCACAAAATTAGCCTAACACTTGCAGGCACTGTAAGACCAGCATGAAATCACGTTATGGAGTCTACCAAGTTGTAATAGGAGTGCAACCACTGAAAGACCTTTTTCCACCACTAGTATACCTTTTTGTAGAATGCACCCAAGAGTAGCAGAAGTCCCAAGACCATGAAGGTACATTTATGCCGGGGTAAAATAATTATTATATATTAGAATGCAATCCAGATTAGTGCCTTACACTCAACTATTGCATTCAGGCATTGCTGGTAAAGCAAGAAGTTACTCCAGGATCTGATAAATTGGGTCACTGTGTGGCAGCAAAAAGACAATGCAGTTGACAGTGGGGCAGTCATATGAAAACAAGCACAAATGTGACAGAAAATCTGTTCTGACTTACTTAAATGAACATAAATAGGCTGCATTATAAAACATTGTATGGAGTCATGTGCTGCATAGATCCTTAAGTGCCCAGCAATTTTGAAGTGATATGAATAGTAAGATAACTTCATAAGTAACAGTCCTTCTAATATAGCACAGTGAGCAATGAACTAGCATCAAAGAACTACATGCTACCTGTTAGGCAAAGGTTTAGTACCTTATTGTGTTTTTCAATCATTCAGAATTCTAAAGTTGCAAAAGAGGCTTTATTTTCGTAGTTATAAAGCCTTATTGGTATAGAAAAGCCCAACCACTGTATTACATTTGAAATACTTAAGGACAGATTTACAAGCCCCTTGCGACACTTTTGCGCCACCGTTGCATCACTTTTTGTGACGCAGTGGCAGTGTAAAATGCTCCACATTGTGGCCCATTTACAATGTGATGTATCTAGGGAGATGTGTCACGTTGTAAAGCCCTTGGTCGCATCATACCTGTGTCAGGTATAATGTATGCAGGGTAGGCGTTACCACGCAAAAAGTAATGTAGAACTGAAGCAGTGATATTTACAACATTTCACTGCATCACTCTACGCCTTCACTGTATCAAAATCCCTGCGCCTGCTAAGACCAGGCGTAAGGAATGACACAGGGCTTTTTGAATGGGACTCATCTATCTGTTGTGGCGCAGTGCTGGAGTTGACTCACTTTCATGAGCATCTCCAGCAATGCATCACTTTTGTGTCAACAGATGCACCAGAATTTCTGACGCATCTGTTAATTCTTGCGCCATGGAGCACTGTATTGTAAATACAGTGCATCCATGGTGGGGCAAGGACATTGGCGCTAGTGCAAGGAAATGGACACGCCTATGCAGATGCATCAGTTCCTTGTAAATGATGCTCTGTCTTTATGTTTCTCCACACCAAGCGGTTGTGAAGTTATAACAAGCTGAGGGCCATATTATCAAGGACGGCCTTAAAATTATCGCCGCTTTAGCGGCAGGAGACTGCCGCCAAAGCGGCGATAATGGGCTTGATAATATGCCCCTGTGAATTCCCATAGAAGCCCATGTTCCGGTGTGAACATGGGCTTCTATGGGAATTCACAGGGGCATATTATCAAGCCCATTATCGCCGCTTTAGCGACAGTTTCCTGCCGCTAAAGACGCGATAAGTTTAACGCCGTCCTTGATAATATGGCCCTGAGTGCCTTTATTTTGCTCCATTGCCTTTGCAACTTTGAGTTAGGCTCCGGATAGCTCCTAGTTGGGATGAGACTCCAACAAAATGAGGGCTGTTGCAGGAAGACCTTTACATTGGGCCCAAATTCAAGTGAAAATAAGAAATACCCCTCACTCCTTGAAGTTTGCTGCTCCAAACAGAAAACAGACAATGTCATAGATCTGCTGAATGTGTACTGATGTTGGCAGATTATACTGAGACAAATTAAGCATATTTCACCAGGGCCTGTCCAGATACAGCTCAGTAATTGCTGCAGAATACAGGATGTGCATGGACCCCCCTCATTTAAAACACTGCACCCAGGTAAAGCACATAACAATAAACATACACTTAAAAAATCCAAACCTATGGGCTTTGCCAATTTTTTTTTGCAGACTCAAATAATGTATTGACTTATTAGAGTTTAAAATGTTTCAATTCTGACAAAAGAGACTTTGATTTAAGGTCTGTTAATAAGCTAGTGGTCTTTGGAGTGTCTCAGATGTTTGAGTTCTCCCCTTAACTCTCCTTTACTGTGAAATCTCCCACTAATTTAAACTTTTATGCCCTTTTCCTTTCTACATCTTTTTGAAATTTTCCGTCTTCATAGCCCCCTCACTGGGCCCACTCCAATTGTACATGCATAACATTCCTCATATACAACCCAATAAAGTTGCCCAACACACATCTTGTTTCTTGTGTTAAGTGTTGGCTGCAGTTCATTCTGTTAACATGTATGACATACTTGCATCATCACCTTTATGCATTACAGTACTTAAGTCATAAACCAATGTGACAGGGCCATCAACCCACGTCACAGTAGTTATAAATCATTTTTACAAGCTTGTAAATCAGCATAATTATTCATTCCATTTCCCAGGTCCTAAATCATTTTGACAGGCCCGCAAATCATGTGACAGGTCATTACTCATGACAGCTGTCAAGCCATAAATAATTTTTTTACATCTCACAATCATGTTCTGGTATTTGCTTACCATACTTCTGACACCTCTTAGTTTGTTCATGCCAACATACATGCCGTTTTGTGGAGTCATAAAGTTCCCTGTTGGTTTTTTGCTGATTGCGTGGGGGGGGGGGGGGGGGGGTAGCCTCTTACTGGAGTTAGACCCCAACTCACTACCTTGTTTTTCCATTTTATGCCCTGCCATCCGGTGGGTCTGGACTGCGAGTGCCGTCTCTGCTTACGCCCCCCCTTTCGGCCTAGTCACCCTGCCGTATGGCATACCCAGGTGAGTGGCCTTCCTCCTGCACACCGCCCTGCCGGTGTGCCTCCTTAACCAACAAATATCCCCCTTCTTGACCGCTATGCCTGCCATCCAGCACTGTGCCAATGCTGCTGCTGCTTGGTGTGGGTGTGTCTCAACTTTGATCCGTGCACTGCCCCGCTTCTGAAGAGTAACCTATGTTGGGTCAGTGTTCCACTTATAACATCCCCTATTGCCCCCTTACAGCCTGAGGCAGCATTTCCTCATTGGGGGAGGGTTCAAAACATCACCTGGCCACCAATAGGTCAGGTCATTTTATGCCACATTTGACATGCCAAATTGACCTGGAGGGGTTCCACTCTTTTGTTGCTGGTCGCACGGTGGTGGACAAACCAGATTTTTCAGGTCCGAGCTGTAGTTATTGCGGCGGCCCATGAGGCCCCCTCATGCATCACTTTCCTCTTCTTCACTGCCTTTTTGCTCCATCTTTCTCTGTGTTACCTCCCATTCACCATTCTTCTAAGCCTGGGCACCTGTTATGCCACACACAGAGCTTTGTATAACACGTCTTTATTCATCTGCGTGCAACCATGAACTTAACATTCGAAACCTGCATTCACTTCACTCCGCTCTATTATGTCACAGTTCTACTGAGTCCATCAAGAGCCAAAAGGATTCTGCCATTGCTAACTCACATGACACTACACCCTCTAAGTCTCGCTCTTCAACTGTAAAAACATCATTTTCTTTACCCTTGGTGCCATCAATATTTCACAGCTTTCTATACTCCCTACACACAATTACACATAAAATATCAATACCAACTGAAACATTTTGTTACCATTGGTCTGTGCGCCCAGAAGAGAAGCCAAGGATTATATGGGCATAAAATCAGAACACGTTTATGACCCTGTAACATGTACCGTGAGAAAGTGGCACTGCCTTATACCTCAATGACAGGGTTGAGAATATATTAGTGTACTTGCACACCATATAATTAATCTATTAGTTACTTATTTATCTTTGAATGTCTCAAATGTCTGATACTGACACAAAGAGCAATCCATATAGCTTCAACAATTCCAGATGTGGTGTTGTGGTAATGTTCCTCCTGCCGCTAGCATGTTTCATCTAACTGTCATGAAACCCAAGAACTTGCTCAGGGCTTGAAAGTGGTTTTATATATCGCAGGTGATACAGTACAAACATACTAAAGCCTTTGCAATTGTCACAGGATAATAATCTTGTGAATGTCTAATAATATTAGAGTAAAGCAATGGACTAGTGTCCTACATTTATCTCCGATGCGTACATACATGTGATAAAGGTGTTGTCATCTTCTGGGACACAATCAGGCCAATGTGCAACATCAAGTCCGCACAAGAAGACTAGATCCCCTCCTGGCCCACATATGTGAAAATCAATGCTTCTGATATGTCATACATTAAATGTACCCTGTGCGAAACATTCATACAAGCTGTGACTTGCTACAAGATGAACAAGGATAGTAGAGCACCCCAATGCCACATTAGTGGTACCAATGCACTGTTTAGAAAAGCATTCCAATGTTGCCATGCACCTTCAATGTGGCATTGAGGCTTAATGGAGTGTTGGAAGAGACAATCAGCACCCTCTGCAGGTAGTTCGAAAACTGGCTTCCAGATCTATCACTTAGGAATCAGACAGTTGTATTTCAGAATATCCGTGGAAAAGTTTCATCCAACGGAAATATCCTGCGCTAAATATTGTATATAAAAATCTTGTCCCATTGGGTGTAGATTTTCTGTTATAAATTCCAATGGTGTGATAGTTTTGTAAACACATTTAGAACACAATATTTATGTCATATGACATTTGTGGTTGAGATATTCCTTATATCATATCAGACAGACTACATCTGTTTCAGTCAAAGAGTAACTCTGTCTGCTGACAAACGAACTCCATCCTTAATGTGTTGGGTGGGGAAGGATCACATGAAAACAAGAGCAAGTCTGCCTTACTACCTCTTTGAAGATGAGTAGCTTGGCAATGAACCTGCGTGTGTGCAGGACAATCCAGAGGAGGGTGTTTTTTACTCTTGTGACTTTTTTCTATGGTACTCCATTCTTAATTTCAATTGAACAGTCTGAAGCTTGCTGATCCAATGTACCATCTCAGGATGTCATTTGCAGGTACTGGGCCTCAAACACAAAGGTATGTTACACTTTTGAGTAACTTTACACTTTTTAGTAAGTTTACTACTTTCTGTATTCACAAACTCAGGGCCTGATTCACAAAGGTAAACTACACTTTTGTGTAAGTTTACCTTTGTTCGCTATTTACAAAGGTATTTTGCTAGTAGTATCTTTATGAGAGTGACTGGAGTTTCTGCACATAAGAAGATAGGTCAGTCCTATCTTTTTAGCTATGGAGACTCTGCAGTTGTAAAGGATCTACTCTTAAAATACCTTCGTGAATAGCAAATAGTCATAAACATACACAAATGTGTACGTTTACATTTGTGAAGCCGGTCCTTAGAGTATAAACTTACTATAAAATGTGAGTTGCATGTATCCACCCTCAGATTAATGCAATTGGCTTACTCTTGTGTTGGCTGCTGAAATCTCTCTATAAACCACTTCTTCACCACCCGTAAAACACTCTTACTCCTCCCAATCCCATCTTTTTTAGTAGTACATCTGCCTCTTTTCCCACAGACTTCCCTTTGTCCTTCCCACATTTACTGCTAAAATCTATACTTACATGCGCAGAGCCTCACAATTTGGGTGGAAAAGTCCATACACATAAGCAATTGCAGTTTGAGAATCAGGCCCCAAATATGGTGGGTATTTCATGTCATTTTCTAGTATATGTTGCAGACTGACCACACACACACAATCTGACCCCGTGTTCCATTGAGAGCCAGGGGATTTCTTTGAGAACCTCTCCTGATTGACCAGGCCTCCAGAGGCTATGATATAACCTGGCTGCCAGATCTCTGCCAAATTAGCAAGGTTCCAGTCTATTCAAGGTGGCTGTAGTGTAATGGAGCCAGTGTCAGCTAGTGTTCAAACCCCTAACCTAATTTAATGGCTGGTTCTCAGCCCTTGATAGGTATACTGCGACAACCCAAAATCTTTCTGGTGTTGGAAATCCTAACCCAAACCTAGTTCATACCGAAGGTCCCTACCATAAACATGTCTTGTGTCCGAGTCCCCAACCCCGAAAATACTTGGAGTCCGGGGCCCTATCCTATATAAACCCAGAACATACCTTTTACCCAATCCTTCTACTGAATCTGTGTTCAAATTCTTCCATTTCCATGGGTCTTCAAATGCCCCCTACTTTATGGGTCTGTTTTTATCTGCTGAGTATGTGGCCATATTTTACCATCTTGGCTGGTCTTCTGTTTTTTCTGCTGATTTTGTCTTCAACTTCAGCTATCTATACTGGTCTTCAATTTCTCTACTGGGTCTGTCCTCACCTTCTACTATCACTGTAGGTCTACTTTCTTGTTGCCTCTCTCTTTATTCAGTCTGGGATATGAAATTCACCCCATATAATGTAAGGTTTGCTTGCATAATGCTAGAAATTTCACACACATCTGCTTAACAGATAATAGAAGAAATGTCAATGAGGACTGTGTTGTGATGCACCAGACGTAGCCAAGTTGTACCTTTGTAGTTCCTTTATTAGTTCCAAGTATTGCTGTACATCAGCCTGGTCATCAATGTACTGCAAGATAGTATCTCAGTACAACAGCCCCACCAGGAACAGCCTGCCTGCTTCTCAGCCCATCTTCAACTGTCACACCTCACCCACAAAGGCACCCAAACATTCTGTGCATCTCTGTCGCACCAACATTCCACTCAGAACACTCACACTGGCTGAGCAGCTAGGAGCTGGGTAAGGTATGAGTAACATTAGTCCAAAAGCAGGATATGACATATCCTCCCCCTTTTAAATGGAAACAAAAATGAACAATGCTAAATGGGAACAACAAGACACAAAAAATATACATGCGTAGAAAATAGTTCAAAACTCAGGGATGCAAAGTAAAATACAACATCTCGAGAGAGTCTGAACAGTAAGAAACAAGGGAGGATGAATAAATAATTTGACACGCAATATTACCCATCCTCCCCCCTTATAAAACAATTTTTAAAAAAATTCTAACATGTAGGAATGGGTGATATGCACCCCGAGAAATCAAACACTACTAAAGGAAACAAAAAGTGTACACAAGATTCCTCACGTAAGGAAAATAATGTATGCTGTGAAGATGGGACTAAAACCCATTTTGACAACCCTCATGTAAGGGTCAACAAGTGCAACAATGGGACTGTGACCCATGAAGTCATCCCTCCTGTATGGGTTTTTAATGTACTACATGTAAATGGGACTGACACCCATAACCTTCCCCTGACACAAGGGTGAGAACACAATGTGTATTGGGCTATAACCCATAAAGGCATACCCTGTGTAAGGGTTAATACCGTAAACTGTGTAAATGGGACTGACGCCCATTGAGACAGAGAACAAGATGTGCAGCACAGGTTGACATATACACCGACAACAACTGAGAGAAAACAGGCAGCACAAGGTGACTTACCGTATAACCAACGTGCAGCACAGAGTTACTTACACACCCTAAAACAATTCAGAAAAAACTTGCAGCTCAAGGTGTCTTACACACAACAAAACAATCCCTCACATAAAGGAGAGAAACAATCAAACAGCAAAAAGACTAACCACCCACTAAGAGACTAGGACCTCCCTCCCGTAAGCGTACCTAGGCTATCTGAAGTTAATGGGCAACTTAAACCCCTTAACACAATCCCACTTGTAAGGGATATAACATTCAATGTAGAAGTGTAACCTAAATCTAATGCCAATTGTAAGCCTGGCAATCTAGTGTAAATGTGAAAACTGAAGGGCGCCCCCCCACCTAGGGGGCGTGGCGCCGTTAGTGGCAACAAAGGGCCGGACAGTGTAGTGTAGGGATCCCTTCCGGGTCGTGTGACCTGGAAGGGAATACCAACCCTTAGAACAGGAAGTGCGTCTGGAAAAAGGCAGGCTTACCCCGGAGGTAATTAACGCTGGCGCGAGGTTTGAAAGGCAGTGGGGCAGTAGCCGCGCCCTCTTTTGTCCACTCTCCTGCTCGGGGTCGGAGGTCGCATCGGAAGTTCCAGCTCGGACCGCGTGCGGCAGCGGGGGGACGTGGAGAACGTGCTGACGACTCTAGGGGCAGGTGAGCGGGCCTCACAGTGTGCATTTTGGGGGGGGAAGACATTTTGTGCGATTGTCGGGCATATTGGTTTCCACATGGGGGACCGTCCGAGGGGGTGCCGCGTGCGAGTGCTGGTGTGCGTGGCAATCATGAGGGTGGTCACAGAGTTCAGGTTGTTGATCTTGAGCGGTGCGAGTCGTGGGCACTCTCGGGCTGAGTACGAGTCGTACTGGATCGCTGGTGGAGGTGCTGGCATGTGTGAGCAACGCATGGTGCGGAGAAGGGAAGTCGCGGTAAGCATGCGGTAGAATGATTGTTACATGAAAGTGCGGGCACTCTCGGGCTGAGTACGAGTCGTACTGGATCGCTGGCGGTATGGAACAATGTTTTTGTGCCGAGCCCGTATTTTGAGCCTGAGGTTAGTTGCGGCGTACTCACCGTTAAGGACGAGGTCTAGGGGGCTGAGCATGCGCACACGAATGATCGCAGTTGTTTGTGAGCGTTCCTTAGAGGGACGCTGCTAAGCCGGAGCATACTGTAAATACCGGTGATTGTTACATAGTTAGGAAAGAGGGTGTTAGGTTGGCTTTTTAGCTTGCGAGTACCATCAGGCAGTTATTTAAGCAAATGTGAATGGGACAAAGTTTTAACTATAGAAGGAGGTGCGATCGCTCAGGTCTGGGACCAGGGGGGTATAATGAGTTAAAAACACATGGCACAATGGGCAAACAGGTTGCATGTTCCATATTACAATGGGCATTTAAAATGGGAAGGACTAACTTTTTTCTGTTTTATTAAGTGCAGAATGCCGCCAAGACGGGCAAAGAAGGGCAAGGGGGCCCAGGCTAAAAGAGATGATTATCTGGCTTTGACGGAGCTGCTGGAGTTCACGAAGGAGAAAGGAGTCTGTGGAAATATGGATTTTTCTGGTCAGTTATGTCCCCTATCTTGGACCCCAACGGTTCTATGTGCATGTTACAAGTACATGTATGTTTCCTCCAGTTCCAGTTATGAAGACGCAAATACATGTGCGTCCACCGTCAACATGTCCTCTGTCAGATCCGCCATGAATAGGCCGGATATTCCATTCCTAAATATGAAAGGCCACCAGCTTTATATGGTTCACTTATGCCATTTTACAGTCCAGGCAAGTAGGCTCTGATTCTGTCATCAAACTCCTCTTGCTTTCTGCCTCTGAAAGCTCGAGTCTGAGCCTGCATCTGTGACCATGAACTTTGTCTCATTCTCTGCGCGGCTCACGAAGCCTGACATCAGCCTATTCTCTGCCAAGAACTGTATTTCACCTTCGAATTATCTGCTTCCCCCTCAGCCGATGCATTCCTGCCTAGTAGTTAAGTAAACATTCTTCCAGTTACCGAGCAAAAGGCCCGGCTTCTCTGTCCTCATGCAAGTAATTCATAGCCCTGTTACCATGGAATATTCCTATCCCCTCGCATTTAGTGTAGACACTTAGACGCTTGTACACGCACGCACAGTCAGTATAGAATAGATTCTGTCCGAGAGTCCTTCTTTCGTGGATAACATAGTTCTTTAAACATAGGATGTTAGATATGATTTGGGATTAGGTTGACTTGACCCCCCAGACTTCTTGTCTCCACATGTAGAGCTAAATGTCAAGTCCCCTTCACCCCCTAGTTACACGTCAATTACACGTCATGTTGCTGCGCGCGCATCTATGCCAAGTATTATCTTATGGATCCACCTATATGTGACATCATAACCAATTATGTTCCTTTTTACTCCTTATTACACCCATTTTTGGTTACGCAGATAAATCGTCATTTTCCTTATCAATTGTTACGCCTACTGCATTCGCTTCATTGTAATGTATGATCTATAAAAGTCATTTCATGTCAATAATGTATGTACTTCACTTCCTGAACCCCCGTGGTGATGGAACTTGGAGCAACCGATTATAATCGTTCATTGGAATAAAGCCCATTCCGAACCTCTAATACCACGGATTCTGCCTCTCATTTTACTGAGCTATTTTATTATGTTTCTGTATCAAATTAAGTCCCGGTAAAGGAATTTTATTTACCACATGAATGGCGCCCGAACAGGGACACTTTCTCATCTCACGCGCCGGAGGTGCGTTGCAGGCCCGGTCTCCTGCCACAGCTGGACGGACAATAACGCGCACCAGCAGGATTTCCTGTAGCTCCCTCCGGTCAAGCGGGGGCGACTGAGGCTGCGATCAACACCCAGACGAGGCGGTGAGAAGTGCGAAGTATCCCGACCAGAGCCTAGCTGAGAGAGCAAGATCCGAGGTATACAGAGACCCACCAGTTCGAAGTCAAGCCCAGTTTCCGACGAGTCGAGTCGAGTCCAGTCCGGTTCAAGTTCAAGTTACCGAGGCCTTCCGTTTCCGAAGCTACCCGGTGAGTACCATTACTGGGGAGGCATTTCTGACGTGCACATAGGTTGTGCCGGTCAAGACGGGTTTGGGTACACAAATCCGGTCTGCACTGTTTTAGCAGTGTATCTGTACTGTTTAGCAGTATATCAAGTATTCCGAAGTATCTAGTTATTGTCAAGAATTAAGCTTGGTGATTAGTTATGCAGACGATCATCATTGTTGTTTCAGTTAAAGGTTTAATGTTAAATGTTAAATGTTTTAAGTACGTTCTGCATATTGTGGTATGAATGACTGTTCTTTATCGTGTTTATTGTATTAAGTCTGTTCAAAATCAAGTATCAGGTCAGTTGGTCAAAATCAAGTATAAGGTCAGTTCTCAATATGCCGTTCTTTTCGAAACTAAGACAGATCACTACAAGAAAAGGGGTACTCGAAGAAGCCGTTCCTATTCCTCCTAGGGACACTCCAGGGTACTTCATGTATCATAAACATGGCTTAGACGCTATATTATTTCTTGATTTATGGGTAGACTACACCAAGGGATTACCAGAAAGTCAGAGGTGGCCCGCAGCGGGAACCTGGGATGCGGAGTGCATCATGAAAGTCGAGGAAGAGTTATGGAAAAGGAAAGTCAGACAGTCACAGAAAGATGCCGTTGAGTTATGGCGTAAAGAATCTCATAGACGTATGGAAAAAGCACGTAGACAGGAAGAAAAGAATAAAGAGAGTTCAAATAAAGTTCGAGAAAATCTATTAATTGAGGAAGGTATCCGAGTGAAATCAGAACAAGTAGACAGACAAAGAAATGCCCTTATGAATGGTATGTATCCCCTCCTGGCCGAAGGATTACCGAAGGCTACTCCAGAAAAACCGAAAGACTTGCCACCCCCATTGTTCCCAATAAAGGTACATCCTAAGGGGCATCCTAGAACCGCAGAAGATGTTTTTCTTTCCTCATATTTAGATGACGCAGCTCCCGAGTATGCTAATTCCGCCCCACATAGACCGCATACCAGGGAGATCCAACGCCAAGATCCAGTACCTGTATCCCTACAGCAACAAATCGAGTCACAAGTTCCGGCAAGCACATCTGTTTTTGCATCCGCTCCTACAGCTACTTCTATAGCTGTGTCCACACCTGTAGTTGCTGTGTCACGTTCGACGAATCCTTTCACACCCGACACCCCAGATGGGGCCACGGGAGGTGCTACCAATATTTTTTCTACGCCACCCAGAATGAATAAACTTACTTTTCAAGAGTCAGCACATTCACGTACACCCAAACTCATAAGTGCCCGTACGCTGAAGGAACTTCTTATAGATTGCAGATATGACCCTGTGCCCGGTAAAGAGGACGAAATGACTCTGGCATCCTTGCGTATCAGACGAGCCGCAGTGTATTTAGGGAAGTTACCAGGAATGACTGCGCATCTAGATAAAATATATCATTTTGTCCAAACAGGGCGAGATCCAGAATGTATTAACAGAGCTATGGAATACCAGAAAGTAGAGATACAGGGGGAACTGTTACGTTTCCTCATAAATTGTGTGATCAGAAATCAAGACCGACCGGGGGTAAACCCGGAAGCAATGCAAATTCTTACCAGATGGAGCCAGAATATATCAGAAGGGAGACATGATAAGCAAAATTGTATAATAGCCATGTGCCGAAAGATCCGTAAAGAAATAGAACGCCTACACGAAGAAAGATTAGTGGTAGACGAGTTCGAACAAAGCGAGGAAGAAGGGTCAGGACTGCCCGCGAGACAGTCAGACACCATAGCCTATGTAGGAAGAGGAAGATCTTGTAATAGTAATAGATGTCTTATTGACCCGATACGTCCGATATGTCCAGATAATGACAGGAATTTCCAAATACTTATAATTAATATAAGGTCTAACGAGCATTCGTTCCAAACCGCCGACAAACTACTCCGAGAACGAAGGGGTTATCATTTTCTCGATTCTATGGATGAACAAGATTTAGCCAGGGCAGCTGTCCATTGGGTGGACAGTCCCGGAAAATATAGTGATGATACAGTAGTACGCACATTTTTGAATCTCACCCCAGATGAACAGAGGTTAGTTGGGATTTATATGATTCAACAACTCATTATACTATATCGGAGTCAGCGTTCGGACCCTGGTCCCTTACCTGACATATTGACTGAATTGCTTATGAATAAATGGAGAGGTGCAGGTACTAAATTAATTAAAGAAATTCTAGAATCAAGAAAGCAGTATATTCTTTTTGTATGCGCAGAGCATGTCTCATTGCCCGTCAAGGAAAGAACCACGTATTACATGGATAGACAGAATCCCTTACGAGAAGTGCACCCAATAAAGGGCGAGGACAACGAGTTTAAGCGCGTATTTGTATATACGCCCATATCAAAAATAGAATTGTTACAAATGAAGAAAGTGGTACCCAGTCATGACAAAGACCCAGCGGGTTTTCACCGAGAAATTAAAGACATGTTACTCATGGGAGAGTATACCTATCCCGACATTATGACAATATTAAAGGTATTGATGCCTGCTGGTATTTATGAGAAACTCAAGGAAAAAGAGTGGGAGGTAGGAGACCAAAAGATAGAATGGTCAGTGTTAGAAGCGGAAGAAAAGGCCCGAACTGCAGGAGCAGGACTTGGGGATAAAACTAAAGCACTACCAGGTTTACTAGTACAGGTACTGCCACGTTTATTAACTACGAAAAGGGAAGATTGGGGTACAATTTCAGCCTGTAAACAGAAGCAAGATGAAGACACTAGTGATTACTATGCCCGATTTGAAAAATGTTTTGGTATAAATAGTGGCATAAAAGCAAGTAGCGAATCATACCCACATCTGTTTGTAACAAAATTAGTAGAAAATGCCCTGCCCCAAGTAAAGAATAGAGTATTAAAATTCGAGAGTACCTGGCAAGGTAACACTCCATCACAAATGTTACAAATGTTACAATACCATCACAATAGGATTAGAGAGGAACAAGAACATGAACACAGACGCATGAAAGACACGAAAATGAAAATGCTAGTTTCTCAGACAGTTCCAGCTGAAGGACATAAGAAGGGTATGACACATTCCGATTCAGCAGGACCTGTAAAAGGGACATGCAATTATTGTAAAAAGCCAGGTCATTACGTACACGACTGTCCAGTTTTAAAACATAATATCGCCATAGGTAAAACACAAGAAAGATCACGGCCACTCAGACAAGATCAGAATGAACAAGGAGCTCTGCAGCATGCCCAGGCCATGCCAGCCGCACAACAACCAATACAGTTTGTGCCAGCTGCACCACCGTTGCCTGTTGCTGCCACACAGACAACAACACGACAAATGTATCAGACCGCCCAGTATGAATATCCTGAGTATCAGCGTTACGCATGAACTAGCCTAGAGAGGGAAGTTGACTTACCCCTTATTGAAATACCTGTAGATCAAGAAGGACCTTATGTACATAGTGAATTATTAGGCCAAGATAGAAAATTTTTACTCGATACAGGGGCAAGTCGAACAACTATAAAACGTAGTGAAGTTCCAGGGGCACCCCTCTCAGGCTCACAGAATATTTCCCTTGGTTTTTCAGGAAAACCTATTGTTAATGAAGTATCACAGCCTCTTCCACTTACGATAGGACCTCTGACCCGAACTACAGATTTATTGCTTACTAAATCATGTCCAGAAAACTTACTAGGAATAAAAACACTGAAAGCTCTAGGAGCCATAATATGTTGTTCTCCGGAAGGTGTAAGGTTGTTTTTACGTGATTTTAAAGGTCACTATGTGTCTAGAGACATGGATCCCCGACTGCAGACTTTACCTACACATCTATGGGCACGAGGCCCTACTGATGTTGGTTGCATGAATATTACACCATATCGAGTCACATTAAAGGCAGGAGTGGTGCTACCACGAATGCGACAATACAAGTTACCACCAGATGCTGTAGTGGCTTTACTACAAATCATTGACGAGCTCATTGCCCAAGGAGTAGTTGTGGAAACAGACTCCAATGTATGTAATTCACCGATAATTCCGATTCTTAAACGAACAGATCCAAAGGCCCCGCCAGTATATCGATTGGTTATTGATCTGCGCGAATTAAACAAGTGCATTGTGCCACAATTCCCCGTGGTCCCAGATATCTCGTCATTACTGACAGCCATTGATTCCGAAGCAACATTCTTTACTGTAATTGATCTCAAGAATGCTTTTTTCAGCGTCCCAATAGATCCGGAGAGCCAATATTTGTTCGGATTTAGTTTAAATGGACGTAGCTTTAAATTCTCACGCGCACCTCAAGGATTTACAGAAAGCCCCAGCATCTATAGCCAAGCACTGAAACGAGAACTTGACAGTATCCACATGCCAGTTAACACCGCCTTGCTCCAATACGTCGATGATCTGCTGATCACCGCAAGAAGCGAACCGGAATGTGAAAAAGCATCACTGACAGTTTTAAAATTTCTAGCCGAAAAGGGGCACAAGGTGTCCCCTTCTAAGCTGCAATTCTGTGTCCAGCGAGTTGTTTATCTTGGACACTCGCTGTCCAAGGAGGGAAGGCAGCTTACACCGGACCGCATTCAGTTAATAGCTAACATGCCAATACCCAAGACACAAAAGGAAGTACGGGCTTTCATAGGCCTCACTTCATATTGCAGGCAGTGGATCCCTCAGTACGCATTTCTAGCAAAACCACTCATTCAGTTAACCACACAGGAGGCAGCCACATCGACTGTTCTCCCTTGGACTCAGGAACATACACAAGCTTTTGAAAGCCTAAAGAAAGCTTTATGTCAAGCACCTGTCTTAGCAACACCATGTTACAGAAAACAGTTTACACTCTTTGTTACAGAACGCGAAGGTACTGCTTTGTCAGTACTCACACAGGAACAAGCAGGAGCACACAAACCATGTGCTTATTTTTCTAGTACATTAGATCCCGTAGCTCAGGCTTTGCCTGCATGCCTGAAATCAGTGGCAGCGACAGCTTTAGCAATCAGACAAAGCGATGCCATAGTGTTAGGACATCCATTGACAGTTCAAGTGCCACACGCAGTAGAGGTTCTTGTAAACAGAACGCAAACACAACACTTGACTATAGCGCGACTTACAGGGTACGAACTTACATTGTTTCAGCCACATATAGAAATCAGACGCTGTAACACATTGAATCCTGCCACACTTTTGCCAGTAACCGGAACAGACCCACTAGCTCATGACTGTATTGAAGTTATTACTATAACGACAAAACCCAGACAAGACTTAACCGATGTCCCATTGTCAGATCCAGACCTGACATTGTATGTAGATGGTTCATGTATGAGAACAAGTACAGGAGAGTTAGTGGCCGCTTACGCAGTCACAACAGATACTGAAGTCATTGAAACTAATCGTATAAATACTTTGTCAGCTCAAGCCGCAGAGCTCATCGCTCTGACACAAGCCTGTATTCAAGCCACAAATAAAAAAGTCAACATATACACTGATTCACGTTATGCATTCGGAGTTGTACATGACTTCGGCGTGCTGTGGCGAGAGAGAGGTTATTTAACTTCCCACGGTGCCCACATTCAGCACGGACCCCTCATTCATGCCTTATTAGATGCAATACATCAACCCACTGCAATATCAATTATGAAATGTAAAGCTCATACGAAAGTTACTGATATCATTTCCCAAGGCAATGATCTAGCCGACAGAACAGCTAAACAGACTGCTCAAACTCAAACCCCCGACATGACAAAGACAATAGTCCCGATGCCGACACATTGTATGACAGTTAAAGATCCTACTCTTGACGTAATTGACATACAGACACATGCTACACCAGACGAAATAAAGAAATGGACTGAATTAGGAGGGATCCAAACGGACCAAGGATGGATGATGAAGGAAAAGTCTGTGTGGTTCCTTCCTGATTCAATGGTCCAAGTTATAATTAACACTATACATAGTCCAGCACATCTAGGAGAAAAAGCTATGCTAGACAGCATTCAACACATTTGGTTCAATAAACATTTACGAGCAGCAGCCAAACAAAAAGTCCGTACCTGTATGATCTGTTGCCAGTTCAACCCAGGAAAAAGCGTTCCCGTAGAACAGGGTGGATTTAATCCTCCTGATCACCCTTTTGAAGTGCTCCAGATGGATTATATCCAGATGGAACGATGTCGAGGATTCAAATATGTTCTCGTAGTTGTCTGCGCTCTGTCCCGTTGGACGGAGGCATACCCGGTTTCAGATTACACTGCCCCGACTACTGCCAAACAGTTGGTTCGAGAATTCTTCCCACGATACGGTTTACCACGTGTTGTCTACTCAGATAACGGCCAGCCGTTCTCATCCGAATTAATGAAACATGTTTCACTTCTGTTAGGATATCAGTGGAAATTCCACTGTGTCCGACACCCCGAGGCAGCAGGTCTCGTAGAAAGACATAATCAGATACTGAAAATTAGATTGTCCAAAATATGCCGAGAAAAAGGTGTCGACTGGATAGTAGCGTTACCAGTTGCACTCTTTTACATGAGAATGGTAGCACACTCTCGAACAGGGCTATCCCCGTATGAGGTGATCTTCGGCAGACCACCAAATATGTGGGGGACGCCTGTACCACGCAAAATAACTGATGTTGACTGTAATATGCTGACAGATTACTTGGCTTCCTTGATGTCTGCACTACAATCTTGTCGTTCACAGGTAGCTGCAGCCTTTCCCGACAACACTGAGGTGAAACCCCATGACGTAGTTCCGGGTGATCTCGTATTTGTGAGAAATTTCGACCGAAAGACTCAGCTGGAGCCCAGGTGGAAGACACCCAAGTTTGTTCTGCTCACTACAAGGACAGCCGTGAAGATCGAGGGCCGCAAGGGCTGGATTCATTCAAGTCATATCAAGAAATTTCATGGACTATCCTCGGATATAGACATTGTGCCCTGCACTCCCTCACAGACTGATTCAAAACTTCCTTTGGTTGAAAAGACTAAAACCGAACTCTATAAAGTAAAATTGAGGTCTAGAACGTCAGACAATTTGATTGTTTAAGTCCTCTCCAAGGTGAAGCGGTTGAATTTGTCTCTGACATGTATCCTCTAGACCTGAATCGTGGACAGCCGCGGAAAATGTTGAAACGACAGGCGTATTGTAAATCACTGCGTAGCCACTGTATAGTGACATTATTAATTTTGTTTTTCTTGAGTCTTTTAATAATTACTGCAAGTATATTGTTGCACATATATTACCCTATTTCTAGACATATTTACAATGTTACCGCAGAACATTCTTTTAGTGACTTACCTCCGCATGAATTGTCTTATAGACTTGCGCTGCGCAATAACACTTTCATTAGTATGTTACATCATTCCCATCAGACTAGTAATGCCACCAATTGTTGGGTGTGTGGTCGGCTCCCTCCCTATCAGAATTATGAAGGAGTCCTGCCATTCTTTCCACACCCATTTACACATAATGGCTCCTGTGGAGCATGGTTTAGTTTAATCAATTCCATAGACTCAGACACAGCAGTTTACCAAGATCATTGGGTATGGGGAAACCTGAACCTAGTTTTACTCAAGGTCTGCTACCCTGACAAGGAGGGTCGCCCCAAAAGAACAGGAACTGATCTAGAAAAAGAAGTATATGGATTAGGTAATTTTACACCTAATCTCATGATTCTAAATGTCGTATCCGAAGTTGAACTAGTCTTACCCACCATGTCAGTATTCCCAGCGAAGGGTGAATTGTGTGTAAGAAAGGTTGGTTCCATACATATGGGCCATAGTAAATGCACTACTATAGTAGAATTCAGTGATCAAGGCAAATCTTCATTTAGAGCTTATCGCCACTCCTACTTTATATGTGGTCAGACTGCATATATGCGTCTACCTCTAGATTGGGATGGTACCTGCTACATTGCATTCCTTTTGCCACCTGTTTTCCTAGCTCCTCCTGATTATTACAGAAATATTCATTTAGTACACAACAGAGAGCGGAGAGATCTCCCAATTGTCGATTACACTGAAACAGCATGGGAAAAATACACAGATTTCAATAAAGGTCTCTTTCCTTATATAGGTACTGTTACAAATAGTAAGCTGATACGTAGATTAACTAGAACCCTTGAAGCAGTAGTGAATGAAACTATTTCCGCCCTAGGCAATTTAACAGAAGAGCAGTCTGCTATGCGGATTGTTGTGCTTCAAAATCGTCTTGTCCTTGACGTCATCCTGGCTGATAGGGGCGGAGCTTGTAGGGTCATCGGATCAAGCTGCTGCGTATTCATACCAGAAAATTCGCCATCTGTATATAAAGCTATAACTCGCCTTCATAAGATTGTAAGCCAGATACACCAGAACCCAGGCACTTGGACTTGGTCCGGTTGGTTTTGGAGTGTATTATCTACCTTTGGATGGAAGGTCCTATCTTTCCTAGGTATTGGCCTTCTCATACTATTCAGTTGCTGTCTATGTCTACAATGTGGACCAGCGATCTGTGGTCTGTGTGCCACATCGTGTATTCCACCACCAAGATTTCATTCGTCACGGAAGAAGAAAGAAGAACAAATGATGCTATATGAACAGATCAATGGATTAATGAAGATTGATATCTCTTGACGGGCAAGTAGGGGACAAGGAGGGAATGTGGAAATATGGATTTTTCTGGTCAGTTATGTCCCCTATCTTGGACCCCAACGGTTCTATGGGCATGTTACAAGTACATGTATGTTTCCTCCAGTTCCAGTTATGAAGACGCAAATACATGTGCGTCCACCGTCAACATGTCCTCTGTCAGATCCGCCATGAATAGGCCGGATATTCCATTCCTAAATATGAAAGGCCACCGGCTTTATATGGTTCACTTATGCCATTTTACAGTCCAGGCAAGTAGGCCCTGATTCTGTCATCAAACTCCTCTTGCTTTCTGCCTCTGAAAGCTCGAGTCTGAGCCTGCATCTGTGACCATGAACTTTGTCTCATTCTCTGCGCGGCTCACGAAGCCTGACATCAGCCTATTCTCTGCCAAGAACTGTATTTCACCTTCGAATTATCTGCTTCCCCCTCAGCCGATGCATTCCTGCCTAGTAGTTAAGTAAACATTCTTCCAGTTACCGAGCAAAAGGCCCGGCTTCTCTGTCCTCATGCAAGTAATTCATAGCCCTGTTACCATGGAATATTCCTATCCCCTCGCATTTAGTGTAGACACTTAGACGCTTGTACACGCACGCACAGTCAGTATAGAATAGATTCTGTCCGAGAGTCCTTCTTTCGTGGATAACATAGTTCTTTAAACATAGGATGTTAGATATGATTTGGGATTAGGTTGACTTGACCCCCAGACTTCTTGTCTCCACATGTAGAGCTAAATGTCAAGTCCCCTTCACCCCCTAGTTACACGTCAATTACACGTCATGTTGCTGCGCGCGCATCTATGCCAAGTATTATCTTATGGATCCACCTATATGTGACATCATAACCAATTATGTTCCTTTTTACTCCTTATTACACCCATTTTTGGTTACGCAGATAAATCGTCATTTTCCTTATCAATTGTTACGCCTACTGCATTCGCTTCATTGTAATGTATGATCTATAAAAGTCATTTCATGTCAATAATGTATGTACTTCACTTCCTGAACCCCCGTGGTGATGGAACTTGGAGCAACCAATTATAATCGTTCATTGGAATAAAGCCCATTCCGAACCTCTAATACCACGGATTCTGCCTCTCATTTTACTGAGCTATTTTATTATGTTTCTGTATCAAATTAAGTCCCGGTAAAGGAATTTTATTTACCACAAGTCGATTGGGCTCTAAAGACATTACAGGAAGGGGCAGGAACGGATGCTCAGGAGGAAACAGGGCGGGGCAAGCGAGCTCGGCGCACACCGGAAAGATTTAAAGAGGCGTCAAGGGAAAAGCGTCCCAGAGCGGGGGATTCTCAGGCAGCATCCTCAGGTGAGAAAGGGGTGCTTGAGACAACAGACTTGGTTTCGAACACGGTGCAAGAAAGAAATGTCCAGCCGACAGGTGCAAGTGGGGGAACTAACGCACAAAATAAGGTTTCGGAGGTTGGGGTGGCACCCGTTTCAAATGCGGAAATGCCTGGGACACAGATAGCTGCGCCTCCAGTGGTCGCACATCCAGGCAGCGGCATAGCGCAAGTGTGGGTTCAGTCTGGGGGGGTAGCACAATCCCCAGGTGTGGTGGCAGCAACATTACAAGGGCAGGCACTTAATAATTGCCCAGCTAGTGCAATGGTGCCCGCAGCAGCTTACCCTGGGTTTTTAGGGCCAGTAGTTATGGGGCAATCCCCAAGCGTAGTAACGGCGACGCCGCAAGGGCAAACGCTCAGCAATAGCGCAACGGCTGCAGGGGCCTCAGGTAATTCTGTTCAGGGGTCTGCGGGGCCGGTGGTGATGGGGCAGCCCACATTAGCATACAGCCCATTGATTTACGGGTCCGCGTCCATGGCGCTTTCGCCCTTAGCGGGGATCACATGGCATGTGCCCCTGGAAACCAAGGAGAAGATCTTGAAAGGAGAGTATATAGATGTATTTGATCTCATAAATGCCGGGGTGGTCCCGGGTAAAGCCAGGGTAGGTAAGGAGGGGGAGTACAAACAGAAGAAGGTATGGGTAGACTGGTCAATCAAAAACTGGATCACAGGATTCGCTATCTATGCGGCCATCATGGCAGAGAGGTATCCCGCGGTGGCACCCCAATTAATTAGTTATATATCTTTGATTCATGGGGTGGCGTCTGAGTTCCCAGGGACAGGATGGCTGCAATATGACACTAAGTTTAGACAAATGAAGGCAGTACATCCTGAGATAGCATGGGACCAACGCGAAATTAATGTATGGCATTCTGTATTTTATTCAACGGTGCCCGTGAATAAGACTAGTTACCCCGCTCCCAATCAGTCCTTTCGGGGTGACAGGGGGGCAGGAGATAAGAAACTGGCCTGCTGGCAGTATAATAAGAATGAGTGCACCAGGGGTTCAGCATGCAGATACAAGCACTATTGCTCCTTTTGTGGGGGACCATCCCACCCAGAAATCAGATGTTTCAAAAAGTCGGGGAGGTCAAAAGAGCAGCCGGCCCATACCGCAGCCAAAGGACGGCCTCCTCAAGCACCCTAGATACTTGCCAACACCCATTAAGATACACGTGCTGACATACCTCCTTAGCAAGTATGACAAATTGCAAGATGCCCAGTTTTTACACAATGGCTTTATGTCCGGTTTCCGCATCCCATCCTCAGCTACCCCCTCCAATGCTCCCCCGCGTAACCAAAACTCAGTGCTTCAGAACATGGAGGTGGCAGAGCTAAAAATCATGAGAGAAGTTGCCTTGGGGAGGGTGGCGGGACCCTTCAAACAGTTGCCAAAGCCTGATCTGGTATGCTCACCACTAGGGTTAGTACCGAAAAAAGAGAAAGGGAAGTTCCGTTTGATTCACAATTTGTCAAGCCCTCCAGGTTTGTCTGTCAATGACAAGCTTAACCCAAATCTATGCACAGTGCGGTATACAACATTTGACACCGCAATCCAGAAGTTACAGGCGCTAGGTGAGGGAGCCTTAATGGCTAAGTCAGATATTGAAGCAGCCTTTCGACTCTTGCCAGTACACCCCGAGGATACCAAGTTCTTGGGTTTTACCTTCAAAGGAGAGTATTTAATTGACCTTTGCATGCCCATGGGCTGTTCAATCGCGTGCGCAGTATTTGAGACTTTCACCAGGTTCCTGGAAGGGGCAGTGCAACAATTCCTAACAACAGCTGCATCACTTGAGGTGGTGCACTACCTAGATGATTTTTTGTTCTTGGGCCCCTAGGGATCACAGTCATGCAGGAAGGTCCTGCTGGGCTTCCAGCACCTGGCAAAAGCTCTGGGTGTGTCACTGTCCGCAGAGAAGACGGAGGGGCCAACTACTTGCTTAACATTCCTAGGCATCGAAATAGATACTAGAGAAGGAGTATGTAGGCTCCCTCAGTCGAAGGTGACTGCGTTCAAGGCAGCCATCGACGCCTGTTTGGGGACCCGGAAGGTGACGCTGCACTAATTACAGGTTCTGGTGGGACAGTTGAACTTCGCCTTGAGAGTTATACCGATGGGCAGGACCTTCTCTAGGAGTATTGCAAGGGCAATGTCTGGGCTTCGCGCCAAACACCATCGCACTAGGTTGTCAGCAGAGGTAAGGAATGACTTTGTGATTTGGAGAGACTTCTTGGAAAACTTTAATGGGTCTGTGATATGGCAAATGCCGAGTAGCTCCAATGCCGAGTTGGAATTGTTCACAGATGCTGCAGGCAGCGTAGGTTTCGGGGCAGTGTTAGGGCACAAGTGGTGCATGCAGCACTGGCCGGAGGAATGGGCACGGCACGGACTGACACAGAATATCACCTTTTTAGAACTGTTTCCAATCAATGTTAATGTTAATGTTAATAGTACTTATAAAGCGCGAACAATCATCCTGAGCAGGATATCACGGCGCTGTAGTGTCAGTGGTGAGTAGGAAGCAGATAACAGGGAATTTTAGTCAGACTTGGGGAAGAGAAATGTTTTCAGTTGCTTCCTGAAGGACAGGTAGCTGTCCGCTAATCTAAGATTCACAGGAAGCTCATTCCAGCTGGTCGCCGCCAGGTGGGAGAAGGCCCGACCGCCCATCCTTGCTGTTTTCACAAGAGTAGTTCTTGCTCTTGCTGTTGATTGGGAGCGTAAGTTCCTGGATGGGGCGTAAAATTTGATTTTGTTTCTTAAAATACGAGGGCCTGTATTGTGCAGTGCTTTATGCGTAATGCACAGTAGCTTAAAGGTAGCTCTTTGTCTCATAGGCAGCCAGTGCAGCTCCCTCATACAGCTCTTGGCTGGGTCGTATTTTCTTTTGTTACAGATTGCCTTTGCCGCAGCGTTCTGGACGATCTGTAATTTAAGAAAGAGATAGTCAGCCATTCCCACAAACAGGGAGTTACCATAGTCCAGCCTACTCATTAATAGAGACTGTACCAGGATCTTTCTGCACTCAGTAGGAATCCATGGAAATACTCTTCTAAGCATTTTCAGTAATGCAAAGCCTTTGCCACAGATTAATGATACGTGGGTTTTCATACTCAGAGTGTTGTCTAGTGTCACACCTAGATTCTTAGCCGTCAATGTTGGGTTGGGGGGGGTGCCCAAGGTTATGGGCCACCAACTGCTGTCCCATAGCTGAGTGTGTCTGACGAACAACAGTATTTCGGACTTGTCTGCGTTTAGTTTAAGACAATGGCTATGCATCCAATTGGCTAGTTCCGTGAGGCAATTTAGCAACCTATCCTTTGGGTCATCCTCCTCATCCAATGTAATCATCAGTTGGGTGTCGTCTGCGTAGGAGCAGACATCGACACCCCACTTTCTTCCTATTTCAGCCAACGAGGAGACGAACACATTAAACAAAGTCGGACTCAGTGAGGCCCCTTGTGGGACCCCATACTTGATATTCTTGGGAGGGGATGAAAATTCGCCCATCCGTACTGATTGTGTTCTATCTTGCATAAAAGACTGTAGCCACCCTAAAGCATTTTCCCGGATGCCTTTTGCTGCAAGGATTTCCAATAACCGATTGTGTGGTACGGTATCAAATGCCGCCGAGAGGTCCAATAATATCAGGGCGACAGTTTTCCCCGGATCTACCTGGGTTCTGATATTATCCATTACAGCCAGGAGTGTTGTTTCGGTGCTGTTATTGGTCCGGAACCCTGTTTGAGAGATATCTAGGAGGTCACAGGCTTCCAGGAAATTGGACAACTGCCTGTTGACCAATTTTTCTAATACTTTAGATAAATAGGGTAGGTGTAATCATTGTGGCTCTGCATTTGTGGGGGGACATTCTGGCAAATAGGCATATTGTATTCTGGTCTGACAGCATGTCTGTAGTGATTGCAATCAATAATCAGAGAGCGAATTGCACCTGGGTACTGCGCCTTTTGAAGGAACTGGTGTTGCAATGTTTACGGCGCAATGTATTTTTTACTGCTAGGCATGTACCGGGGGTGGACAACTTGGCTGCTGATGCTTTGTCCCGTTTTAAGTTGGCAGAGTTCCGCACCCACTGGCCGCAAGCAGACAGAGAGATGACGAACTTCCCGGCGGGGCTATGAAAGCTTGGTGCCCCACAGCCCCTGAATTGATAACAGCGTCACTGGCCCCCAAGACTAAGTGTATGTATGAGAGGTCGTGGCAGTTATATCAGGATTGCTTAAAAGGGGCTGGGATAGTTGAGGTGTTCTCACCGACGAGTGTCTTGGAGTTTATAGTACATCAGAAATCTAGCGTGAAGTCAGTAGCAATGATGAAAAGACAACTGTCGGCAATAGCACTCTATGCCGGGCTAGGGGGTGTGACAGACCCAACAAAGGATCCGAGGGTGAGGAGAGCTATGAAGGGTTGGGAGCGATTAACACCAGGGGTAAAGGACAGTAGAAGACCCATAGATGTAAGCAGGTTAGTAAATATCCTGGAGATTTGCCCAAGATTTGCTTTTCACCATACGAGACTCAATTATTCAGAGTAGCATACGCATTAGCCTTCTTTGGGGCATTCAGGTTTTCAGAATTGCTTCCTGCCTCTAAGGCAGACAGGGAAGGGGGCATACGGTGCGAGGATTTAATTCTGTCAGGGGTAATCCTGCAAGTCAGGGTCCGGAGATCAAAGACTGACCCATTGGGTAAAGGGGTATGGTCCCAGTTAGGTGCAGTCGCGGGGTGACATATTGCCCGGTAAGCCTGGCAAGGGAGTTTCTCCAAATCAGGCCACAGGGAGGTGACAACAGAGTGCTACTGCATAGCGACGGCAAGCCCCTCACTAGATTTCAGTTCACCAGGGTGTGCAAGCTTGCTCTGATAAAGCTGGGGGTAGACTCAACTGATTTCACATCCCATTCATTCCGCATCGGGCAGCCATGACAGCGGCGGGCTTAGGCCTCTCAGAGGAAACAATTAGGAGGTTAGGTCGTTAGAAGTCAACATGTTATGAGCGTTATGTTCGTCCGCAGTTAATTTAAATCTCGCAGTATGCTGCCCCTGTCTTCCACCATCCCGCGTTGATTGTTTTTTCATCTTCAATTGCTCTAGGTACCACGTCTCAGAGGCCCCAAATATGCTGGTGTGGCCACTCTTTTATTTGCAGGGTGGGTCTTGCCTTTAAGAACTCACGCGAGGAGAGAATGCAGGAGGCAAAGGGATTTGACCACCATTGGGTGGGAATAGGCGGACAACATTTAGGTGAGGTGCCTAGCGATTTACGGGGGGCCATGTCCAGAGGCATGCCTACCCCTGATCTAATAGTGATTCATTCAGGAGGCAACGATATGATCCCGGCTGGAAGGAGGGGCTTAAAAGAGGCTTTGTTCTCGGTTCTGGCAGCTGTCAGGAATATGTTACCCAACACGATATTGCTATGGTCTGAAGTTATACCACGGCAAGTATGGGAGCGGGGTGCGCCTCCGAAGGCAGTGAATAAGTCAGTGAGGAGATTAAATCAGTCAGTGGCGGAGATCCTAAGGAACTCAAGCATCTGGACCATAAGGCACAAGTTGATACAAGCATCAAGGCTAGAACTGTATGCTGTGGATGGGGTACATCTGTCCAAAGCGGGTAGTGAGTTGTTCATACAGACAGTGTTAGGAGCCATCACCAAAGTGTTCGATTGTGGGGGGGGAGGTCGAGTCCGCCAGTGAGCGCCTCGCCCTGTGGCGGGGTCCTGGGCAAGAGGAATGACAGGGACTCCTTTGGTCGGTGCCATTTTTGGCCCCAGAACAGGTCTTGAAATCTATCAGGGGCTCCGGGCTGGCGAGAGATGGGGCTGACCTGCTGGTGGCTCTGGATTCTCTAGCTCTACCCTGGAAGCCGTTGGTTGTCACAAGTGGTGGCAGATTATCTACCTGCGGCTCTGTTGACCGGAGGGCGGTCAGCCTAAGGAGAGCAGGCTATCTTGGTTGTGTCCTGCTGGCACAGCCCGAAGGTCAAGCAAAAAGACCCTTGGAGAGCGGGTTGTAAATACAATGACCATGTATAATTTTGAGATTTATTTGGAGTGCTGTGGTGTTTTTAAGCAAAGTATTTTAAAAGATGTTCACAATAAATAAGAGAGGCCAACGGAGTAATTGGCCAGAGATGTAATTTAATAAATGTTTACACTGTGAAGACCAAAGCTGACTCAGGTGTCTCTATGAGAGGGTGATGAATGGTGGTGGGGGACAAGTGCACTTTGTATGCCATCTATGAAGGGGGCCACCCCACCTAGGGGGCGTGGCGCCGTTAGTGGCAACAAATGGCCGGACAGTGTAGTGTAGGGATCCCTTCTGGGTCGTGTGACCTGGAAGGGGATACCAACCCTTAGAACAGGAAGAGCGTCGGGAAAAAGGCAGGCTGACCCCGGAGGTAATTAACGCTGGCGCGAGGTTTGAAAAGTCAGTGGGGCAGTAGCCGCGCCCTCTTTTGTCCACTCTCCTGCTCGGGGTCGGAGGTCTCATCGGAAGTTACCCACCCACCCATCCCTGAAGATAATGTTTTTAGCACTAGGCGGGGTCCTGGGCAAGAGGAATGACAGGGACTCCTTTGGTCGGTGCCATTTTTGGCCCCAGAACAGGTCTTGAAATCTATCAGGGGCTCCGGGCTGGCGAGAGATGGGGCTGACCTGCTGGTGGCTCTGGATTCTCTAGCTCTACCCTGGAAGCCGTTGGTTGTCACAAGTGGTGGCAGATTATCTACCTGCGGCTCTGTTGACCGGAGGGCGGTCAGCCTAAGGAGAGCAGGATATCTTGGTTGTGGCCTGCTGGCACAGCCCGAAGGTCAAGCAAAAAGACCCTTGGAGAGCGGGTTGTAAATACAAGGACAATGTATAATTTTGAGATTTATTTGGAGTGCTGTGGTGTTTCTAAGCAAAGTATTTTAAAAGATGTTCACAATAAATAAGAGAGGCCGACTGAGTAATTGGCCAGAGATGTAATTTAATAAATGTTTACACTGTGAAGACCAAAGCTGACTCAGGTGTCTCTATGAGAGGGTGATGAATGGTGGTGGGGGACAAGTGCACTTTGTATGCCATCTATGGGGCCAAAACAACCCCTAAAGCAATCCCACATGTAAGTACATGAGAAGAAAATGTAACAAACAAAGAAATGAAAGAACAAAACCCTTCGCTGGTGAGCGACCTCTCACCCGAGTGCTGTCACGGTATTGCAACAATTATATAATGTTTTCCTGTGAAAGAGCTTCTTCCCAGTGTAATAAGCAGCAAAAGTAACAGTCAGAAGCATTCAGGTACAGTGTTCATCACAGACTAGAAAACGATCAGCACAATGAAGAGACCAGTTCAAGATGAGATCACGGTGGAGATCAGCGTGTGTCCCAGGAAGAGAACAACTTACCTGAACTGCAGAGTTGAAAACTGCAACACTAGAAAACTCACTGTAATTGTAGCTCGCCATAGCTGCAAAATACAATGTGAATATGTTGTGGAGGGGTGGCGGCAAAACCCGTGTCGCACATCTGGACATCCCCGTCCAAGTCGGTGCAAATCATTGGCCCCACGAAGCACAAATCCTCTGCGTATCGCCCACAGAGAACCAGGCAAGCCAGACATATGGTACAGCAAAAGAACATGGCGGCACGTACATGACGCTGCTCCAGATGGCTCCCTGTGCCTCTGTGCTGCCAAGCATCCCAGATCAGCGAAGGTTGAACACAGCCACAAGACGACACTGTAGAACACACTGTGGCACCATGTGTCTACACAAACTTGGGGCATATTATCAAGCACTGCGTTAGAATTATCGCCTCTTTAGTCGGCAGAAAACTGCCGCTAAAGCGGCGATAATGGGCTTGATAATATGCCGCAGAGAATTCCCATAGAAGCCCAGGTTGACACCAGAACATGGGCTTCTATGGGAATTCTCTGCGGCATATTATCAAGCCCATTATCGCCGCTTTAGCAGCAGTTTTCTGCCGCTAAAGTGGCGATAATTTTAACGCCGTTTGTTGATAATATGGCCCCAGGTAAGGTGCACGAACATAAATATGTTAGATGACCACAAACAAATATTTTAAATTACATTCGGCTCATTTTGTGTCAGTCACAGCTCCGACCACAGACAATTATATTATTTCATCTAAATACAAACGGGCTGGCATTCCGTAAGCCGGATGTATTTAAGTTTTTAAAATATATATATATATATATATATATATATATATATATATATATATATATATATATATATATATACCGTGCGTGCTACAGTAGGTCTCATACCCACAATGCAAACGGCAAAATGAACACACCCATAAGGGCAGAGACAATACTGTAAGTTTTGCATCGTACTGCAAACACTCTGAAAATCCGTTTGACAGACACATACTGAATTTTGTAGATCTCAAGTAGCTAATAATACTTGTAGAAGCAAACGTACACCAAACAAAACATAGTACCTTGCCATGAAAGTTACATGATCCAACAAAAAAAAAAGTTAGTGAGTGCAGCACACCTATGCTGGGGCTGTCCGATGTGAAGGACACTGGTGGGGCTGCGAGGTGAGCTGCTCCAGTTTCTCTTGTTTCTAGTGATGCACAATATCACTTGTTTCTTGTGGATCTTGTACCCTTTGTGTCCACCTTTCCTCCTAGAAATGTGATAGTGCAGTTTGTTGTAGGTTCCTTCCGCATTGAAGACTTATCTCTTTGAACCAATTCCTCTCTAAAATGTACTTGCACTGTCTGCTTATCTATGAGCGTCTTCCACTTAAAAATCTTCTTTGCGCTGTAAGCATCTGTAATTACTGTATAGTCCTATAATATTTTACCATCATCATCTAAGAGCCAGGTGCAATAAAATCCACTTGTAAGCAATGGGTTAGTCTCCAAGTCGTTGCCAAAAATATGTTGTGATGTACCAGGCGTAGCCAAGTTGTAGCTTTACAATTCCTTTATTAGTTCCAAGTATTGATATACATCAGCCTGTAATGTAATGTAATGTAAAAATTATTTGTAAAGCGCGACATTCACCGGACGGTTTCTTGGCGCTATTCACTTTAATCAACGAGAGGCAGAAGCAAAGGCAAGGAGAAAGAGATTTATGAATAGATACCGAGAAAGAGGTGGGTTTTTAGGAGGGACCTGAAGTGAAGATAAGAGGAGGAAAGTCTCAATTCCAGCGGTAGAGAGTTCCAGAAAGAGGGTGCCAGAAAGGAGAACCTAAGACCGCCGTGTTTTTTGCGCTTGAAGCGGGGAGTCTGAAGGAGCGCAAGATGAGAGGAGCGGAGATTCCTAGAGGGGGTATAGGGGTGCAGAAGGGAGGAAATGAAGGAAGGGCCGGTGCCTGCCAGAGATTTATGGGTTAGGCAACCGAGTTTAAACTTGCAGCGCTCCGAAATAGGAAGCCAATGGAGGGCCTTGAGGAGGGGACGGACGTGATGGTGTTTCGGTTGGTGATAGATAAGGCGAGCTGCTTGGTTCTGAATAAGTTGTAGTCTGTTGATTTGATATTGAGGGATGCCAACGTATAGGGCGTTGGCGTAGTCGATTCGGGAGATGACTAATGCCAGAAGTACCAAGGTGAGGGCTTCAGTGGTCAGAAAGTGGGCTATTTTACGAATCTTCCGGAGCTGGAAGAAGCAGGAGGACACGGTGGCACTGACCTGATGCTGCATTGAGAGGTCGTGGGAGATGTAAACCCACAGGCTTTTCACTTTGTCAGCAGGGTGGGGGGGAGGGCCGAGGGAGGAGGGCCAGAAGGTGGAATTCCAGGGATTGGAAGGGCCTCCGACAAGAACGAGCTCCGTCTTGTCGGGGTTAAGTTTGAGATGCTGTGTGCCCATCCAATTACTGATGTGGCAGAGGGTGGACTGGAAATCTAGAGCCGCTTCGTCCGAGGAGTCGAGATTGAAGACGAGCTGAATGTCATCTGCATAATTAAATGCTGTGACATTCCTACCGCGGAGGGAGCGGATCAGGGGGGTGAGGTAGAGGTTGAAGAGAAGGGGTGACAGGGAAGAACCCTGCGGGACACCGCAGGTGACTCTCGTCTGGTTTGCCGTGAACTGAGAGAGACGGACCGATTGATGGCGGTCTGCAAGGATGGAGCGAACCCAATTAAGGGCCGTCCCGCTAATGCCTGCCTCTTCGACACGGTCGACTAAGATGGAATGATCGACCGTGTCGAAGGCTGCTGACAGGTCTAAAAGCACCAGGGCTTGACTGGTGTTGGAGTCGGCGCCTCTACGGAGTTCCTCCATAACAGAGAGGATGACAGACTCTGTCGAGTGGGCAGGTCTAAACCCAGCTTGCTGAGAGTCTAAGAAGTTGGAGTCCTCGATGAAGGAACGGAGGACGGTGGTCACGTGCGTCTCGAGTACCTTGCTTAGGTAAGGCAGTAGAGAAATAGGGCGGAAGTTGCCCAAGACCGTGGGGTCGGCATTGGGTTTTTTTAATATGGGGATAACTTCGGCGTTCTTGAATTGGCTGGGGACCACGCCGAGCAGCAGGGAGTTATTCAAGAGGGCCAGTGGGGGGCCAGGGCAGGACAAAAAAGCAGTCCGGAGAATTGCTGGGGGACAGCAATCAGTGGGGGAACTGGATGAGACTTTATGAAGCAGGGGGAAGAAGACTTCGTCAGATATAGGAGGCAGCTGTGACAAGGAGTGAGAGTTAAAAAAGGGAGCAGCCTCTGAGGGAGACATTGCTGGAGGGCAGGAGGAAATACTGTTTTTGATTTTACTGATTTTGTCAATGAAAAATTGGTTAAGGGAGTCACAGAGTGCCTGAGAAGGGAGGGGTTTGATGGTCACTCTGTCCGGGTGTGAGAGTTCCTCCACAATCGCAAAAATGTCTTTGGATTTATTCACAGAGTTGAGAATTTTTGTGGAAAAGTAGATAGATTTTGCGGATGAGATTGCGTGTTTGTATTCTCCAGATAGTTTGAGGAAATGGGCTTTATCTAAGGGGTCGTAGTTTCGACGCCAGCGGCGCTCAGCTTGGCGAAGTCCTAGTTTAAGAGATTTGAGGCTATCGGAGAACCAGCGGTGAGCGTCGTGAGGACGCTTGGTTCGGATAGACTTGAGAGGGGCGACTATATTACTGGCAGATTCCAACCAATCGACGAGAGCAGCTTCCTGGGAATCTGGAGGGCCTAAGCCGGGTGGGACGGAGGATGTTAGGGAGGAAAGGAAAAGGTCAAGGTTGGCTTTATTCCAGTTGCGAGCCAGGAGGCTAGCGCCACGGCTACGGGAGGGCGGTGGGGGGACCAAAAGAAGGAAAGAAATTAAGGAATGGTCCGACCAGGGGCAAGGGAGGATTGTGAGTGCTGTAATGTCGAGGTTGTAGGTCCAGACCTGATCTAGGGTGTGGCCTTTAGAGTGGGTCGCCATGTGGACGTGCTGACAGCCATTGAGGCTACTTAGTAAGTCAGTGAAAGCCAGAGAGTGGGGGCTTTCAAGTGGATCAGACGGCCAGTAATTGAAGTCTCCTAAAACCAGGAGTTTGGAGCTGTTGAGTGTGAGCTGGGATAGAAGGTCACCAAAAAGGGGGAGGAAATTGGGCATGGGTTGAGGAGGACGGTATGCCAGAACGCAGGTGAGCGGGGACACCGAGGATTCGAGTCTGATAACCAGGCAGTCGGCCTGGGGGATAGTGAGTAGAGAAAGGGAAGAGAATCTGAGAGGAAATTTAATAATAGCGGCTACGCCACCTCCGGATTTACCAGCTGGATGGTTGGCTTGAAGAATGTAATAGCCAGGAGGAATAGCTGCCAGAATGTCAGGAGAGGAGTCCCCTTTCAACCAGGTCTCGGTTAGAAACAGGATGTCGGGCGGTCTGAGTCCAAAAGGTGGTATATATCGTGTTGGTGGCTGATAAGAGACCGTGTGTTAAGATATACAACTGCTAGCTCCATGTTAGCAGGTAACTGGGCAGGCTGAGTGATGGAGGATGGAAGGGCCCTGAGCTCAGGGAAAACGCGGCGAGCGTTAAGAATCCCCAGTTGAAGGAGTTTTGAATGGCAGGAGAGGTCTAGCGGGAAATGTGAGTGTAGTGCAATCAAGTCCCTAGGGGCATAGGAGGTAATTGGGGCAGAGTGACGGGCCCCGGGCCCCTGCTGGCCGCGGACGGGCGCAGACGGGCTTGCCTTATGCGCGCCTTCGGCGCGCATTCGTCGCGCCCGCTGCGCTCGTCCGCTGCGCTGCCGGGAGTGACACATTTATATACAAGTGAAGGGAAGGGTTTGGGAGGGGGCGTGGCCTGCGCGAGTGGGCGTGGCCTAAGGCTCGCGGTAGAATGGCGGCAAGAGTGGTTCAAACACCTCCCCCGAGGCAGCGAAAGCAGCGCTGTGCGGGGGTGTATGAGCCAGCAGGAAGAGAAATGCCAGGGGGGAGTTCCAGCACACAGGAATGGAGCACACAAAATACAACTTTTTTTAAAATTAAATGCAGCGAAGCGCGCTACTCCCGGCTGTGCCTCAGGAGAGCAAAGTGAATCTGGGGGTGGCGCTAGTAGTCAGCGCTTAAAAGCAATCCTGGTGGAGGGGGCGTGGCCTGCGCGAGTGGGCGTGGCCTAAGGCTCGCGGTAGAATGGCGGCAAGAGTGGTTCAAACACCTCACCCGAGGCAGCGAAAGCAGCGCTGTGCGGGGGTGTATGAGCCAGCAGGAAGAGAAATGCCAGGGGGGAGTTCCAGCACACAGGTATGGAGCACACAAAATACAACTTTTTTTAAAATTAAATGCAGCGAAGCGCGCTACTCCCGGCTGTGCCTCAGGAGAGCAAAGTGAATCTGGGGGTGGCGCTAGTAGTCAGCGCTTAAAAGCAATCCTGGTGGAGGGGGCGTGGCCTGCGCGAGTGGGCGTGGCCTAAGGCTCGCGGTAGAATGGCGGCAAGAGTGGTTCAAACACCTCACCCGAGGCAGCGAAAGCAGCGCTGTGCGGGGGTGTATGAGCCAGCAGGAAGAGAAATGCCAGGGGGGAGTTCCAGCACACAGGTATGGAGCACACAAAATACAACTTTTTTAAAATTAAATGCAGCGAAGCGCGCTACTCCCGGCTGTGCCTCAGGAGAGCAAAGTGAATCTGGGGGTGGCGCTAGTAGTCAGCGCTTAAAGGCAATCCTGGTGGAGGGGGCGTGGCCTGCGCGAGTGGGCGTGGCCTAAGGCTCGCGGTAGAATGGCGGCAAGAGTGGTTCAAACACCTCCCCCGAGGCAGCGAAAGCAGCGCTGTGCGGGGGTGTATGAGCCAGCAGGAAGAGAAATGCCAGGGGGGAGTTCCAGCACACAGGTATGGAGCACACAAAATACAACTTTTTTTAAAATTAAATGCAGCGAAGCGCGCTACTCCCGGCTGTGCCTCAGGAGAGCAAAGTGAATCTGGGGGTGGCGCTAGTAGTCAGCGCTTAAAAGCAATCCTGGTGGAGGGGGCGTGGCCTGCGCGAGTGGGCGTGGCCTAAGGCTCGCGGTAGAATGGCGGCAAGAGTGGTTCAAACACCTCACCCGAGGCAGCGAAAGCAGCGCTGTGCGGGGGTGTATGAGCCAGCAGGAAGAGAAATGCCAGGGGGGAGTTCCAGCACACAGGTATGGAGCACACAAAATACAACTTTTTTTAAAATTAAATGCAGCGAAGCGCGCTACTCCCGGCTGTGCCTCAGGAGAGCAAAGTGAATCTGGGGGTGGCGCTAGTAGTCAGCGCTTAAAAGCAATCCTGGTGGAGGGGGCGTGGCCTGCGCGAGTGGGCGTGGCCTAAGGCTCGCGGTAGAATGGCGGCAAGAGTGGTTCAAACACCTCACCCGAGGCAGCGAAAGCAGCGCTGTGCGGGGGTGTATGAGCCAGCAGGAAGAGAAATGCCAGGGGGGAGTTCCAGCACACAGGTATGGAGCACACAAAATACAACTTTTTTAAAATTAAATGCAGCGAAGCGCGCTACTCCCGGCTGTGCCTCAGGAGAGCAAAGTGAATCTGCATGGTAATCCATGTACTGCAGGATGGTATCTCAGCACAACAGCCCCACCAGGAGCAGCCTGCCTGCTGCTCAGCCCATCTTCAACTGTAACACCTCAACACACAGGCACCCAAACATTCCATGAATCTCTGTCACATCAACATTCCACTCAGAACACTCACACTGGTTAATCAGCTAGGAGCTGGTTAAGGTATGAGTAGCATTTGTCGAAAGGCAGGATATAACAGACTGCCTACACACAGCCTGAGCATTTAAGCACCTGGATTTCTTATCACACCACAGTATTCTAGTAGGGAGCAACCAACATACAGTTTTATGATTTTCATGTCTGTTGTCATGGGCACTAATTATCAATCATACATAGTTCGATAACAATGACAAGTTAAAAATATTTCTGCCTAAACATAGCTTATGAGTAATTCCCGGTGTTCATATGGGGTGGAAGGATGTAGTATACCAGTCTACTTCATTCGTCATATTGTTGCGGGTGAGAGAGATTATTCCTCATTTGTTCAGCTCATGTCATATTGGCACTTGAGGATGATAGACTGTCTTTGCAAGTTTCTCTTTCCTTAGTTTTATGGGGCAACCTTTTGTACGGGCCAACGTAAGCTTCACCAACACATATTGGGCTGTAATAGTGGCCATAGGGTGCTGACGTAGGTTGGTGGAAGAGGAAGAAATACAGAAATCACTGGTTTGGGGAGAAAGCTTCCCCATATAAATCACACCTTTATGCCTTCCAAGGTATGTTCGAGGAAAGTCCTTAAGAGGAAGTAAATGGTTATTCCTGCTCACAACTTCAGCACCACCACAAATCTGGACGAGAAAGTTCATGCTTTGACAAAGTACACCCACCTTTTTGGTCAAAATAGCAGTAACAATAAAAAGGTGCAGAGGCTTGGCGAGCAGATAGTGTCATGTCCCTTAGGTTAGTTCCATCATGTATATACCGATTACATACATTGGGTCCCATCCACACGACATAACGGTATTACACAGGTGACCTTTTACCCATTAGCTTACTTCTGTGTCTCCGACATCAGGCTCTTGGTAAAATATCCTAATCACTGTACCGGATGTATGACGTTACAACGCACACTTTTACAACGCATGCACTTACAACGCATTTTTTACAACGCATAATCCATTACAACGCACTACACTTACAACGCATGACACTACAACGCATTTTTAAAAAATACCTTTACAACGCATACCATTACAACGCATAATATTACATTGCATTTAAGGTAAGTATTAGATAGTATAGGGGTAAAAATTACTATTCTAACTCCAGGGGGTGCAACAGTAGGGTAAGTGTTGGATAGTATAGGGGTAAAAATTACTATTCTAACTCCAGGGGGTGCAACAGTAGGGTAAGTGTTGGATAGTATAGGGGTAAAAATTACTATTCTAACTCCAGGGGGTGCAACAGTAGGGTAAGTGTTGGATAGTATAGGGGTAAAAATTACTATTCTAACTCCAGGGGGTGCAACAGTAGGGTAAGTGTTGGATAGTATAGGGGTAAAAATTACTATTCTAACTCCAGGGGGTGCAACAGTAGGGTAAGTGTTGGATAGTATAGGGGTAAAAATTACTATTCTAACTCCAGGGGGTGCAACAGTAGGGTAAGTGTTGGATAGTATAGGAGTAAAAATTACTATTCTAACTCCAGGGGGTGCAACAGTAGGGTAAGTGTTGGATAGTATAGGGGTAAAAATTACTATTCTAACTCCAGGGGGTGCAACAGTAGGGTAAGTGTTGGATAGTATAGGGGTAAAAATTACTATTCTAACTCCAGGGGGTGCAACAGAAGGGTAAGTGTTGGATAGTATAGGGGTAAAAATTACTATTCTAACTCCAGGGGGTGCAACAGTAGGTTAAGTGTTGGATAGTATAGGGGTAAAAATTACTATTCTAACTCCAGGGGGTGCAACAGTAGGGTAAGTGTTGGATAGTATAGGGGTAAAAATTACTATTCTAACTCCAGGGGGTGCAACAGTAGGGTAAGTGTTGGATAGTATAGGGGTAAAAATTACTATTCTAACTCCAGGGGGTGCAACAGTAGGGTAAGTGTTGGAAAGTGTAGTGTAATATTATGCGTTGTAATGGTAGGCGTTGTAATGGAATGCGTTGTAATGGTAGTTTTTAAAAATGCGTTGTAGTGTCATGCGTTGTAAGTGTAGTGCGTTGTAATGGATTATGCGTTGTAAAAAATGCGTTGTAAGTGTAGTGCGTTGTAACAGTTGCGTTGTAAAGGTTGTTCCCCCACTGTACCTGATGTACACAAATCACCACTTTTTTCATTCTTGGCCAACAGCTACCTGCATATGCTCATGTTTGTTTAGAAAAGGATTAGCAGGGAATTAGCAAAATGTTTTCAAAACATATCGATTCTAGAAAACCCGAAGGGACCACTTTAGTATAAAACGACTCTCACTCCCCCTTACCAAGACAGAGGAAGAATTCCTTCCAGGCGGGGAAGACACTGCATGCTGATCCTTCAAAAGGCAGAGACCTGACATCCCTTGTGGGGTGCCATTCTCGGCGCAGAGACAGGGTCCTTTATTCAGAACCATCAGGTGAGGGGTTAGCACTTCCCCATGGAATTCTTGGCTCCATTAGGTTCCATTAGGACATATCGTAGCACTTATACATACATGCTTCACCTACACCTCTAGGCTAGGCACGGTTAGGTAGGATACGCATCTTAGGAGTACACCAATGCTATTGTTTTAAGTAATATGCTTTTGTTCATCTTATTAGCACTATAGTAGAAATGTATCTTCTTTTTAAGATATTGGTGCTAGCAATTACATTTATCTGCTCCCGCCTTTTGATTGTCACTGCTAACATGTTTCATACTAGACTGAAGCTTGACCAATAAATAATTATTAAAACCATTCTAATCATCATTCTATGTATTCTGAGAAAGCAAGCAAGAGTGACTGAGTGAAAGATACCGTATTGATTCCACGATACCTGAGGAATAAGGCTTGTCCTGTTCAGTGGTTGCCAGAAACTACTTACCACACTGTATAGTACAGGGGGGTGGTAGTGGCACTGTAGAGCTAGCAGGTCTAACGGCTGACTTATCCTTTGGGGGTGTCCAGAGTCTGTCTTTACACCAAGCCCTCCGTTCAGGTCATCCAAAACGGGCAGGTCCTGGGGGGCCCTTGGAACTACACGACATGGCGCCGCCAACATTGGTTTGGTCGTGCATTCTCTAGAAAACCCTACTCACATTTTTCGGAGACTTCTGAAGTGGGAGGGTTAATCTGCCTCAGCTGAGCAGGCACACCCTGTGTATTGGCTGAAGGTTTTATACAAAATTGTAAGGACTAAACGTTTCCCATTGTGCTATACCCTATCCCTTAAACATTTCTACTTGCTTCTCATTCCAAAATGACTGAACCCGCAAATAGCGATGCAAGTGAGGAAGGAGACGAATTTGCTAATGCTCTTAACATTTCAGAAAACTGCCGACAGGCAGTAACTGTGAAATGATTAGAACATGCATTACATGCAACAGGTGGCCATGTTACCTTCATGATTGAGGCACACAAGGTGTTTGGATCAGAGGTATTCTATTCCTGGGTACAATTTCCACCTGCAGATCCACAGACACACATATTCCATGAATACATTGAACTGGATCCACCAGAAGAATACATCCCATATGAGGACATTGAAGTTCCGTCAACTTACCAGCAACATAAAAACTGGTTTAAAAGTGCCCTAAAACACACAACTTCAGTCGTAAGACTAGGTACGCTCAGCATAGGAGGAGCGACCTGGCCGGTCTCAGGTGCTGACATTCCACATCCTGACATAGACACACTCCCAGTAGGGGAAGTACGTACACTTTACAAAGAATTAGTCAGGCTATACAGACATATTGTCCAGTTTGTCATGCGAACACACACATTACAACCTGCAAGAGCTGCTCCACCTGGGATAGTCCAGACCCAGCCCATACCAATAATTAGTGCACAAACACTAAAAGCAATAATGGGTGTGTTCCCATCAAGAAGGGATCAGGTACCATTCTGGATAGCTCAAAAAATAGTACAGCTGGTAGCAGTATTTCCCCGTACGGGTCCGCAATAAAAACACAGAATATTAACAATTTGCTTGCCAATGGGAATGGTTCCCTCAATTGAGGATTGTACCAGATGGGGAACAGTCTTTGCTGCAGTATACATTAGAATACACGGTACCCCAACCATATCAGTTATTCCTGAAGTATTAAAACAGATACAGAATGAGTATGGGGCAGGACCTGCCCTGGACTTGGGGATGAAAATTATAGGTAATTTTGACCAAGTCTTGGCAATTATGCTGAGCAACATAAAGGGGAAAGCAGCAGTGGTGGCTATACGCAAATGCCCAAGGGAAACTCCTGCAAATCACAAGCGGGCATTACCAATAATTATCGACTACTTCTGTGCTTCATTAGGCAGAGATAGTTTGGGAGACAAACTCAGGAAACCACTAGTGGTGAGTAGTTCTGAAAAAGAGAACTCAAAGCAAGCACCCACGTCTTCTAAAAAGAAATGGGATAATAGTCAACCTAAAAATAATAATAACAGAAACACTTCATGATCAAGGGGTGGGTCTCCCCAACAGGAGTCCTCTGAAAAGAGGTATAACCTTAGGAATATTAATAACATTAGGAAACCTGATAGGTATCAGGATACTGATACACGTTCCTTTTGTTCCCTTCAGGGTTCATCAAAAAGCTCGGTGAGGCAAGGACGGTCAGAACAAAAAACTGAAGATCGACCAAAGGGAAAAAGGGAGACACATCACACTTCAGATTTCATTATCAAACAGGAAGAGCAACCTAAAGCAAAGAATCAATTCAAAAAGAAGAAAGTAGCTGGCTTAAAAATTAGAAATGCCCAGGTTACTGAGGACTCAGCTTCTGAACGGGTAATGGGCTCTGACGATGCCAGACAGCTTGGCAGAAGTAACAATCGCTCACCAGAACATGAAGGAATTTCTGGTGACAGCAGTATTGAATTAATATATCATGGTGGAAAGACCTGATACAAGATTGAGTGTCCCTCACAGACTACATGAAATGAATCTCCAAATAGAGGGGGACATCTCAAGAAAAAGTAAAGGTCTTTTTTGGGAAAATTTGAGATTTGGATATGATATCCTGTTAGCAGAAAAAGATTGGCCGCCTGAATTTATAATGGATTGCTCAAAGGGGGAAAACATAATTATGCCTGCTTTTTCCGACCTTCTTCCTGTTTCCTTAATACACTCATATGCAGGGGAGTGGGCACAAGCACTAGCTCCGGCATTATACCGCAACCATGTAGGGTGGGATGTGGAGTCCAAACATCACGAAATTCCAATAAAAACTACTCCAACTCCACAGAGACAGTACCCTATTAAAAAATGAAGAGAAGAAACTGGTCAAAGAAATTAGACCGACTTGAATACCAAGGTGTGATTGAAACTTGCACCTCGTCAATGAACAACCCTTTATTTCCCGTAATGAAACCTGACTAGACATATCGTTTGGTTTTAGATTACAGACACTTGAACACATGCACAAAAACGTTTGCAGTTCAGAATGCACACAGCGCTGTATTGATGAATAACATTGTGTGGAAGAAATACAAAACAACACTAGATATCTTGAATGGATTCTTCTGCTAAAATATAGCTCCTGAAAGCTGATATTTGATGGCATTTTCTGCCCTCAGCCCTCAGCGTCAGTTTTCTTGCCTGCCCCAAGGCTATAGGAACAGCCCTGGGCTATTTTCGGCTAGGTTATCAGAGCTATTACAAACTTACGATGAAGAGGCAATGTCCTATGTAGATGATATTTATCTGACGGACAATTATTACCAGATCACTTGTGAAGGGTGAAAAACATAATTGTTACTTTTGCCAATTTGGGCTACAAATTCAATTTAAAAAATTTAAAAATTGCCCATCTCAGCGCCCTATTCTTGGGATATGAGGTGTTAAGTGAAGGCAAAAGCCTGGCCGCAAATTTCCTAGAAAAATGCGTGCTAATACAGCCTTTTAAAACTCTGAAAGGTTTACAATCCATATTAGGATCTCTAAATTTTGGCAGAACATACATTCAAGACTACGCAGAAAGAGTCAAACCTTTCTATGGCTTAATCAGACCAGAATTCACAGCAAACAAATGGACTCAAACACATACTGACACTCTACGTTCAGTTCAAGCTGACATGATAGCTAAAAAACACTTGCAGGCACAAGCAAACGTCCTCAACCCAATAATACGGGTCATCCCCGGGTTATTAGGGTAATTTATTTCACATTCAATGAAGGTGAGACACTCCCTATCGCATACAAATCTCATCTGTACACAAATGCTGAAAATAGATTTGCAACAACAGAAAAAATTCTGACAGCTGTACAGACTGCTGTAATGACAGAAAGAGCACTAGCACAGGGGAAACACATCATTGTTGTTGCTTCAATACCGACTTTAGAAGCGGTAACTAAAGCCAGCATTCCAAATGCAAAAGTACTGCATCCACGATGGATGCAATGGGCTAATTCTCTCACTGCAACAGATGTAGAATACAGATACGATCCAAGACTTACAACAGAAGCATTCCTGCAATACGAACAAGAATACCGTCTCCCGAATGAAATCTTGCCTCTAGATCAGCACAAATACATCATTTATACTGACAGTTATGCGCAACCTGCCATAGGAAGTAAACAGCAGTATAGAGCTGCATGCTCTATAGTGAAAGGTCGGATGCGGGAGGGTAAGCAATACGAACATGCAATCTCTAGGAGACTGTACCGGGTAGCTAGCAGAGCTAAAAGCCCTGATACCTGCACTACAGTATACGGATCGGGAATTCCTCACACTGATTGTGTCCGATTAATTTTACTGTGTGCAATCTTACAATGAATATCTTCACTACTGGTGCCAGAATGGATTTGGAGACACCAAGGGTGGCACGATAAAACACAAATTGTTATGGGAAAAAGTGGCTAAACTGAAAGCAGCACTGACACGGGCTCAAGTAATTCACACCTTGAGCCATCAGTGTGTTGGCATACATGCTGAAGGAAATTCACTGGCTGATGAAGCCGCCAAAGTGACAGTGCGAACTGTTGCCTTTGCCGCAATCACTCATACACAATTGAGAATAGATGGCGATATACAAGTAGATACCAATGCCTCAAAGAATGGCTCATCCGCCCTGCCAAAAGGCTTTCCACTCAAGTACTCCTACAAGTTAGATTTGCATAACACACCGTATGGTCTAATTACAGGAGTAGGGGATATAATAATACCAAACAAAGATCGCAGATTAGAGTTAATACCAGCTACACACGAGGGTCTAGGCTCAGCACACACAGGAGTCACTGCAACAATTTCATTACTGAAACAGCGTTACTGGTGGTCGGGGCTGACAAAACAAACAATGGACTATGTCCTGACTTGCGATATTTGCCAGCAGATGAAGGGTTCAACCATTCACAAGCCAAGACAAACGCCATTACTGATTTCAGCCAGACCACTCACATGAGTCTATTTGGACCACTGCGGCCCCTTAAATTCAGACGGGGCTTACAAGTACATCTTGGTGGCAGTGGATTCATGCTCTAGATTCCTATGGGTTTGGCCCCAACGCTCAGCTGGCGCTTGCACTATTATAAAGGATTTGCGAGTCTTCATCGGGACATACGCAATTGGCACGTTACATTCCAACCGTGCGTTTAGCTCTAGGACTTACAAGGAATCCATGGAAGGTATGGGCGTGGCCTTGCGGTACTCCTCCCCCTACCATTCTGAGGGAAATTTGGTGGTGAAGATGAAAAACCGGGACCTAAACTAATCCTTAACAGCAAGAGTATAAGGAGCGGGCGGTACATGGGTCAATCACCTATATGGGGTCCAGAGGGAACTTAACAACATGCCAATTTTATTTATTTTATTTTATTTAGAAAGTTTTCTATAGCGCAAACATGACCACCGAGGGTATCAGAGCACTTTACAGTTTACACATCAAGAAGGATACAAGCAATCAAAACAGAACCAACTAAGCGAAAAATTCATAGTCCTGTAAAGCCTGGCATTCTTGTGACCCCGGCAGCTGGGCCACAAATCTGCGACTGAGACCTCAATATCGAATGGCATAACCAGTCCGGGCAGAAATGTCTTCATCAAGAGCACTTTGATTTCCTTTTTGAAGAGCACAGTGGAAGGATTCACCCTGACTTCAGGGGCAAGGGAGTTCCAAATCCTGGGTGCCATACATGAGAAGGCTCGATTGTAGGTTTTTCTTTTCTTGAATTTTTGTGGTTTGAGCAATAGGGTGCTGGTTCTTCTGGGGGATCTCAAACCACATGAGAGTTCCAGTTTCTGAGTGAGTTACAGCAGGGTATGGAAGTGAATGGCTTTGTGGGCCATGCATGCAATTTTTAACTGTATCCGAGCTTCAAATGGAAACCAGTTCAGGGACAACAGGTGAGGAGAAATATGGTTATATTTTTTAGCGCCTGTTACCAGCCTAGCCGCAGAGTTGAGGGCAACCCTAATAGGAGCAGTCTTCACTCTAGGCAGGCCGCAAAGGGTTGCGCTACCATATTCGAGCTTTGAGATCACTAAGGCTTGCACTGCAACCTCTAGGTCATGAGCGGGGAAATATGGTTTGAGTTTTCTTAGGATGCTGAGTTGGAAGTTCGCTCCTTTGGTGAGGGAACTGATGTGCTTCTGCATGTTCAGACTTTTGTCGAACATAATTCTCAGAGAGGTTGCAGAATCGAAAAGGTGAGGCCTACAGTTAAGAGCAGTAAGCTGATTCAACCATTTTTCCATGACCGGAGATTGCTTGTGTGGTGCGATTAGGAGGAATTCCGCTTTGAGAGCATTTAGCTTCAAGTGGTTATGTGTCAGCCAGCTTTGAGTTTCCTGTAGGACTGACTTAAGGGACCAGATGTCCTCAGGGGAGGCGATCTTCAGGTACAGTTGTGTATCATCCGCGTACATGTGATAGTGAATTCTGGATGATTTCAGAATTTCTGTCAGAGGCTCCAAAAACAGGTTGAAGAGCGTGGGTGAGAGCGCTGAACCCTGTGGAACCCCCAGCATGACCTGCGAAGGATGAGACAGGGATTGGTTCACCTTGAAGCTTTGGAATCTGTTATGAAGGAATGAGGAGAACCAGTTTAGTACAGGCCCAGACAGC
The DNA here is from genome assembly GCF_964204655.1 of Triturus cristatus. NCBI lineage: Eukaryota > Metazoa > Chordata > Amphibia > Caudata > Salamandridae > Triturus > Triturus cristatus. The sequence continues at coordinate 1,029,447,771 of NC_140583.1, forward strand.
CCCATCCTGTGTTCCAGGAGGTCAATTAGGTTATTGTGTTTGACAGTATCAAATGCTGATGAAAGGTCGAGAAGGATCAGTAGGCAAGGTTCATTTTGATCCAACATTCTTAGCGCATCATCGACAATGTGAGTTAATGCAGATTCTGTACTATGGCCCGGGCAGAAACCAGATTGGCATTGGTCCAGGAATTGTAAATGATTGATGTGGTTACAGAGTTGGACGAGCACACATTTCTCCAGGAGCTTTGCCAAGGTGTGGATGTTAGAGATTGGGCGAACGTTATGAAGGTCCATGGGATCAGCAGATGGTTTCTTTAGATTTGGGGTAACGTGACCCGATTTTAGGCAATCCGGAATAGCACCTTGCCGAAGTGATGCATTGACGATCTTAGTCCAAAGTGGGAGCAAGGAGGTTCTATCTTCCGAGAAGAGGTTCGATGGCTGGGCAAGTCGTTGTAGTGATTAGAATGGTTTAGAGTAGCCATCGTTTTGCGTACAGTGCTTTCATCCAAGGTTTGGAAAAGGCTCCAGGATGCGTAGTTTTTGGGGAGGTAGGGCTGAGCAGAAACAGTGACATCCCACCAAGGAGGAAGGAGGGTATTCTGTGGACTGATCGATAGGTGATCAAGGGCAGAGCATAGTTCAGCTTTGATCTTAGTATTCTTATCCGTGAAGAAATCAGCAAATTCTTCGCAGTTCGGCAGTGTCCCTCGACCCAGTGCCGAGAGATTAGTATGACTGTTAGCTTGGGACTTGATGAGTTGAACAGTTTCTTTGGACTGTTTTTTGCTTGCTCTAGTTGATTTCTGAAGAAGGTGGCCTTCGAGCATTTGATGCGCTTGTTGTAGATGCTTCTTAGGAATCTCAGATGGTAGAGATGTTCAAGGGAGGGATAGGATCACCACAATCTTTCCGCAAGTCTTAAATTCCTTCTTTTGGTATTAAGACTATCAATGAACCAAGGTTTGGAGGGTTTGGAGGACAGTCTTTTAAGCTGTAATTGCGCAACCAATTTTAATACATTAGTCATTGAGCAGTTATAATGGGCCGTAAGGTCATGGACATCCAACATGTTCATAGGAGGGGGCAAGATATTATCGCAGAGAGCAGTCAGATCGTGTGAGTGTATGTTCCGTAGACATCTTTTCAATTGTTTGGGCTCTACTAGCTCTTACCGACTCTAGGATGAGGAAGGTGATGTAATAGTGGTCTGTTCAATCACATGGGAGGATCAAATCCAGAAGGAATGGAGTTGGGCTTACCAATGACAAGATGTAATGTAGCTCCTTTAATATGAGTAGGGCTGTCAAAGATTTGGATTAAGTTGAGGTCTAGTAGGAAGGATTTAAGTCTATTGATCACCACATCATTCACATTGTTCCAATGAAGGTTGAAATCTTCCAGGAAGATCTGAGTGCCATGGAAATCTGCGTTAGCCAAGATAATGTCCATGATCTGTTCTGTGAAGGGAAGGTTCTCGTGAGGCGGGTGGTAGAACGTGTGCAGTTTGAATGGGTGATTAAAGCTACCAGCCACTTTAATGCATAAGTGTTCACAAGATGGCAGGAGGTCAGATTGTAGTACTTTCACTTGTAGATTGCTATGATGCAAACAGGCGATGCCATCACCTTGTCTGCTTGCTCTGTCCAACCTAATGATATTGTAATTGGGAGGCACTAAAATGTCCAGGATGGGAGCAACTGAGTTATTTAGCCAGGTTTCAGTCAGAATTACAAGGTCCAGGTCCTGTGCAAGGATGAGGTTGGCAATGTTCGCAGCATGTTTAACTGCAGAGCTACAGTTTAGTGGCACACATTTGAGTCTTGTGTTGGTGTCAGTTGGTGCATATAGTGTGGTGGTGACTCTCGTGAGGTTTCTCTCATTTAATGCTCTGGTGTTTAGCCTAGGTTCCCTGATCGGATCAGTGAGGATGGACTCAATTTGTTGCAAGTTTGTTATGGTGGAGGAATGTGCCGGATCATATGAAAGTAGGAGAGAATGAATATCCCTATCGGACAGAGCGGCTCTACATCTGCTGGGCTGTGAAGGGTCGTTAGGATGAGGAGCGGAAGCCCAACTATGGGGTGTGTGGGTGATGTAGGACGGTGACTGACACTTTGAAGGAGGGGGGTTGGGAGCCAGGTACACCCTTTAGATGGGAGCGAGCGGAGATGGTGATTGGTCATAGTGGAGCAGCTTAGTCTTGAGTTAGCTGACAGTTCAGCGGTGATATGTAATAGGCTACGTACCTCTGCCTTAAGGTGTTGGAGGCAAAGTGAGACCTAATTAAGTCTGCCTTCCAATGAAGTGTGGGAATGGGATTGGGAGGCTAGGTTTAGGGGACCCTGCAGTGCTAGAGAGCTAATAGAAGCGGGGTACAGTAGGGCAGGCGGCAAATATATGTGCCTAGAGGGGAGAGATTCCAGAAATTGGTGCTGGGTACTCAAAGGGTTGGGTAGGATAGGGGAAGAAGGGTAAGACGGATATTGAACCCTAGAAGCCTTTGGGAGCAGGCCGGGATTGCGGATTGGGCTGGGGGAAGGGATCAAGGGGAGAATCGGGCAATACTGTGAACTGTGGAGCTAGGGGAGTTAGAGTTAGCTATCCTAGAAGAGGGGAGAGCAAGCAGACTAGTATGATGACTGTACTGTCACGGCTCCTTCCCATCGGGCATTGAAGGAGATTTGTTCTTATGAGTAAAGGTAGCTAAAAGGGGGCCCTTCGGAGCTAAGGTAGGGTCACAAGATGGTGCTAGAGAGGTATGGAATAGACTTTGAGGAGACTGGGGGACCGCAGGGGAGCCGGCCCCTCCGGTGGGGGCGTATTTGATGTAAGCCACTGTATTCATGATGGTGGGGAAAACAATATCATATACCACTAGATTGCGATCTGAAGCTTGTATAAGGATGGTCCAGTTTTTGAAAAGGGAGATGGTGGCTTCAGCTCTGTAAGCCGAGGAGGGTGCAACCATTAATCTAAGACCATGTGGAGTCTTCAGGGAAGTGGAATTCTGGAGCAGAGAGTATTTGGCCTTCCGCCATTGAGCATGTTGTTTAGTGTAGAAGATTAGATCATTTATGGTAACACCTTTTTTGATGGAGAAGTAGGGATCTGAGATAAGGGTTTCCGGATGGGTTTTAAGTAGTCTGTGTTTTAATTTTTTTGTGCCATTTTTGATAGGTTAGGGGGATATATGATTTGGACATCATTATGGCCAGCCGGCTCAAGGTTGGGAGAAATGGAGTTTGAGAATTTAGGATCCATTTCAGCGCTCGACTCGGCTTCTGACATAGGAGGCGCAAGTAAACCAAGAATCTAGACAGAGGTCGGAGATGTGTCAAAATAAATTGGTGTGACAGCTAAGGGAGAGTTTCAGTGGGTGAAGGTGAAGTGATCAGTCTAATTCCATTAGCTAACAAGGAAACTTTAGGTTCCTTTTGTGTAGACCAAGACCAATGTGAGCCAGACTATCTTGGGCTAAAAAGACAGGCGGATGGGCCGTGACAACTTGAAGGCAATTCCAAGGGTCGGATTTAAATCTGTAGATAGTAGGCAGTTCACGCAAGGCATTTAATGCAGAACCTTAAAAGGAAATCACCACAACTAATTATGTGGTAATGAGGAATAATGACCGCTCCAAGCAAGGCCAGCACCTGTGGAGATTTTTGTTTTGATTGCAGTAGGGAGTGAATGGAGGACATTTCGTGCAAGTCCTTGAAAGGCCAATTCAGAGACCAAGTGTGTTGGATATAGGTAAAAAGACGCCTCCTGGATGGTCCACGTGTATGGATGTATTTGTCCTATTTGCCGAAGGAAGTTCCTGTTCAGTAGATCATGCACAATGTTAAAAGGAGAACGCAGAGACCAAAGTGTGGGATAGAGGTAAATTGACCACTCCAAGATGGCCACCCTATGTTGAGGATGGAGCACACCTATTTCTCTTTCCATGTCTAGCAGAGCACAGAGACCAGGGAAGAGAGCGCCCCTCTTCAGTTTCCATAACATGAGCAGGGAGAACAAAATGGGTGCCCAACAAAAATACACAAAATCAAACAAAATGGGTGCATTTCATTGCAGAAAGCAGAACTCAGGGACAACACAAAGTGCCAGCAGGTCCAGGACAGCTGATCCGGAACCAGCAGAACAATCCAGGCATATGTGGCAACCTGGGTGTGAGGCAGGAAGAAAAGGCAATGGCTAGATGCAGGTAAGAGCCGGAGTGACTTGCGATGAGCGCAGTGTTAGACAGGCAGCCCTCACGCCCCCAGCACTCATCACTAATTAAGACTACAAAGCAGAAGCAGGAAGGATCATCTGGGAACAAAAAGAGTTCAATTCCGGGCAAGAGCACCGCTCAGCAGCCTTCACTGGCAACCAGGGGAACCACAGCACCTCGTAATGTCCTGCTTAGTAGCCAGGAACGGGGCGACGCTGTGCAATCTCTGCCGGAAGCGGGCTTTTCCACAGCGCCTTATGGAGCGCTGTTACGCCTCACCACAGTGCCTCTTGGAGAGCGGGAGCAAGAAGCAACGCTGCAGGGGTGGCTCGGACCCCCGAGCACAGCCCCACATCCAGGATCTCTGCAGCGGGGGGCATTTCCATGGTTTGCCCAGAGATCTACTGCCGCCAGGCAGAGAGCCCGGGGTGCGCCACAGGGTATCAGAGAAATTCACCCAGCGGCTGAGGGGACTGGAATTGGTAGCCTCAGATCCACTCTTGAGTCAGAGGCTGTCCCAGGGGAGCATCGTAGCCATAGTAGGTTACCAGGGTAGGTTGCTGGGAAAACAGTTGCATTCCAGTCGAATTCTTCTTTGCGGGGATGTAGAGTAGACCGTTGCATTGCAGTTGCATTCTTCTATGCTGGGATGTTGAGTAGAGGGGTGGATGGGGGGCATAAACAAGGATGTTCACAGCAAAGTCATCCGTTGCCCCGGAGCTTCTTGGTAGTGCTCCAGAATGGCAGCCATCTTAGAAATCTCAATGGAAGTCAAGATGAAAGCCAAGAAAGTCCTTGGGAGGCCGTACTCCTTATGAAATTCTGTTTGGGACAAGAATGTGGGTACCTGATCTCAATTGTGCCAGCACAATGGTGGATGCAAAACCATTTGAACTAAGTGACCGTTTGGCTGTTTTACAGGAACTCAATGAATTCCGAGCACTACAAAGCAACGTGCAAGTCAAACGCACTGCCACTGGGGAAGGAAACCAGTTCCGGCAAGACCTGCCTGGGTCTCGCAGATTGGGGACCTGGTCAGGGAAAAGATCGTGGACAGAAGAGAGTTTGGGCCATCATACAGAACAGCTGTACCTGTCCTGGTGGTAGTAGGAACAAGAACAGTACTACTTTCTCCTCTTGCCAGCAAAAAAGAAAAACGATGTGTCCCCATTGATCTGATAAAACCGCATCATGTGGCCGATTCTCAACGGTAGGCTGCATTGGGTCCTGAGTAGCCACAGATCTCCTCCTGCTACTATACAGCAAGTTCAGATGGAAAGACTGATAACATTTCAAAACTCCACAACACAGAGTGATGGAGCAACAAATAAGGGAGTACAAATCACACCAGTTGAAATTGTAAAGCATCAAGAAGAAACAGCAATGCAAGTTGCAATCTGGACCAACAATGATGTCTACATTAATGTGCCTTCAAACAACACATCTGCCAGTTTTACGAAACCTGCTGAGCTACCAAAGATAGATCGAACTGCGTCTGACTACTTCATCAACTTCGATGATTTTTGAGTTCCAAGTGAACCTGATCAAACAACACTCATTTCCAAAGAAAGAACATTTTCACCAATGTTATCTTTTGCTCAAAAAGCCTTACTTGGTGCCACCTTGGTTGCATATTTGTTCGCAATAGGGGTAGTATATCTGTTAATTTGGATTGGCACAGTGACTGTCTTTTTTCTGCTTCTGAATGAACATTATCTCCCAGAACGCTCTGCAGTACAATCCGTGAACTTGGTCCTGAAACCACATACGTCATCACATTGTGAACAAAGAGACTAGTCCGTGGTGAAAATTACAGCAATTCCAATACCTGATGGTATTGTTTGGGACAAAGTATCATATGATGTATATGGCCCCACTGAACATTTGAAGATTCCACATTTGTTTAAAATCTCTTTAAATGATTTCATTACTAACCCTGGGCGTAGTGGGCGTAGTGGGGCTACGTGGAGCATCGCGTAGTGTGGCCAAATCTACGCACACTCGCGCGCTCCACGTAGCCCCACTACGCGTCTGCCGCCTCCCGCCCACCCTCCTTTTAAAATAAGTTAAACTATGATAATAACATAAAATAAAATGCCTTACCTGCAGCGCGGCGTCCCGGGGCTCCCTCTTCCTCGTTGACAACTTCTTTTCACGAATGCGCATGCGCGGACGCCCGCGCATGCGCATTTCTCGCAAGAAATGCGCAGGCGTCCGAGCATTGCGCATTTGTGAAAAGAAGTTGTTGTCAACGAGGAAGAGGGAGCCCCGGGACGCCGCGCTGCAGGTAAGGCATTTTATTTTATTTTTTTATCACAGTTTACCTTATTTTAAAAGGAGGGCGGGCGGGAGGCGGGCGGCGGGCAGCAGGCAGCTCTGCTTCTCCCTGGCGTGTGCATAGCACTGCCTGCTACACCTACTTCGTAAACCGCGAAGCAGGCAGCGCTACGTACACTCCGTGGGCGAAGCGGAGTACTATGCCCGGGGTAATTCATTACCCTCAGTACACTCTCTGATGATTGGGACATTGAAACGGTAAATACTGGGCTCACAGATTTAGAACAATCTGTAGCGTTTTCTTACTGGGAATTGTATGAAGATACAACTGACTACGATACCATGTTTTGTAACCAGCATTATGGTTGCCATTTTCTGCTTAGGGCAAGGGTACCATGCACTGCTAATATGTACCATCAATGGGAACATTGCCCATCACCACCGAAAGGTAGTTCTGCCACATTCACACAGAAGTTTGCATACTTTTCAGGGTTCAACACATCAGACCCAGAATCGTTTTATTACAAACTTGCAATGACAAATGCAACAGCAAAGAAAATTATGCTGACAAATACTAAGCTGATATGCTCAGCGAACTTTTTCTCCCAACTGTCTATACAGGGTTTCGACTACTGGAGAGACACCATAGACACAAAATCCATCTGAGGGACAAGAGAGTGGCAGGTTCAGTGAACTGAGGCATTATTTGGAGCTTGCCAGATACCAGTACAAATGATTTTCCTGAACAGAACAGTGCAGCAGACTACCTGTTATGGGTTTGCAAAACTTAAAGACCTAAAAACACCGAGCATCCATTTACCAACACCTAGTAAAGGTACTTCAAATAACAAGCTAACAAGTGAAGGGACACATGGTACAAAAACATACAATTCTTCATTTACCGATTGGAAGGGTTGGTTGGTTTGGCCCATTGACACAAATATGTGTAACTCAAGATTCAAGGGTACCACCAAAGGGTTCAGTATCCATAGGCCCGACCCACGCTATGGTACACATAGACGACCCAGGGGTAGTGACTTCCTATAGTGTCTGGAAGATGTGCCTAGATTGGCTAAAAACCTCACCACTATCACAGGTGAACACTTGTCCCTATTGTCTGACAACATGGATCTTAGAGATATCTTGTTAGGTCCCAATAAAACACATAGTAAACGCTTTGTGTATACCATCTACAATGAACTGTGGAAAATCTCCCAAACAGGAAGCTGCTGAGAGACTTCGTGAAATCGATAGAATTAACATAGAAAAGGCTTTAGCTGTGGTAGACAATGGCATGACCACACTCTTGTCTCGTATTTATTTACTGGAGAAGATTGTGTCCTCAACTATCGATATAATGGAACAAGATTTGTCTATTTTACAACATGGGCAATCACAGCTATGCGCTATTATGCTTCTGTGCTGGATGCTTCAATCACTACGTTCTGGCCACGTTCCATGGCGATACATAAAAAAGACAAATATGTTTTCGGCTTACAATCTGACCGACACACAATTGACCATGGCTCACAGAGATGTGAAGTACACCATGCTGCTCATCGAAAAACTAGAGAAGTTACCTTTTACTGTAGCAGAGTCGCCGTCCACAGAATGGGTAATTCATGCCCATATCATACTGCCAATCACAACAATCCAGTTCATATACTGCCTGAGATACTATCCAGTAGGCGGATATGAAGCGTTTAGCGATGGGTATATATGGGAAACCTGGGAGTTACCGTACACATAGGTGCAGGAACAAAGACAAGGAAGTTTTTCTGAGTGGTTCAAACTGCGAAAAGGCCTTAAGTGGGTCTTTAGTGTGTAAAGAAATATCGCTGCAAGGAGCATGTAATGCGTCAATAGCAAACTTGTCCTGATACCTTAAGAGTTCCCCAGCTGCTGTAATTCATCCGGTCTTTGAGTTACTTTCAAATGGGAGTTCCTTGATGTTGAATGACCAAGGCTGCTGTGGAATGACGCCCGGCATTGCTTATCTAGTGACCATCAACTCCAGGGTTGTTTGTTGTAAGCAAGAATTGTTTCCCCCAGCTCGCACAGTTAGGGAGGTACCACTGTGGACTTCAATGAATGTGTCCAACATAGGGTTTGATTCTCTGAGCATACTGTAAGCCATGCTGTTTAAGCATAATGTGGCCTTAACTTCAGCCCGAGAGACTTTTGATCTCCAAATGGCAAGATCTTCGGCAGAGATACAGGCTTTGGTCCGTACGAATTTCCCTCTCCATTTCAGGGAAATGGACCATCGTATCTTTAACATATCTGATACGAGTGGTATTGTACACTTATTTAAGAGCATTGGATCAGGTCTGTTAATCACCTTCTAAACCATTTTCGGAGTAATTCCATCATTTATGCAATCTGTACTAGGAAGCGTTTTTGGAGGGCTTTCTTTGATCCTGCTTTCAGTAGCGGGCATCCTGATTTTACTCCTATTGCTTCACAATGGATGTCAGCATCACTCAGGACATGGAGAGAGCACTGCTGGAGCATAGTTGTCATGAGCGATTGGTGTTATTATTTGGGTTACCTCAGCTTCAGCTGAGTGAGCATTGGTTCCTGTCTTTCAGACCGGCCTGGATTGATTGCTTTCTACCAGTATTCCACTGCCTCTTTTGCGGATTCGGACACGTGTTGGACCTCTGTCTAACACTTCCATTGGTTGCGCCGCTGGACATAGACATGCTCCTGGTGCCTTTTCGGGCCCATGTGCACAGTTGTCCACAGTGTATTCCCATGTCGAAGATGGCGTTCCTAGAGCCTCCATGGGACACTTCAGCTCCTGTTGGACCGGTGAACAGCTGTACAACGGATGTGCACGCATCAGCCTCAGGCGCACAGACATCTACTACTTCTGCTATGGGAAACAGCGATGACCTCCTCTGCTCACTTGATATCATACTAGAGGTATTGGAGGGACTGCCTCCTGTGGATGTCATGTACAGTGATGTTGAGTCTTTAGCGCAGGATTCATAAACAATTTGGCCTTTCCTGTGCTGGGAACTGTTTGGGCAATATTTAAACATGTACCAAATTGAAGGTCAAACACACTTTGTTTTATTCTTCTCCACTCTAGATGAACATAGAGGCGTTCAAGGTGCTCAGAAAAACAAATGACAATATATCCTAATATATAATGGACTTTTTTTTAACGCTTTGTAGGGAAGAATACTTTCATTCTAGACTTTATTTTTTATGAACAGTTTAAAACACTTTTTAAATATGCTTTTAATGTGAAGGATTTTTTGCCCTTTCTGCATTTACTATCATTACCTAGCTGGCCTTGTTGACCTTTTTATGAGGAGTGGGTGTCATGTCCCTTAGGTTAGTTCCATCATGTACATACCGATTACATACTTTGCGTCCCATCCACATGACATAACGGTATTACACAGGTGACCATTTACCCAGTAGCTTACTTCTCTCTCTCTGACATCAAGCCGTTGGTACCATATTTAATCCCTGTACCTGACGTATACAAAACAGATCCCCAGGCATGGTAGACTTATTCTGTACAAAGGTCACCACTTTTTTCATTCATGGCCAACAGCCAGCTGCATATGCTCATGTTTGTTTAGAAAAGGATTATCAGGGGATTAGCGAAATGTTTTCAAAACATATTGATTCTAGAAAAAACCATAGAGTGACCACTTTAGTATAAAAGACTCTCACCCCCCCTTACCAAGACAGAGGAAGAATTCCTTCCAGGCTGGACCGGGACTCTGCAGGCTGATCCTTCAACAAGCAGAGACCTGACATCCCTTGCGGGGTGCCATCCTCGATGCAGAGACGAGGTCCTTCATTCAGAACCATCAGGTGAGGGGTTAGCACTTCCCCGGGGAATTCTTGGCTCAATTAGGTGCCATTAGGACATATCCTAGCACTTATACATACATGCTTTACCTACACCTCTAGGCTAGGCACGGTTAGGTAGGATACGCATTTTAGGAGTATGCCAATGCTACTGTTTTATGTAATATAATTTGTTCATCTTATTAGCACTATGGTAGAAATGTATCTACTTTTTACGATATTGGTACTAGCAATAACATTTGCCTGCTCTTGTCTTTTGATTGTCACAGCTAACATGTTTCATACAAGACTAATGCTTGACCAATACATAATTATTTAAACCATTCTAATCATCATTCTATGTATTCTGAGAAAAGCAAGCATGAGTGACTGAGTGAAAGATACCGTATTGCTTCCATGATACCTGAGGAATAAGGGTTGTCATGTTCAGTGGTTGCCAGAAACTACCTACCACACTGTATAGTACAGGGGGGTTGTAGTGGCATTGTAGAGCTAGCAGGTCTAACGGCTGACTCGTCCTGTGGGGGAGTCCAGAGTCTGTCTTCACACCTAGCCCTCAATTTAGGTCATCCACAATGCGCAGATCCTAGGAACTACACGACAATAGAGAGAGGTAGACAGGCACAGACAGAGGAGCTACATAAAGGACAGACCAAGGACAATTAGCAGATGAGCAGCATCCGGACCTGCTGTTCTGCTCCCTGAAAGAGTTTAAGCTAGGGGTCTGCTTTCAGAGCAAGGTGGGGTGCCATAGCTCATCCATGCTGCCTTGATCCCATTCTAGTGGCAGGTTCATGCAGTGTGGGGTTGAGTTAAAAAAAATGTTTGACAGGGGGAGATTTTCGTTTCCAGTCCTGTCCTTCAGTTGAGAGATCCCAGTAAAGTGGCTTGTTTAGAGGGATTCAGGGGATGAAAGATATAGGTGAGAGAAAGGATCTGAGTGGGAGGGAGACCAAGAGAAAGATGGGAGAAAGGAAATGGAGAGGATAGCAAGAGATGAGTTAGATGTTTAAATGGGAAAGGTGATGGGGAATGAGGAAAAGACACAAGAGAGGGGTCGGCAGGACAGAGAAAAACTCAAGATGTAAAGTGAGGACTTTGATAGAGCAACCTACCAAAGAGAGGAAAGCTTTGGGTACTGTGGTGAGAGTTAGAGGTACTCGTTATAATATACTTCCTCAAGTTCAGTTAGTGATCTCTTGAGTATCCTCCACACTGGGAACCCAGATCTCAACTTAAAAAACATTTGTGCTCAGCGTTGCACTACAATTAAGTATTTTCTACCTTTACTGGGGCAAATCGCTTTAGTTTGTCAAGGACTAGAAAAACTCACTGTTTTAATGAACTTTCATTTATGAAGAAGGAACACGTTGTAGTGAAAGGAGCAATGTATTGCGTGCGACCGAGTGGGGGAAGAGTTTGCGCAGATCACTGCACTGCGATTGGCTGAAGAATCGATACCTAGGGTCAAGTCAATCAAAACCATTGACTGTTAGACCATGGGATGTGGGGCTCATGAAAAAAAACTTTGCAGATAGCTCTTGCATCACATTATGAAAAGTATTCTCACAAAGATGTTATATATTTTATTTCTGCTTGATAAACAGACACAATAATGTGAATAAACACACTAATTATACTGAAAAGTGTAAACAATACAGTATAAGTTAAAATAACAGTTATAATGGTATAAAACCTCATTGACATTTCATATCTTTTATATATCTAATACTGTCCTCCGAAGAATTGTAACACTTGTCTTCCATTAGAAGTATTCAAAATAAACATTCTACAAAATGTTGGCTCAAGAACAGTAATGCTGGACAAAAAATTTCCACATGCATCAAGTCTTCTGGAGCCGATTGTTACATTGAACACATCGAATTTTGGCCATTATTAAAATTCCATTTTGCACAGTTAATATTTCAGTATAAAGCATTAGTTGTTAAAATGTATAGAAATCTGTGCAACTAGTGATCACTAAGTAATTGCAGACAAGGTTGCTTCGTTTTAAAATGTCTATTTATGCATATCCCCCCCACTGTGAACTTCCAAACTGTAGCAGTATATATCTTTCTCAAAACAAATGTATTCTAAGAATCTCGCGAAGTTCAATGTCTGTTTTTCTTGCCAGGAACCACCTCAGTTTCGAAACAAACTTGCAAGATTGGGATGAAATCTCCAGTTCCCAGTGGATACTTCTTAAAAAATGAGTGGAAGCCATCTTTTTGTACCCTCTCTACCAGTACAGCCACAGACATTCAGATGGACAAGTGCCTGCGACATAAGATGGTCTACCTAATGGGAGATTCCACTCTGCGCCAGTGGATAGAGTACTTTGGAAGCATGATGAAGAGTAGGTTTGTCCTTTGTGTTTGAGAGAAGCAGAAATCTCTTTGGGACAATCGCAGATCTCAAAATGCCTTTGTTTATTCCCAGAAATCAATGTTGGTGGACGTGCAGTAGGGTGAAGTGAGTGTCTATGTTCACTCCAAGTCTGATTAATTGTGTTGACATTTCCTGTGTATGGCTTGTGGTAATGTTTGTCTTCAGTCCACAGACACAGGGTGAGGTGGGATTGCTATCGCAAGCTCCACTTCTTCATGGGGCTATGCACAGAGCTGGTGAAGTTAAACATCTGCAGAAGTATATTGGCAAGAGAAATTGACTTCTGATTCAGAATTGTTTAAGATCCCCGGGATCGCTCTCAGAACACACAATAGTCCAAAATTGGCTATGTGCCAGAGGGTACATAAGGACGAGGTCTAGACAAAACACCATAGTAGCTGATAGGAGATCAGGTCAACGGTCAAAGCTGTGATCCACTTTATATGAAGCCATGTGGAGCCATGTTAAGTTTAAGCTTAATAGCGGGACCCTTAGAGTTGCATGCAGTCCTCCATGCAGCTCCAAGTGCGTAAGGCCTCTCAAGTTAGACACTCTTACAATGCGCAGAATCTCTTTTTGGTGGGTGGCACTACGTAAACCAGGAGAGGGGTCACAGATCACCCTGTAGTTGCCAGGATCCTCTGTGTAGGCCCACATTTACACAGGACGTTTTCTGACTAGGAGGGTGGTTGCTGGTCATACTGTGTGCTCACGAGATAAAAGTACCTCCATCCTATGGGAAAGGCAAACAAGATTCTCTTTGAAGCAAAAGAAAATCAAAGAGTGTTCCTCCACATTGACTATAAGGTATCCCAAAATCACTGTTACTCGGATATGAAATTAAAAAATACCCTTTGCACCTGGGAAAGACCCAATTCCCAGGCCAAACTAGAAGCAGAGATTGCCCAATTCCTAACCCGCGTAGTCTGCCGCTAAGAGAGGATCCTCAATACTAATGTTTAGTTAGGAGAAAACATAAAAATTCTCCCTGGTCTTCGGGAACATTTCCATCAACCTGTACCGGAGTCATCCTAATGGCAGCTTAATCCTACCACTGGATTATGAAGGGTGATCAGCTTTCCAAGGTCTATTTTTTAGGGATGAACTAATCCCAAAATTTCAAAAAGATATTCCTACGTTACTATGGACTGGACAAATATAAACAGGAGGATGTCCTTATCTTTTAAGGTGCTGGAAAGAAATGCATGTAAAAAGATTTCAGCAATGGGTCCTAACGATCAGGGGCATAATTTGGTCAGTATGATTAGTGCGAGGGAGTGTGAGTTTATGATTTTGTGACATTCACGCTGGGACATCTTGTTAACATTATATGAGCAGCAGGACATACGGGGGTCTTAATGTCTTAAAGAGTAGTAGAGAGAGGAGTGCGAATTGTTTGGGGTACTTAAAATGCAATATTTGTTAAACTAATCAACATTTTTAAAGGATATCAAAACATAGGCAAGAGAGTGTGTGTTTTTGTCAGTGTGGGCATTTAAAAATCCCAGGTAAAATCTGGCAGACACTTCACATTACCTGACTGAAAGAACTTGTACTCAACTATTTTCTACAGAATACATTTTTTTAGAAGGGTGTAATACCCCAAACCACCCTCCTGGAGGTACACCCCTGCTAACAATTGAAGGAAAAAAACAAAGCTTCAACACAGCTCCTCACACTAAAGAAATCAATTCCAGACTCTGCAGAAGGTAATTTACAACTCACCTCACAAACTGACAAAGCACATAGATAAAAGTCACACAAATGATAGAAAGGCAACCTCATCAGGCATCCCGTGCCTTCTCTCACATTTGCAGGGTAGGGGGATCCAGCCACACCCATGGCAGCCCACATGCATATTAAATACTAATCCAAATGAAATCACAATACCACTCATAGGCATTTCCAATAAACCATTTTTTATCTGATAAGATAAATTATAAGAGACTTTTAAGACCCCCGTCAATGGTAGGAGTGAATTTCTGCTTCTAACAGAAGATATGATCCTCTGGGTTTGGTTCCTCCATTCGGTGAGGGAATTACATTGTTCTCATGCCAGAATATATGATCATCTGGATTCTCCTGCTTGAGCTGCTGTCATTTGTTGTCACTATATTCGCTATGCTCTTGTCCTGTGACTGCATGGTCACTTGCTGGGCCAACACTGAATTGGCACTCAGAGTTGGGTCTTGAATCATTGTCTTCACATTGTGCATGTGCAGGGCATTGGCAGGTTGTAGAATTTGAGAACCTTGATTTTGTGGGTATGAACATTTCAAGTGAACATTATTGGTCCAGGTTTACATTCAATGGCATGATGTTTAATACACATGTCGTTTACTGCACTTGTAAATATCATGTAAAGTTATGACATGATGTTCATTTTGTCCTCACTTGCCTTGCAGGTACATTTCTGTAAGTCTTGCCCCATCTTAGACCTTTCTGTGGGGATATTTTCTGAAAAGAATCTAGCACCTTTCCATCAGGCACCAGATAACATACAATCCCAGCTGCATATCACAAATCCAGGTTTTGCTGATTGCAAATAAATATTGCCATGCCTTGTTCATCTGTCTGTCACAAAGTGAATGTAAAAAGAACAGATGATGGACGGAATGCCAAACAAACCAAACAATCAGCCCCAGTCACAGATCTGGGTTAAATCCATTGTTGTTTTAGCTCGCCATGACATTCCAGTTTGTACCCAGCCATATGCAAATTAGTGTTGACCAAACTGCCAGGCTAAGTCCTCCCTGGACCGTAAAAATAGCATCCTGGGACCGGTTTCAGGGTAGCACCCTTTATCAGTGAGGCTAGCTCAAATTCTGTGGCATGGGGAGCACAGGGCCCACGCCAGGGCATACCCTGCCCACTAGGGCAACAAATGCAAAAAGAACAGATGATGGACAGAATGTTGACTAAAACAAACATTCACCCTCAGTCTCGGATCGGGGTTAAATCCATTGTTTTTTTTCTCACTGTTCCGTTCCAGTTTGGACCCAGACATATGCAAATCATTCTTGACCTTTCACCCCGTAGGGAACAGTCCGGCCTGAACTGCCAAGCCAGATCCTCTCTGGACCGAAGACAAGCATCCCGGGACCAGTTTCAGAATATCACCCCATATCTGCCAGGCTTGCTTGAATCAAGTGGCATGGCGAGCCAAGGCCCACGTCTGGGCATACCCATCCCACGTAGACTGACAAATGCAAAAACTACAGATGGACAGAACGCTGAGCAAATAAAACTTTCACCCCCATCACATATCTGGGTTAAATCCATGGTTTTTTTTGCTCGCTACGCCATTCCAGTTTGGAGCCACCCATACACAAATCAGTCTTGACCCTGCTCCCCATGGGAACAGTCAAGCCAGAACTGGCAGGCTAAGTTCTCTCTGGACCAGAAACAAGCATCCTGGGACCAGTTTCGGTGTATCACCCCTGATCAGCAAGGCTAGCTTGAATCTGGTGGCATAGCGAGCACGGGACCTACTTCTGGGTGTACCCTTCCCACTTAGGGCAAAAAATGCAAAAAGAACAGATGATGAACGAAAGGCTGAACAAATCAATCATTCACCCCAGTCACAGATCTGGGTTAAATTCACTGTTTATTTGCTTGCCTCGCCATTCCAGTTTGGAGCCAGACATATGCAAATCAGTCTTGACCCTACTCCCCATGGGAACAGTCCAGTCCAAACTGCCAGGCCAAGCCCTCCGTGGACCGGAAAAAAGCATCCTGTGACCGGTTTTGAGGTATCACCCCTCATCAGCCATTCTAGCTTGAATCTGGTGGCAGAGTGAAGGCAAGCAAGCAAAGATCTTCTGTAAGTTAGGCAATACTGGCAGTGTTGAAATGCCCTCCAACACTCACTCCCACCCAATTATCTCAAAATGTATGCGAATGCAGAAACTATATGTAATTTATCAGAAAACAACCAATGGCAATCTTTGTTCGTGCAAAACCAAATGCATTTTTCCATTTACCCTCTCCAAGTGAGTCTGAGCCAAAGCTGCTGAGGCCTTACTTCCCAGACTGGACCTACCAGACACCCTTACCTTAAGCAGTCACTAATCTATTTCCTCATTAGAGTGGTAGGGGACTCCTGGAAAAAAAAATCAAAGTACGGTGAAATATAATGTGTAGTTTTAGACACGTCAGCCTTAGGATGGTTTCTCCCCCAAACATTTTTGCCTATGTACCTAAAATTTTGGTGCCGAAATTAGTTTCTGTTGGCATTAGGACTCTTTGCACTTTACCACTGCTAGCCATTGCAAAAGAGCGAGTGCCCACTCCCCTAAACATTATTTATTTGGTTTACACATGATGACATATTTAATTTACTCATAAAGCCCATATAAAGTGGTATACGAAATACCCAGGGCCAGTAAATGAAATGCTACGAGTAGGCCTGCAGCACTTATTCTGCCACCCACTTAGGTAGCACCTCACATGTCCCAAACCTGCCATTTCAGCCTGAATGCAATTTTAAAATCCCCTTTTATGCATATGTCACCCCTAAAGTAGTCCCTGGGTTCTAGCTATTCCAGAGGGCTGGGTGCATAGTAATTGAAAGGTTGGACATGTACTTTTAAGATTTACCCGCCCTGGTAGTGAAAAACTCCTAAATGTGTTTTTTACTACTGTGAGGCCTGCCTGCCCCATAGGATAACATTGGGTTACCTTATTACATATAATAAGTGCTAACCTTTAATTGGGACCAGGCAGCCAGTTCACGTTTGGTAACAATAACATTGTAAAGAAAAATCCTCTTTAATGGTAAAGTCAGATTTTTAATTACAATTTTGAAAATGCAACATTTAGAAAGTTGGCATTTTCCTGCCCTTTTCCCATTTATGTCTGCAGCTTGTCTTGGGTCACATGGCTGGGTGTAACTGGCAGTTAGACATTGTGAATTCCTCCCAGACAATCACACAATAGAGGGATTAGGTGTGCCTGAATGGGCCATCTGCTGGCAGAATCGAGAGCGGAGCTGAGCACAACCCCGCTTACAACTGAATAGGGTGTGCTCTGCCTTTACTCAAAGGGCCTATCACCTCCACATTGTCGCTGCAGCCTCCACATTGTCGCTGCAGCTAGCTTGGAGCCAGGGCAGGGGAGTCAGGAAATTCCGTGCACTTCAAAGAACTTTTCTAGAAGCTTCTCCCACCTTTCACAGGAAGGGCACCAGGGTATAAATATAGGACTTCAGATTCACTCCTTAGTTCACACCTGGACCTGTGGAAGGTCTCTTCGACCCAAGGGTCCCGGATGACGACACTCTCTCCTTGGATAACTTGTGCAGACTCTCCAGCTGAACTTTACGTTCTCTGAACATTTTTCTTAAACTGACCGGGCCCAATCAACTTCTTGTATCCGTACAGCTTTCTATTGCGGTCATCCACATATTTCAACATTGACCCTGTCTTGCACGACTATATGTCAGCAGTTGGCACTTTGATCATTTAGGTGCTAGTTTTTAGTAAAAACTTTAAAAATTTATTACTCTGGTTCACTGATTGGATCCTTGTTTTGGTGTCAACTAATTAGTTAAACTTTACTCCAACAACCCAATTTGTCACATGGTATTGTAGTGATAATCAAGACCACTTTCCAAGATGGTTGCAAGATGGGATTGGTGACATTGTGATTTATAGATAGAAGTAAGAGGTCCACATCCTAGTAGGTTGTAGCAGCAGGTGGTAGTGCCTTCATGGCTACAGAAGAACTTCTCCCTAATGTTCTTTGGTCTCTAAGCTCTCAAGATCTGACCCTTCTGTAAAAACATCATCCTTCATACCATCCTCAAAAGGCCCTCATTAGCCTCTGCACACCTGCAAGGATTACAAACCCAATAGCTCTTCAGTCACTTTTCACCACACTCAGTGAAGTCTACCTCCTTCTAACTGCCGGCTCTTGTTAAAATATTTTAGCTACTGATACTTTTCAATCTGGACTGCAGTGTTGTACAGCTTCTTTCCACCAATGACATTTTATCAGTGATGCTATTTAGATGCTCAATGAACTTTCACTTGAAGACTCTCTTCCTGATTTACTACCTGTAGGAAATTGGGTTGTTGGTTGGGGGAGTGTGAACGCTTCTCAATTAACATCTACAATCACTGTCATGGCGAACCACAAAAAGTCATTAAATTAACCTGTGCTTAACTCTCTGGTAACTTGGCATGAAAGTAGTCAAGCTTAACTTAGGGGCAATGTGTAAAGTATTGATTGCAGCACAAACACAGTAATAAAGCAAAAGCAATATGGAAAAATAGGGTAAAATTTAATAATAAAATGAAACCAAAATGACAAAAATCCAATCTGTAGAACTGAAGATTTCAAGTTCAAAGTTTAGGTAAGTATAGCACCTAAAAGCACAGAGTGCCATTCGCGGTTATCTGGTAGTGCTAGACTGGGGGAAAGTCACAAGTTCAGGCTGACCACGATGGATTGTGAGCCAGATACAGGGACTAGGTTGCAGTGTTGAGTGTTGTGTGATCTTGTTGTGTGATCTTGTGCAGTAGGACCCTTGTGGTCCTAGGTTGACTCCTTACAAAGTTATGTAATCAGTTGGGAGGTATTAGGGTGTGTCTAAGTGTGGTCAATAAAGTCTATAACGCACTTAACAGTTACATATCGAATAATAATGACATGTATTACAGAGCTCCATGTGTGGCATAGTTTTTTGTGTACTCCAGAGTTGGGGTGGTTGCTACAACTGGCGACAAGTGGATGATACCTGCCTCGAAGAAACAAGACTGCTCTCACTGACAGTTTGACGAGGTCCAGCAAAGTACTTGTGCATGCCATGAGCACTAAGGAAGCAAGCTACAGTTGGCGTATGTGGAGTCAAAGCACCGCTCTAGCTAGTACAAGGCCCTCGAAGAAGATGAAGGCCCTACAGACTACCTCCGTCAGAGAGTCCACCAAAATCCTCCTGGTAAGGCCAAAAGAAGACAAAAGTAGCACAGAGCCACCATTAATACAAAACAGAAACACTTAAGGCAGCTACAGCCAGGTATGAAGAAGCACTAAAGACAACAGCTAGGTTGGAAGCTAGGTGGAAGCAATGGAAGAAGAGACAACCAGGCACAAAGAAATGCTGAAGGCAGAGGCAATCAGGTACAAGAAGCAAAAGTGTACTCACCGGCGAAAAGCAGACAGCGCAGTACCACCACAAAAAATCCAGAGAGACAACTCAGTCGCAAATACGGGTGTTGTGCTTACAAAGCCATTGGTTCATGCAGAAACTACCAAAAAGGCAGCTCGGGGCATACAGCACAACTCAAAAGGTCTTCAAGAAATTGAAGTTCTCAAATGGCCGCAGAAAAGAATGCCAAATATGATGCTGCTGCGATCTTGAAAGAATGTATGACGTTACAATGCATACATTTACAACGCATGCCTTTACAATGCAGTTTTCACATTGCAACATCCTTTACAATGCACACATTTACATCGCATGCCACTACAACAATTTTTTTTAAACTACACTTACAACACATTTCATTACATTGCATCATACCTTTACAATGCATACCATTACAACGCATACCATTACATTGCATTTAAGGTAAGTGTTGGATAGTGTAGGGGTAAAAATTACTATTCTAACTCCAGGGGGTGCAACAGTAGGGTAAGTGTTGGATAGCGTAGGGGTAAAAATTACTATTCTGACTCCAGGGGGTGCAACAGTAGGGTAAGTGTTGGATAGTGTAAGGGCAAAAAATACTATTCTAACTCCAGGGGGTGCAACAGTAGGGTAAGTGTTGGATAGTGTAGGGGTACAATGCATTGTAATGGTATGCGTTGTAATGACATGTGATGTAATGCCTGCATTGTAGTGACATGCGTTGTAGTGTCATGTGTTGTAGTGTCATGCAATGTAATGGCTGCGTTGTAGTGACATGCGTTGTAAAGGATGTCGCGATGTAATGACTGTGTTGTAAATGTAGTGCGATGTAATGACTGCATTGTAGAGGTTGTTTTCCTTGTTGAAATGACCCCCACTATTCGATACTGCCAAAAAGCTGAATATTTGCATCAGATGGACTGCATGGATCAAAATGTTTGCTGACTTCATAGATGCTAAAGAAGAAGTAGATACCAAAAAGATCATTAAATACTTATAGAACTTTGCAGGTGATGGTGTGAAAGGCGTGTTAAAGAAAATATTGCAAGCACACCAGATCTCATACTGTCAAATCAAGGAAACGTTGGAAGCCAAGTTTAATCCAATGCAGAATGTCGACTATGAAAGATACATGTTCAACCAGGCAGGAAAGCAACCTGGTGAAGTGATGAATGAGTTTTGATACCCTCATCAAGCATTGAAAATTCTGTGAATTCAATGAGGAAGAAGCCATGCATCTCAGAGTCATTATTCATTACCTCTCTGATTCAATCAGACAGCACGTGCTGAGTGAGATGGTCAGTCTAGAAAAGGTACTCATGGCTGCGAGAGCTGAGGAACGTGCAGATTGACAGGCTGCTGATATGGAACCTAGAGCATCCCAGAATGAACCAGCGTTGATCATGAAAAGTAAGCAGAAACACTGAGTGGAGGCCCAGAAGACAGTGACTCAGAAGAAAAATAAATTGTGTTTCTGATGCGGATTTTCGTCACCACACATAGGTAAATGTCCAGCCATTGGACCGACATGCAAAGGCTATGAGAGAGAAAACCATTTCATAAGGGTATGCAAAGCTGAAGAGAAGCCAAGTACGCCACTACAAAAAGAGAAAAAGGCCGCCAGAAATTTCCAGAAGCATTTTAGGTACGCACATAAACCAATTGAGTAAAGTAGAGATTAAACTAAGTAAATCGTCATCTTCCAAAGACTCTTCAGCATCATCATCAAGCAACAGTGAAGATGGGTGTGCAATGGCGATGTCCACCACGAAAAAACATGCGCATGTAGGATTGGCTTCTTGCAAAGAACACAAGTCAAAGAGAGATCGCCATGTGGAAGGACCCAACTCATTTGGCCGATGCTCCAAGATCCAGCTACAGGTGAATGGCTGCCCTATAACTTCCCTTATAGACAGTGGTGCGTCGATCAATATCCTACCAGCAAAAAATACAACAAACTGTCTCCGGTACCACGTCTAACGCCATCTAAAACAAATGTGTATTTGTGGGGTGCTTCTACTCTATTGCAAAGTCAAGGGACATTTATAGGGACCATGTGGCATAAGAAAACAACAGTACAAGCACCAATTCCTGTTCTACAATGTAATTCATTAAGTGCATGTCTACTCAGTTTCAGCATTGATGCGGACATGGGACTGATATTCATTAACCTCAATGCACATTCTGAAATAGTAAGTCAATTCCCGTAATTATTTCATGGACTAGGGAAACTTAAGACAATGAAGGTGCAACATCACATTATTATTATTATTTTTTTAACTTCTTTTTATTAAACAAACATCAGTGATATTGTACAACATTGCTTCACCCATTATTTGATTGTACATGCGCACTTCTCCTTACATCAGATTCTGCAGTCCAATGTTACGGCAATTTTCATGTATCAGCAAACAACCCTAGGAAAGTTCGAAGCCTATGTAACCCCAGGTCAGCCCCCTACCCCTCACCTTAGTATTCTAACTTCCCTCAAGGGTTTCTGTACGTGTCCCAATGGCTCCATACTTTTTTCCCATTTTTTTGGGCAACCTCTACTCTCATATATTGTTTTCTCAGCTGCACAGCACCAGTCCATATCTATTTTCCTTTGCTCTAACGTCGGTGGTTGAGTGGCTCCCCATGCCCCAGCTATATTCCTTTTGGCCACTATTGCCGCCACCAGTAGCCAAATTATAGGGTATTTTGGCCACGTTTGGTTCCCTGAGACACAAAATATATGCCACCTGACCTCAGCAGGAACTGTCTGCCTGATAACCTCCGACATTACCCACGTTACCTTCCCCCAGAACCTTTGTATTACCGGGCAGTCCCAAATTATATGAAAAATTGTGCCTCTCTGCTCACACCCCCATTGACAGCCCTCCGTAAGAGTGCGTCCCAACTTATGCATAAGTGTGCTGGTGGAGTATGACCTAGGAAGGATTCTTAACTGTATTAGTCGGAATCTAGCTCTAATTGCTACTTCTCTAAGGCTTTGCACAACCTCCGCCCAGTCATCGTCTTCTAATAACCCAACGTCAGACTCCTATGCCTCCCGTAGTTTGAGTAGATCTGGGGAGTTATTGATAATCTTCCTATATGTGCAGGATAGTGCCTTTTCCGGGATTGGGTGCAAAATTAGCCTGTCCTCCAACGGGCTATATTCAAGGAGTTGTTCCCCTTCTTTGATATGTCTACGTGCGTGTCCCAATTGCAAATAGCGATACCGTTCCGTGTCTGCTAATTGATACTCTTTTTGGAGATCGGGGCACGAGATTAACACATGGCCCCTCCATACATCTCCCAGGTGTACTATATCAATCAGTTTCCACTTACTAAAACCTTGCAGTTTGCCTACCTCCCGAAACATAGCGCTATCCCACAGCAGGGTTCTTTCTGTCAGTCTGTTGTCCCATGCCAAGAATCTATTGGCCCTTATCCACACATCCAACACTGTCTTAGTATGTGGCGGCATATTTCCTCTTCCTGTCTGTCCATACAGTGCTCCTGTGTACCCTCTGGCCCCCATCACCCAATGGTCTACACAATACTCCGGGTCATTTCTGTCTGCAAATATCCAATCATTGATCGTCATCAGATGTGATGCCCAATAGTATTTCTGGAGGTCTGGAATAGCCAAGCCGCCTTCATACACTCCACTCTGTAGTTTGGCAAGTGCTATTCTTGCACCTCCTCCATCCCACAGCAGCTTCCTCAACTTGTTTTCCACTTCTCTAAATAATTTGTTGGGTATGGGACATGGGGTGTTATGCAGAATGTACAACATTCTTGGCAGCCACATCATTTTAAACAGCACTGTTCTCCCCATCAGGGATATCAGCAAAGTCCTCCAGTGGGCGACATCTCGCTTTAGGCATTCTAACTGTGGCTGTAGATTTCCTACCAGAATTCCCGTATCTGTTTTGGTAATCAGTATGCCCAGATATTTAAAGGTATATTTGACCTGGAGTTTAATTTCCTTATCGATCACCAGTGGCAGCCCGTTTGATAACAACTACAAGAGAAATTTATCCCAGGTAGTCTGGTACCCCGAGTACCCCCAAATAGTTTGAAGATCTGTAGTAACCGGTTTACTGTGAATAATGGTCTCGTCGCACACAGGAGGACATCATCTGCTTTTAACGATATTCTCTCTTCCCATTATTCCCCCCAGGGATTCCAGATATCACTGGACCCCCCCTCACCCACACCACCAGCATCTCCAGCGCCTGTGCAAATAGAACTGGGGATAGAGGGCACCCCTGTCTCGTTCCCTTGTGAAGGGCAAAGGAGCGGGAAACTGTATTGTTCATTCTCACCCTGGCCAAGGGATTCTTATAGAGCAATTAAATTCAAGATTGAAATCGAGGACGGAAACCGAATCGTCCCAAAACCTTGAACAGATAGTGCCATTCAATACTGTTGAACACCATGCGAGCGTCAAGGGACAATAGTGCTGCTTCCACCCCTGGATTGGACTTTATTAAGTGCATCACCCCATATAGGTGTCTGAGATTAAGCCTGGTACTCCGGTGAGGCATAAAACCAGACTGGTCTGGGTCTATTAAAGTTGTGATTGGTACCAGGAGGCGATTCAACAATACCGTAGCCAGTATTTTGACTTACATGTTCAGTAAGGATATCGGCCGATATGAGCCGCCTTGGTCTGCGGTTTGCCCGCCTTGGGGATAACAACAATGGTTGCCTTTCACTGATGTATTGGTAGACTCCCCTCTTCCCTTGCCTCATTAAACATATCCAGTAGGTACGGGGCCACCACACTCGCCGTGCATTTGAATAGTTCCACAGGAAGCCCATTTGGTCCCAGTGCCTTCCCTGCCTGTAGGTCTTGTATGGCACCTATTATTTCTTCAGTGGTTATGGCTTTCTCTATGTCCTCCATATCCTTGTCAGACACCGGGAATCTCATTTCAGTTAGCAATTCCCTACAGTCCATCTCTGACCTGTCAGGGGTGGATGTTTATACCTCTGCAAAGACCCGCACCATGTACTCCCCAGTAGTGCACCTTTTTTCCCCCGTTTATCACGAAGTTCTGCTACCCAATTTCTGTCCCTGTCTCTCTTTTCTAACCAGGCAATCATTTTGTTGGCCTTATCCCCCAGATCATACACTCGTCTTTGTGTGGCCGGTGCTGCCGATCTTGCGTCGTCATTTACCAGATCTCGCAGATCCTGCCTCTTGAGGTCTAGTCTGTGCGCCAGTGCTTGGTCAGCTCTTCCTCCCTCTATGAAACTTGCCTCCATCTCCACCACTGCCGTTCTAGTCTGTCCCACTGCAGCCTTTTTCCCTTGTTCTTGCCACCTATTCTGGCCTGGACATGCCCTCTTATGACGGATTTAAATGCTTCACACAAGGTGCTGGCTGAGTCGACCGTACCCTTGTTCTCCTGGAAATAAAGTTGCACCCACTCACTAACTTTGTCAGTATCCTACTTATTTTTAAAGAACCACGAATTTAGTCTAAGTGATAGAGTATTGGATTGTGTCGGCCCATGAACCATCACCGCCACCGGAGAATGGTCTGAGATACCTCGTGGACCAATTTGGGTATTAGAGAACCCCCCCCTGTGCGTATATATGTCATCTAATCGAGAGTAACTACGGTGCGCAGCTGAGTAAAAAGTGTACTGGTGCATTCCTGGATTATGTAGCCGCCAAAGGACCACCAAGCCCATAGACTCCACAAAAGCTCGAAGTGGCTCCACCCCTCTCTCTCTAGTTGTCTCAGTTTCCCTGTCCAGCCCTGGGTCGATAGTAGAGTTCATGTCCCCTCCCAACATCAGCAGCCCAGATGGGAGATCGATCTGTAGGGCCCTCAGCACTGTGCACGTCTCCGACGGCATGGCTGGCGGAATTAACTTGAGACAATATTAATAGCTTGTCCCTTTCCCCGTAAGGGCCACAGACCTTCTCAGGGGGTCGTTCCAAATCTTCTCTTCTACTAGTGGGAGACCCGTCTTAATGAGTATTTCCACTCCTCTTGATCCGGATGTGTAACCGGCACGGCAGACTAGTTTGTATCTGTATCATCTAGTGCTTGGTATTTATTGCCCTTCAGGTGGGTTTCTTGAAGCAGTACCACATCTGGGGAGTGTCGATGTAAATACTGTAACACTATCATGCATTTAATATGATTACAGAAACCATTCACATTCCAAGACATGACTTTAAGGCTAGTAGTCCCTCGATGCCCTCCTTGATGCCTCCCTGTCACGTTCTGACCCTTTCCCTGTATTGTCACAGCCCCTGTAGACGCTGCCTGTTTTGGATTCCCCATCACACAATCGGCATGCTGTACTAACATCTTAAACTGACATTTCAATAGTGAATAACAACCAGCATCATAATAGAAACCTAGTAAGCACAACATTCCCGCAATGCATCTACCCCCCTCTCTGATACCCTGCTGGTGGATGTAACAACCCACACCTCCCCAACTCGCAGAGTGCCTGTCGTCCCAAACCTGGTAACTATATTGGGGTTGGCCGGTGCCAAACTGTAGGAGCGCCCCTCCAGGTAACTTAGGATGCCTGTTGTAGTCCTGTAACAACTTAATTAACTTGGTACTGGCAAGATTGTCTCTATAGTAAATAGTCTGGACTCCCAGACCCCCGACCCCATCCCACAGCATAAACCTGTCCTTTACAGTCCTTAGCACGGTGTCCTGCAGAAATCTTCACTTTCCAGACCCTCCTTCCACATTGCTTGATGCTGGGTTCTGTTATCCCTTATTCAGTGCTCTCTGTTGTCGTCTTTTGCTGCTCTCACCATCTCCCATGCTGAGAGTTGTGACCCACATTGCGCCACCCATCCAGCCACTCCTATGCTTCCTCCAGGGAGCTGAAGTACCAAGTTTTTCCTTTGGCAACAACTCTCAATTTTTCTGGAAACATCATGGAGTGTTTGAGTCCCTGGTCCCGCAGGTCTCTCTTCACTCCCTCAAATGCACGTCTCTGCCGTTGGACGTTTAGTGTGACGTCCGGGAAGAATCGAATCACCACGTTCTCGTGTCATAGGTCACCATGCTGGTGCGCCATCTGGAGGATCATGTCCCTATCTCGGAAGTTGAGAATCTTAGCGATGATTGTCCCTGGCGGGGCATCTGGCTTAGGCTTAGGGATGGGCGCCCTGTGCACACGTTCAATAGTAAAGTAGTTGGAGATACGCTTTGGCTTTAGGTGATTTAAAATCAGGTCTTCAAGGAATAGGTCATCACTGGGTCCCTCCATGCCCTCCGGAACCCCCACCACTCTTATATTTTTCCTGCTTGCCCGCCCTTCTTGGTCTTACAGTTTGGCGGCCATTACTTCTTGTTGTTTTGTGAGGGCCTGGACCTGTTCCTCTAGATTTTTTTGTTCTGGTCTGCAGCTGCGTCACCTCTTTTTCCATTGCGGCTACCTTGTCTGACATTTTCCTATGGTCAGCTCTCAGGAGATTGTCATCCACCGTTATTGAGTCTATTTTAGGATCGATCGTGCATTAAGATCCGCTATAGCTGCCATGATCGTGCTCAGTGAGGGTTCCACCAGAACTTACGGATATCACGGGTTTTAGGGACCCGAGGGCAGGAGCTCCACTAAAATGCCGCCATTGCCGTCGGTTCCGAAGCCACGCCCCTGCAACTTTACATTATTGAGGACATTTGCTGCTCTGGGACACCTTTGAATTGTTTTTCATTTACAGGAGGCCATTGAAAAAGAACTGAAAACATTATTAAAGCACAATTGAGCGCTCTGCTAGTCCGACGCCAGGCCAACAAAGCAATCAAGAGAAAGACATCAGGGTCCACAAATAGCACACATGATCACACAGCTGAATGGTGGCAATGTCTAATTCTGTCTTGATTTTGAACAAAGGATAACATTAACTTGAGGTGGAAGAGAACTACAGGTACATTACTACTTTAACTCATGAAGGTTTTTTCAGATACAAATGACTCCGTTTTGTTGTGTTGTTGGCTGCATAAATCTTTCAGGATGGCATTCACCAAATAATTCAACCTGTCACCCATGCTTGCAACTACAGTGATGATATACTAGTGTTTTGGGCCACAAAAAAGGAAAATGACAAAGCTGTTACGCAAGTGTGTTGTTTGCACGTTAAATGCACGTTAAATGCAGAAAAGTGTGAGGTTCACAAAACTAAACTCAAATTCTTTGGGCATATTTTCTCTGAAGGGGGATTGACTCTTGAACCTTAAAAAGTACAAGCATTCCTATCCACCTATCTCTGCAAGATGTAACCATGCTGCAATCCTTCTTAGGCATTGCCCGCTATTGCTCCAGGTACATTCATGATTTTGCCATTGTGAGTTCCCCATTACGGGAGTTGACTAGAAAGAATGCTCCCTTCCATTGGTCCTCTGAATGTGATCAATGTTTCAAGAAAATCAAACACGCGATTGGAAATGCAACTGCAATGGCTTACTTTGTTCCAAAGTTACATACTGAGATTGTTGTAGATGGAAGCCGGGTGGGGTTGGACCCGATCCTTGCTCAATACAATAGACATCAACATGTTTAGAGACACATTGTGGCCTAAGCCAGATGAAGTCTATCTCAGACTGAACATGCCTATTTTCACCCAGAAAAAGAGAGCCTGGCAATAGCGTGGGCTCGTTAACATTTTCATGGGTTTCTGCACGGAATGCATTTCACCCTTGTCACTGACCACTAGGCGTTGCTCACCACCTTCAGAAATCTGAAAGACAAGATGGCCCCTCACATCGAGGGGTGGGGGTTGAGATTGCAAGAGTATGACAACACTATTATGCATGAGCCAGGAAAGGATCAAAACCTCACAGATTGCTTCTCACAATTGCAATCAGGGTGCAATGTCTAAATCAGCTGAAGCATACATTAATTTCACAGTAAAGGCCAGCACTCCCGCAGCCCTATCCATTAAGCTGATCCTTGCTGCTACCAAAACAGACAGACATTATCACACTCTAAGATATATTTGCAGAGCAATCATGAAGAAAGCATATTCGACCTCTTGCAGATGACATTGAAAATCAAAAATTTAAGAATGTGCAGGAAGAACCTCCTTTCACTCAATAAGGTATCACACTAAGATTTGAGAATTGTCATACATGAGAGCTTGAGACAATAAGCTATTGACCTGGCACACAATGGACATCATGGCATTGTAGCCACCAAGAGAGCCCTCAGATCCATGAGTGTACTGACAAGTTGGTCTGAAGGTCCTATTGTTATACCTGGTGCCAGCTTGGAAGTGGAAGAAACTTTCTGGAGTTTTCCCCCCACAGAATGTTCTTGAATTTCCATCCTCCCTACCCTAGCTCCAAAGGGTCTGGGGTGACAATAGGCTAGTGTGTGTTCTTTATGAGTGCCCTGAGGCAGGTCCTTTGAAATGTAAGTGGGGCAGGGAATAAGCTCCTCCCAACACATCTTGGCAGGATGGTCCATTTGCCAACACCTAGTCTCTTTTTGTGTTGCTGTCAGGGAGGAATACACAATGGTCACCTGCCATGTTAATCATTGTCTTGTGACCCAGGACACAAGCTGCATGACAAGAATATTGCAACTTTCTGAAAGTGGCATATTCAGAATTGTGAGGTTTTAAAATGCTACTTACATGGGTGGCACAATAAGTGCTGCAGGCCCACTAGTAGAATTTAGGTAACAGGTCCTAGGTACATCTGTTACCACTTTACTAGGAACTTATAAGTACATTAAATGTGCCAATTCAGTGTTGGTCAATTGTGCCATGTTTTCAGGAGTGATCACAAGTACTTTAGCATTGATCATTAGTGTCAAAGTGCACAGAGTCCTAACACCAACAAAAACTAATTTCAACAAACAGGAGAGGGGTAGGCAAAAGGTTTGGGAGGAGACCACCTTAAAGCTGAATAGTATCACATACATCTAGAAATCAAAGAATTGTTCATTACTACCCAACTCAAAGCATACCCGTGGAGTTCACACTAGACATATATGGGTGAAGCAGATGTAGGCAAATAGCTCTGTGCACCCATTAACCAGTAGATAGCATGAGTTAAGTTCCTCCACATTGTTGTAAGGAGTACTTCGTTATATATGCAGATGTAACAATAAAGGAAGCCCCTAAAAGATAGTAGCCAATACAGACCAAATAGGGCCTGCCCATTTGCTACCAGAGACTATTGTGTCATCTACGTAACTCAAAGTTACTAATGCAGAAGACTAGGTTTTGTGCCAATATCTCCTCTGCAAATACCTTAGAGGGGTATTTCTACTCAAACACCATTGAGATTTTTCTGCTGTGTGGCTTTTTTGACATTCCACTTCAACACACCATACAATAAAGTAAAGTCTTCAAAATCTCAATTCGCTTATTTAATTGAAAATTAATTTCAGTCCGAAATGTTTATTAGTGCCATGATTTTTGGTTATTTTATTAACATTTTTCTGTCTTATATTTTGCAATTTGTGTAGGCCTCCAGTTCTTTGATCTGCATGAAAGTGGGCCACACCAGTCGTTAATGGCTCTGGATATGGGCAGGAACCTTAAAATCCAGTGGAAGAAGCACGGCCACCCATTTGTAACTGTGAGTTTGTACACTGTTAAGAATCACGCCTACCTGCCACGCGAGATCGACTTGGTGTCGGGCGATGCACACACCGTCCTTGTCATAACTCTTGGGCAGCATTTCAGGCCTTTCCCAATCGCCATCTTTATCAGGCGTGCTATCAATGTCCGCAAAGCTGTGCTACGTCTCCTGATCCGAAGTCCAGACACCAAGGTCATCTTGAAACTGGAAAACACCAGGGACAAGACCCCTGATGTAGAACGGTTCAGTGACTTTCATGGCTACCTCCAAAACCTTGCATTGACTTTCATCTTTCAAGATATGTACGTTGGCATCATCGACGCTTGGGACATGACCATTGCTTATGGTGCCTACAGTGTTCATCCACCCAAAGATGTCATAGCAAACCAGGTCAATGTGTTTCTCACATATATTTGCTGACAGGTCTCCGTGAGGTGGAGAGACGGTGTCTAAATTAATTGCATTTGGAGTGTTCATGGAATCGCAGAAGAATTGATTTTTTCATTCAATTTTAGCTTTCATCATTCATGTTCATTATTTGACTGACTGAGCAAACACTATGAGATGTATCAGGTAAAAGGTTTCGTGGAAACCATGTTGCAATTTGTCTACTGCAATGGCTGATTCAAGTCAACAGTTTTATTTGGCAGTATTTGAGTTTGTCTGAGGTGAAAACCATCAACAACATTTAAATTTGGTCTGCAAAATTGTATTTTTCAATTTGTATTTGCAACAATGAAAACATCTTTTTATGATCCAATGTAATGCTGACACAATGCACAATTAGCCATTTTAATACCACTGACATCTTTTACAAATGACAAATTCAAGCGCAACTCACAAATCTACTAAGGGTGCCACATATTCTAATGACAGTTTTGACCGCAACCTCAATAAATAATATTATTTACCACATGAAAATGATTAGTAGTTATTGCACAGAAACACTTTTTGAAGCTTTTGGTTCATTCAGCTAAACCTCTATCCATGCATAATAACTAATGTTTGCAAAGAAGAAAACAGTTATGGTTACGGTAAAGGAATTGAGTCTTATCAAAAGCATGGATGCAACAGAACAAGATGTGGTAGTGGGTTGTAGAAGTGGCAATAGCCCTTTTGAGTGTTCCACTCCAAAACACATGCAATAATGGCCTTGGGTATTTGTAATGCCTTTGATAGTTGTCCTTCTTAATCAAACATATTAAGGTTTTGTCTCAGTGAACAGACTCTCTAAGCAAGCATGAGGCAATGTTAATGGAGTTACAAATCATGAAGGCCTGTATATTAGTGTGTGCCCACTGTTACGTACCATCAGGCACATGCATTAAAGGTTTTTGCGAGTGTAAACGGTGCAATTCGCAAAAATCGTCCATTTGCAATCGCAAATTGGCCTTTAGCGATGCATGAAAGTGTTTGACAAGCGCAATTTAAGAATTCACTATTTTTTGCCAGTTCCTAAATTGCGATTGCATTTAAGGAATCGCAAATTCGAATTCCTTAAATGCAATTCAAGAAGTACTTTGAAATAGCGATTTCGCTATTTGAGATCGCAAATAACAGTGAAATCAAACTGGTCTGGAACTTGCAAAAACTTTGAAAAATGCGATAAAATGCATTTTTCAAAGTTTCAGATTACACACACACACGCCCCTGGGGCATGTGTGTGCCAACATGGGTGCACGTCACAATTTCGTGGGTGCAATAGGGTGTCCTTTTGACACCTTTGCACCCCTGAAATTGCATGCGCAATTTGTGAGTACATATTGTACTGGCAAATTGCGCATGCAATTTCCCATCCATTTGTATGGGCCTGTGGGCCCATAGGAATGAATGGGAAGCCATTTCTTAATTGCGACTCGCAATT
The DNA here is from genome assembly GCF_964204655.1 of Triturus cristatus. NCBI lineage: Eukaryota > Metazoa > Chordata > Amphibia > Caudata > Salamandridae > Triturus > Triturus cristatus. The sequence goes on from NC_140583.1 coordinate 1,029,480,054, forward strand.
TGCGAGTTGCAATTAAGGAATGTTTAGAAATCGCTATTTTTATTGCGATTTCTACAAGCATAGGCTTATGAGAGTCCCTGATTGTGATTCCTTAATAATCGCAATTAAGAGCTCGCAAAAGCATTTCCTGATGCATGTACCCCTATGTGACCAGCATGTGTGTCTGTTCCATGGAATGTTATGCTTCTGACACAATTTTTGCCTTTTAGTACAACATTAGGCACAGCAACCATATTTGTTATGGACAAGTACACACACTCTTTCATCTAGTGACTCACTAGATGCCTTTACCACGCATGCCTTTACCACACATGATTTTACTATGCAGATCCCTTTACCAAGCAGATGCCTTTACCACCCATTTTAATTTATTATTACACTGTCAGCTTCTGTGCCTATATATTGTCAAGTTTTTTAGATTTCCAGGTCTATCGTATTATGAACCAATTGCTATTTGTATTATAGTTTAATGAATTGACATACTGTGCACTGAATCAGAAATGTTTAAAAATCAATACGCAGGCCTGAATAATCGACAACCATCCAATAAGGCAAATGAATAATTTATTTATTTATTATTGTACAGGACATTAGAATTGCGAATCATGCTTTTAATGCAGTGAAGATTTCTATTAATAGGTTTTTATACAAAAGATAAAAAATATTTCTGTGATAATAATATATGACGTTCTTCAAGGTATTCAATGAATTGCAATCTAATTTACATGCAGTATGCCTGCATGTTTTTGTTTATTGTCTCTTGCCTAAGTTTGTTTCTTAACAAATGGCCCTCCCAGGTATTAAAAGCCCATCCCACACAGGCAGGGAAGAAGGAGGGGTTCCCTATCCAGCTTGCTCGCTCTGGCCTTGTGGTCTCCCGTCTCGTATCTGCGAATCCCCTGCCCGAACTGCCTGGGTCACTTCTTGGAGGGCAGAAGACAAAGGCCACCTCTGCATTAATATTCATCTATTATTATACCAAGAGCACTCCCCAGCCCCATGCAGGGGGGGAAATGTAAAGGAGATGGGGTGTGGGCAAAAAAATAGAAGTTGTAGAGAGTGCTGATGATGCTGGAACACAAATGACATAACATGAACGTAAGCTGCGCTACAGATGTTTTTCAATGAACTGGTGTGTGGGATGGCCTACTGTAACTTTTATAGAGGGGGAGACTTTAAAATTAATAAACTTCTTATTCCTACCATAATCATGCAAGAAAGTGCTGATGCTGTTCAGATAAAAGTCACCATAAAAGTTGCAACTTTAGAGCTGAGTAACTTGATCAGACTGCACCTGCTCCACTTCCTCCCACACTGAGCTAGGCTAAAACCCGGCACCCAGCCCTAAAAACCACTCCAACTCCCCCCACTCCGAGCCCCCGAGGCCAGCCTCTCCAGATCCTTCCTGTGCCTCTCTTCACCCATTCGCTCTGCAATGAGAGCGCTGACTGCCTTAACCATGTATGCGTGTGGTTAAGACATACGCGTGGTTAAAGCATATGCTTGGTTCGGGCAAACGTTGTTCCGCTTGCTTTAAAACGGCACAGTTGGATCAGCCCGAATTCTAAATGCTATTTCCCCTAAAATTACCCTTCCCACCCTTTACCACTACCCCTACCACTCTTAAACACTATCCACTCCTAAACCTTAAAGCACCCCTAAACTGTAAAGGTACTCTTACCGCCCTTCACCACTGCCCAACACAAAATCCCTAAAATTACTTGTACCACCCTTTCCACTAACCACCCCTAAATCCTAATATGACCCTTGCCACCCTTTACCACTACACACCCCAACCTTAACATTACTGTTACTACCTGATACGACAATCCACCCCAAACCCTAAAATGACCCATCGATGTAAAACACGTCCCTGTAACCTGCGGTTCTATCAGGGAATAGATATATATGTGTGTGTGTGTGTGTATATAAAGGTTACAAGGATGTTATAGTTCAGAAATGGAATAAAAGAAAATAGAAATTCATTAAAAAAACAAAGATTTAATTATTTTTTAACGTCTATTACACACTGGAGTGGGGCCGCATGGCCCCCTCCCAAGACCGATTCCAGCCCAGGTAAGTCCATCCTCCTGGGCCAGGCCTCTATATATTTTTTTTTAAAGGGGAGGGGGCTGAAAGCCCCCCTTCCCCAGGCCAATTTCGTCGCAGGGGATCCCATCCCCTGGGGGCTAGGCCTTTTCTTTTTTTATATATATATTTTGTTTCAAGAGAGGGCGGTTGAGCAGCAACCCTTCTGGACCATATTTGGCTCCAGGGGCCCATCCTTCGTGGGGGCCTCCTCATTGGGTCCCCCACGGTCCCAGTCAGCTCCCTGCCACCTGCGTGAGTCAGCATTGCTTTTACATGCAGGAAGCTGCTGGCATGCAGCTCTCTTTGTATAAAAGCAAAAGTGTGCTCCGCTTTGAGCAAGCAAGAGCAAAATGCTCTGGCTTGCTTAAAGCGGAGCACACTGTTTGCTATGGCATGGTAGGAGCGGGAGCAACCTGCTTCCCCATACTAAAATGGTTAAAGAAAATCATTTGTATGCTCCCTATTACTACCCAAAAGACAGTTGTTCAGGCACTTGTAACATCTAGACTGGATTACGGAAATAGAAATATTCTTTTTTTTGGGCTCAAATAGGAAGGTTCTACGTAAGCTTCAGGTGGTTCAGAATTCGGCCGCTAGATTGCTCTGCAAACTTCCTAGAATGACTTCCACCACTATTGCCTTGAGAGATCTTCATTGGCTTAGAGTGGAAAACTGGACTAAATTTAAAGCTCTGAACCATATGTTCAAGATTAAGACAGGTACTGCTCCCCACTACCTGCAAAAGTTAGTCCGTCCCTATCAACCTTCTCGCCTGTTACGATCCACCACTCAGGAAAAATTTGTGGTCCCTAGGGTCAAGCTTGCACCAATGGGTGGCCGCTCCTTTTCCTATCTCGGCCCTCTCTTATGCAACTCTCTCCCCATAACGATCCGTAAAGAAACACTATATACAAATTTTTGCAAATTACTAAAAACCTGGTTATTTAATCAGTAAACCTTTGCCTTTCCTCTTCCTCTGCCCATAATCCTGCGCTGGGAAACCCTTTTTGGGTAGCTGTGCGCATTATAAAATTATTTTAACATAACATAACATAACAAACTGCAATGTCCAGGGAATGGGCACCCCAGGACATTGCTGGAGCTGCCCCTTGGGGGTGGTGGTCTCCAAGGCAATTGAGGGTTCCACAATGTGAGCCACATGGCCCCCCTCCTCTGTTCTGCCCTGGGGAGGTGGTGTTCCCTGGGGCCGGAGAGACCGCAAAGCACCCTCTTCATTATTTTTGGGATTTACCCTGGGGAGGTGGCGGTCCCCGGGGCTGTGGGGCATGCAGCCCCAGCATGTATTAAATTAAAGACTCAGGGAGGTGGTGTTTCCTGGGGATGCAGGGGGGGGGGTCTGTGTGCACCATGCACTGTATTATATTAATGCTCCAAGGAGGTGGTGGTCCCCGGAGCTGTGGGGGGTGATCCGTACGCCCTCGCAATGTATTATATTAAAGTTCTGGCGAGGTGGCTTTCCCCAGAGCTGCATGGAGGGTATGTACGCCCTGCACTAAATTATAATAAAGCCCCAGGGAGGTGGTGGTCCCGGGGCTACTATAAGCTCCAGGAGGGGGCCCCTGTATGCTCCCTCCTTTTTCAGATCCCAATGCCCCCGTGACCTGGCTGACTCAGGGGCCAAGTTAATTGAAAGTGGGAGACCGAGTTTTATTTGTTAAAATTTTGGTAAAGTTTGCGGATACACCAGAGATTATTTTAAAAAAATGCTTTATAGCCATGGCAGGGTCTCTGGAAGAGCCCTGCACCACAGCGAGGGGCTCAGGGTGTCCCTACCCTGGCCCCCCTTTTAAAAAAATCTTTTTCTGTGGGACTCGACTTCAAGCCGAGTCCCAAGAGGGCTGCCAACGCTTCCTGGTTGAAGTGTTGGCAGCCAATCAAATTTTAGTAGGATTCGCAAGTCCACTGCAAGGACTGGCGGCCCCAGACATTTATATTGGTTTAAGTTAGATATCTGAAAAACTACTGAATGGATATACACCAAATCACAAAAAGCATGCTTTCTGGACCAACATCTAGCTTTCTGTCAAATTTGGTGTAATTCTGTTTAGCAGTTCGGACTGTAGTTGTGTTCAAAAAATGAAAAAACCCCATAGACTTAACATTGAGAAAATGCATTTTGGGACCCTCCTTTTTTCTCTGGCCCCCACTTGACGAATCACTGCAAAACTTTCAACACAGCAGCTGAACGAAAAAGCTGCACCCATTAAAATACTGATACACAAAACTCAACAAACCCTGCTAACCCCACCTCTCTCATCATAGGAGTATCCCCCTCACCAAAAGTAGATATAAGGCATGACATCCATTGGTTGCAGGATGGAGGAACTGGGTAAAGCCATCCTGATGCTAGACACAAACTTAATACTGCCATGGCAAGAAAAATAAAGGGTTGAGAATAAGGGGGCATCTTTTCCTTTTGTACCCCTAGCAGAATCAATTGGGTCGTAACCACAATCCACAAACCCAGTCTAGTAGCAAAGAATCTGCTTATGTCTCTTTTTAAATTTTCCAAACACGGACATTTGGCAAACATGTGAATTAGGCCCGCCCCATAGAGCTGAGAGCGAGGACTATTCATGCTGGATACTCCTCCCCATTTAATAATTTTCACCAGAGTGATATAAAGGTTGAACCATGTTTTGTAATGCTGGGCTTGCAGGTTGGTTGACATAAAAATTGAGTGGGCCAGGTCTAGTGAAGCTACACTTTCCCCGTTGTCCATTTGCAGTGCCGTCTGCCATAGACTGCTTACCCATGTCCTCCACCATCCTACTATTCAGCAATCTTTATAAAACCCCAATTCATGGCTTTTTCTCGATCAATGCATCTAATATATCTAACCTAGAAAACCCACCCTGCCCGCCTCCTTTTTTTCCCATAAAGTCCCTTATGTCTAGATATTTAAAAAATTCATTGGGCCATATTATCAAGGAACGGCGATAACATTATCGCCGCTTTAGCGGCAGGAAACTGCCGCTAAAGCGGCAATAATGGACTTGATAATATGCCCTTGTGACTTCCCATAGAAGCCCAGGTTCACACCAGAACCTGGGCTTCTATGGGAATTCACAAGGGCATATTATCAAGCCCATTAGCGCCGCTTTAGCTGCAATTTCCTGCCGCTAAAGCGGCGATAATGTTATCGCCGTTCCTTGATAATATGGCCCACAGTTGTAGTTATACCTTTATCATCAAAAAAATCTGAATTGATCAGTCCCAGACCTTTCCAGCATCTAACATAGGCATCCCGAAAGATATCCAGTAAAAGGGTTTTTTTATCTAAAGGGGTGTATAAAAGCTAAAGCAGCCAATACGCGTCTTCTTTTGAAGAGCTGACCAGATTCATTATGCACACACAAGCGTTTTGAACCTCATGTTACCCAAAATCTACTTGTCGCAAAAGGCGTTCCTTGATCTCCTCCCCTGCCAATACCTCATAACATGTGGGAGGATCATTACCTAAAGCATAATCCTTCCTCTTACCATAAAGAAAGACAGCCATCTGTTGCAGCACCGAGGTCCAATAATATAATCGAAAATCTTGTGAGGGTCCAAAACTTCAGTGCCCTCCTGGGCCTTGCATAGGCCCAAAAAAATCTCTGTGTTATCCCATCCAAAACCTTAAACCAAAAAGTATCCCCTTCGAGGGTAATAGCTCTAAAAAATATAAGATTTTAGGTAAAAACATAATTTTTACTAAACTGCTTCTCCCAATCAGAGTGATTATGAGATTATTCCTTCTCTCAAACTCTAGTTTAGTTTTACAGATCAGAGGATCCAAATTAATCTCCACAATTTTATCAGTGTCTGCCGTAACATAAACCCCCAAATATACTGCACTCGGCACTACCCGCATATCTTCAAACTGCACATTGCCATTGATGACTATCTGAGTTTTATCCCGATTGAGTTGGTACCCGGAGAATCAACCAAATTGATCTGCCGCCAGCTACATTTCCCTGACTGCCTTGGCAGTGTCCGGGGCAACAATTGCCAGGCCATCAGCATACACCAAGATATTAGTTTTCCACCCCTTCGGAACACGTTGGTGAGATTGTAAAATTACCCTTAATTCTCTGAATTAGAGGATCTATGTTAGAAACGGGGTAGCTTGGCTCGGAGCGGGTAGGCTAAACTTCGGAGCAATGTGTAAAGCATCTGCGCAGTCCACATTCACAGGCGACACACTGGGCACACTACAAAAGAGACTCCACACCAGGTTGTGTAAAAGTAGTCTTTGTATTAGGAAAACACATTAGAGTCATAATCACAGGCAAATTTAACGCTGTGCCAACTGACACCAGGTAGCACTTTTTACAGGGGGATTATTTACAGGGCAGGACCAATCGGGCCGCTGCCAGAACCATCATAAGCACAATTAGGATAAATGAAAGTCCAGTAGTAATAAATGGGTAACAGCCAGTGACTTCTGGCAAGATCAGGAACTTAGCATCCTCATATTAGCAGTGTTACACAATAGGCATAAACCTTGGCATTAGCATAAATGCATTAGACATAAGGATAAAGCATCATCACAATAGTATTGGGCATGAATTACATTTGTATGAGGCCTCTCGTTAGGCTTAAAAGCGTTAGGCCTAAACCTGCGGCATAACTGAAATGTCATTAGGCATAAATCATAATGGGTCAGACATAGGCCTAGGTCACCATAGCCTGATATTGACAGGCCTCATTAGCAGTTTGCATACTCACATGACATTAGGCACACTTGCATGAAAACACGTTATGCAGAACACCACCAATGTAAGCCTTAGGGGAAAAGAAACCATTAGGCATAAATCCCATCAGCACAAACAACGTTAGCAGTGGCCTAACCCAGAAAAATATCATGGCATGACGTTAGGCATCATCAGTAGCATAAATGCAACAGTAGGCCTAAAAAAATAGATTCTGCACCAATCCTGGGGTGTAAACATATTGGGCATGAATCATGGTAAGTAGATAAGGCATCTAATCCATCATACCTGCAACCAGCAGTGTAGCTACATTGCACATAACATTAGCATGCAACCCCCTTATGCAGGAAATAGCACGAGGCAATAGGCCTCGCAGGTATAAACACTGTGTGCCCCAATTGTAGCAGCTGCCCACTGTCCCGCGGGGCAGCTGTGTAAGGTACAGTTAGCCCGGGTCCCCGTGGCTTCGACGGGGAGCCCGCGATGCTCCGGACAGCTTCCCCAAGGCAGGGGGAGGCGGAAATGAAGCCCGCGAGGTTCTGTCACAGCTGGCCTCGCCCACAACCAGGCGCGGGCGCCAACGTCGTGTTCCTTTTCTTTGGTGCTCTTGGTGGCGGCGACGCGGGGTGGGCTCCCGCTTAATTGAAAGCGCATGAAGCAGGGTGGGCTCCCGCTACGCTCCCTTAAAGCACCAACACGCGGGGTGGGCTCCCGCGGTATTTATTTTTTTAACAAGCAGCTCTCCCTGGCAGCACATGGGTAGGCTCCCGCTGCTGAATGAAATATGAAGACGGGATGGCCTCCCGCTTTTCTTGGCAATTTGCGGGGGCTTAAAATATAACGCTCATCGGGCGCTAGAGCCCACCAAAAGCTTCAGGGACAACAGGTAGCGCTCCTCTTCTCCTGGCACTCCAAATGTAGCGCTCACAAGGCGATCCAAATATAGCGCTAGATAGCAGGCAAACTAGGATTACAGCGCTCACGAGGCGCTAGGGGCCAAGGGAACACAGTCCCACACAAGAAAGTAGCGCCCATGCTCCTCACCTCCTTGAGGTGCTGGCAAGCAATTTATAGCGCTCATGAGGCGCTAGGGCAGGAGAGCAGGCAGGCAATACTGGGCAAGATCAGCAGGCAGTAGGCACTCATCAAGTCAGGACAGCAAATCCTAGGAACAGTCAACCCCCGTAACGTGGCACTCCTCGTGGCACACCAGTCTTCACTCCAGTAAGGGGCTCTCACTGGCCCTGTGGACACCAGAGGGGGATAGATGGGCACAGGGGCCAGCACACAGGCCCTTGCGGCGGTACCTCCTGGCAGAGTGTCCCCTCTCAATCAAAGTCCACAAACCGCTCTGACACATGGAGTCTCAGCTCCTCTATATATACACTCCTCACCCCACCTACCAGAAAAGGCCAGCAGCTTCTAGAAGGTTCTCTGGGGAAACCGGTCACAACTGGATGTGGGGGAGGTGTAGAGCACCCCGTCTAAACCAAAGGGGATGATGGACGGAGTGTCGAACATTGCAAGCACTCACCCCCAGTCAACTGATCTGGGTTTAATCCATCATCACTCTTTAGCTCACTCCGCCACCCCATTTCAGACATGGCCATATGCAAATCAGTCTGACCCTGTGCCTCATGGGAACAGTCCAGCCTGAACTGCCAAGCCATGTCTTCCCTGAACCGGAGACAAGCATCTTGGGACCAGTTTCTGGCTAATCAGCCATCATCAGCCAGGCTAGCTTGAATCCCGTGGCAAAGTGAGCAAGGGACCCACGTCTGGGCATACCCTGCCAACTTAGGGCGAACAAAGCAAAACCAAAGATGATGATGGACGGAGTGTTGAGCATTGCAAGCACTCACCCCCAGTCAACTGATCTGGGTTTTATCCATCATCATTCTTTAGCTCACTCCGCCACCCCAGTTCAGACATGGCCATATGCAAATCAGTCTGACCCTGTGCCTCATGGGAACAGTCCAGCCCGAACTGCCAAGCCATGTCTTCCCTGGACCGGAGACAAGCATCCTGGGACCTGTTTCTGGCTAATCAGCCGTCATCAGCCAGGCTGACTTGAATCCAGTGGGAAAGTGAGCAAGGGACCCACGTCTGGGCATACCCTGCCAACTTAGGGCGAACAAAGCAAAACCAAAGGGGGTGATGGACGGAGTGTTGAACATTGCAAGCACTCACCCCCAGTTAACTGATCTGGGTTTAATCCATCATCATTCTTTAGCTCACTCCGCCACCCCAGTTCAGACATGGCCATATGCAAATCAGCCATGTCCTGGGCCGGAGACAAGCATCCTGGGACCGGTACTGGGGTGAAGGTATGACATTGTTCTGCATTTTGTCCATCAACTGCTGTTTTTGCATTTGTCACACCGAGTGAGAAGGGCATGCCCAGACGTGGGTCCCGTGCTCTCCATGCCACTGGAATCAAGCTATCCTGGCTAGGATGCTTGTTTCCAGTCCAGGGAGGACCTGACTTGGCAGTTCGGTCTGGACGGTTCTCATGAGGCACACGGTCAAGACTGATTTGCATATGACTGGGTTCAAACCGGAAAGGCATAATGAGCAAAAACACGATGGATTTAGTCCCAGATCTCTGTACTGGGGTGAATGGATGACATTGTTCTGCATTCTGTCCATCAACTGTTGTTTTTGCATTTGTCACCCCGAGTGGGAAGGGTATGCTCAGATGTGGGTCCCGTGCTCTCCATGCAACTGGAATCAAGCTATCCTGGCTGAAGAGGGGTGAAACCCCGAAACTGGTCCTAGGATGCTTGTTTCCAGTCCAGGGAGGACCTGGCTTGGCAGTTCAGTCTGGACTGTTCCCATGAGGCACAGGGTCAAGACTGATTTGCATATGGCTGGGTTCAAACTGGAAAGGCATGGTGAGCAAAAAAGCGATGGATTTAGGCCAAGATCTCTGTACTGGGTTGAATGTATGACATTGTTCTGCAGGGCTTCCCTCCAAAAGCTGGGGGTGTGTGAGATGGACACGCCCCAGGGGGCCAGAGTCAGCCTTGGTCACTTTGAGCACTAGACCTGCAACCCACTTCAGGCAGGCACAAAACTGACAGAAACGGTGACTTCTAAAAGTGACATTTCTCAAGCATTGAACATAAACTTGCGAACACCATTGCACAGCATTTATTATTTCCCGTTTGACCATACATATTTATTGTGTTTTAATTTCAAACTACCAATTCCAGGTTAGGAAAAAACTAGGGGGAAGGCAAAAAGTTCCGGGGTGACCCTGTAAGCAGGGCCAAGTCCAACAATCTATATCAAGGGCAAACAAACGGGGGGCAGGGGAATTCTTGCCTTGTGCCCCGTCGAATCACCGCCATCTCAGATTCTCCCCCATTAATGAAATGATAGCAGTTGGGTTAAGATATAATGTTTTAATTGATCTGATATATCGGTCCCCAGTCCCTTTTTATTCATTTGCACCCACAGATAAGGCCAGGAGACCCTATTTAATGCTTTCTCAGCATCCAAAAGTATTAAAGCCATAGGGTCTCCTTTTATCTTAACCGTGTCAAATAAAGTAATTACTCGGCAGATATGATCCGTTGTACCCATTCCTGGGATAAATCCATGTTGTACCAGGAACACAATTTACCTTTATTGTACCAGACAATCGCATGGCTAGAATCTTGGCATAAATTTTAGCATCGCAATTAGGTAAAGTAATTGGTCAATAAAACCCTAGTTCCAGCAAGGATTTAGATTTTTATGTTTCAAATTTCTGTATTAAAGTTTTGCACAGCCAACAAAATAACATTAGCATGATGAAGTACACATCCTGATAACCCACAAAGTGGGAGAAGCCAGATAAGCTTCCTAAAAACCCCTAAAATCAACCCCAACCCCAGAAAACCCACCCCACCCCAGTTCCACCCCGTCCCCTACCCACCCCCACTACTGGAAATGTCCACCCTAGCTGTGCCTTGAGAGCACTCCTGCACCTGTCCGGTAAGGCACAGCAACCTCAGGTATTTAGGGCAGGTAATCTCATTAAATTCAGAAGAGAGCAGTGCTAAAAGGGGTCCCCACAGGTCCGGGAATGACGCACTCTTGTCAACTAGTGAGAGGGAAATCCTCTCCATACCAAGGATATGCCACATACGATCCAGCCAGCCGTGTGAGAGGGTATGCGATTGGTTCCCCAGTGTGTGAGTATATTTTGAAGGGAGGCCTCCAAGGCTAATGCGATTTAGTGGTCCCTCCATGATTTTAAAGGGAATGTGAGAGCGTTCGGTAACCCCAAGAGGATGTAGGCTGGAAACCGGTGTAATTCGGTTTTGAAGTGAGTATATATGTCCAGTAGGACCTGCTCCCAGTAGGATTTCAACCGAGTGCAATCCTACAGTACGTGGTTCAGATTACCCAGTAGACCACACCCGCGCCAACAAGAATCTTTTAATGGGTTGCATTTGTGGAGATGCACAGGAGTGCAGTACCAGCACGCTGTGTGTTTGGCCCTGCAGTAGATGTCCTGCCATTCTCGTTGGGTGAGAGTACGTTCCAATTCGTATTCCCATTTCTTTTGGACTCGGTGTCTTGTGAGATGGAAGGGCCTATCTAATTAAGCAGTATAACAGCGAAATGATATGAGCGTCATCCGTCTTAAATAGCAGCCACCTTTCAAATGTGGTCAGGTAACGCTGCGCTTGTGAACGGACCTCCGGGTGAACCAGTGCCGTATCTGTTGATAGTGAAAGCGTTTTGTCTCGGGGAGCCCCTGCTCACTACGGAAGTCCTCAAAATGATATTGGTCCCTCTTCGCCGAAGAAGTGTCCGATCGATTTGCACCCCTCCCATGTACACTATGCAAAAGCCGTTACATCCATCCCCGGGAAAAAGGAAATGTTGGTGACAATGGGAGTCAGGGGGGATGGAAAGTTAGTGAGATTCCTTTTTACCGAGATTTTGTCCCAACCCATAAGAGGAGCCTGTGTTACGCACGAAAAGTAAAGATTTTTAGGTCTAGCCACCTTAGAGAGGAAGGGTATCTGTCATAATGTCCGCCCTGCTAGTGCCCTGTCTATGAAAAGCCAGTGCTTTTTGGACTCCGAGCATGACCACTCAACGAAAGTCTTCATCTGGGCCGCCCAGTATTAATCCTGGAGATTGGGGATCCCCAGCCCCCCTCCCTACCAGAGGCTGTGCCGCATTCTGGCCCTCCTTGCCCACCCAGATAAAGGATTCTAGCTCTTTCTGCAGTATGCACAACATGCCTTGGCGGGGGGGGGTCGTGCTCCAGAGGGAGAGTCTGGAAGAGGAATAAGATCTTGGGCAGGATAGACATTTTGATAGACACTATCCGGTCGAGCCAAGACAGCATGTGTGGGCTTCAACGGCGCAAGCCTTCCCTAATCTGTCGGAGCAGGGTTAAGTAATTAAGCTTTATGGTGCCATGTATTGACACAGAGAGTTGTATCTCCAAGTAGGGAATCGCAGCTGAGGCCCATTGTATAGGAAGTGCGCTCTTTAAGGAGTTAAGTTTAGAGGGTTTCAAGGTGAGATTTAGAAACTGCAATTTATGGACATTGATTTTAAATCCTGCAGCTTGGGAGAAGCATTCCATATCCAACAGTACCAATGCGACACAGATCTGGGGGTTTTCTAACATCACAATCACATTGTCTGCATACAGACTGAGTGTATGCGAATCCCCCCAAAGCGAATGCCCAAGACCAGCTGATTGTCTTGAATAAGTTGAGCAATTCGCTCCATGTATAGGGCAATAAGCAAGTGGAGAGGGGACAACCTTGACGGTTCCCTCTCTGTATGGGAAATGGGGGGGAAGCGTATCCATTTACTCGAACAGTGACTACGAGGTTCGTATACCCGCTAAAGACCCAAGCGATGAATGTCTCTTGGAGACCAAAGTGCTGCAACGTTGCTTTTAAATATCACCAGTTCACTCTTTCAAACGCTTTCTCAGCATCCATGGACAATAGCAAGTGCTCAGTGTTGAAACACTGTGCTTTGTCAATTATGTGAATTATGCGTTTCGTGTTGTCCGCGCATTGGTGACTAGGCACAAAACCCGACTGGTCTGGGTCGATCAGCCCAGGCAGAAGCGGTGACAGTCGGGACACATGTACGCCTGTGAATAGCTTAAAATCAACATTGAGGCCTGTATGAGGTGCATTGCCGCTTATCTTTCCCAACTTTGGGGATGACTATCACAGATGCTCCCAGCATCGACCTGGGAAGGGCAGATGTTGTCCCTACAGCGTTATATACTCTCTTGAGTATGGGAGACAATATCGGACTGAAAGCTTTTTAGAACGCAGCAGTGAATCCATCTGGTCCTGGGGATTTCAGCGGTTTAAGCTTGGTGATAGCCGAGATTATCTCCTGGATCCTAATCTTTTTATTTTTTTTATTTTATTTTAGGTAGTTTTATATAGCGCAAATTTGACCCGAAGATCGGGTATCAGAGCGCTTTACATAGCACCAGCTGCGTTACATGAGAATAGTTTTTTTGTTTGTTTAGGCACGGGGAGATTAAGTGATTTGCCCAGAATCACAGGATGTTCAGCGTCACTGCTGAGACTCGAAACCATTTCCCCAGATTCAAGGTCGACCGGCCTTGCCGTTAGGCCAATTCCTCTCCCCGGGGCTGCGATTTCTTCCCCCTGGTCATCGGTGATTGTAGAGATGGGGACTCCCTGCAAATATTGTGTTTGGGCCTGAGGAGACAGATTTTGCTCAGTATACAGTTCTGTATAAAATTGGCGAAAGGTGTTGGCAATACGCTGAACGGTAGCCATCTCCTAACCCATTGGGGGCGATCACTGAGTCAACAGTAGATGCTTGCCTCTGTGCTCTAAGCCTATAAGCTAACAGTCAGGTGGTGTGGGCGAGTCAGGAAGGGGTCCCCAAACTAAATAACAACCCCAACAACATACAACATGTTAACAAGACAAAACAAGAGAAATCTGGAATGTCCTGGGAGTACATTCCCTTAGGATGAGGGTGGAAGAGGTCCCGTTTGACAGGCCAACCTACTCCCCCCGAACCCTGGCCTTCCGTGAAGGCAGGGATGCACCTGTCTGATCTATAGTGCCTGGGGGGACAATCCACACAAGCTCAGTCGCCTGCAGACACAGGTTGGGCCTGTGAAATCTTCTCCCAATGATGCTAGGACCACCTGACTCTCTCTAGCGATTGTTTCTGGATAGGGACGTAGTTTCAGAGAGTTTGCGCCAATGTTCTTCCAACTCCCTGGACGCCGGCCTTTACCCGAACCGGTAGGCAAGGGCAGGCTATCTGCAGCGTCTTCCGATATATTCAGCAATTGGCAGGCCTCCTTGACCTAGTGAACTTGCTGAATATTCCCATTGAGGTGAAAGATGAGGCGGAATGGGTGCCCCCATGAGTACAGGATGCTGCTGTCTCAGAGGTGCACGGTGACTGGACGGAGAGCTCTCCTCTTCTGGAGGGTTGATGCTGCTAGGTCCTGGAATAGGAGAGGCCGATGCCTCTGATATTGTAGAGACTCACAGGCTCGGGCTTTTTGTAGGATTTGCTCCTTCAGTTGAAAGTCATGCACACACATGAGGATGTCTGTGGGGGCCAGAGAGGGCCTCCCGGGCCCACTCGATGTGTGCGATCTAATTTGATCTCCATATCCTCTGGGGCATCAAGGATCAACCTGAAAACACCCTCCACGAAGGCTGCAACATTCTAGCCTTCTGACCCACGTGGAATATTGCAGATGCGGATGTTGTTGCTCCTAGAGCGGTTCTCCAGGTCTTCCTCTTGAGCCTGAAGGTCAAGGTGCTGGTCCTTCATGCGAATCACCTCCTGTTGTAGAAGTTCGATCTCTTCGTCTCTGCTTGGGCTTTGAGTCTCCAGGGTGTTAACCCTATCCCACAGAGAATCAACGTCTTTCCACACCTTCCTGATTTCCTGAGTATTTCCAGCTTCATCTGCTTGACAGCGCCCCTAAGCGATGCAAATAAAGTCTCAATGGTAAGCGGAGCCTCAGATTCCTCATTTTCCGCCGGATCTGTTTTTCCTGCGGTGTTGGTTGCCTGAGTCTTGAGTAACATATCTTTGATGGATCTGTCTTTCTTACCCCCCCTGGCAGTCGTAATGGTCTGCTTTCTGGAGGCTTTATATCTCCCCCACCTACAAATGTCCCCAACTGCAGGCTCTCTCGCCGATGCGCCGGAGAGTGGGCCAGCACCCCCGGGGTTGCAAGGCGGCATGTGTGTCGCCCAGGGAGGTCAGGGAGGCATTTGCGGTCCCGCTGGGACCACTGTGTTCATTTGGCCCTGTTGCGTTGAGGGGCCAGGGGTCTCAGCGCCGCTGCTCAGCCCCCACCGGGAAGTCACTACCACTCTCCGGCTACAGCCACAATAGCACGTCTGCAGGCTGCAGGGCCTAGCCTCAGCCGCCACTCTGGCTGTTGCCCTCTCCCAGCTTGCAATCGGGCCAGTCTCTCCTCAGGCCCCCCTTTCCATGTGTGTAGTGGCTGGGCGCCCCAGTGCTCTCAATATGTTTGGCATTGGAGGGGAACCTGCAAATCCACCTCCAGTCCAAGAGGCGCTGCTCTCTCTGCTCCCTGGGCCGCTCCCTGCCGGTTCTCCTACCGGAGGTCGAGGCCCTCCGGCGATGCCTCCAGGGCTGCCCGCTCGACACTTGTGGGCCGATCTTGACCTTTGCTGGGCAGTTCAGTCACCTGAGAGGCTTCACAGTGATGGTGTGGGTCCCTTGAGGCCCCGTGGCCCGGCTCGCAACATCGCCTCCGCCCGGAGCTGCCCTTATGCCACTCCTGCCCACGCAGGCCTCTCACACCTCATTAGAGTCCGAGGGGAACCACTACCAATGCCCTCAGCACCGCCGGACTCATGGTTCTCTGCTCCTGGCAGCCGCAGTCTTCTCTTTCCTGGGCCGCCCGCACTCCACCTCCAGGACACGCCTCGTTGGGATCTGGGCCTATCCACCGCTCCGCTCCACAGCTCCGGAAGATAAGGGGCCGGCAGTGAGATCTGCAACCAGGTCTCTGTCGCTGTCTTTTGTTCTGGCAGTACGCCTTCCACTCGTTTCTTGGGGCGGCGAAATGCTTCTGTGCGTCACATCACAGATGGAAGGCCCAGCCAAGCCGCACCCCAGGGAGCGCCTCTGCGGCTCCTCCACGGCCACCATAGGCTCCAAACTCCTTTCGTTGCCACTGTCATGCATTGACAAGCAGCTCCGAATGTTCCCCAAATGCACCACAGTGCTGCGCAGCAGTTTCTGCAGATCTGCTACACAATGCTTAAACTGGGGCCCGGGTTCAGAGCAGGAGCGACGAGCAGGCACGTCCTACTCGGTCGCCATCTTGGCAATGCCCCAGGATTTAGATTTTTGGGGAAATAAAACAATCTTTGCAGAGGCCCATGAGTCAGGTGGGGGGCCCCCTCTTTGGATTTGCAGGAAAACCTCTAAGATATGTTTTAAGGCTTGTGGCAAAAACTTTATAGAATTCTCCTCGAATAAAATCAGTCCCCACTGCTTTTCCAGAAGTTAGATTAGATATGGCGGATTTGACTTCCTCTATCAAAATGGGTTGCTTTAAGAACTCATGATCCTCTTCACTTAAAGCTTCCCAAGTATCTTAATCCAAATACCCTCATATATCTCCTGCTTCTACCTCTGCCTCAGCATATAGCCTCTGATAACACTTATGACAGGCTGCCCATATTCCATCTGGGTCAGAAATAATTCCAAGACCAGGGTCCCGGATTTCCTTAATCTCACCATAGGCCATCTGCTGTCTTGCGGGGGTTGCTAATAATTGCCCCACTCTTTTGTTATATTGATATGCTTTATTTTTCCAAACTTTGTATTTATCCGCTGATTTCTTTACCTAGATATCTACTATTGCAGCTTTAGCGATTGCAACGTTCAACTGGGCCTCTTCAATTCCTAGTTCCCTTGATACTGCTTCTACCAACCTTACCTTTGTCACCGATAAAGTTTGATATAGTTCCTGCAAATGCTGCTTCTTCTTTTTGTGTTGGGAGCAGCTAAATCTTTAAGTTCCTCCCCGGACCCCAGCTTTAAAAGCATCCCAAGTTATACCCGTAGGGGCACTCCCTATGTTTTCAGCCATAAATATGGGAATCCACTTTTTCACATGATTAACATAGTCCTCATTCAGCAACAGGGCCCTCTCAAAAGACCAACCCTCGATAGGTAGTGGAAGGGACTGTATATTCATTTCTAAAACTAAAGGGTTGTGATCAGACATTACCCTTAGGTATTTGTATATTTGAGAAGCATGCAATAACCCACTGGATATAAATAAATAGTCTAGATGAGTGTGAACCCGATGGGGCACACAATGACAACTATATCCAGGGTCCATTAACTTCATCTCAGCCCATACGTCATATAACACTTGGGACATCGCAAGCTGAGTCATAGACCGAAATACCTAGGGTTTACACTCCTGATAAAACTTTAACACCCCCTTTATATTTATATTAAAGTCACCACAAATCACCAGTGGATGCGGCCACCTGAATAATTCCATATTGAGCCAGTCGAACAATGACGGATCCCCGCAACAGACCCATATATAGAAAAGAGTGTAAAAGAGTCATTTAATTGACAACATTCTGTGATGGCCCATCTGCCATACTTATCTGCCCTAGCTTTAGAGAATAGATTCCAGCCTTTACGTCCAAGAATCATCACACCACGTGTGCGAGTGTCTTATGAAGTACCACATATACTCTGATAGACTGAAAACTCCAAAATGTGTCTTCCGGCCCCCTCAATATGGGTTTCCTGCATACACACAATGTCTGCTTTTAAGTATAGTAAATCTAAATTCATCCTTTGCTTCTTCCTAGGGTCGTTTAAGCTACAAATAATAACTGGAGCTATTGGCAGATAACTCATCTATCAGCTGAGTAAAACATGGCCTGCCAGCTACCTTACTACATACAAAGACCTTTCGGGCTGCTTGGATATCCCCCTTTACCCTCCCAGGGGGCAAGATGACGGCTGTGTAGTGTGTCGTGCTAGCTGGCTCTACGGCTCCACCTATTTCAGGATAAATGGAGAAGAGAGGGAAAGAAACCCTGAGTGCCTAAGGAGCATAATGTTTGGACTCTTCTTTTTCTTAAAAGAAACTGGCCAAGGGTACCTGAGTATCAGATTGGTGGTGGTTCATTCCTGGATGGGAGAGGCTGTTTGGGGGATGGCATGAGTAGTTGGCGTCTCGCTCGGTTCTGCCGCTCAAAGTTCGAGGGGCTTGAAGATGCCACCAAAAGGGAGCAAGCCAATAAAGGAGCGGGCTGAGTTTGAGGCGTTTGCCCTTCGCATATGGCGATATACAATAGGAAGCCAGCACATGGATGGGAAATGAAGGAAGATGTTGCGCCCGCTGCAGAGAACCCTGTTGTCAGCGCCGACAATCAGAAGTGGGAGCAGCTGGGAATGAGGGGTGTGCGGTCTAGTGCCGAAGTGCCCGAAGAGAGACAGCCCTCAATACATGAAATTTTTGCGGGGAAGGCTCCGGGACAGTCTCTAGAGAAATCTGGTAGGTCTAGTACCCTCACATCTGCACCTGAGGTGCATGCTAAGCAGCTTGGTAGTTCTCCCCTGAGAACTGTAAGTTCTGACACAGCGCTATCTTCACCCGCACAAAGGGAGGGTAACACTGGTGAGATGGGATCATTAAAGAAAGAATGTGAGGAGGTCAGGATGGAGGGACTAGAGACTCCTATAGTACGATTGTTAGATGTGGCAGCCCAGGCTCAATTTCTCTGGGGGACTCTGGGGGACTCCGTGGTTTGCACCAAAAGAAGCAAGGAGCAAGTGGCTCTAGTGCAGCAGGGACGGGGAAAAGTTTGTTTCACTCATGGATGAGTTTGATTTCTCTGGTGTAAGTGAGGAGCTAACAGAGGAAGACTCTGCCCCTCATACCTTGGAGGAGTTGTAATAGTAGTTTGACTAAACCATCTACAGAAAAGTGTATGTTCTCGCGAAAAAGGCGAAGTGAGAAATTGAGGCCGAGTTGTAAGGGGCCTGGATAAGACTCAAATAATACCTGGCAGTTAAAGTGGGATTATTCTACCACACGTCAGATACACAATGAAGATGATATGGAGAAAACAGGTACCCAGCAAGGGGGGGGTGCCAGCAGGTGCAGGGGTGGCAGGTACTTCCACCATGGATCTGTTCTACTCAACATTGAAACAAATGCAAGGGGAAGCAAGAATTGATGATAAAAGAGCTTACTTGACCACAAAAAAGTTACAGGATGCCTTACATAAAATTTATAAAATTTGCTCTGAAATGACGGAGTGGATTTTGGCTGTGGGGGAACGGGTGAAGGAAGTTGCTGCCGGGATCACGGCAGTGGAGAAATGGCAGAATACTCAGGAGTCTCAGTTGGGAGATATGATGTGGAAATTGGAGGATTTTGAGAATCTCCAACAAATAAATAATCTACAGTTCCTCGGCCTAGCAGAACATGTGGAGGGGAGTGATATAAGGTCCTTAATGTTAAGGTTGTTGAAAGGGGAATTTCTAGACCTAGCCCACTGGGACTGGGAAACAGAGGTGCGACGGGTTCACCACTTCCCTTTAATGCTAAAGAAAAATCAGCAATCCTAACCTTCTGAGAAGCTTAGAGCAATTCTGGTTAATTTTAGAAATTTTCTGTTACGACAAGCTATTATTGATAAAGCAAGGCCAGAGGCAAATCAGTTATATGATGGTTTTATGTTCTTCATTTTACCCGACGTCTGCCATGTGACAGTCAAGAGAAGGTTGCGCATACGGTAACTGTTTACGCCTTTTCAGCAACTAGGTTGTAAAGTGTTCTTGATGAATCCGGCCCACCTCAAGGTTTCACTGAAAGGGAAAGACACAGACATTTTTGACGGAGGTGAAAGCCCAAAGGTTTTTAAAAGAGATCTTGGAGGGTGCAGGTCCGGGTTGATGGCTATGGATATTTCCTTACTCTGTTTTTTTTTCTTTCTTTCCTTGGAGTAATGGCATATGCATTTTTAAAGAGTTTCTTCCTCTTCTTTTACAAGAGTTAATGGGGGGACTCGATGGTTGAGTTGGAGCTGGGGGTTGGGGGTGGCATGTTAGCAGGTGGCGCACTAGGGTCATTGTTGACCAGCTTGCTCGTGGTAGGTTAGTGGGAGGGGAGGGGAAGGGCGGGGTGGGTGGAGGGTTGTTTTTGTTTGGGTGGAGGGTCAAAAAAGCATTCTGCTGGGATTTCACAAATCATGTTTCAGAGAAAACTGTTTTCTCGTGATTTTTCCATAGTGGTTATGGAAGTTTTTTAGAAGCTAAAATGCAGAGCATATTTTCTGAAAATTCACAATATCTTTCTCAGCCATATGAAAAAGGAAGTCTGACATTCTCAATAAATAATGTACTTCCAACAGGAGCAGCCTCTCAGTTGATTCCCTTGTGTTTCACTGCAGCCTCCCAGAGTGTTCTAAAGAACAACTAGAGCGCTAACAGTGTTGCTTATGACAAAACTATGGCACACTTGAAACCGTGTTGATTGAATCAAACTGGTAAAAATTAAAACATTTAGGGGGATATTCTAAAGAACATGTGATAATCATCGCATAGCTTAATGGAACTTTGCATATCGCAGTCTACCGCGGGAAAATAACACTGTGTTAACGTTGTATTCTCAACCCGGCGGCCCCATGCGATAGTCCCACGATAACATGTCAAATGACCGCGCTAAAATCAACACAATGCCGTAAAAGGCGAAACACCAACACGAAAAAAGTTGCGATGCCCCAAATCGGGATACAAAAATCAGCGACAAACAGCGACAGGCCTTCAATTCCCAAGCCTCATGCAGTAAAATACACTATAAAAGCAAAATAAAAACACACCAAAACCAAATCAAACTGCGTAGCACCATGAATGCACCTGGACCAAGTGCAGAGGACAACCCGAACCCCACAAGCCCCACAGAGGACCAGCCAGGAACCCCGTGTTCGGGAAGGGCAAGGAACAGAGGCAGAGGAAGACGGGAGACTGGATCATCGTCACAGAGGTGATAGAACACTACCAACAACTGTTTGTCACCTCCACTGCGTCATTGGCAACACAAATGGAAATATGGCAGTCCATCATCACCAACAAGAATGCAGTCGGAGTGTCGAGGAGGTCAATGGAGGAGGTCAAGAGGCGCTGGCATGAAGTGCACAGCCAAACCAAGGAGAAACTCGTTGCCAACAGGAAGGCAGCAAAGGCGACTGGAGGTGGGAGTCCTGCGCCACAGGAGGAGCTGGATGAGCTGGAGGAAATGGTGGCCACAGTCGTCAGTGTGGAGACGTTGCAAGGAGTTGGGAGTCGACACAGCTCGATATGACCTGACCCAACAGCAATAAGATGAGTAACGACCTGGACTGGGGGGACAGCGGGAGATGGGCACAATGGCACACATGCACAATCATGTGCAGCACATTGCACACCCACAATGAGTGTGGAACATGTCTCTGATTCCCTAGGCACACTGAAGCACACATAGAAACACCAAGTAGGCCCCCATCCACAATGTGTACAAATGGACCCCCCTCCATATCACCAATGTCACGACCTACCCATGCATATATGCTGAATCCAGAAAAGTACCAAGTGACACTGCATGACAGATAGCATGGCTGCAGTCACAATACATGACATGGTGCACGAGATGACATTGAGATGGCTGAGTGTGGACCACATCTGTAAAGGAGCAGGCCACACTCTGACACATCCACGTGCACCTACAACCCATGACGTCAAAAACTCATCGCAGACAAACAATGCATAAGAGTATAAAATGTGTCCAAGAGCACAAATGACCCAAGTCGCAAACATCCCAGCCCCGAAAAGCATATAAGTCAAAGGCACACAGACTCAAAGGGATAAGGGGCCGCCAAATCAGAGATGCAGGGGTGACTCGCCAACAATGCAGCATACACACATAGCAATCACAGTACATTAACATTGTTGACAATGTGGTACAAAGTGCAACCCTTACACCACAGGACAGAGGACACAACTGGTGCCGCTCGTACGTAGAAACTGGCCAATCACATCTGGCATTGCATGACACTGTGAGATGATAATGTACGAGTACAACCACACATCTGTCATGTAATCCAAATGTCCAACTCCTCCCATCAAATAGGCAGCTTCACCAAAACAGTCACAATGTACATTGTCATGCAGTCTGAATGTAAACATCTACAATGCATCAACATACATGCAACACACTGTTAACCTACGTAAGGGTATCAAGCTCTTGTTGAAGCATTATTTTTGCATTTGTATCATGGATTGAACTTCTTTTGGGTGTAAGATAGGTGGCACAATATGAACAACATAAGGGAAGACACTGTATCAGGACACAGCAGCAAATTAGAATAACAATGAATATAATCGCTTTTTCTAAGATCCAACCCCACCCACCGAACAAGGGCCAACTCCAATTGCTGCTCTCCATGCCTTTAACATTCTCCAAGATGTCTAAAATATGTTGGGTAATATTTTTTTCCATGTTCGTGATGGCCACCACACACTGATCTCCTATGACAGCGCATGCTCCACCATTCTTAGCTAAAATAAAATCAAGAGCATACCTTGTTTGTTCGGAGTATATGCGCATACTTTCTAATTGAGTGGTGATGTCCTGTAAAGCTGCCACTGTCGAATTGGATAAAATCTGTAATTTACATCCAAAATACTCTCTAGCACGTTCACCTCTGGCCATAACAGTACCACCAAATATGATAATGGAAGAAAGGATATCCACAAAAGTAATACCATTGCTATAGTTATTAACTTCTAAATCGGTAACTCCCTTGCATAATTCCTTGGTCAATGTTCTTTTTACCCATCTTGTATTCGGTCTACTATGCCTACAAGGTACCTCAAGAGGTAACACCATTCCCAAAGCCACGTCCTCTGTACCATTATGCATATTGGAATATGTGCCATTGGATAGAAAATAAACACCTGGGTGTGCATAGAGTGGACCTTGGTAATCTAATGGAGCATATCAAGTGGTCATTCCTTTCATACTGGAGTCACCTTTTCTTCATAAACGTAGGACATTTTTGTATACTATTTCTCCAGGACAGTCAAGATACAAATAAGTATCAGTAATATTTAACTCAAGACAACAAGCAGGCTATATTCCTGCCTCTTGAGTGACAGTCAGATTGTGGTAATGCCATCCTGTCAGTCTGATATTCCTTTTGCTGAAGTATAGAACACCACAATAGATTTCGGGCATACATCCCGGATATCCTGTGCCTTTTGGTTTTCTATAATATAGCCAAGGTCCAGGGTATCCCAAACCAAATTCACCTTTTACCTCTACAAAGGTGGGAGGATAAACATATGTGTAATTGACCAGTGATAGGGGATAAGCTGTCCATAAACTCGTGACAGAATCAGTGGGGTAACAAGCTGTATTATCTCCAAAGAATTTCCGGTGGGTATCTAAGAAAACATTACTGTGCATTGTTTGTTTCTGACGATCTGAGGAAACTGCTCGATACAATACACATGACGTTGTGACCTCAGAACATCCCATAATCTAGTACAGCCCCCCTCCCCCCAGTAGGAACAGAAACATAACTATGACCCAAAAGATCTTTTTCCTGAGCAACCTTTCAAAACCAACCCGCCCTGGACGTAGGGCAACAAAACCCTGTTCATCTGCTGCAAGAGGACGACCATAAAGATACATTTTTCTATATCAATATTCACAGATTAAAGCGTCAAAGAAAGGACGACTTAAAGTGGAGCCAATGATGGAAAAGGGCACAAAAGCTAAAAATATAGGGTATAAAAAGACATCCAAAAAGGATCAAGAATCAGGGTCCGTTCTAAGCTCCCTGGCAGGCTTTCATCGTACAATCCTCGGTGGTGCTATTGAGCACGCTGAGGTGGAGCCACACCCTTGCAGCTCGTCGACAAATGTTCACTGTTCTCAAGATAGGACACTCTCCCTCCTTGGAAGATACCCTCAGCCTATCCTGTCCTGCGTCCCAGGTAATGCACTAACCGTCTAATCCCTAATCTAACGGGAAGAAGAAAAAACAAGGGACATTTTTACTTGTCTTATACAATGCAGTCTGTCCCTAACTACACTCCCTTTTTTTTGGCGCACTACCTTCCCATCGAGGATGCAAATTATACCTGTCTTTTCCAGGCACTGTCTCATCTCGAAGTAGAATTTGAAATTCAGGGGATGCCGGGGACTGGAACTCAGGCTCCTGAGAATCAGATAAAGTGGAACCCTGAGCAGCCCTTATTTCCGGGGGGAACTGCTTCCTTTAAAACTATATAAGGAAAAAATTACCTATGCCTCTGGTGACTTCAACACTTATTCATATGAAGTAAGATAAACGAAAATTAATACATTTATCTAAGCAATGATTTATGCCTTTTATTTATTTTTTAAATTAATATCTTTGATCACAAAAAGAACACATAATGAACTACACGAAATACCACATTAATATTTACACAATGAAAATGAACAACGGGAAAAATGTGTTTTGACATACAATTATAAATAAACTCATAATAATCAAACATTGAAACAATCAAATGCAATGTCACAAAAAACAATCATTATATACACAATACGAAATGCAAAGTTGTCAAACAAATTGATAGATTGGACAGCTAACACCCTTATATTTGGAATCAATCAAATCCTCTGAATATCAGGGACACAAGGGGGTATATTTGTGATATTTAACCAAGAAGTTAGATTCCTTTGTCTGCCTTGTAATATTTAACCAAGGAGTTATATTCCTTTATCTGCTGACGCGTTTCGAGTGCCGGTTAAATCAATTGCCGCACTCTCATCAGGGCTGGATTAATCTTTCTCACGAACAGACTGATTGTGACAGAAAGGGGAGGGATGGAAAAAAACAGAATTTGAATTTTTATTAAAAAAGGGGCTTCCCGAAGCCCTAATTATTTCTCTATCTGCACAAGTTGGTGGTCACATACCTGCATTGTGCCGGTTAAATGTAACCATCAGCAATGTGTAACACGCAGTGGTTGCCAAACTGGTTTTCAATATTGCGGGGCCAAGACAATTTTTAAACAACCGCAGATCTTTAATTCTGCAAGAGAAATATTACACGCAAATTCGCGGTGTCTGTTTGAATGAGTTTGAAACGTGACAACTGAGCACAAGTTATTTACTCACTCGAGAAGGTGGGCCCAAAGACGTGGTCCCACAGAGGAAGTGTTGTAACAAATAACGATCCTTCACTCTCTTTAAAAGTAGTTCGTGGCTGCAAGAGCAAAAAAATGTAAGAATTTGTAAAAATCGTTTTTTGGCTAAACGCACTTGAATTCAAGTGCAAACTATATTTTGCTCACCTAAAGATGCTTCAAGCTCAAGATTTCAGGCTCAAGGTTTCAAATGGGGATCTGTCTCCATTGTTGCTAGCAGCTCGCCGAGCTGATTAGCACATCATGTGATGGTGCATCAGTGTCACATGATGCGTTTCTGACCAATCACAGGAGGAGATGATCTAATTACATTTGTATTGACTTCTGGGAGATGTAGTTTATTGAAGTCATGTGTTTCAATCCATTTGCCCAAGGTAACATTTTTCAATATCACAGGTCGGTTATGTTTTCCAACATATCGATATTGATCCCATTTATACTTTATTAGAGAGATACAAGTCCTGAAGCGGACGGCAGCACCACATATTTGATTACAGCTCATGAGTCTTCTAGGCTCTGTTTAGCTCGCTCATGCAGTTGAGGCCCTGGTTGATGCTTTCGAATTTCATAATTAAATATGCCTCTTTCCGCAATAGAGCGGTCTCAATACATGTCGATTTTGAGTCAATCCATGCAAGAACTGTCCAACGCAGTTCATTTTCGTTGTGTTCAACAGCTAGAAAATGTTCTACCATAGGCGCTGTAAGGACTTTTCTCCTAATTCGAGATTTGTGCTGTGTAATTCTCACATTAACCTGTTGGCTTGTCTTTCCAATGTACAATTTATTGCAAGAGCATACCACTGCATAAACAACGTTCCTAGTCTTACAATTTGTAAAACTTTCATGTCTCCATTTTTTTCCATTGTGTTCAAATAAACTTCCTTCTATAGTAGCTGGGCAGGCCACGCAGTTCCCACACTTATGGTGCCCACAAATGGGTTTTAGATTCCACTTGGTAATCAAGTCACTCTTTGGTTTAGGGATGTAACTGTCTGCTCTTATTATCTGCTGGCCAATGCTGGGATTCTTACGCATGGCGAAAATGGGTTTAGCTAAGGGATGTTCCAAACTTTCAAGCAAATGCCAGTTCCTTAAGATGATTTGTCTGAATTTGTTAGTATGGGCCCCATATTTTGTAACACATACGAGTTTGTCCATTTCTGTCTTTTCCTTTTTCTGTAACAAATTTTCCCTAGGGGTGAACCTTGCTCTTTTTGTGGAATGCTTAAGAAGTTTCTTAGGGTAACCCCTCTTTTCCATTTCCTTACAGAATGACATTGCGTGGTCCTCAAACTCTGCCAGATCTGTACAATTTCTCCTAATCTGCAACAGCTGCCCATAGGGGAGGTTCTCCTTTAGGCACTGTGGATGCGAACTTGTGTAGTGAAGTATAGTGTTCCTGTCTGTCTCTTTTTTATAAAGGCTGGTTGTGAATTTTTGGTTATGGGGACATACTGCAACATCAAGGAAAGTCATCCTTGTTTTACTGGACTCGATGGAAAATTTGATATCATTATGCCTTGAATTCAACCAGTCAAAAAAATGATTCAACTCGGTCTTGCTCCCCTGCCACAGGAGCCAGACGTCGTCAATATACCTCAGCCATTGATGCATGTTGTTTTTAAATGGATTGTTGTTGTGTATAAATCTCTCTTCGTACTGGGCCATATACAGAACCGCCATTTCCGGCGCATAGGGACAACCCATAGCTGTACCCTTGATCTGTATAAAAAAATCACCCTCAAACTTAAAATAATTGTTTCGAAGGGATATTTCAGCCAATGTCATGATAAATGATGTGGGGACCCTGTGTGGTCTCTCCCTCAAGTCCAAGTAAAGTTCCATCACTTGGAGTGCCTCATCTTGGGGGAATTGGGTATACATGGATGTGACATCCAATGTCACCATCATCTGTATGTCATCATCAAATGTTATTTCCTCCACTCTTGTGATGAAGTCTGTTGTGTCTCTGAGATAAGATTTAACACTGGGCAAGAATGGTTTAAGAAAAAAAATCGATGTATTTAGAGACTGGCTCTAAAACAGAGTCACAGCCTGAAAACAGCATCATTTTCTGCCTATGTCTGCTCCCAAACCAATTGGGCATCCGAGAACGGGAACACTTTCGGTTTCGTGGTCTCCGATGCCCTTTTGTACCCAGGCATAGTAGGGCAGAGGTAATGGCACTCTTTTACAATGAGTGGCATGGATCCAGTTCTTCCGACCTTCCGTCCTCACGGCGTCCTCGTGGCGATGATGACAGAGTAGGGGCCCTTCCACCTTGGCTCCAAACCATCCTTTCTTTGAAATCTGCATATCAATGTCCAGTCACCAGGCTGAATCATGTGCCCAGGCCCCTCAGGTGCTGGAAGCAGCGCCTTGTTTATCTGTTGGTGAATAGAACACAAGCTTTTAGTCAGTTCATACAAATAATCAACCAACAGAGGATAATCAATATCTGAAAATCTTTTTGGTCAAGGGACACCCCACACATTCGCTGGACTCCCGAAAATTACCTCATAGGGAGATAATCCTGTCCTGGAGTGGGCAGTCATTCTAGTGGATAACAAAGCAAGGGATAATGCATCTGGCCATTGCAATCCAGTACTCTCCTTCACCATTGCCAACTTTAACTTGAGAGTACCATTGTACTTCTCAACTAAACCTGCTGACTGAGGGTGATTAGCTGCATGAAATTTTTGCTGAATATGCAAACCATTGCATCTCAGCTGGATCAAAGTGACTTCCATTGTCACTCCAGATCAAACGGGGCAAGCTGTAACAGGCAAAAACTCCATAATAAGGGCCCTTGCCATTGCCACGGCAGTGTTTTCATTTGAGGGGTTAAGAGTCAATCCATTTGCTAAAAGCACAAACTACCACTAACACACATTTTAAATTGTTAACCCGTGGCAATTCTATATAATCTATTTGGAGTACCACAAAAGGGAAAGAGGGAGGCGCAAAATTACGAGAATTTGTAGGGTTCCCTTCCCAGGATTATGCCTAAGGCAGATCATATAGTATTTTACCAAATGAGTACCAACCTTTGGAATATTGTCATTTCGCCACACAGGATCTAGCAACTTACAGATAGTTTTGGTGCAAATATGAGCTGGACCATGTGCCATAGTAACCACGAGAAGTACAATTGCATCTGGTAACATCCATCTCTGTTTCTCTGACAAATCAGTCCAACATCCCTCATCATCTAGACACCCTGTTTTCTCCTACCACACTGCCAACTCCTCTACTGTTGCTTCACTCTGGATCTCCTTGACATTGGCTAGTGTGTCCTCAAACATCCCATTCTCGGGCACCCACGTAGCTGGGCCCGCCACAAACATCTTTTTCATCTTGGATCTAGTTGTATCCTTTGCTGTCTGATCTGCAAATGCATTTCCTTTCCCCACATCGTCATTAATCGTTTAATGGGCACAGCATTTCACTATTGCCAATCATTTGGGAAATGTCAAAGCTGTCAAAAGCCTCTCCATGAATGGACCATGTTGAATTTTGGTCCCATATGATGTCAAGAATCCTCTCTCTGCCCAGAGGCGTCCAAAGTTATGAGCCACCCGAAGGCATACTGGCTGTCAGTATAAATATTGACAGTCAGTCCTTTGCTTAACTCACATGCCCGCAGAATGGCCACCAGCTCCGTAGCCTGTTCTGATTGATAAGGAACAAATGACTTCTCAACTACAGTGTGCAGCGTGGTAATAGCATACACCGCTGTAGTGGTGCCATCTGACAATTTGAAACAAGAGTCATCGACATATAGTTCCCCTTATGGGTCAGATAAGGGAACATCAGTCAAGTCTACCCGTCCTTTTGTCTCTTCATCAGTGCGGAACAAGCAATGATGGACATCCATGTCCTCTTCTTCCGAAGGGAGGGGTAGTAACGTGGCTGGATTCAGTGTGACACATATTTTAATAGTAATGTGAGGTGCAAAGTATTAGTTCATATCCAGTCAAACGAGCACTGGTAAGCTGCTGTGTCTTTGTTAAAATCAAAAGTACATCCACAGCATGCAGTACCATTACTGTGAGATCATGAGTGAGAAAAAGCCCTGCCGATTGTCTAAAAGCAACCGCCGCAGCCGCTGCATCTCTTAAACAGCTCGGGAGGGCTCTAGCGACAGGGTCAAGCGTAGCAGAAAAATAAGTGCACTGCCTTTGCTTACCTCCAAAGGCTTGTGTTAACACAAAGAGTGCACATCCAGCCACTTCTTGGACATACAGCACGAAGGGCTTTTGTAATCCGGTGTGCCAAGCACAGGTGTAGAGCAAAGCGCAACTTTTTTAATTGTTCAAAAGCATGCTGACATTCATGCGTCCAGGGCAAGGGTTCATGCTGCACATCTTTAGTGGCTAGGTAAAGCAAAGGCTGTATCAATAAAGAGTAAGCAGGTATCCAGTGCCGACAATACTAGGTGATGTCTATGAACGCATTCACTTCCTTTTGAGTCACAGGGACGGGCATCTTAACAATGGCATCAACTCGTTCAGGTGTTAGCCTCCGACCTTCCTGCGACAGCAGGTGACCTAAATAGGTGACCTGCTGTTGACAATATTGGAATTTAGAAAGGGATACTTTATGTCTGTCTGCCGCCAAATGCATTAACAATTTTACCGTGGCATTCCGACAACCCTCTTCAATGTCGGAGGGTTTCAAAATATCATCCACAATAATGCATTACCTGCGGGGAGAGAGAGTCCAATTGAACTTTTAAAGCTTGACTATAAATACTAGGACTTTCTGTATACCCCTGAGGAACTCGACAGAATTTGAAGCTTTTGCCAGCTAAAGCAAAACCGAATAAATATCGGCTATCAGAGTGGACAGGAATGCTAAAAAAAGCATTTTTCAAATCGATCACGGAGAAGTATTTTGCCGAAGAAGGGATCATTGTGAGAAGGACTGTTATATCAGGAACCACTGGACACCGTGGAATAACTATCTTATTTACTTCCCGCAAATCAATTACGAACCATAAACATCAGAGCGTGCATCAGAGGAATCCACAGGGGCCTTTTTAAGAATAGGAAGAATGGGGATATTACACACATTTGCTACTGTCTCCTCCACCACCACCAACTTAATCAAATCCTCTATAATCCGCATCAGAGCCTGTTCCCCAGCTTGAGATATTTTGTATTGAGGAATACTAGGGAGCACAGCAATATTCTTGATCTTGATAGAAACGGGTGGTATCTGTAACAACCCAACATCAGTGTCCCCGTGCCCACAAAGAAGATGGGACATCCTGAAACTCAACAGGAAGTGGAGTGTCCTTTGCACACAGTTTTGCACCATCCACATTAGGTCCAAAAGTCATGTTAACACCATCCGGGGAACAATAAATAGTAGCACATAACTTCTTTAACAAATCCAATCCTAATAAATTTTCACCACAATTTGATGTCAACAAAAATGAAGAATCTACTGTGAAAGGACCAACAGTCAAAGCTTTGGAGATGGGACTCACAAGTAATTAATTTTTTGTTCATCAAAGGTACCATCCTGCGGCCACTGAAGCTCAGGATTGTCCCTCATATACTTGTGCCACAATGTACAAAATCTAATAGGGCTAATACCATGCTTTATGTACATATCAAAATTCAGAGTGCCTTCCGGGGGTGCAGACTGTCGCTCCTCCAGACAATGTTCCACAGAGCAGCATCAGCACCCCAAAAACCACTCTTTACTCCAACAAGGCATCCTGGCTTCCAACACATTAAATTATTCACTCGATCAACACTAGCACACACAATACAACGCACATAAGCACAAAATAAGAAAAACTCTCAAGAACAGTCCATAGACTGTGTCAAAACAAGTCAGTCCTCAGACTGCAACAAGGCAAGATAGGCTCTAGCCCCAGGTCTTTTCAAGAATAAGCCGAATTCAACAATTCACCCGGCAGAACATTAAAAAAATATGTTGTGTATCACAAGGGTCCGCGGACCTACCAAGTTAACGAATACAACTCTGCACTTACCAAGATTTCAAAATGAACTCACCCGGTGCACACAGGTCAAACAAGATTATTCTCCACTGCGAACACTGCGAACCAAACAGTCAGATACAAAGGTTTTGCCTTTTCAGGACCTCAGCCAAGGTGACCGCTAGATAAGTAGCTGCCAGATCAGACAGGCGGGGCAGCTGTGAGAACCAAGCTTGATCATGTGGGGTTCCCCGATCCACCCATCCGACCAGACACAACCCTGACTTCAACAACCTGTTAGGGCACCAACTGAAGGAAGTGACCCGATTAGGGACACCCGGGTCACACTCGACCTCCTCTAACCTTCCAAGAATGAAGAGTCGATGGCGCAGTAGAGAATACAAGCAAACTAGTTTATCAGCAAAATACACTGCAGCAGAGTCCAATCGGACCAGCCACCTCTGATGGCTGACGAGGGACTGACTCTCACAAGCATAAAGTTACATTATGTATGTTGCGGAGTCCACAAAGACCCACCTACCATGGAAAATCAATGGTGGGTGTTGTAATACAATAGGGGTACAGAACATAAGTCTCGATTTCGCAGCCTGGTACAAGCTATCCACTCTTCAAGGTCGTCTGGCCTATCCTCCCCTCTAGACAGGTGGGAGAAAACCTTGATTTCAGAGAAAAGGCATGCACTACCGAGCTAACATGAAACATTGAAGAAACAAAACTTGCCAGAGACTATTTCTCGTAAATGAGCAAAATACAGTTTCGAGTATGTAAGTAACAGTTTTGATTGTACCAGAACATGGCGTCTTTTCTAACTAAAATGGTGGGATAGATGTCAAACTAACTGACGTGACATCTATATCAAACTGATTACATCTTACACACAATACGTAAATATAATGTATTAGCCATATAAATGCTAACATAATATAGAGTAAACATGAGTAAAATATTAAAGTTGTGTTTTAATTCTATCAAAAAAACATATACCCATCATGTGTCGGTAGACATGCTGTACTAAGGTGAGTACGTTATCCTACTTTAATCTAAATAAATCCAACACCAATGAAATAAGCACAAACCACATGTGGCGCGGCAGTAGGCATGCTGTGTCATCTAACAGCACCTCAGTGTTATAACCCTTGTTTTTTTCTTAGTGTCTAGATGTACTCATACCAGCTCACCTGTTCTTACGTATATCTCACTGTAAAATAATGCTGTTGTATACATGTCAGTCCTCAATTTTCCTTGCAGACCTAATTATAGATATATAGTAAATGCAGATGTCAGTAACATATCCTTACATTATTGTATCAGTCTACAGTCCAATACCTAGTCATCTCACGCTTAAAGTATGGAATAGTGACCCTGGCAGGGTTACCCAAAGCTAGATTGGCACGTCTAAGAGCTGCTTTAAACTTTGCAGCCAGACTCATCACTTGTTCTAGGAAACATAATCACGTCACTCCAGACCTAATTCAACTCAATTGGCTGACTATCGAAGCAAGGATTCGGTTCAAGATAGTCTGCCTGACGCACAAAGCTATTCACTACAACACCCCAGTGTACCTGGCTAAGAAACCTGAACTATCTGGTTTGCATAGGGTCCTAGGAAGATCTAACATGCTCCAGTTAAAACCTCTCAAATTCAAAAAGAAAATAACCTACAATTGTGCTTTCTCTGTTCTTACACCAAGAATATGGAACACTCTTTCTTGTCAGATCAGATGTATCCCCTCTACCTCCTCATTCAAAAAACAAGTCAAATGGTTACTCCTGAATAATCATCTACAGCAATAGTCCTTAAGCCACCATAGCAAACTTTTATCTCCTGCTGATATTCTTTAATATCTCATTCAGCGAAGCAAATTTTTTGTGACTCAATATTTTGCTAGTCCCACATGGTGGGTTGCTGTTCCTGTTTTATATTTGTGCTTGTTTAAAAAAGTAAATATTTATTGCTTTATATTGAGTGCCAACTTTAACACACTACAACATTAGCCATTACGTTTACATTGGGACAGCTATTCATGTACATTCAAGCAATCAAGATGCATACTGGTTCTTAATACTGGATTGCGGTCGATGTCTATGAAGCCTGTGCGAGTGTCCCATTTCTATTGCACATTAGTGCTCCCCGCTCGCGGGGTCCGGAGAGAAGGATTGAGAAAACAGAAAGAAGAAAAGAAGAGAATGGTGTCGTACTTTAGAATTTGGGACCGCGTAGGAGGCAGGGCCCTACCCCTGTCTATCTCGGTAATAGTGAACCGCGAATGGTTAATGCGGTATGTACAAGTGCTTTTTGTAACGTTTTAGCTATGAATGCACTGTGTATACGCTATTTTACATCACTGCATGGGTTCCATTTTGTATCGGTGGCCATCTTATGGTTGCCCTCACATAGGCTATATAGCATGATGCAGAAACGGGCCTTTCAGAGCACATGTGGCTTTCTTTAACTTTTCTGTGACCTGGGCAGCTTGGCTCCACCGCCCCAGGTCAAACTGGTCTCACGAGTTCCCCGTCCTCTGGCCACCTGTGATTAGCATCAGGGCTTGACACACCATAAAGTCTTTTCATCCTACACAAGCCTCCAGCTAATCTCTTTCACACCTGACTGTTCCT
The DNA here is from genome assembly GCF_964204655.1 of Triturus cristatus. Classification (NCBI taxonomy): domain Eukaryota; kingdom Metazoa; phylum Chordata; class Amphibia; order Caudata; family Salamandridae; genus Triturus; species Triturus cristatus. Next base: position 1,029,513,710 of record NC_140583.1, read on the forward strand.
GCTTTATGGCTTGTTTCCCAAAACAGGAGATGCTCATGTTTATTGGGGCCTATCGATATCTGATGTGGGATCTGAGCCTTGCTGGGTAAATAATTACGGGCTTGCTTAACTGGAATGTGGGATGGTCATCATGACTCTGCCTTTTCGTTTTGTAATGTATACTTTGAATGACCATACCATAAACTTAAGAATGTATGCCTGAGGCAGGAAATTCTGTATTTAAGGAGAAGCCCGTTTCTGTGATTTTCAGCAGTCTCCTGAGAACATACACGCTGTTGTACTTCTAGGATACCTGTAATTGGTCTGCAGCCAATAAACTGATCTTTGACTTCACCCAGAAGACTCTGTGTTTCTGTAGGTCTGAAACAGGAAGAACCCTGAAGTCATAGGGTGTGTTCCCCTGCACCGCTGGGCTTAAAATACCCAGTACTTCAGTTGGCGCCCATCGTGGGGCTCGATTTCAGCGGTACCGGTCCAAGGCAGAGGTTCGTGAGGAGCTTCGTGTGGAAATTCTGGAGGAAGGCCGCCACTTCATCGACCCCTGCATGTCGACGTGGTCCGAAAGTATTTTCTGCGAGGTTCTCCGCGTCCCGACGGCTTCGAAGGACTGCTGCCCTGATTAATCGCCCTGTTTTGGACCCTTGACGATTTTGGTAGAGCGAAACAATCGAGAGAGTCTTCTGGTGACGTCATTGATCATCAATATTCAGTTAAGTATAAGTGGAGCGTCTCCTAATTTGTTTGGTATCCTTCGGGATAATTTTGGTTTATTTGGAGTTTGCAAACCCCAAAGCCATAGGACTCGTGTATTCACGAGACTATCGTAATTGATAATCCTCTGAAGTTGGGAACTAGACTAGTGAGCAAAGATGCCTGGTGCTAGTGTATTTGGAAGACTATTTTGTTTGGGTTGTGGAAGAGATTTCCAGATGGAGGATTCATGTCCGGTTCCTCCAATTTGAACTCCAACTTATGAGCTTTATGTAAAACATGGCGTGGGCCCCATTGCATATAATGAAATATGGATCCGATACACCAGAAAGGACGGTGTTTTAAAATGGCCCCAAAATGGTAGTTTCGATACAGATATCTTAGATAATTTGGAAGTTAAATTGTTTAAAAAGAAAGCCCGGCCGGCGATGTTTGATTCTTTCCGCCTATGGTGAAAGGAAGCCAAACAGAAGGAAATTAAGCTAGCGAAAAGAAATAAGAGAGAAAGAGGTATGTCAGTGATGCAAGCAGCTGTGCAATTTAAAGATAATGAGGAGGAACAAATGAATGAGCAATTGCACAGACAGCGCAAACTAGGGATTGATAAATGTTACCCCACTTTGTCACCCCTTGTGCAAGATGACACAAAAGAGAATGAGAAAGATTCCCTAATGTCCCATTTGTGAAGTTCGCCACCCCCATATGCGCAAAATGCCACAGCACCTCCACAGCTTGTAAATGTGCAGCCTCCAGTAAATATGCCGCAAGCCTTCCCGCAGCTGCCAGCTCCTCCTCAGCTGGCTCCTATCCCTGCAGTGCAGCCCTCTCAAGGGCCGCCGGTTTTGTTACCTGTTACCCCCACGCTTCCTGCGACTTTGTCTAACACGCCAGTGGTTTCCCCTGGCGCTCCTTCTTCTACTACCCAGGTACCGGTATCTGAATCTGTTTTTCTTCCCTCTGTCTATTTCCCCGTTTTTGCCTCAACTTCTCCTTCAGCACGACAACGACTAGCTAATGTAGTTACTAGTCTAATGTCGCCTCTTTTTGGGTCCTCTAGTACGACTTCTGCCTTACAGCGTAAGCAATTGCGCAGTCAACTGCCTGATTCTGACGAGAGAGAGGTGTTAGATCATCTGGCGCGTAGGTGGATTGGTTTCCCTTCATGCTATGATGTGGAATCGGTTGTTGATGTGTTTCACAAATGGGATGCCCCGAAACAGAGGTATGTGTTCGAGAAAATGTGTGAAATTCTCTGTGAGGAATTGGATAATCATGGTAGAGATCCAAGCCCGCAAGAGTTGTGTCAGGTAAGATTCAATTTTGGGAAAGGTACGATTGTAGGCCCTGATGTCAATAAAGCAGTTGCGATCTTATTATCCTTGAGGAATGATGATTGTCAACAGCCATTGTTTACACAAGATTTCCCTGTGGGGAAGAAGGGAAAAGCGCGACAATACCCTATGCGGGAAGTCCCTCCGGTATGGAAGGAAGCTGTTGCGGCTGATGCCGCTCAAGGTATTGCTGCTGCTCCAGTGCATTTTCAGCGTGTTTGGGTACATGTCCCATGGAAACGATCTGAGGTCTTAGCGCTTAAACAGACATTGCCTGATCCCCGTAAAAATCCTGCAGGATATTATAAGGAGTTATCCCAAACTGCAGAATCATGTGTAATGAATCTGGCCGATATAGATATGTTGTTCGGGAATGTTGTTCCACAGCCTTTATGGGGATCCATTCGTAATGTAGATCACGCTGCAGAATTGGGTGACACATGGGCTAATATCATTGCTGCAGA